>NW_025110916.1:0-1200000 GCF_015476425.1 Leptopilina heterotoma
ACAATTTTATATTTAATATAAACTTATTGATATATAATTTTAATATTTTAGAAAGTTTTGTTTTGAGAATAAGTATTATTAAGGAATCCTTATGATTTTTTTAAAACAGTGTTAATTTTTAAATAAGTATTGAAACATTAGTTTAATATATTTTTATCGCTTTCCATTAATGTCTCCGACAAATCCTAATGTTCGTCAAATCAGACATTGTATATGAATCAATATTGTTGTCATTTTTTCTTCTCTTTCATCTCTTTTGAAGCCTCATCTTCGCAATCACTGTCGCTAGATGGAAGATGATCCAATCTCAACATTTCATTCTCATGAAAATCATTTGATTCGTTTTCATGATCTACATGATTTTCATTAATGCTTTTCTTTGCTTTTAGTTCTACAAAGATATGAAATTTAGATTACCTTGGAAATAAATGTTTGCTAACAAAAGCAATTATTTTATATATATACACTATTTTTAGAATATTTGAATCGAAGATTCAAATTATAGGTAGTCTTATATGTGTTTTTAAAATTTTGTTTGCTTTTGTTGGTAATACAAGCCAAGTACTTGAACTTGATATTCGGTCCTTTATAATAATTCAGGAATGAAAACTTACTTGGAATTGCAGGTCGATTTAATTCTGCAATTTTGGCACTGATGTATTTCCTTACGTTTCCCACTTCTACATCTACAATTTCATCGGAATAATTCAAGGAACTCAACCAGTGTTTTGTTATTTCCAAAAAATACAAATTTTAATCAATAGTTTAATAAGAATACTAAGAAAGTACTTTCATGTCCAAGATTAAAACAAACCTTTTTATTATATTTGTTACAATAATCTGTAGACAGTTTGTTTTATAAACTGAGAAAATTCAGACAGACTGCAGGCTTTTCATGGTCGAAACTAGGTCTCCGTTTCAAGAGTCGCAGTTTGTCCTAAAAAGGCAAGAATCTACTCCGGAAGGGCCAGCAGCAGCTCCTGAGGAGTAAATTCTCGCCTTTTCAAGGCTAACTGAGATCCCTGAGACAGAGAGCTTAGTGACTCCAATGTCAAGCCTGTAGGCTTACCAAAATTCTTTCAGTTTTGATTAGTAAAAGATAATTATTTTGAAATAATAAAAGAATATTCACTACAAAATCATAAACATTGCAAACTATTTTATAGATTAGTTAAAGTTTGAAAATATTTGATTTAAAATAATAAAAGAATATTTACTGAAATCATTAAAATTGCAAACTATTGACACAACTACAAAAACATTTTTTTCTTGATATGAAAACTAATTGCGTTTAATATTATATTACACACGAGACAATTTATATTTAACATCCATTCAATTTTTAGTATTCAATTTTGTAGAGAATCTTATTTTTTATTATAAAAGAAACAAAACATATAAAAGAAAAGTAAATACCTTTAATGCTTAAAACTTTAGTAGAATCTAATTTTTTTGGTATTCTTAAAGGATTTTTTTTTCTATTACTAGGTTTGCCCGTCACTGTAGAATCTTTAAGTTCATCAGGTGTAAATAACATCTCACAAATCATTTTTACGAAGAGAGATGGTGAGTTGGAGTTGCAGGCTTCATTATACTTTATTTTCGGCAACCAAATTCCCTTACCAAGATGAATCTAACAAAAAAAATTTTATTCATTTAATATAAGAATATTTTTATTTAAATTAAAATTATTATGAAAACATAACTTTTAAGAAAAAATAATATATTTATTTGAAAAATTACGTGATCATCTGACGCTCGCAAAAATCCAGAAGGAGGATATGAAGAACGGAGGGTACCTGAATTGTTGTCCTTGAGCAGAGTTACTAAAATAAAATTTTTTTGAAGTCAATTACAGTTACATTTAAAATAGAAATTTATATTTTTGAGCATGTGCAAGTAAAGATTTAAAATATATAACACATTTTTGACCTTTCAGATTTAATATTCATGTATTTTTAATTATATGATTTCAATTAATTTTAGAGTAGATAAAAATAAGTTTAATTATAAGGTAAAAATTTTCAGTTTGTTATCTTTGGATAAAAAATAACTTTTGTTTATTGTAAGACATACCTTGAAATTCTTCGCTTTTCTGATGTAATTTATCATTTAAATCTTTAATATTTTCATGTAGGTTTGGATTTCAATTCGTTGCTGATCCACTATTCTCAGTTGCTGATCTAGAAGTTTAGTCAAATTGTTAACAGTATCTTCTAATTTTATGAATCGTAAATTGCAAGCTACACTTTTACAATCTGCATTTGCGTTTGACTTCATAGATTCTTCATTAATAGAAGAGTTTCTATTTTTTTCTAAAATCTCGTCACTCAAATGCTCAGCTGAAGATTCGAAACTTTTAAATGATGAATTTTCCAATACTTCATTGGAATCAGAGATTTCTTGAACATCTTTATCTTGAATGTTTGAATTTTTGTTAGAGGTAACAAATTCTGGAAGTTGTTTTTCTTTATCATGAATTTTTTCTGTGGGTGATATTTGTGACATTCTATTTAAAGCATTCAATTTTTGTGGTAAAACGCCGGATTCTTTTATTAATTTTTTGTCACTGCTAAGAATTTTCTTCGTTGCTTTTTCATTTGAAGCAGAAGCAGAAATATCAACTTGTTTTGAACGCAATTCGTTCTGCTTATTACTAATTTTCTTCTTAATTTCGGCAGCTCTAGTACTTTCAGTACTTTTCTGTAAAGTAAGAGAAAACAATAAATAAATCAGAAAATACATTTCAATTTCTTTACTAAAATTAGGATTAAATAAATAGAGATTTGATGCCATGTGGTACTAACGTTAGTCTTGGCTTTAATTGAAGGTGCATCTGATGAAGATGATGCCGAATCCAAAAATTTGGTATTAATACGAGGTCTGCTGTCCGAAACCATTTTTTGTAGTACTCCTAGGTTGTCTGAAACAGATTTTATATAATTATATCCTCCAGATATATAAATTTTATTTTTTGTTTTAAAAAAACAATTATTTTACAATTTTTTTATACAATATGACTTTATTTCTCTAGTTATTATTATAAAAAATTTAAATTATTTAATAAAATTTCGTTAAACTATTATTTAAAAATATAGAATATATTACTTTGAAGAAAATCTTCAAATTTTATTGTGCAGAAAGTTTTTTTACTAAAACAATTTCAAATGAATTTTTGTCTCACATTTTTTGAATGAAAAATATAATATACGTATATTAATAATGTTCAAAATACACCTAAAATTTTTTAGCAATATACGTTATTTATTATATTTATTTTACTATACAAATGCACTAAATGAATTTTTTAAGAATATCCATTTTTTATTTTTCATCAAACTTACACTAAGAATTCTATATTTTTATGCAATTTAAATAAATACCTTATTAAAAGCAAGTAGATTTTTGCATAATTTTTTTGATTTTACGCATTATACACATAAAAAAGTAAGATTATGCAATTATTTCAATTTTGTTAATTGAATGTATAGATAAAAAATATTTTATACTTTACCTTCAGCGAATAATATGGCAGCGGCATCATAATTATTTTCGTTACCAACAACTTTGTATTTTTTATTTTTATTTACTTGTTCAGCTTTTTCAACCATAGGAGGATTTTTGAAATCGACGTCTGTAAGAAACCTTTTTACACCTCTTCTGCTCCCACTTAAATATTGTACGTAGAAAAACATCATTAACTGTCTTCTGTATTGAATTTCCCAGTATTAAAAAAAATATCAGGAAGCCGTGATAAAATCGTATTATATAGTTACATTTATGCTTATAAAAGTCAAGTGACGAAAGAATAGAGTCCGATTATAAATTTCGAAAAAACAAAAGTTATTTTACATTATTACGTATTTTCTAACATGAAAAAGTTTTTTTGTGTAGTTTGTATCGACTCTTGCTTGGCTGAAATATACTTTAAGATTTTAAAGTTTACAAAAAAAAACTTCCAGAACTTGAGATCACTGATGAATAGACGAGATAAATAACACTTTTCTTGTAAAACTTTTTTAAACACACTCATAATATGAACAGAATTTTCTTCAAAATTTCTTCAATCACACCGGTGTTGCACGTGCACTATTGCCGGTAGCACATATTAATAAAAGACAGAGTGAGAGGAGTAATGCGCATGTCTATATTCAAAAATAATAGCAGGGACGACGAAACTCCACACAAAATTTGTTGTTGTAATAATATTTATTCTGAAAGTTTTTTATTAAAAACTTTTTTATAGTAATAATTAAAATTTAAAAAATTTATAAATTAATATTAAAATTGTTAAATGTTGTAAATTTATTTTTTTTACTTTTCACGTCCTGTAAAATAATCATCACACATATACGGGAAATAAGGCCTGTTCTGACGCTCCTGAAAGTTTGTATACTTTGGCAACCAGCCGTTTAAGATGTTTAAGAGCTTTAAGAGTAAAAATTTATTGGTTATTCACTATTGGTACTATTGGAATTGACCAATCAAATTACTTGTACAAAAGTTAAGTAACTGTATTTTAATGCAAGACAGCTTCAGGTTGTTAATACATAACCTATATAAAGTTCAGAGTATTCTGATTTCTGATTCAAAAAATTTGTTGATCCTATTCGAAAGTGATATTTTTAAGCTAAAGTATGATTAAAAATATTTTTGAATTATTAAAAGAAGTTGTGTAAATAATAAACGGTAAGTATATATTTAAATTAGTTAAGACAAATAAAATAAATAAGTATTTTGTCATGAATCTTAAACTTAACCTTTAAAAAGATGCACATTATAAATGTATTTATATTATTCTTATCCGAAGTTTTAATATAACGTCATTTAATTAACATTTTTCTATGAAAAGTACTATTTATATAACATATTATAATTTTAAGTTTTTTCAAATAATAACTTTTCTCTGTGATTGTTGTCAAAGCAATAAAAAGTTCACTTACAAATAATTAGAAAAAGGAAATAAAATATTGTTTTGCCGTAGTAATAAATTAATTATTAAAAAAAATAATTAATAAATTAATTAGTAAAAATAATAATTAATAAATTAATTAGTAAAAATAATAATTAATAAATTAATTATTTTTTTGCAAAGCAATAATTGTATTTTTAAATATTTCTTTAAAATTATACACCATTTTATATATTATATTGCGTATTATTTTCTGGAGATATAAAATTGATTTAAATATATGTTTACAGCATGTAAAAATAAAAGATGGAGGAAGAAGATAATAAAAATGAGAAAAGAAAAATCTACCGAAAGTTTATAAGACCAGATTATAAACCAAGTATGGTTTCTTCTCAAACTGCTGCAATTTGGAGACAACGAGCTTTACAAAGAAATACACAATCTACTCCATCTGATGATAACAGAATAGGTAATTGTTATTATTATCACAAAAGTTTTTAATGCTCTTTTATTATATTAAATTTTAGAATACAATTTCTTTAAAAATAAAATAAAAAATTAGTCTATATACCATTAACATTTTTTAGTTCACCAACTACACGAATCCAGTGATGACCAACATGAATCTGATGTTGAAACAGTTTCTTCATTAAGCTCTAATGAAATGTCTATTGGTGAAAATTCACTTATTAATGATGTGCCTAGAGACGACGAAATGCGGATGGACACTAACCAAGATTTCGACGAAGAATTGACACGGTGGTCTTCAAGCACTTTTAGGTTTACCTAAAATGAGTCAAAATTGTGCTAACGCAGTTTTATCTGGAATCGTCCCAAGATTCCAAATTTTCATTTCCGAAAATCGTAGCTGATTCTTTTTTCGAAAAAAACATATATAGAGTAATGTCACCTTGAGTGGACCGCTGAAGCTTTTTTTCTAAAAAATTCTGTATGAAAGCAAATTAATCGGAGGTTTCTATTTCAAGCTTTAGTTTAAATCCCTAGATAAGTGTTTATACCATAATAGCTTTGATTTTTTTTTATTGGAAAAAACAATTGACTTTTAAAAAAAGCTAATTTTTAAGGAATGAAAAAAGTGTAACCTTGAGTTGACCACTCCTAAAAAATTGTAAAAGTTATTTTAAATTCTTTAATGTATTTAATATTTCTGATATATTGAAACAAAATTTATGCTTATGCAGCTTCAGACCATGTATGTGTCGCAATGTTTACAAGTGAAACCATTTTTAATAATTTTGTCACATATCACATCAATATCACAAAAAATTAATAAAGAACATAAATCATAGTTTCAAACTAATTTATTGTCAATTTATATCTAAAGAAATGTTGAACTGACATTAAAAATGGAAAAAGCAGGCAGTCCACTCATGGTTATAAACTGTGGTCCACTCATGGTGACAAACAACTTTTTATAGCAGCCACCACAATTTTTTTTGAGTCAAAATTATCACTAAATTAAACTAAGACAATCAATTTCAATGTCCATAGTAGTAGGAAAAAAATAAGTTACCTTTTAAAACTTAAATTTTACACTACTTTTACACTTCTAAATCACTTTACTCATTGAAAGAGCGACTTCTTTTTTGGTTTGTGTTCTCAAAAATGCGTTACATCAAACGGTAACGTATATGATTATCGCGGAACTTAATTTCTTACGGTTTCTAGGTGCGGTGCTGCTATTCGCACTATTTATTTCACGTTTTCGCTGTCAGATAACTTAAAAGCTCCGGCGGTCCACTCAAGGTGACATTATCCCTATGGGAAATTCCACGTGAGATTTTAGTCGACAGTGGGATTTTTTTACAATTAACTTTTTAAAACTGCTACAGCGTAGACCCTTTAACTTAAAACAAAGAACACAAATAGATTAAAATTTATACGCTGCAGACAGTTTTAAAAAGTTAATTGATTGTAAAAATATCCCATGTGATGCTTGCAAGTGATTTTTGAAAATGTTTTAAAACTCATTTAACACATCAGGCCCATTTCGGTACTTTTTGGAAACTTCCTCTATATTATAAGGTATAAATAAATTTAAAAAAAAATTTTTTAAATCCGGCCCAAAGTTAAAAACAATTAATTTGTTTATAAAAAAATTTTTGTTTACATTTTTTAAAACTCGAAAGAAAACTAAAACTTTCATTCTTTGACAACTTTTTCCTAAACTCAATATTTTCGGAATTATAAGCTACTGAATATAGGTCTTCAATTACAAGTCAAAAATTTCGAAAATTTATAACTCGAAAATTTGTACAATTAAACAAAAATAAAAAAATACGAATCTAATTTGTTTCGATACAGAATAGAAAAAGAAATATTTTTTGGCCGATTTTAAGAGGTGGACTTAAATCTCACGTGGAATTGCCCATATATATGTTTTTTTTCGAAAAAAGAATCAGCTACGATTTTCGGAAATGAAAATTTGGAATCTTGGGACGATTACAGATAAAACTGCGTTAGCACAATTTTGACTCATTTTAGGTAAACCTAAAAGTGCTTGAAGACCACCGTGTTGAATGAGCATTCCGCCTCAGAATCAAACACACAAAGTGAAGATTTAGATAGTGAAGAATCAGATCCCGAATTTTTTGACAATGTTGAGGGTAATGAAGATCCAATTAATATATATCCGTGGGAAAATAGAATTATGTTCTCACAATCTAACTTAACAGTCAGAGATGTAGTAGCAATGACAAGAGGGTTTAGTTTACGATTTGGACTGTCATATCAAGCACGGTTAGAGTTAACTAATTTATTAAAGTTATGTGCAGGTCCTGATTTTGACAGTCTAAATCTGTCAAATCATAAAATGTCTCGCATGTTTGAACCTCCGGAAAAATCAATAACATTTTCCTTCTATTGTCCAGCTTGTAAAAAAGTACTGATCTCAAAACAGAATAAAAAATCACAAGCAATCCCTGAAGGATTACGCGATAAATGTGGATCGCAATATAATTTATCGACTAAAAAAGGAAAATACATGTTGATGGTAGATTTAAAATACCAAATTGAACAATTGTTAAAACTTAATGATGTAAAAACTTTTTTAATCGACAGACATAGAAGGCAAAACCCTGTTAACGATATTGATGGAAGTATAACAGACGTTCAAGACGGAACTTTGTATAAATTAAACAATCCTACAAATTCGCGAAACGTTTTGACGCTAAATGCATTTTTTGATGGGGCAACCATGAAAAGAAGTGGTAATGAAAGTTTTTGGGCTATTTTGGTATCTATGAACGAATTACCAATCAATTTGAGATTTAAATACATTATGGTAGGAGGACTTATGATGATTGATAAGGAACCAAGCCCTGATTTAATAAATGCCTTTTCAGAAGAATTTTTAAATTTAATTGAAATTTTGAATACGCAAGGTGTTGATTTAATAGTAGGTAATCGTCGCATTAATTTCTTCATAAATCTTTTGTTTATTGTTGCTGACTCAGTTGCTAGGCCCTTATTGCAGAATCGATGTCAATATAATTCGTATTGCGCATGTAGTTACTGTTATCAACTTGGACTGTATATTAATCTCGTTAAATATATCTTTGATCCCGATTTTATCCTCAGATCGCATGAATCTCATGAACAGGATGTTGATGCTGTTAAAGATCGCCAACAAAATGTCAGACATAGACAAAACAGTAGGAACATAAGGAATGATCGTCGTACTTTCGTCAATGGAGTTAAAGGTCCTTCGAGTTTCATAAATTGCAATCAACGCGTTGATATGGTTTGGAGCTTTTCATTCGAATATTTACATGCTGTTCTTATTGGATCCGTTAAGCAACTATGGGAAATATGGGTTGCAAATGGTTTCTTATCTCAAAAAGATGTTGCAGACATTAACGGATTAATTAGTACCATTACAATGGTTTTCGAAACACATCGAGTTGCGCGAGGATTTTCGTTCAAGTCAAAGTGGAAAGCATCTGTGTGGAAATCGTGGCTATTGTTCTATGGAGTGCCCTGCTTGAGAAAATATTTACCTCCCCACTGCCTCGAGCACTTCTCACTATTAGTCAATACCATTTTTACTTTATTGAAAACGAAAATCACAGTGGAAGAGTTACTTCAATGTGAATTGGATATGATACAATTTGTCGGAGATTTCGAGATTTTATATGGTCAAATAAGTATGACTTTTAAGGGGTTACGCCACCCTGAACGCATGAAAATCGGATGGTTTTTTAGGAATTTTTTTGATAAAACTGTTTCAGGTAGGACTTCTTTACATTTATTGATGCTTTAGTACATATATTGAGCTTTATAAATATTTAAAAAAAAATTGTTTTTAATTAAAAATGGCGGAGATATAACTATTGGCGTGGATCAATTTTTCCGGAGCACTCCTTGATGGTGTACATGATTGGCAGTTCAATTTTTGTCAGAAACAAGTAAAACAATATTTTTCTTAAAAAGTGATAAATTTTGAACAGAGTGACGAAGCCATTTTAAAAAAAAAAATTTTTTACGCAAATGGAAGCACTTCAAAAATTGACATTTTTTTTTTGGCTAAAATTACCGTATAAAAAATTGGATAAAAAATTTTCAAATTATTCAATCAAAAAAATCCCACGTCACTCTGTGGAAAATCTATTTAGGAAGATGTATATTAATTTTAAAGTCAATCGATTGAATAGTTTTTGAGTTATCGTGTACACCGTCTCGAAAATTGTGGTTTCGAGAAAAACGCAAAAGAAGAAAAAAATGAACTTTAGTGTATTATAACTTGAAAATTTTTCAATTTACTATTTAATCAGCAATTCCTGGGCCATAATTTTTTTTATTTAAGAATGGAAGGGATACAATGAAAAGGACCCTTCCTAAATCATGAAAGGGCCCCCTAGACCATTCGAAAATAGAAAGTCGCTGCTTCCAGCAGCTCTCGGCGCGTCCCCACCGCGCTGACTTCTAATGACCATAACTTTTGTAATTAGTGAGACATTGTCTTCGGCGACATCTCAAAATATTCGTTAGAATATAAACTTTGAAATTAAGCAAAAAAAAAAAAATAAATTTTTTTGAATATTTCAGGGTGGCGTAACCCCTTAACGTACATCTTCTACTCCACATAGTTGAATGTGTTCGACGTTGTGGCCCACTGTGGGCAACTTCGGCATTCTGCTTTGAGAGTCACCTGCATGTGCTGAAGCAGTTTGCACTAGGTCCTAAAAAACCAGAGCAGCAAATGGCCTCAAAATCATTGGACATCCTACAATTTAAGATTGAAGCATCCAAAAACATTTTTCATTCTGAGACTGCCAGATTGTATTGTCAAAGAATATTTTCTCCTGCTTTGCTATCGACGTATGTTTCTGGAAGTACCTATGGTGTAACATTCTGTGGAAAGAGTTCACATGTTCGAATTACAAATCCTGCTAACAATGAAATAATTGAAGGAGAATCTTTTTTAAAATGCATTTATAATGGTTGTGTTTATAAAAGCGTAAAAAATACTCTTTCTGAAAAAAGGAATGATACAGTTTTCAAATTAATCTCCGGTGATGTTGTTCAAGTCCAAGATATTGTGAGAACAAACGACTCTTGCTTCTTGTCAGTAATTAACTTAACTGTTATTGACGACGAATTAGTGAGACATTTGTTTAGAGTTCTAGAAAAAGGTAATACAGAAATACTAATATCTATAACTGATGTTACTGAAAAATTAATATTCATCGAATGTGATGAAAATAGTTATGTCTGTCAATTACCTCAGAGTATCGAAATACAGTAGAGTAAACAACGGCGAATACATAACTGCACCGATTTATATTTTCGTATGTGCATTCTTCAATTTCTCGACAAAAGCTATTACACTTTTTAAATATAAATTAAGAAAATTAAATTTAACTTAATTTATACTTATTTAAATTGTGCTAAAATTAAATTGAAATTACCTAAAACTTAAACATGTTAATATCTTTGAAACTCTTTGCTAATTTTCAAGCGAATCATATGTATAATTTAGAAATGGTGATTATTAAAAGAAATCAATAATAGTTTCTAATAAACTATATCTTATGTAAGATGTATTATGATATTGAATGTAATATTATTTAATTAAAATTCGACAAAAAACATTTTATTAATCATTTTTTATATTATTTATTATTATATTTTTTAAATAAACTATTATTACTAAATTTATTAATAATCTTTTATTATACTTAACATTATAATAACAAAATGTTCCAAGATCCAATTTAAAGTCTGTGCGCTTGCGCCAACAATTAAAAACAATTCAAAAAAAGTTTAACTTATTTCCACAATTAAAAACGATTCATGAAAAATATAATCGATTAAAAACAATTGACTAAAATTTTAAAATGAATCGTTTTATATTGTGACCAATCGATTATTTCTAGAAGGGCAATCATTTAAAACTGTCGTTGGGAAAATTTGTTCATTTTTTACGTTGACTTTACATCTATGTGTACCAAGTTAATAATGAAACTAGTTTGAAGACGACATTTGAAAGCACTCTTGCAATTGCTCCAACGAACACGATCTGTAATGTTATCCATTTCTACCGCTGGAGATTCTGATTTTTTTGAATTTTCTCCCATTCCAAATCCTTGTTTCAAATAAAATTCAAACTTTGTATTCAGACAAATAAATTGCTGAATTAGGTTAATACATTTTTGGCTTCCTGCTGAAGAATTAGGTCCGTTTAATATTTCCCTTAAATTTGCAATATATTTTCCGCAAGTTGTCATCCATCCTGCTATGTTTTGAGTCCAATCGATTTCAGTTTTAGTTGAGTTCACCAAATTAAAGCCATCTTCTGCAGCATGAAGAATACTTTCAATCTCCTGAAGAAGCGATGAAATGGTTTTTCTCAACTCTTCTGCAACCTCAGGCTTCAAGTTTGTTTTTCCCTGTCGTTTACCAGCCATTCTAGAATTAAAAAATTTTTTTTGTTAATATTCAGTTTTTCAAAATTTATTTTATAGTTTAAATATATTGTGTAAGATATAATTCAAACTATAAAGTCTTAAAAAATTTTCATATAACATCTTACTTTGAAAATTGTATTTAAAAGATGCTAAATTGACTGGTGCTGCCACCTAAAATTACAACGATGCTGCCTACTGCTGCGCATCACCTAAGCATTCAACGGAGTCTCCCTTCTACACGCCACAGCTAGTGCCGACTTCACGGAGTAATAATAAGGAGACTGTACTACCAGTGAGATACCGTGCCAAATGTCTGCCTTGGTTCACTGAGTAGTAAAGACTTCTCAAAAATAAAGCGCATGCGCAGTTTGCAACTATCTTCGTCACTCTTGAAAGAACGATGAGAGAGATCATTATTTTGACGTGCGAGTTGGAAAGTGTGGTTATGTTTTATTGTTGACAACAGCAACTATACGGGAAAATCAACATTTAAATAAGAAAAAATATTAATTAACAAACTGCAAAGAGAAGAGTAAGTACAATATATTATAATATTAATAAATTGTAATATAGGTGTGAGTAGATATTAATAAAAAGATTATTTTTGTCGAACCGGAGTAATTCTTTTCTTTGTATGATAAAGTGAATGAATACAATATAATATAATGCTATAATCGCTATAATGCTAATATAATTAATATCTACTCACACATTTCCTATATTACAATTTATTAATATTATTTAATAGTATAATATATATTGTCAACAGTAAAACATAACCACACTTTCCAACTCGCACGTCAAAATAATGATCTCTCTCATCGTTCTTTCAAGAGTGACGAAGATAGTTGCAAACTGCACATGCGCGTTATTTTTTAAAAGTCATTACTACTCAGTGAACCAAGGCAGAAATCTGGCACCAGTTTGACTAGGGGATACGCTGGAGAGCAGTCTCCTTATTATTACTCCGTGGCCGACTTGTAGCGGTGGAGCCTTTCTCTTTCTGCTGCGCTGAGACTCTATCTCCCTCTCAGTCTCTCTCACGGCAACTCCTTCTGACGGTGCTCTTCACTCCTCTCTCCTACGCTGGGACTCTCTCTCGCTCTCTCCTCTCCTCTCTCCTATGCTGAGACTCTCTCTCTCTCTCTCCTTCTCTCCAACTTTGCATATAATATTCTTCTGCTGGTTGATCCTCTCTGCTTCTGCTGGTTGATCCTCTCTGCTTCTGCTGGTTGACCCTCTCTGCTTCTGCTGGTTGATCCGGTTGACTCGAAGACGCTGCTACGAATGCTAACTCCATTGAATTCCAGATATTTATACCCAAACTCACGGATTCACACATAGCAAATTGCGCTAGTAAAAAGGGTTAGGTTAGAAATTAGGGTTAGGTAGAAATTTAACAATTTCAAATATACGCGCCATAACCGACTGCAGCGCTAGTGGCGGCCTCGCGAACTAATTTCAAAAACGCGCGCCATTCACCGACTGCAGCGCCAGTGGCGCCTCTAGCGGCAGCCTTGAGAACTAACGCGTGGAACTCACTTTGTTTATCTACTGAGATCCATCAGAGTCGATTTTTGAATTTTTATTTGTTTATTTTTTTCCTGTTACTCAAAAAGTTGACAAATTACAATATTTTTAGAAAAAATCATGTTTATTTTTTTATTTTTCTATTGCACATGATCGAAATCAATTTAAATTTGTCTAGTATCACCACCAGACAATTAATAATGAATAATACAATTTATTTAAATTGTTTCAAATAATGTTAATTAACAAATAGATTACTTCGGACCTTCTTCATAAAAAAAATTGGCTTTTTTGCAGACAAGTTTAAATTTAAGTCTAATTTAGTAAAAAATTATTTTTTTATTTATTTTTTTTATTTAAAAAAAAATAAAATAAAAAAAAAATTTAATTAAAAAATAAAAATTAATTAAAAAAAAATTAAATTAAATTAAATATAAATTAATTAATAATAATAATTAATTAATAATTAATAATTAATTATTTTATATTAAATTAAAATTAATTAAATTAATTTTTAATTTAATAAGTTTAAATTTAAGTCTAATTTAGTAAAAAATTATTTTTTTATTTTATTTTTTATTTTTTTTATTTTATTTTTATTTTTTTTTATTTTATTTTTTTATTTTTTTTATTTTTTTTTTTATTTTTATTTTTTTATTTTTTTTTTGTTAATTAACATTGTTTGCAACAATTTAAATAAATTGTATTATGCATTATTAATTGTCTGGTGGTGATACTAGACTAATTTAAATTGATTTCGATCATGTGCAATGGAAAAATAAAAAAATAAACATGATTTTTTCTAAAAATATTGTAATTTGTCAACTTTTTGAGTAACAGGAAAAAAATAAACAAATAAAAATTCAAAAATCGACTCTGATGGATCTCTAAGTAATTTTAGACCAAGAACATCATTATCCGATAAAATTTGTAGTTTCTAGACAATTTTCAATAGTAAATTGTAAAAAAATTTCACTGCTCATCGCGCTGGAGTGCGCGAGCAGACGGACAAATTTTACTTATTGGCGATTCAAACAGCTAAACTAGCGCATCTGGTGGCCGAGTTTAAACTAATATATACACGACTCCCTGCATGGTGTTCAATGTAAATATCAACATTTTTAAAGTTTTTCAGTTTTATTTTCATTATATTAAATCAATTTTTTTTCTAAATTGTTAACCTTATTTAAATATTTATTAAATAAATTATAATAAATATGGATAAGAGCATCGTTACTCATGAACAGAAGAAAAGAAAAAACGGGATCGAAACAATTATTATGTTCCGCTCTAATTCTAATAATTAAATAATTCTAATATTAATAATATTATATTTCTAATAATCTAAAATTCTAATTTTATATTATTAATTTAATGTCTATAGAGATTAAATTAATAATATATAATTAGAAGTAATATAAAATTAGAATTTTTGTCAAACATATAAAAACATAACCAAAAAATGTTCTTTCTAGTTGATATGTAATCTTTAGATTTAAAATTTGTACTGCAAACTTTCATTTTGTCGGTTAATTTTTTTCCTGTTTTAAATGCAATAGCCTACTGTTTACGTCTTACAACATTTTTTGGAAGCTGATAAAGATTTTCTGTTTTTTTTCAATTCAGAGCGAATAACATTTGTTTCGTTCCCATTTTTTCTTTTCTTTCTGTCCGCGAGTAACGATGCTCTTTCAAAATTATTATAATATATTTAATAAATATTTAAACAAGTAGAACAATTAAAAAAAAACTTGATTTAATAGTGAAAATAAAACTGAAAAACTATAAAAACGTTGATATTTACATTGAACACCATGCAGGGAGTCGTGTATATATTAGTTTAAACTCGGCCACCGGAGGCGCTAGTTTAGCTGTTTGAATCGCCAATTACACTAAATCTTTGGCAAACTTTTTCGGCCCATTTTCAGACTTATATCTTCTTTTAGGGGAAATCCCAAGCTTTCATTTGAGATTATTAAAAAGAAAATAAAAACTGCCAAACTTGCACAAAATTGCAAAAAACTATTTATTTTTAAAAATTTTTTCATAATTTTTTTTTTATTAAATAAATAAAATTTTTTAAAAGTACACAAAAAAACCTTTCCAAAACACTACTTACTTTTTTTAATCGAATAATTTAAGTAGAAACTACAAATGTTTAAAAAACGCATGTTCGAGTTTAAGCTGAAATTTCAACCCCCCACCCTTTTGATAGGGGTGGGGGGTTGGACCTGTAAATTGGTGTAGTAACTTGTACCTACTAGGGTAACATATTTCCAAAGTATAAAGGAAATCAAAGAACTTTTTTTTATTTTTGGGGCAGTTCAGGAATAATGCCTCATATACGTATATTTATTTGCACTTACGTAAACGTGGATTAATATTAACATTATATAAAATGTTTATCTATACCTTCAGGAAGATTTTCCATTTTGAGAGCGATTTAAAAAGACCAATTTTCTTTGTTTCACTACACTTTTAAAGTTCTTAATATCACAACTAATGCAACGCGTCGTGTGGACGCGGAACAAATGCTAACTTTGCGATAAACTACTAGCTAAATCAAACCTTACATAAAATAGTCCTTCTCGGTATTAAAGTTTGGATAATCACGGCAGCAAATCACACCATTTAAAGTAGAAAATAAAAAAAAAAATTTTCCATTTTGGCCACGTTTAGGTGATATCGTCCCACTGTGCCTAGTTACAAAACGCAACGCAAAACGCTGCCATGGGACTTCAGCCTTATTAACATTTGTGTAGAGGAAAAAAAATCTTTCTCTTAAGGTACAAGTAATCTTAATGGTTGGTAAAAATGAATGGCGGGATAATTTAAAAATTTTATTCTCACAATTCAAATATTTCTTATATATAATTGTTAGAATTTCATTTTTATGGAGATTAATAATTTTAAATAGTGCTTATTACTGATTATTTTGTACATATGAGAATAATTAAACAAGTAATACAACAGTTCACGGTGGTCTTCAAGCACTTTTAGGTTTACCTAAAATGAGTCAAAATTGTGCTAACGCAGTGTTATCTGCAATCGTCCAAAGATTCCAAATTTTCATTTCCGAAAATCGTAGCTGATTCTTTTTTCGAAAAAAACATATATAGAGTAATGTCACCTTGAGTGGACCGCCTACGCTTTTTTTCTAAAAAATTCTTTATGAAAGCAAATTAATCGGAGGTTTCTATTTCAAGCTTTAGTTTAAATCCCTAGATAAGTGTTTATACCATAATAGCTTTGATTTTTTTTTATTGGAAAAAACAATTGACTTTTAAAAAAAGCTAATTTTTAAGGAATGAAAAAAGTGTAACCTTGAGTGGACCACTCCTAAAAAATTGTAAAAGTTATTCTAAATTCTTTAATGTATTTAATATTTCTGATATATTGAAACAAAATTTATGCTTATGCACCCTGTTTAAAAAAATTATTAAAATGGATAGGATTTGATATAATTTTCTTCCTTCAATCCTTGAAATTCGAATCCAATTTAATCAAATATTGAAAATCCAATCCACTTCTATCCAAAGTAGAAAATTAAATCCATTCCTATCATAAGTTTTGATGTATTATCTATCAAAGTTAATAATATACTAAAATTCAATATTTTACTATCAAGAGTTTGGATACAAATTCTATCAAATTCTATGAGTCGAAAAATCTTATACTTTTCTATCCATGAGTTTTGATTGAATACCTATCAAATTCTTTCCAAATGAAAATTTAATATTTCTCTATCCAAGATTTGGATACAAATTCTATCAAATTTTATGAGTCGAAAATTCTTATAGTTTTCTATCCATGAGTTTTGATTGAATACCTATCAAATTCTTTCCAAATGAAAATTTAATATTTCTCTATCCAAGATTTTGATACAAATTCTATCAAATTCTATGAGTCGAAAAATCTTATAATTTTCTATCCATGAGTTTTGATTGAATACCTATCAAATTCTTTCAACATGAAAATACTATATTTCTCTATCAAAGATTTGGATACATTTTCTACCAAATCCTATTATCTGAAACGTCTTATAACTTTCTATCTATGAGTTTTGATGGAACACCTATTAAATTCCTACCACATGAAATTTCACTTGTCATGTCAAATTAAAAATCAACAAGCTTGAGTTTGGAATTTCCAACTCCAAATTTATATAGCTCAGTGAAGCATTAATGTCATCTTGGTTTAATTTGATTCGGGGATGCATTCTATTTGGAATTTAAAGTTTAAATTTAAAGAGTTTAATTAATCGCGAATTGGAATTTATAAAATCGTCATTTTCGCCAATAGTTATTTTTGCAAAAAATTATTATTGCAAATTTACATTTTTACAAATATTTATTTTACTAAACTGTTATTTTGCAAATTTGTTATTTTCGCAAACTTGCATTCTTCGCAATTGACAGTTTTTTTTTTATTTTTGCGAATTTGCATTTCTGGAATTGATATTTTTATGAATTTGTTACAGTTGCTATTTGTAATTTTGCCAATAGTAGGGTCAGACCGGCTAAACTGTGTTAAAAAATTTTCTCAATTTCATGCAATTTCACATGTAAAAATACATTGTGTCACGTTTAGTGGAGACCCCCCTCCCCCAAAAACGTGACATCATTTGTGAACGCTCCCAATGTACATAACGAATTTTTTTATTAAAAACGCGCGCCAACTCCATAGTGGGAAAAAGTTGATTGTTGTGGAAAATTCAGTCTATAGAGGTTACAAATATTATTTGTTTTTAATAATTTTTTTTTAAATGAAAGTTTGTAAAATTGCGCACCGATCTGTGGCGGTAGAATTTTGAAAACTGTTAACAAATATTTTTTATTTAACAACATATATGAACAAAAGAGGAAAAAATTTCCAAAATATTAGTTAACAAATTCGTAGGAATAATATTTTTTAAAGTTAAGATATCAGATTTAATCTGATTGGTGCACAATTTTATAAACTTTCATTTAAAAAAAATTTATTAAAAACAAATAATATTTGTAACTTCTAGACTGAATTTTCCACGACAATCAAATTTTTCCCATTGTGGAGTGGACGCGCGTTTTTAATAAAAAATTCGTTAGGTACATTCCAAATTGAAAATACCAAAATTTTTTATTAGGAGCTTCAAGAAAAGACTACTGAGTATACTTTCTATGAGTTTTATTGCATTTGGAAGGGTAGAGAACACAAAAATAATTCAAATTGTTTATAAAATTGTTATTAAAAATAGGGAATTTCTAAATTTACAATCATGCAAATATTTTCTTTTAAAAGAGTGAACAATTTTGTGTAATCAGTGTAAGTTTTATTAATTTATTGGTAAACGACTTTTGAGTTATTAATTTTTTTTAAATTTTGTAATATTTTGTTAATGCAAAAAAATAACAAAAATTTCAAAAAACGATTAAAAGTGTTTTATTGTTTTGTTGTGAACTACAGAGTTTCATAAAAGTTTTAATATTTTAGAAAATCATTGAAATTTTTTTAACACAGTTGAGCTGGTCTGACCCAGTCATTTTGCGAATTTTAATTTTTACGAATTTTCTGTTTTTTATTTCGCTTAATGTTATTTTTTGCAAATATTTGCAAAAAATTACAAAGCGGTCAATTGACATTTGAGCAAAAATGTATTAAATATTTAATTAATACTTTTAACATAATAGCATATATTGCAAATCTCTATAAATATTTTTATTTCTGCTTGTATTTTTATGGGTACTTACAAAAATTATAATATTTTACATAAACTTACGTTTTTCAAAGTTGCAGTTTATATAGACAGGTCGAAAAATATTTCTCACGTCGATTCGATAGCCGCGGTCGTTAAGCGTTTAGATAGATAGGTCATAGGTGCGAGGTTCGATTCCCATAGGGTACAAGTTTTAATTTAATTCCTCCAGTTTAATTAGAATGTTTGTATGTTTGGAGTGTGCTAAGAATATAATGTTACTAATGGTCATAAGAATCTTTTATTATTTTTCCACAAATTTTTTTTTAAAACTATGTTTTCAATTGGATACAATGGGAAAGAACTTTTTGTTATTTTTCGATATAGGATTTGATAGAATTTAAATCAAAAAATCTTATTGGATTGGAAACAATTTTTAATAATCAATTTTGATAGAATTTGATAGGACTTTCTTCGAAATCAGTGGGACAACGCATGGGACAATTTTCGGATAGACAAAGTATTGATTTGGATAGACTTTTTATTAAAAGTATGTGATAGAAACTGATTGTAATTGTTGAAAATTTTTGATTCAGAAACAGGATTGAAATGGAAAGAAATTTTTTTCTTTCCATTTCTATCAAATTTTTTAAACAGGGCAGCTTCAGACCATGTATGTGTCGCAATGTTTACAAGTGAAACCATTTTTAATAATTTTGTCACATATCACATCAATATCACAAAAAAATTAATAAAGAACATAAATCATAGTTTCAAACTAATTTATTGTCAATTTATATCTAAAAAATGTTAAACTGACATTAAAAATGAAAAAAACAGTCAGTCCACTCATGGTTATAAACAGTGGTCCACTCATGGTGACAAACAACTTTTTATGGCAGCCACCACAATTTTTTTTTGAGTCAAAATTATCACTAAATTAAACTAAGACAATCAATTTCAATGTCCAAAGTAGTAGGAAAAAAATAAGTTACCTTTTAAAACTTAAATTTTACACTACTTTTACACTTCCAAATCACTTTACTCATTGAAAGAGCGACTTCTTTTTTGGTTTGTGTTCTCAAAAATGCGTTACATCAAACAGTAACGTATATGATTATCGCGGAACTTAATTTCTTACGGTTTCTAGGTGCGGTGCTGCTATTCGCACTATTTATTTCACGTTTCCGCTGTCAGATAACTTAAAAGCTCAGGCTTTTATTTATTATCTACGGTTGAAAATAATTTAATTTTCCTTTTTCAAAATAGCGCCAATTTCTGGGTGTGAGACACAGTACACGGAAAGAAAAGGTCTGGAAGAGATATCCATAAAAATATTGTTGAGCAGAATATTGTTGTGTTATCCAATTCAATCCCTGGCGGGTTGGGCTACCGTAAATCTAGCCAAGTTATGGTAGATTTAAGGTAGGTTTCGGGTAGACTTAAAAAATTGCTATTATTCAATGAAATATTATAGAATAAATTATTGGGAATAATAAAGTAACATTTGTAGATTAAATTTTTAAATTATATTATGTAAATTAAACAATTATAAATAAATTATTGATATGTAAAAGTGACAAAGTAGTTTCCAGTGAATATAGTGGGTTTTAAATAGCATATTTAGTGAATAATGAAAAGAAAAGATTAGGAAAACTTATTTAATTTAACAAAAGTAATCATTAAAGCATTTATTTATTACATATTTAGGGCAAATTAATGTTTACTTATTGAATAATTAATGTTTAAAGTTGGAGATGTCAGTTCTACCGTGAAATGTATGCGTGTGTGTGTGAAGCAATGATAATATACTACTTGATATATCGCCGCGCATTTCTCACGACAGATGGCGGGACTGACATTCGAACTCCTCTGTTTTATCCACATTCAAAACAAGAAATAGGAAAACCAACTTTCCAAGATGAATTTTATTTAAAGCAATTCTAAAAATTGTATATTGAAATTAACCTTTTTTTAATTTAATCAATTTCAATGACAATTATTAGTATATTTAATAAAATATAAAAAATAAAAAAGCAGAAAATAAATAATTATACTAAGAAAGATAAAATATGCAATTTTTTCCCATTTTTCTAAAATTAATGGAAAATTTACTTTTTAGACCAATTAAAATGAGATTCTAACTCCTCCTACTTTAAAAAAGCAATTTTTTATTCGTTGGTTCAACATTACAAAAAGGGAGTGAATATTCAATTTTTAAAAAGTTACATTTAGTCTTAACCCATTAAGAAAAAAAGATGTCTGGCCAATAAAAATAAACTCCTCCTATTTTCAAAATGCAATTTTTGATTTGTTAGTTGAGTGAAATTAATATTTGAAAAATAAAACATAAATAATACCAACCCGCAAAGAAAAAATGGATGATTTAGACCAATAAAAATAATAAACAAACTCCTCCCATTTTCAAAATCAATTTTTCTATTTGTTAGTTTAGTTAAACAAAATGGAGAAAAAATTAATATTTGAAAAATAAATCATATATTTCTGTTCTATTGAAGAACTCTTGTTCTTTAAGAAGGAGGAGTTTAAATTTTATTTTAGTTGGTCTAAAACATCCTTTTTTTCTTTTGGGGGTTGGAATTATATGTTTTATTTCTTAAATATTAATTTTTTCTCCATTTTGTTTAGCTCAACCAATAAATAGAAAGAAAGGTTTCTTTAAGAAGGAGGGGTTTAAATTTTATTTTAATTGGTCTAAATTATTCATTTTTCTTTTTGGGGGTTGGAATTATATGATTTACTTTTTAAATATTAATTTTTCTCCATTTTGTTTAACTGAACCCATAAATAAATATATCTGTAGGAGGAGTTTGATTTTTTTATTGGCTAGTCTCTTTTTTCGTGAGGGGTTGGGACTAAATTTTATATTTTTTAGAGTTTAATATTTTCTCCATTTTGTTTTATTAAAGCAACAAATAGAAAAAAAGGTTTCTTTAAGAAGGAGGAGTTAAAATTCTATTTTAATTGGTCTAGAACATTTATTTTTTTGGGGGGTTGGAATAGTATGTTTTAAATTAAAATATTTAATTTTTTCTCCATTTTGTTTAGTTTAACCAACAATTGAAAAAAAGCTTTGATTAATAAGGAGGAGTTTAAATTTTATTTTACTTGGTCTAGAACATTCATTTTTTCTTTGGGGGTTGGAATTATATGTTTTATTTCTTAAATAATAAATTTTTCTCTATTTTGTTTAACTGAACCAATGAATAAAAATATAGGAGGAGTTTGATTTTTTTATTGGCTAATAGCATTTTTTTCGTGAGGGGTTGAGACTTATATTTTTTAAAGTTTAATATTTTCTCCAATTTTGTTTTATTGAACCCACGAATAAAAAATAGTTTTTATTAAGAGGGAGGAGTTTAAATTTTAATTTAATGGGTCACATCCATTTTATCTTTTGGGGGTTGGGACTAAATTTTATATTTTTTAAATATTACTTTTTTCTCCATTTTGTTTAACTCAACCAACAAATAGAAAAAAAGGTTTCTTTAAGAAGGAGGAGTTTAAATTTTATTTTAATTGGTCTAAATCATCCATTTTTCCTTTTGGGGGTTGGAATTATATGATTTATTTTTTAAATATTAATTTTTTCTCCATTTTGTTTAACTAAACTAACAAATAGAAAAATTGATTTTGAAAATGGGAGGAGTTTGTTTATTATTTTTATTGGTCTAAATCATCCATTTTTTCTTTGCGGGTTGGTATTATTTATGTTTTATTTTTCAAATATTAATTTCACTCAACTAACAAATCAAAAATTGCATTTTGAAAATAGGAGGAGTTTATTTTTATTGGCCAGACATCTTTTTTTCTTAATGGGTTAAGACTAAATGTAACTTTTTAAAAATTGAATATTCACTCCCTTTTTGTAATGTTAAACCAACGAATAAAAAATTGCTTTTTTAAAGTAGGAGGAGTTAGAATCTCATTTTAATTGGTCTAAAAAGTAAATTTTCTATTAATTTTAGAAAAATGGGAAAAAATTGCATATTTTATCTTTCTTAGTATAATTATTTATTTTCTGCTTTTTTATTTTTTATATTTTATTAAATATACTAATAATTGTCATTGAAATTGATTAAATTAAAAAAAGGTTAATTTCAATATACAATTTTTAGAATTGCTTTAAATAAAATTCATCTTGGAAAGTTGGTTTTCCTATTTCTTGTTTTGAATGTGGATAAAACAGAGGAGTTCGAATGTCAGTCCCGCCATCTGTCGTGAGAAATGCGCGGCGATATATCAAGTAGTATATTATCATTGCTTCACACACACACGCATACATTTCACGGTAGAACTGACATCTCCAACTTTAAACATTAATTATTCAATAAGTAAACATTAATTTGCCCTAAATATGTAATAAATAAATGCTTTAATGATTACTTTTGTTAAATTAAATAAGTTTTCCTAATCTTTTCTTTTCATTATTCACTAAATATGCTATTTAAAACCCACTATATTCACTGGAAACTACTTTGTCACTTTTATGAGAATATCAATAATTTATTTATAATTGTTTAATTTACATAATATAATTTAAAAATTTAATCTACAATTGTTACTTTATTATTCCCAATAATTTATTTTATAATATTTCATTGAATAATAGCAATTTTTTAAGTCTACCCAAAACCTACCTTAAATCTACCATAACTTGTGTAGATTTACGGTAGCCCAACCCGCCAGGGATGGAAGAGACAACTTTCAGAATGGAAGCACATTCCATATTCAATGGATGAGGGAGCCATATTATATTGTTGAATCAAATATGGATGTGACATCCATAGGCATGGTTGGGCTTACAATTCATGCTATGGATTTTCACATATGGCTGTCTCATCCATATAAACTTTGGTTGGGAGATCCATAGTTAGTTCAAAATTTCGATACATGTTGCGCTCAATTCATTATCATGGCATCCATTTAAAAATGGTCGTCTCGATTTGTCCGTCGCGTCGGTTTCCTGTCACGTCTATATTATCGCGTTGTGAGTTTATTGTGTATAAATAGTGTTACAATTGTTCATTATTTATTATCGTTCTTGTCTATTAGTGTTTATGTAAATTCATTTTCATGAAATATGTGTATAGTATATAAGGAATATTAATTATATGCTCAAATATTGTAGTTGCGTGTATATAGTGTAGTGGATAGCGTTAGTGTTTAGTATGCGTTAGGTCTAGGGTTCGTGTCTCCCCCATCGATTAATAATTTATTTCGTAAATATGCGGTTATTCAATAAGTGGTGTGTATTAATTAACAAAAATGTGTATAAAATATCTCAAGTGACATAGAATTTAATTAATTGAGTGATTCTAATTTTTTTGTTTCCCATTTCCATTACTATGGATCACCCAACCATAGATCTTTTGCTGCTCCAACAATATACAGCCAGCCATAGAATATGGATGCAGCAACCTTAACTATGGATATCCCGTATTTTTCAATATAATATGGCGTGATATCCATGTATCTGGATGTGTCAACTATTCCTTTTTCTCCGTGTATATCACCAGTTGTGAGACGGTGTCAACACTCATCTGGGCAGCATAAAAAATACGAATTTGCAGGCATACTATTTAAATGTTGTTTTGATTTTTTTTCTAGTATTTTTGGGCATGTCAAGTGGAAAAAAGTCAATTGATTCAGAAGAAATCAATTTTAATGCTCTTGTTCAAGCTATTAAATTGTGTTTATTTGATAGTCATATTTTGGCGAATAAATATTATTATTTAGTATATAATAATATATATTATTAATATATTTAATTATTTCTATTAAACATAACGTTTTATGTCAAACTTATTAAATTTTATCAATTTTTAATGAGTGTCTCACAACTGGAGACATTTTTTTTTTTGACAAAAGCGATGTACTCGGAAAATGTATCGTAAAATTTTTTGAGTTCATCGAAGCACTACATTTTCTTTTAATGAAAGTTGCGTATTTCTGTTACCTTTCGAACGGTGTATTTTATTTACAATTTCGTTCACCCGTTTACAATTTACGGGTCAAAAATAAAACCCGTTTCACAACTGGAGACTCTCCCCTATTCATTAAAAAGATTTTCTTAAGTGGCCGACTATTGTCTGGTTTACCCTAATTCAAGTGACTAAGATATTCACGAAATTATTGAAAGCAGTAATAAACTTTTTTCTTGGAAACTATCAGAACTGAAAGCCAAATTTTGGAAAATTCCTGGAAAGAAAAAAATCAGTACTACATATTTTCAATAATTCACACAAATTCCAAATAAAAAGTTAATGTATTGTTTAAGTTAAGGAAACATCTGATTAAGGAAACATCAATTCAGAAACATCTGATGGAAATTTGTCATTCTTTATTGATGGGATGAATAGGATTGATTCAGAGAAATACAAATGTTCCAAATTAATGTCTATGGAAATGTTCAAAATTTATTTTTTTTCTTATTTCGTGAGATTTCTTTAATGCATAAAATTCTTTAATTTTATTCTTTTTTTTTTCTTGCGTCTTCTATCATCTAGTTTCTCTTTTCATTTTTTATTCTTAAACTTATTTTTTCTTCTTTCATTCTTCTCTTATTTTCCATATACATTTTTTCTTCTCTTGACATATTCTTCCGCTTTCTGCCCTTTCCCGTGTTTTCGATTATGTACCTTCTTTCTTTTGACTTTTCATTTCTGTCTTCATTATTCAACTTAAAAATAAAAATTCTAAGTTAAATTTAAAGTTTTTTTAAAAATAGTTATCAAAAATGAATTCTACAGATATTAAACATCATTTCTACAAATTATATGAGATTTTTCTAAAAATAGTCCGCAACAACTTTAGTAATGTTTTTAAAAATTCTTAAAGAACTTTGTGAAGAATTATTTTTTTAATTATTTGAATTAATAATTTCAGTATTTGAAGAAAATACCATTTAATTGTTATGTCAAAGGTAGACGAAATCATCTCCGTTTGCGTATTTGCTTATCATGTTTAGTCAGAACTTTCCGGCTTCATCCAGCTCACCCTGTTTTATCTTCGGAGAAACTACAATACTTTTATAAGACTGTATTCTTAATTAAAATAAAAATCGCATTACACTTTAAAACATGAAAGTTATTTATTTAAAACATTTATATAAATTTCAATTGTTATAAAAATCAAACCTCTTTTCTAGTTTTCATTAATAATAATTCACATTTCTGTATGTGGGTATTTAGAAAATAAGACGATCAAAAAACTACTACTTCATGATATCAAAATACTTTTTTATCCCACATGCACAAAAATGGCGCTTTCAGATAGCTGACGACAGGGAGTAAAGTCATTTATTTGTTCGATCCCATGGGCTCCCATGGACAAAAATAACAGCTGGTCCCATGCTATCTGAAATGGACACTTTTGTGCATTAGGAATAAAAAATATTATAATAACACGGAAACAAAGGCAGCCCAATTTGTCCCCTTGTTGCTTAATTACTATTATTCAACGTGGAATTTGAAGAAATTGCTTGATTAATATATCTCGAACAAATGTCGGACTGAAGCGGCAAAGCGTATGATAGAAGGTATATCTCCATGGACAGACTCTAAAAACAAATTATGTTTAGTAATTAGTATGTAATATTATGACAACTGAATAAAAATTATATATTTTATATTAAAATTTTTGCAAAGTTGAGAAAATTATATTTTCTACAATTTCTAGATTTTAAAATACCAATAATTTTGTCATTTCTGACCAAATTAGGTCCAAAAATAGGTCAATCGAAGCGTTTTTTAATGTTCTACAAGTTGGCAATGATATTTTTAAAGTTACTTTTACATTTTTAAACAAAATTTTTAAAAAAGTTGTAACGATGCGCTATGTATTAATATATAGAGCAATATGAATACGTCACACACAGCCACCGTATTCGCGTTCATCGTGAAAGCAAGGAGAGAGTAGCGACCACGCACCAAACTTGCGTCGTCTGCCTCCGCTCCCCCAGCACTTGCTCTCCTCGCGTCGCGACAGAGTAGGATGGGCGATCTCGAAAAAAAAGAATCGATTTAAAAAATCAATCTCTAAAATTTAAAATCGATTTTTTTGATTAATCGACCAAAAAAAATCGTTTTCAGAATCGATTCATTTCGATTTTCCTATAAATTAATGATCAATGAAAAATATTGCTTTCTTTTTCAATCACAGGGAATTTCGTTTGCAAATAATGAACATTAAACAAATTCAGTCTTTAAAATGCACTGAAAGTGCTTTGCATCTTTATTATTTACATTTAGTTAAACAAAATTTATTTTCTTATAGATCAAATTTAAATTTGAAAGTTCAACAGTTTTAAAAATACCGTATACATATTGAACTTACTGTACACTTCCCTGCTGGAAGTAAATAGATAGAAACCTTTTCTCTTTTAATCCCTTTCTATTGCTAATATAGAAAGAGATATGAATAATGTATAACTTTTAATCTCTTACCTATACTTCTTTATGCCTTTCTATTCCTACCTCTATCAACTTGTTCGCTATTTCTTTTAATCACCTTTTTTGAATAACTTTTAATAGCCATTTTAAACCCTTCTATCTCTTTTTATATACAATCTTATTACAACTTTTTGTTATTCCTTTCAATCACCTTTTCTCTATTACTTTTAAAATCCTGTCTATTTCCTTGTATCTCTTTCAATGTTAGACCTTATAGACACTATTCTTTATACCTATTAATAACCTACCCAAGTAGCACGTAATATTGGGAACATTCCAGCAATATGCCACAACATTGAGGCAATATTGGTAATGTTAAGGCAATGTTCCCAATATCGCTGTAATATTACGTGCTACTGGGGTATTCTCAATACCTTTTTATAACCTGTCTATAAACTTCTATCTCTTTTTATGACAGAAGTTCTCGATACTCTTCTTTCTCCACATTTATAACCTTTTCTTAATAACTATTGATATCCTATTTATACCCTTCCATCGCTTTTTATGTAGGATCTTATTAACACTTATTTATTACCATTATTCCCATTATTGAGATAGAAAAAGATAGAAATGCGAGACTGCAAAACTATAAACCTTTTTTATTCCTTTTTATCATTCTTCTTTTCCGAATGTTATTCTTTTAATCTTCTTTCAATCCCATATTCTATCTCCTATTACTTTATTTAGAAGAGATAGGGATAGTTAAGAATATGGGGATTTGAGGAGATATAATAAGATTATCTCTTCTAATCTACTATAGTATATCCCTTTCTATATACATACTCATAAACTTATACGCGCATGCGTCGATTTTCCCAGCTGTTATGTGTCATGGCGTCGGGTCAGTAGATCCGTAGATCAGAAAGCGTGTGTTATGCACTGTGCGATTGTACGTTTTTGTTTGAGTTTATAACTTCCATATTTTTATAGTTTATTGTAAATATATTTAACCAATAAATGTTTATCAGTAATAGACAACCAAAATTAGTTTTAAACTCACAAAGCATCGAAACTTTTCTAAAAATTTATTAAAGATTTACTTGCAAATTTTTTATATAGTTAATCGTAATGAATTAAAACAACACGATTAAGAAACTCAATTAACAACAATAGAGAAAGTTTTTAATTGAAATTAATCGATTTCTTCTATAAGGGGTATCTCCTTTTTTACTTTCCTTTGGATTAGAAAGGATGTGAAAATGGATAGAGGAAGACAGAAATGTATGAAAAGAAAGAGATTGAAAAGTTCTATCTTCTTTAATTCACCACTTTGCATCCCCAATTTTTTATCTCTTTCTATATATTTTTTTCTATATATTTCTATATCTAAAACTGTATATAAAGAGATTAGAAGGGATAAAAAGATATATAAATATAAAGTTATAGAAAGAGATAAAAAAATTGTATCTCTTTTAAGTATCCATTTTGCATCTCCAAACTATTATATTTTCTAATCTTTTTTTATCCCCTTTTTTTAATCTCTTTGTATCTCTTTACTTCCAGCAGGGTTAGAAGCACACTACAATTATTTAAAACCATTAAATGTTTTAATAATTATTATCATAATTATTATCTTGTTTATGTCAGAAGCAGTCTTTTGCATGCACTAAAAGTGCTATATTTCTTTGATTAATATTTATTTAAATAAAAAAAATAAATATTTTCTGTTATACTAATCGATCATTGGCTGCTAAAGGTATTTAAAACGTTTGCTACATAGAGATATCCCAGACGGAGACGCATGTATATCCCCTAATCGCCAAGTCGTCGAATGATCAAATAGTCGAATGCCAAATAATCGAATGGACAAAACGTCGAATGCTAAAAACATCGAATTATCAATTCGTCGAATGTTAAAAATATCGAATCGTCAATATGACGAATGTTCAAAACGTCGAATTATCAATTCGTCGAATGTTAATAACATCGAATTGTCAATTCGTCGAATGTTAATAACATCGAATTGTCAATACGTCGAATGTTCAAAACGTCGAATGATAAAAAAGTCGAATGCTAAAAACATCGAATCGTCAACATGTCGAATGTTCAAAACGTCGAATTATCAATTTGTCGAATGCTCAAAACATCGAATTGTTAATTCATCGAATGCTTAAATCATCGAATTTTCCATTCGTCGAATGTTCAAAACGTCGAATACTAAAAACATCGAATTCTCAAATCGTCGAATGCTCAAATAGTCGAAACGCCATCTGTTCGAAATGTCAAGTAGTAGAATGATAAAGTAGTCGAATGGTAAAGTAGTCGAAACTCCATCTGTTCGAATTGCCAAGTAGTAGAATGGTAAAGTAGTCGAATGTTCAAAACGTCGAATGATAAAAACGTCGAATGCTCAGAACATCGAACTGTTAATTCGTCTTAAAACGTCGAATGATAAAAACATCGAATCGTCAAAAGTTCGAAAAAGTTCTTTGTCTTCAGTAGACATTAACTTAAAACAAAGAACTTTTTCGAACTTTTGACGATTCGATGTTTTTAGCATTCGACGTTTTTATCATTCGACGTTTTGAGCATTCGACGAATGGAAAATTCGATGATTTAAGCATTTGATGAATTAACAATTCGATGTTTTGAGCATTCGACAAATTGATAATTCGACGTTTTGAACATTCGACATGTTGACGATTCGATGTTTTTATCATTCGACGTTTTGAACATTCGACGAATTGAGAATTCGATGTTTTTAGCATTCGATTAAATGAAGATTCGATGTTTTTAGCATTCGACTAAATGACGATTCCATGTTTTGAACATTCGACAACTTCACCATTCTACTACTTGATAATTCGAACAGATGGCGTTTCGACTTTTTGTCCATTCGACTACTTTACCATTCTACTACTTGGCAATTCGAACAGATGACGATTCCATGTTTTGAACATTCGACAACTTTACCATTCTACTATTTGATAATTCGAACAGATGGCGTTTCGACTATTTAAGCATTCGACGAATGGACTATTCGATGGTTTTACCATTCGACTAAATGACGATTCGACGTTTTGAACATTCGACGTTTTTACACGGAAAAAAATTTCCTGTGAAAATTACAAAATTTCCTGTGCCATCTATGAACGGCGGTTGTAGTATCCACAAACGGCTGAGTTTGGGAAATACACAAACCAGAATGAGTCTTGTCACAAACTTCAGTTTATGATTCAACAGCTTAAACAGTCACGCAGCAGACGACAAGCAGACGTTCACTTGAATTTTTTTGCGCATGCGTGGATTTCTTGGTGTTAGAACAGATTGGTTTGTGGTACACACAAACCAGCTTGTTGGAAACCATGGAGTATAGACTTAAGGAGACCAATCTTATATGCATGTACTTCACTGAAAGGCGCAACATTTTGTCGGAAGTACATCAGTAGTACGTGTACATCCTGTAGATGGCAAACGATCGCATATATAGTTGCTTGATTAAGTCCTAACCGTCCTAACCTTATTTTTGCTGTATTTTGAAATTAAAAATAATTTCAAATAATAAATAGGTTATATAAAATTATGCCAATGAATTCTACTTTCATAAATAATAATATTCTTCGGAAGAATTCAATTATTTTTAATACAATTATTATAAAACTTCACGAAAGGATTCAATTTAAAAAAAACAAAGAAATTCTTCAAAAAATTTAATTATTTATAAAAGTTATAATAAAATTGATTAAAAGAGTTTAAAGTTCTATCAATAATTTTAATAAAGTTTTAATAGGCACGTGGCCACTGAATAACATGACCTTTATAGTAAAATTAATTATTACTGTAATTTGAGGTTTGAGGTTATTAACATAACCTCAAACTAAAAAGTGATCTAACAATTTTGACAAATAATAGCTCATTGTGTTCTTTAAAACATTCTTTACAATTACATTCGTTAAATTTTGTTTAAAATATTTTGTTCAAAAGTTAAGCAAATAAAATAAAAAAATTTTTTTTTAATAACTTTTGAACAAAATATTTTAAACAAAATTCAACGAGTGGAAATGTAGAGAATGTTTCAAAGAGTAGAATAAGCTATTATTTATCAAAATTGGATAAAAATTTTAATTGGTTACTGACCCTTAAAGAAAAAACACATAATGTTTAACAATTATGATTTTACAACAAATCTTGGTCCAACCTAATTTTTTCTGATAATTGTACAACTGGATCTTTCAGAATTTGGTGAAATCATTTTAATTATGGTTTTATTTGCTGTTAAAAATCACTTTTTAGTTTGAGGTTATGTCAAGCGATCGACACTCCTTAATCAAAAAAATCTGTAAAAAGTCGATTAGGCACATTTTTTCACAAAAAAAGTCGCACAATCCGAGCCCTATAGTATATAGACTTTGTATTGTTATCTTATTATTATTATATTTATAATTTGAATATATAGTATATACGACGGGTTCCACGTCAAGTGACCCAGGTCTAAATTTGAAATGTTTGGGATCAGGTAAAAAGTTTGCACAAACAGTAGTCCTATTAGATACAATAAAAAATATCAAATATTATTAATTTATTTAAACAAATATAAAAACTGGAGGGGGTCAAAGTTTAAATTTTTGGTCTTACATGGAATATTTGAAAAATTTGTAGTTTCTTTAAAACAAAACGAAAATACGTTTTCTATTTTGGATTTTTCTGCTGTTTTTCAACATTTTCTAATGGTGTAAACAAATGTAGAGAAAAAAAATTTTTTGACCTTGAAAAATTAAATTAAAAAATAAAATTTCATTTTTTTATCAAATGGACAGTTTTTATTTAAAAAAAAAAAATTTTATCATAAAGGTGAGGTTTTTTCCTAAAAAAATGTATAGGTCAAAACGTGGGACAAGAACTTTTAACTGGTCAAAATAAACATTTACTTCTGCAATCCACCGCCCCTGCGCGTTGTTGGGCTGTATATTGTTTATAACAATTGAAATAAATTATTTTATGCTTTAGTAATTATCTGGTTGTCATATTGGAAGAATTTGAATTGATTTAGATCATGTGCAGCAACGGAATAAGAAAATAAACGTCCTTTTTTAAAAAAGTGTATTAATTTTTTAACTTTGATTAAAAAAAATTATAAATAATTAAAATCCCCAAAATTGTCCGCGAAGGATGTCTTAAGAATTTATTCCCCTTTAATTTAAGACAAAGAACACTCAAATCGGTTAAAAATTGTAAGCTGTAGACATTTTTTAATAATAAATTGTAAAAAAAATTCCACTGTGGGTCGGTGCACTGCAGAAGTAAATGTTTATTTTGACCAGTTAAAAGTTCTTGTCCCACGTTTTGACCTATACATTTTTTTTAGGAAAAAACCTCACCTTTATGATAAAATTTTTTTTTAAAAAATAAAAACTGTCCATTTGATAAAAAAATGAAATTTTATTTTTTAATTTAATTTTTCAAGGTCAAAAAATTTTTTTTCTCTACATTTGTTTACACCATTAGAAAGTGTTGAAAAACAGCAGAAAAACCCAAAATAGAAAACGTATTTTCGTTTTGTTTTAAAGAAACTACAAATTTTTCAAATATTCCATGTAAATTTTTGACCTGGGTCACTTGACGTGGAACCCGTCATACATGAATTAGTAAACTTATAGAAATCCATGTTCATTTTAAAACTTCAGCTATATATGCGATCGTTGCGCGCTATACGAGAAGATTCAGAACTATGAACTTCCGACATAAAATGGTTGATTTCATACACACTACATTGGTCTCCTTAAGTCTATACTCCCTGTTGGAAACACAAAACTCGCCTGTATAAAGCACAACTTAACCTATTTGTATATTTTACGAAAAAGTTTGTGTTTTCTATAAGAAATTTTTTTCCGTGTAGCATTCGACGTTTTAAACATTTGACGTTTTGAACATTCGACAAATTGAGAATTCGATGTTTTTAGCATTCGATTAACTGAAGATTCGATATTTTTAGCATTCGACTACATGACGATTCGATGTTTTTAGCATTCTACGTTTTTATCATTCGATTACTTGGCATTCGACTATTTCATCATTCGACGACTTAGCGATTAGGGGATATGCATGCGTCTCATAATTTGCTTATTTATATTTGAAATGTTGACGTTTTTTTTGACAATGCAAAATAAGATTTATTATGAGTACTTTCTCTTAACAAAAATAAAATTTATATATTTGCGCTCTTTTTAAATAACATACGACTGCAGCGCCACCTTCACATGTACAAACAATTTTAAAAACACCCTTCTATTAAGATTTTACATTCTCATTGCCCATTTTTTACTTCGATACTTTTCGATACAATCGGTAAGTTCTCAAATGCGCCACTGGACAAATGCGCCACTGGAAAAAGGCCCCACATTTGTCATATTTGAGGAAAGTGAAAAGTTTGTTCGAGAGATGGAGCTAGGTGTTCTTGGTATAGAAATTTGTCAAGTGAATTCAATTTCTTGCCAATTTCGCTCCGTATAGTGAAAATAAATTTAAGTGAAGTCTTAATTAACTGGTAATTAATTAAATGTTCTATATCAATTACGGATAGCATTTTTGAGGTAAGTTGCTGTTTTTATTTTATATTAATAATAATAAAAATTATAATAATAAATATTATTATTATTGTTTAAAGAAATGTGGAAATTTTTTTTAATAACTAATTTATGAAACATTTTATTTTTAAATCGTTTTTATTTATATTTTTTCTTTGGAATAATTTAATAATTCCTTTAATAATAAGATTTTTTGATATTTTCAAAAGCTCTTTATTTTTATAGAATTAGTTTGTATTTTAATTAAATAACGAGATTAAGAATTCTTTATTGTATTATACTTAATTTTACTTTCATAATTATAAATTAATTGCATTTATTTTAAACTTAGAAAGTACTTAAGTTTTCTTGAAGACAAATAAAATATAATTTATTAACAATTGTAATATTGAATATAATTCTATTTTCTAATTTGAATTTCATTTAATTAATTTTTTAAATTAGCTAACGTAAAAGTTTTTCTTAATTCACGTTCATACTTTTAGAAATGATAAGACTTCTTATAAAGTTTCAAATATTACGGAAGTTTAGAAAAATTATTCCAATTTTTATTTTATAATTAATGGTATTTATATTAAAAACAGTAATATTTTGAAAAATAATTTTTTTTTGGAAACGTAATATATAAAAAAGCAGGCTTCGCACTCATCTACTAAAATCTATACTACTTACTCCTTTTTTTGTCAAATTTCTGACACTAAATTATAATTATAATTGTTATTGAAAATTCTTTTAAACAATTGGAAATTGAAGAATGTTCGCAATGTTTTTTAATATTAAATTACCATGTATTGATGCGCAAAACTCCAAGGATTAATTTAAAAAAAGACAAATCAGTAAACTCCAATATTATATAGAAATTGTGTAGAATTTTCTGCCAAAATGCAGCCGAAAATCGACTTTTAATCTTAAAAATCCGCTTGGAAGCGTGAAGTTTTCAACAAAACAAGAGAAGATCTTATTTATATTCGTTTGCAATTTTATTTTTTTCCTGGAGCTCGAGTCGATTGTCGTCTGCATTTTGGCAATAAAATAATTTTTTTGACAATAAATTTATATTCTTAATTATATTACAATTTTTATACTCACTTTATAATTTTTCTATAGTTATTAATAAAATTTTTCTATAATTTTTCTATAGAATAATGCAATTTGTAATTGTTTTTGTTTAATATTTTTGAGAGATACACCGAAAAAAATGCCTAGGACCCGTATACCAGGAATTGACTAGGTTTGCTAGTTACGAGAGGAGCCAACTATAGAATCCTAGTCAAAGTAATAAAATTCAAGCATAGTTAAAGTGACCAGGAAAATTAGTAGATGCAATCAGGAAAAAATAGTCAAATTGACTAGGATAATAATATTAGATTTACACTGTGTATCATAATTATTTGAAATTCTTATTATCCAATAAAAGAGAAAAAGTAAATATAATTAAAAAAAATAATTAATTATTTTATTAAAAATATTTATATTTTACTTTGCATTTATATACCTTGGAATTAATTTAAACTTATGAAATAAATATTTGACGCAGGGGGGACGCGAACACCTGAACCTAACGAATACGCACTTTGAAACCCGGAACGATAACCACTACACTAAACACGACTTGGTATTTTAATTTTTTAATAGACACTAGATCTTCGAGTCAAAATACAATACTTAAGCAGATGATGTTTTATACATTTCAAGTACACAATTTTATACACTTGTCAAAAACTATTTATTTTTAATTATTTATGCCATTTAAATGAAAATAAATTTAAATACACAAATTATTGCAAAGGTAAATTTTCAAACACACTGCGCGATTAAAATAGTAAAAATGTTGTCACCACGTGCGTAAAAATTTCGACAAAATTAATTTAATTGACGAATAAAGTTACAAAATTTGGTCGAAAAATTGAGATTCAATTTTAACCCTTTGCGTCACAGTGGGTCGCTCAGCGACCCACCTTTTCCTTCTCAGTTTTCAGTATTTCTATGGCATATTTATTAATAAATTTAGGGTTTTTTTCCGGGCATGTTCCTCATACCTAAACAAGTCTAAGAAAACTGTTGATTCACAATTTGTTAATAATAAAAATATTATAAACAAATAAATAACAAAAAATAATGCTTCTTTTTCAGAAAAAATTCATTTTTTACTTATCCTTACTAATTTTTGAGATGATAATTTTTTTTCTTTACAAATTAGATCCTAAACTATATTTACAATTACTTTTTTGAAATTTTTTTTATAATTTTTAATAATAAATAACAATTTTTTGTAATATTTTATAAAATAAAAGTATTTCAGATGAAATTTCAAACCTATTTTCATAAAACTCGTTACTCGGGGGTTTTTGGTGTCGCTGAATACAAATCTAGCATCAGATTTTTAAAATTCAAAATGGCGAATCCAATATGGCGGACGCGAAAATAAAAAATGAACTGAATTTGCTTGAAACTGGTTACTCAGGGGTTTTTGGGGTCTCTGAATACAAATCTGTCATCAGATTTTCAAAATTCAAAATGGCGGATCCAATATGGCGGACGAGAAAATTAAAAATAAACTGAATTTGCTTGAAACTGGTTACTTAGGGGTTTTTAGGGTCGCTGAATACGAATCTGGCATCAGATTTTCAAAATTCAAAATGGCGGATCCAATATGGCGGACGCGAAAATTAAAAATAAACTGAATTTGCTTGAAACTGGTTACTTAGGGGTTTTTGGGGTCGCTGAGTACGAATCTGGCATGAGTATTAATAAATTTATTAATAAACTTAGAAGATTCAAAACGTTCGGATAAAATTAAAGAGTAAAATCAAAAGTGAATGAATCCTGACAATCCACAGTCAGGTAACTCGTTTAACGTAAAATCCTCTTCATAGTATTTCTGTCTATAAAAAAAAAGAATTAATTTTTTGATACTGAATATAATGTACCATTTTTGCCAATCCGATTGAACAAACTGTAGATATTAGTAAAGAATTGCTAACCGATAAGTTACTGAAAATGTCAAACTTAATGCAGGATGTTATGTAAAAAAACACATACAATAATACTGCTTCTACTCAATAAAATACCTTTTTTCAACGTAAAAGCTATATTAACCTGTTGAGAGAATCGTTAGTAATAGTTTCTCGAATGTCGTTTGTTTGAATGAAGTTGATACTTACCTTTGGAAAGAATCGTTCGTGTTAGTCTGTCGTTTGTCATTTGTTTGTTTGAAGTCGGTACTTACCTGTGGAGATAATCGTTTGTGTAAGTCTGTTGATTGTGATTTGTCCGATTGTAGCCGATACTCACCTGTGGAGGAAATTGTTTGTGTTAATTGTGTCGATTTTTATTTGTTTGATTAAAGTCGGTACTTACCTGTGGAGAGAATCGTTCGTGTAAGTCTGTCGTTTGTCATTTGTTTGTTTGTCCGCCATATTGGATCCGCCATTTTGAATTTTGAAAATCTGATGCCAGATTCGTATTCAGCGACCCCAAAAACCCCCAAGTAACGAGTTTCAAGCAAATTCTGTTCATTTTTTATTTTCGCGTCCGCCATATTGGATCCGCCATTTTAAATTTTGAAAATCTGATGCCAGAATCGTATTCAGCGACCCCAAAAACCCCCGAGTAAAGAGTTCCAAGCAAATTCTGTTCATTTTTTATTTTCGCGTCCGCCATATTGGATCCGCCATTTTGAATTTTGAAAATCTGATGCCAGATTCGTATTCAGCGACCCCAAAAACCCCCGAGTAACCAGTTTCAATAGATTTCAATGAAATGAAAAATGTATGACTCAAAGGGTTAACATATTTTTTAAAACTTTTAATTACATTATTTGGCTTTAATATAATTTTTAAAATTGTAACGGTCTGTGATGCCTAATTATTTATAACTTTTTTTTATCGTCACTACATCTTAAGGCTCGATTTTAATCATCAGAGCTTGAGGCCGCAGTCCCATGGCAGCGTTTTGCGTTGCGTTGTAATGAGAGAGAATGCAGCAAACGTATATTTGCTTTTTTTTCTCTCCCATTACGACGCAACGCAAAACGCTGTCATGGGACTCCACCCTCACTTTGATCAGAATCTAAAAAAAAGAAGTCACATATTTTAAGAGGTTAAAATAATGAAATATTTATAGAATTCAATACCATTGTCAAATAATAATTAATAAATTATTACTCTTTCAGGCTTCGCACTCGACAATTACTTTTAAAAAAGTAGCAGAAAGTAGCTTTAAATCTGAAAATAGTAGTAAAAAGTAGCAATGGAAAAATTAAAATTTGACGATTAAAAAAATCTCGTTTTAATCGAATCACAAAAAATTGATTGAGAATAATTTTTTTTTCAATCATTAGAGGATTTAAACTAATGTAATTTGTGAAAATGTATCTTTTAGTGTCAGAAATTTGACAAAAAAAGGAGTAAATAGTATAGATGTTAGTAGATGAGTGCGAAGCCTGCTTTTTTTTATATATTACGTTTCCAAAAAAAAATTATTTTTTAAAATATTACTGTTTTTAATATAAATACCATTAATTATAAAATAAAAATTGGAATAATTTTTCTAAACTTCCGTAATATTTGAAACTTTATAAGAAGTCTTATCATTTCTAAAAGTATGAACGTGAATTAAGAAAAACTTTTACGTTAGCTAATTTAAAAAATTAATTAAATGAAATTCAAATTAGAAAATAGAATTACAGTCGGGTCCCCATACTGTTACATTTCCAGAAATTTCCCACTCCTCCAGACTCAGCTCTGTTATGTGCTCAAAGTATGCCTACTGCGCACCTTTCAGGAACGTAAATATATACACCTCAAGTTTGGCCTAGAAGTGAGACGCATGCATATCCCCTAATCACCAAGTCGTCGAATGATCAAATAGTCGAATGCCAAGTAATCGAATGGACAAAACGTCGAATGCTAAAAACATCGAATGGACAAAACGTCGAATGCTAAAAACATCGAATCGGCATTTAGTCGAATGTTCAAAACGTCGAATGATTAAAACGTCGAATGCTAAAAACGTCGAATCGTCAATACGACGAATGTTCAAAACGTCGAATTATCAATTCGTCGAATGTTAAAAACATCGAATTGTCAATACGTCGAATGTTCAAAACGTTGAATGATAAAAACGTCGAATGCTAAAAACATCGAAGCGTCATGTAGTCGAATGCTAAAAATATCGAATCTTCAGTTAATCGAATGCTAAAAACATCGAATTCTCAATTCGTCGAATGTTCAAAACGTCGAATGTTTAAAACGTCGAATGCTAAAAACGTCGAATGTTCAAAATGTCGAATGCTCAAAACGTCGAATGATAAAAACGTCGAATGCTAAAAACTTCGAATCGTCATTTAGTCGAATGATAAAAACATCGAATCGTCAATACTTCGAATGCTAAAAACATCGAATTGTTAATTCATCGAATGCTTAAATCATCGAATTTTCCATTCGTCGAATGTTCAAAACGTCGAATGATCAAAACGTCGAATTCTCAAATCGTCGAATGCTCAAATAATCGAAACGCCATCTGTTCGAAATGTCAAGTAGTAGAATGGTAAAGTAGTCGAATGGTAAAGTAGTCGAAACGCCATCTGTTCGAATTGCCAAGTAGTAGAATGGTAAAGTAGTCGAATGTTCAAAACGTCGAATGATAAAAATGTCGAATGCTCAGAACATCGAACTGTTAATTCGTCGAATGCTCAAAACGTCGAATGATAAAAACGTCGAATGCTAAAAACAACGAATCGTCAAAAGTTCGAAAAAGTTCTTTGTTTTAAGTTAATGTCTACTGAAGACAAAGAACTTTTTCGAACTTTTGACGATTCGATGTTTTTAGCATTCGACGTTTTTATCATTCGACGTTTTGAGCATTCGACGAATTAACAGTTCGATGTTCTGAGCATTCGACATTTTTATCATTCGACGTTTTGAACATTCGACTACTTTACCATTCTACTACTTGGCAATTCGAACAGATGGCGTTTCGACTACTTTACCATTCGACTACTTTACCATTCTACTACTTGACATTTCGAACAGATGGCGTTTCGATTATTTGAGCATTCGACGCACGGTGGTCTTCAAGCACTTTTAGGTTTACCTAAAATGAGTCAAAATTATGCTAACGCAGTTTTATCTGGAATCATCCCAAGATTCCAAATTTTCATTTCCGAAAATCGTAGCTGATTCTTTTTTCGAAAAAAACATACATATGGGCAATTCCACGTGAGATTTTGGTCGACCTCTTAAAATCGGCCAAAAATATTTTTTTTCTATTCTGTATTGAAACAAATTAGATACGTTTTTTTTTATTTTTGTTTAATTGTCCAAATTTTCGAGTTATGAATTTTCGAAATTTTTTACTTGTAATTGTAGACCTATATTCAGTAGCTTATAAGTCCGAAAATATTGAGTTTAGAAAAATGTTGCCAAAGAATGAAACTTTTAGTTTTTTTTCGACTTTTAAGAAATATAAACAAAAAATTTTTTTTTAATTTTTTATTAAAAACAGTTTTTTTTATATAAACAAATTAATTTTTTTTAACTTTTGGTTGGATTTTTTTAAATTTATTTATACCTTATAATATAGAGGAGATTTTCCAAAAAGTCCCGAAATGGGCCTAATGTGTTAAATGAGTTTTAAAACATTTTCAGAAATCACTTGCAAGCATCACAGTGGGATTTTTTTTACAATAAACTTTTTAAAACTGTCTACAGCGTATAATTTTTAATCTTTCTGAGTGTTCTTTGTTTTAAATTAAAGGGTCTACACTGTAGACAGTTTTAAAAAGTTAATTGTAAAAAAAATCCCACTTCGATGCTTGCAAGTGATTTTTGAAAATGTTTTAAAACTCATTTAACACATCAGGCCCATTTCAGGACTTTTTGGAAACTTCCTCTATATTATAAAGTATAAAAAAATTTTGAAAAGTTTTTAAAAAATCCGGCCTAAAGTTAGATAAAATTAATTTGTTTCCTAAACTCAATATTTTCGGACTTATAAGCTACTGAATATAGGTCTACAATTACAGGTAAAAAATTTCGAAAATTCATAACTCGAAAATTTGGACAATTAAACAAAAATCAAAAAATACGTATCTAATTTGTTTCAATACAGAATAGAAAAAAAATATTTTTGGCCGATTTTAAGAGGTCGACTAAAATCTCACGTCGAATTGCCCATATATGTTTTTTTCGAAAAAAGAATCAGCTACGATTTTCGGAAATGAAAATTTGGAATCTTGAGACGATTCCAGATAAAACTGCGTTAGCACAATTTTGACTCATTTTAGGTACACCTAAAAGTGCTTGAAGACTACCGTGACGATTTGAGAATTCGACGTTTTTAGCATTCGACGTTTTGATCATTCGACGTTTTGAACATTCGACGAATGGAAAATTCGATGATTTAAGCATTCGATGAATTAACAATTCGATGTTTTTAGCATTCGAAGTATTGACGATTCGATGTTTTTATCATTCGACTAAATGACGATTCGAAGTTTTTAGCATTCGACGTTTTTATCATTCGACGTTTTGAGCATTCGACGTTTTGAACATTCGACGAATTGAGAATTCGATGTTTTTAGCATTCGATTAACTGAAGATTCGATATTTTTAGCATTCGACTACATGACGATTCGTTGTTTTTAGCATTCGACGTTTTTATCATTCGACGTTTTGAACATTCGACGTATTGACAATTCGATGTTTTTAACATTCGACGAATTGATAATTCGACGTTTTGAACATTCGTCATATTGACGATTCGATATTTTTAACATTCGACGAATTGATAATTCAACGTTTTGAACATTCGACGTATTGACAATTCGATGTTTTAAGCATTCGACTAAATGCCGATTCGATGTTTTTAGCATTCGACGTTTTGTCAATTCGATTACTTGGCATTCGACTATTTGATCATTCGACGACTTGGCGATTAGGGGATATTCATGCGTCTCCTAGAAGTATATGACCCCTTTTCTTTGGGCTTATGAATACGGCCCTGAAAATTGGTGACGTAACGTGACGTCACCTCCCACATAGCACAATAGTATGAGGTAAGGTTATGTTGAGTACTAATCGTAAGGCACATAAGGTTACACAATATTGCTGCGGTAGACCTGAGGTGAACTAAAAACTTCCGCCATGGAGGTAAGGTTACATGTTAGGGTGTGGTGAGTATATATGATAAGGCCATGGTAACCTTACACGTTAAGGTTGAGGTAACGTTACATGTTAAGGTTGAGGTAAGGTTACATGTTAAGGTTGAGGTAACGTTACATGTTAAGGTTGAGATAAGGTTACATGTCAAGGCTGAGGTAAGGTAATTATTAAGTTGTAAGGTTGAGGTAAGGTTAAGGTAAGGTTGTGATAAGTTTACCAGTTATGGAAAATATTGACAAAATAATTAATAAATAAATATTCAATTAAAAAGTTAGTTTGTTGCTCCTCTCTATTTTGGAAACCTGACATGAAGCAGAAAATTTTGAAAACAAATTTGGGGGGACTGGGATTTGAACCCGGGATCGACGCGCATAAACCTATCATTCTAACTAACTGAGCTAAGTAGAGAACTGGTAGAAGGAAAATTAATATTGCCTTTAAGGAGTTAATCATCGATGATTAACTCCTTAAAGGCAATATTAATTTTCCTTCTACCAGTTCTCTACTTAGCTCAGTTAGTTAGAATGATAGGTTTATGCGCGTCGATCCCGGGTTCGAATCCCAGTCAAAACAAATTTGTTTTCAAAATTTTCTGCTTCATGTCAGGTTTCCAAAATAGAGAGGAGCAACAAACTAACTTTTTAATTGAATATTTATTTATTAATTATTTTGTCAATATTTTCCATAACTGGTAAACTTATCACAACCTTACCTTAACCTTACCTCAATCTTACAACTTAATAATTACCTTACCTCAACCTTGACATGTAACCTTACCTCAACCTTAACATGTAACGTTACCTCAACCTTAACGTGTAAGGTTACAACAACCTTCACGTGTAAGGTTACCTTAACCTTAACGTGTAAGGTTACCATGGCCTTATCATATATACTCACCACACCCTAACATGTAACCTTACCTCCATGGCGGAAGTTTTTAGTTCACCTCAGGTCTACCGCAGCAATATTGTGTAACCTTATGTGCCTTACGATTAGTACTCAACATAACCTTACCTCATACTATGGTGCTATGTGGGCTAACACTTCTGAATTTGGAGGTTATGCAAAAACATAACACTACTGAGGACATAACAGTTTGGAATCTAACAGTATGGGGACTTGACTGTATATTTAATATTACAATTGTTAATAAATTATATTTTATTTGTCTTCAAGAAAATTTAAGTACTTTCTAAGTTTAAAATAAATGCAATTAATTTATAATTATGAAAGTAAAATTAAGTATAATACAATAAAGAATTCTTAATCTCGTTATTTAATTGAAATACAAACTAATTCTATAAAAATAAAGAGCTTTTGAAAATATCAAAAAATCTTATTATTAAAGGAATTATTAAATTATTCCAAAGAAAAAATATAAATAAAAACGATTTAAAAATAAAATGTTTCATAAATTAGTTATTAAAAAAAATTTCCACATTTCTTTAAACAATAATAATAATATTTATTATTATAATTTTTATTATTATTAATATAAAATAAAAACAGCAACTTACCTCAAAAATGTTATCCGCAATTGATATAGAACATTTAATTAATTACCAGTTAATTAACACTTAACTTAAATTTATTTTCACTATACGGAGCGAAATTGGCAAGAAATTGAATTCACTTGACAAATTTCTATACCAAGAACACCTAGCTCCATCTCTCGAACAAACTTTTCACTTTCCTCAAATATGACAAATGTGGGGCCTTTGTCCAGTGGCGCAATTGAGGGTGAAGTCCCATTGAACCGTTTTGCGTTGCGTTTTGCAACTAGGCCATGAGTGCAAATATAGACAACATATATCTGTATCTCTCTCACACTCATGGCCTAGTTACAAAACGCAACGCAAAACGCTATCATGGGACTCCAGCCTGATCCGTGGCGCATTTGACCGGTGGCGCATTTGTCCAGTGGCGCATTTGAGAACTTACCTTCGACCTTTCCACTACATGTATTTTTTAAGAAAGGATAGTTCTTGTAGAACGAAAGACAGTGTGTGTTTTGTTTCCAAATAAGTTATGAAAAATGGAATTAGCAAAACACATCACAGTGGGCCAGGATCGTCGAATTTTGACCAAAAATACAATTTTTCAACTTTCAAATTATTTTTGTATAAGTACCTATTTTTTCTCATCAACAGATAAATTGAAGTGAAAAAACCAATAGTTACTTTAAAAAAATAGAATTTATTAAAATGTAGCTCTATTGAAGTTAACAAATAGTGGATTTTTCAATAGAGTGCCGACTTTCAGTTAGTCGAGCTCCTCCGAGCCGCATAATATTTGGAAAGACAAGTTATAGAACGATTACTTAGCATGTCTACTTTGACGCCAATATGTGTCATTTTGCGCCTTTTCATATTTTTTCAACATAACAAGAATATTGCAATAAACATATAAATATATGCAATAAATATATAAAGACAATTTTCAAAATTAATCAATTATGATGAACAGTGGTATTCAACGGTTTTTTGTGTCGCTGATTACGAATCTGATGTCAGATTTCAAAATGGCGGATCCAATATGGCGGACATAAAAATTTTTAAATCAATAAATTTGAATTAAACATAGGTATCTATGGGTTTTTTGCATAGAGTTATTAGAATAGAGTGCGCGAGTTATACCTTTTACCGTGAGAGTCATTCTTAGGCGCATAGAAAGAGAACAAAAGCATGAAAGTAGACCCCTTATCTTACCTTGTTTAATGGCGCATGTGCAAGAATAAAAGTTTTTGGTTAGGTTTTTGTCTAAAAAAATTGCATGAAAAATCGTTTTAAATATAATAAAATTAAATGTAAAATAAATATTTTACAATAAATAGGGTAGTGTGGGATTAAAAAGTCATGTTGAAAAAAGCTATTTATCTGTTATTTGAAGTTAAGACGCAACTTTTGATTCTAGTTTGGATGTCGTATCGATAACATTGTAATTGGAATTTTTAATTTTGAGATGCTTATTTCGATGAGTATAAATTGAAAGCAGGTAAACTTAACATAAAATACTATTTTTCCTGCTAAAAATGTTTTTAAATTATTTATTTGTCACGTAAATAAAAGAAAAATATAATTGACAGCAAGCAAGCAACAGTTGTTTCGATGCATCAGCTGTTTCACTATCGCGCATGCGTTATTAGAGAAAGAAAGAAATGGGTCTACTTTTCGTATGGATATTGTGACGTTTGCACTCTACGATCAACTCGTCGGGTTAGCGCAATATCATACTTATTCAATAAACAAGGCAAGAACATACTTATTCAGAAAAGAGGCAAGAACATGCTTATTCAAAATATAAAGTAAAAACAAACGAATTCGCAAATTAACCTTTTTAGTCAGACTTTAAATTATCAAGAATATTATAATTTTATTTCAATAATACTTTTCATATTAGAAAAACAAAATATTAAAAAAATTATTCTCAATGGAACTAAATAAAAGTTATTATTCGTAAAACAATTGTACAAAAGTAAAATTTAAAATCTGACTAAAAAGGTTAATTTGCGAATTCGTTTGTTTTTACTTTATATTTTGAATAAGCATGTTCTTGCCTTTTTTCTGAATAAGTATGTTCTTGCTTTGTTTGTCGAATAAGTCTGATATTGCGCTAACCCGACGAACTATAATTCGATTCGATTAATCGAACAAATACTACGATTCCCGTTTCATACCGCGGGAATTATTTAATCCTAATAATACCCACCAACATAAAAATAAGAATGTATAAATGTATTTTGTCGGTTTTCCCCAAGGCGTAAATCAAATCATAAAAAAGGGAGAGATAAGGAAAACCGAACTAAAATTGTAAACTTAGGATAAGTTTTCTGTAAGTTCATTTTATTACTCTGTTTTCAACGCTTTAGAATAGTAAAACATACTGGACTCTATTAAGGGTAAATCCGTTAAATTAGGGGCTTAAGATAAGTCGTTTATGGAGCATGTTTTTTTTTCCGAAACCTTTTGCGAGTTTATGATTTTAATCCCTTATTTTCATCTTGTCAACACACGAAGGCCTCGCACCTCTAATCCTGGGAAAGGGTCCTATACCTCTTCCAGCATTTTGGGTTTTTCCCACCCGAAGATGTCCAAGTAGATCAGAGAGACGTTAGGTAGTCTCCGGAACAAAAACACTTGAGGTGGGAGAAATCCGAGGAGTGGGACGAGAGATTCGCCCTCGGGGAAGGGGGTGGAGGAGCTGGAGGACAAGACTGACGTGGAGTCTTGGGGTAGATCAGTTTTTACTTTCGAGAACTGAACATTAAAATCGTTTGACTAAAGAGATTAGTTAAAAAGAGCGTGTGTACTAAATAAATGTAAAGAGTCCAGTTTACATTACGTTGTTTTATAATAAATTATGATTTTATTGTGTCCATTAAATTCTATTGTTATTATTTGAATTTTGACTTTTCCGTGACAATATCTCCGTCTATGCGCCTAAGACGTAAAAAAAACATTTTGGTCGCTTGCGCACTCTATTATAATAACTCTATGGCGGTCATAAAAAATTTTTAATTAATCAATTTCAATGAAACATAGGTATCTACCTCGTGGTAGATCCTTGAAACTACAGTACGTTTTATTTTTGTAGGCTAATAAACAAAACAAAACGTCGAATGCTAAAAACATCGAATCGCCATTTAGTCGAATGCTAAAAACATCGAATTGTCAATACGTCGAATGTTCAAAACGTCGAATTCGTGTGCTGTTTCTTTGTCCATGATTTTCTGATAGACTTCGTCTGTAACTGAACTCGAAATCATTGATTTTGCGTAATTATTCGCCTTACGGTATAAATCACTTTTTTGTTTGTGTTTCTTAGTCTCATCTTCTGTAGCATCATATCCCAATAGCTCTGGTTTTTCTAACTTTTTGTCGATGACGTCCAAAGCACCTTCGTGATAATCTAGCAAATCGCGCATTTTTCTTTTCCATACTGGCCAGTCTGACACACCGGCTAGAAGCTTAATGTGCACAGTGGGCCAGGATTGTCGATTTTTGGCCAAAAATCATTATTTAAAAAAACAAGATATTTACGAATAACAAGTATGCTACCTACAGTTTTTGGGGTCGCTGATTACGAATCTGAAGTCAGATTTCAAAAATTCAAAATGGCGGATCCAATATGACGGACATAAATTTTTTCATATGAATCAATTTTAATGAACCATAAGTATCTATGGGTTTTTTAGGTCGCTGATTAGGAATCTGATGTAAGAATTCAAGTGGATTTTCGATTGGGTGAGATTCGTCTACAATTTTTTGCTTGGAAGTTTTTAAGTTTGGTGATTACAAAACTAGTGTCTATACAATTCAGAAAATAAAAAAAATTTCGAGACGCATGCATATCCCCTAATCGCCAAGTCGTCGAATGATCAAATAGTCGAATGCCAAGTAATCGAATGGACAAAACGTCGAATGCTAAAAACATCGAATTCTCAATTCGTCGAATGTTCAAAACGTCGAATTATCAATTCATCGAATGATAAAAACATCGAATCGTCAATTCTTCGAATGCTAAAAACATCGAATTATCAATTCGTCGAATGCTAAAAACGTTGAATGCTCAGAACATCGAATGCTAAGAACATAGAATAGTCAGTTCGTCGAATGCTCAAATAGTCGAAATGCCATCTGTTCGAAATGTCAAGTAGTAGAATGGTAAAGTAGTCGAAGCGCCATCAGTTCGAATTGCTAAGTAGTAGAATAGTAAAGTAGTAGAATGGTAAAGTAGTCTAATGTTCAAAACGTTGAATGCTCAGAACATCGAACTGTCAATTCGACGTTTTGAGCATTCGACGAATTGACAGTTCGATGTTCTGAGCATTCAACGTTTTTATCATTCGACGTTTTGAACATTAGACGAATTGACAATTCGATGTTTTTAACATTCGATTAAATAAGGATTTGATGTTTTTAGCATTCGATGTTTTGTCCATTCGATGTTTTAAGCTTTCGACGTTTTTATCATTCGACGTATTAACAATTCGATGTTTTTAACATTCGACGTTTTGAACATTCGTCGTATTGACGATTCGATGTTTTTAACATTCGACGAATTGATAATTCGACTATTAGATCATTCGACGACTTGGCAATTAGGGGATATGCATGCGTCTCGAAATTTTTTTTATTTTCTGAATTGTATAGACACTAGTTTTGTAATCACCAAACTTAAAAACTTCCAAGCAAAAAATTGTAGACGAATCTCACCCAATCGAAAATCCACTTGAATTCTTACATCAGATTCCTAATCAGCGACCTAAAAAACCCATAGATACTTATGGTTCATTAAAATTGATTCATATGAAAAAATTTATGTCCGTCATATTGGATCCGCCATTTTGAATTTTTGAAATCTGACTTCAGATTCGTAATCAGCGACCCCAAAAACTGTAGGTAGCATACTTGTTATTCGTAAATATCTTGTTTTTTTTAAATAATGATTTTTGGCCAAAAATCGACAATCCTGGCCCACTGTGCACATTAAGCTTCTAGCCGGTGTGTCAGACTGGCCAGTATGGAAAAGAAAAATGCGCGATTTGCTAGATTATCACGAAGGTGCTTTGGACGTCATCGACAAAAAGTTAGAAAAACCAGAGCTATTGGGATATGATGCTACAGAAGATGAGACTAAGAAACACAAACAAAAAAGTGATTTATACCGTAAGGCGAATAGTTACGCAAAATCAATGATTTCGAGTTCAGTTACAGACGAAGTCTATCAGAAAATCATGGACAAAGAAACAGCACACGAAGCATGGGAAGCTTTGAAGCAGAATTTTAAAGCATCGTCCAAGGATCAGCTGTTCAAAATATGTACTGAATTCTTTGCTTTTGGCTGGTTAAACGGAGAAGACGTTTCAACTCACATTGCAAAATGTCATGGAGTTTCAAACTTTCAGTGTTATTAAAGCTGCTGGAAAAGAATCTCTCAAGGCCGTGGGGAAAGGGACTATCCAAATTGTTTCCTTTACTGAAGAAAAAGTTTTAAATATGACTTTAAATAATGTTTGGTATGTTCCTGATATTTCAAGAAATCTTTTTTATGTTTTAGCAGCTCAGGATAGGAATATAAACAGTAAATTCAGTTCAACAGCAACGAAGTGCTGGCTTGCGGTGGACGGAAAAACAGTGCTTTGTGGAAATCGGGAAGTATGCGGTACATTATTCAAGGCAGCCATCGAACCAGTCATTCCAGAAAAAGAAGTCAAAGTTTACGTAGCCGAAGAAAGCAAATCAATCCTTCAACTGTACCATGAGAGATGGGGACATCAAGACAAACGACATGTAAAAGATTTGCTTAAAAATGAATTGGGCATCACCATAAAACTAGAAAAAGAACAGTGTGAACCCTGCATTTTTGGAAAAGCGCATCGTCTACCCTTTGGAACTAGAGAAAAAGCAACAAGTCCTGGGGAACTATTTTCAACTGACGTGGTAGGACCTTTTTCAGAGTCTTTTAGTAAAAAGAAATATTTAGTTGTGTTTAAGGATAGCTATACAAAATTTCGGTATGGCTTTGTAATTAAACAAAAATCGGACGTTAAAATAGTGTTGAAACAGTTTTTAGCACAATCTGAAACGCTAGGGCACAAAATTAAGGAAATTTTGAGTGACAATGGCGGAGAATTCGATTGTGCAGAGGTAAGGAAAATTCTTACAGAAGATGCGGAATCACACAAAGGTTGACAGCTCCATACACGCCAGAACAAAACGGCGGAAGTGAACGCGAAAATCGCACAATCATCGAAATGGCGAGGACATTTAAATACTCAAATCAAGATGTCGCATTTCCAGAGGCGATATGGGCGGAACTCGTGATGACATCAATCTACATATTAAACAGAACAGCAAAGTCTTCAAAAGAGGGTATCAGTCCCTATGAACTGTGGATGGGCAAAAAACCAAGAATAAAACATATACTTATAATTGGATCTACTTGCTATGTTCACATTCCAGCTGAGAAACGGAAGAAAATGGATAAAGAAAGCTATAAAAGGCTTCTTGGTAGGATATGACGGAGACGAGCGTTACAGAATCTATATTTAAGAAGAACGAAAAGTAATTGTATCAAGAGATATCCAGTCTCAAGAGCGACCAAGAGAATGCGAAGAGAAAGTCAAATTGCCAATAAAAAAGATTGAAATTGAAGATCAAGACAAGGTTCTAGAAGAGGAAAAAAATTCAAATACTGATGGAGATGAAAAAAAAAGTGTCAAAAGAAACATTGAGTAGTGACGAAGAGTACGAGACTGGAGGTGAATCATCAAATGAAGAGAAAGATGAAACTGTGAATTTGCCACCTACGACAGCTTTGAGAGATAGAACCACCATTAAAAAATCTAAACATTTACAAGATCATGTCCTAATGGGTGTAGAGTTTGTCAATTCCGTAGAGGATCCTGAAACTTACGAAAATATCTTGACAAGAAAAGATAAAGATGAATGGATCAAAGCCATGGATCAAGAAATGGTTTCGCTGCATCAAAATCAAACCTGGAATTTAACGGACTTGCCATCAGGTGCAAAAGTAAGTCCATGCAAGTGGATTTTTCGACTAAAAAAGAACCCAGACGGCAGTGTTGACAAGTATAAGGCTCGAGTTGTTCTCAAAGGTTTCAGTTAACGTCCTGGTATTTATTATGGTGAAACTTTTAGTCCAGTAGCAAGATTGGGAACAATTCGATCAGTTCTCAGTATTGCAGCATCTGAGAAAATGCATTTACTACAATTTGATGTATCAACAGCCTTCCTATATGGTAAACTTGAAGAAACTGTTTTTATGAGACAACCCCAAGTTTATGGCGATGGCACTGACAGAGTTTGTCAACTCAACAGGAGCATTTACGGACTCCAAAAAGCACCGAGATGCTGGAATAAACGCTTTGGTGACTATCTAAGAAGACTATAGGGTTCAAAGTCAACGATGCCGCTTGTAAACGATTCAACGATTCTTGCTTGTATGTTCGAGAAAAAGACAGAAAAATGCTCATACTAGTAATCTACGTGGACGACGGACTCGTTGCAGCAACAAATGAGAAGGAAATGGAAGTTTTCATTGGGGAATTGGAATCTGAATTTAAATTGACTTCAAGAAAAGCAACTTACTATTTGGGACTTGAAATTCATCAGAAAAATCATGTGATTAAAATTGATCAAACAACATATGCAAAAAGAATTTTAATTTTTCAGATTGCAAGCCGATTTCAACTCCAATGCTCAAAGGAGAAGATGTTACTTCTTCAGGGAAAGATAATGACAATAAGGTATTAAATTTTCCTTACAGACAAGCAGTTGGGGCACTGATGTACCTAATGCTTGGTACGAGACCAGACCTTGCATACAGTGTTGGATTGTTATCAAGATCATTTGAAAATCATTCTTAAGAAGATGTTACACATGTAAAGTTTACGGTGATGCTGATTTTAGTGGATGACTAAAGACAGGTCGATCAACTTCTGGAGTCGTAGTCAATTACGCTGGAAGAGCAATTTCTTGGCTCAGTCAGCGGCAGACAGTGGTGGCTACTTCAACTACTGAGGCAGAAATAATTGCAGCAAAACGAGTTAGAAACACATCTCAATCAAGCATTTCTTTATTCGTGAAAAAGTGACAAAGGGAAAACTAGCAGTTAGTCAAGTTTCTACAGAGGAAAAACTTGCAGATATTATGACTAAGCCACTGCCAAAAACTCGCCTGAAGATGTTGTGTGTGAAAATGGGCCTTAGTGTTTGAACAAAAAGAAAACCATTTGTAGTTTATAAATTAAAAATTTTATTAACAAGGGAAAGTGTTAAAGTAAAAGTTTTATCATGTTAATCAATTTTGAATTGATTGGATGTAGGGTCCATCAGGTGGCGCACTGGTTTGTATTAGTAACTTTCTATAGTGTTCAGCACCACTCTTTTTACTATTATTCTTTCTATGTTGGTTTTCGTCATTCAACAGACTGTAGCAAATCTTATCCTATCTGAAAGATGCAAATTACAAATAAATGCTTCTAAACAAAGAAATCGTTCTACAGTACCTTGTAATTAAACTAAAAATATAATAGTAAGACTATCAGCCATATTGAACTGTTGCTAGTGCTTACCAAAGGAGGTTATGCCTGCACTTATTAAGAAAAATATAGTTCGATACACGGTGCCGCACGAGCGTATGCCCATTTCTCGTTTTGTCCCTTGTATCGAAATATACTATTTTTGGTTTGTAACACCAATAACAGTTCCGTTTATTGTACTGCGATAAAAAAATTTTTTGTCTATAAAATTATAAATAAACAAAAAAATTGTTTAAACAAATTTTTAAAAAAATATTTTAAATGTGTTTCTTCACGATTTTGACCTAATGTCCTAAATCAAATAGTTGGTTTGCGTCAGTATTTATTAGTATATCTATAGGCATTAATGGGTTAAATATTAAACCTATAAACACTACTAATACATTTTTTCAAAAGAAAACAACTGTATTAATATTTTTTAAAAGTATTAAACATCCTAAATCATTATTTTCCATAAAAGACAATGTAAATTTTAAAAAATGGTAACTTTCAAACAAAAAACACAAAAATTCTGCAATTTGGATGATGTTTTCATTATACAAAAGTGAATCATTTACTCTTAAACAATTAAACATGAAAACTTGTCCGAGTACAGTTTCGAAAGGTTTTTCATGCTCTTTCGATTGGAAATAAGCATTTAAAAAAAAAAATTTTTTGACCTAAAAAAATCAAAATTAAATTTTAATTTTTTTGGGGGGAAGGATACGATTTTTTTTTTTTTTTAAACGAAAGCTGAGGTTTTTTCCTAAAAGGAGATATATATGCAAAAGTTGGACTAGAATTTTTAAACATTGAAAAAACAGATTTCTACTGACCGGAGGGCTCAAAATCCGGTTTTTGGCTCCGTTTGGTAGAAATCTCTTTTTTTCAATGTTTAAACATTCTAGTCCCACTTTTGCATATATATGTCATTAAAGAAAAAAAACCTCAGCTTTCATTTAAAAAAAAATCGTATCCTTCCCCCCGAAAAATTAAAATTTATTTTTAATTTTCATTTTTTTTGTCAAAATTTTTTTTTTTTCAAAATGCTTGTTTCCAATCGAAAGGGCATGAAAAAACCTTTCGAAACTGTACTCGGGCAAATTTTTATGTTTAATTGTTTAAGAGTAAAAAATGTCCTAAGGGGCTGTCCATAAATTACGTAAGACATTTTTTGGGTAAATTTGACCCCCCCCCCTCCCCCCTCGAAAGATATTTTACATACATTAGCGCCATTTTTCCTATTGTTCGTAAGATCTTGCTGATCCCCCCTCCCCCTAAATGTCTTACGTAATATATGGACAGCCCCTAAGTTTAAATTTCAACTTCTTGAAAAAAATTGAAACTTGAGGAATTTGTTGTTCTATCAAGTAGAAATGTAACCCAAAAAATATTTTTGATTTTTTCGAAAAATTGGAGGGGGTAGAGGGGGGTCAATTTGACCAATTTTGCCAACATCGGCTACTTTGTGAATTTTTTCTGAACATACTTGTAATGGGAAAAATTTTTTAGAATATGTTTCTGAAAGGTTTTTTCGTCCTCTTTCCAATGGTGTATTTTATTTTTTAATATTTTACAGATTTACCCTAATTTTTTATAGTTAATATTTAATTTTCAATTTCCCAAAAATCAGTCCGTTTTTTTTTTAATAAATTATTGCAAACGAAAGCTGAGGTTTTTTCCTATCGGCATGTAAATTTTCAGAATGCCCTTTTCTTTTATTTTTGAGTTATTAAATTTCAAAGAATAAATTGCGTCCCGGGCGCCTCGTCTCACGCCGGTTGCCACGCGGCTCAGTGCAACCGCGACGCAGCGCGCTGCAATTTATTCTTTGAAATTTAATAACTCAAAAACAAAAGAAAAGGGCATTCTGAAAATTTACATGCCGATAGGAAAAAACCTCAGCTTTCGTTTGCAATAATTTATTTTCAAAAAAAACGGACTGATTTTTGGGAAATTGAAAATTAAATATTAACTATAAAAAATTAGGGTAAATCTGTAAAATATTAAAAAATAAAATACGCCATTAGAAAGAGGACGAAAAAACCTTTCCGAAACATATTCTAAAAAATTTTTCCCATTACAAGTATGTTCAGAAAAAATTCACAAAGTAGCCGATGTTGGCAAAATTGGTCAAATTGACCCCCCTCTACCCCCTCCAATTTTTCGAAAAAATCAAAAATATTTTTTGGGTCACATTTCTACTTGATAGAACAACAAATTCCTCGAGTTTCAATTTTTTTCAACTTAGGACATTTCACGTAAAATGCCTCATATGCAATTATAATTCCTCGATAAAACCTTTCTCAAATCCTAAAGTTATTTTAAAGTTATCAATTTATTGAACACTGGCTAATTATACATAAAAATAAAATGCAAACAGTTTTTTCAACTTACTCATAAAATGGAGATGGGTACTTGTCTAACAGTGCATCCTTAAAAACAGCATATAATACAGCGTTGATTATTTTTTGTGGTCGTACATAAGCTCCAACATTATTGAAATATTTTTCTACTTTCTTAAATACTTTACTGTGAAACTTCCACACTTCTATATTCATTGAATCTTCCATTTCCTTAAAATATTCCGTTTGACGAGACATAATATTACTTTGAAGAAAGAATGACCCTATTACAGTGACAAGAAATTATAAATTTATTAATGAATTGCACATAGACTTTCTGAATATAACATGCTTGGCTGACTAACAAAATCAAATATACGACGAATTTGCAAACGATTCGTTATAAATTCAATATTTAAGTAAACATACGGGTGATAAGGCTTGAACCAGTAAAAGTACTTAAATTAGGAACCAAAAATGAAAAATTACGGACTATTTATGGAGAAAAATATGACCAGTCCGAGTCAAATAAAAGATCATTTTATACATAAAACTACACTGGAAAAAAATTGGTAGTTCTTGAACGTTGAACCTTATATCACCTCCAAAAGGTTCTAAGTATTTTCCTATTTTCCGTTTGTCAATTATCAGCTGTATATACTACTGAGTAGATAAGCAGTGCCGGTTCTGCCCAGCTGAAAAATCTTGTACAAGATCATGTACAGGAACACACGGTGGTGTTCAAGCACTTTTAGGTTTACCTAAAATGAGTCAAAATTGTGCTAACGCAGTTTTATTTGGAATCGTCCCAAGATTCCAAATTTTCATTTCCGAAAATCGTAGCTGATTCTTTTTTCGAAAAAAACATATATAGCGTAATATCACCTTGAGTGGACCGCCTACGCTTTTTTTCTAAAAAATTCTTTATGAAAGCAAATTAATCGGAGGTTTCTATTTCAAGCTTTAGTTTAAATCCCTAGATAAGTGTTTATGCCATAATAGCTTTGATTTTTTTTTATTGGAAAAAACAATTGACTTTTAAAAAAAGCTAATTTTTAAGGAATGAAAAAAGTGTAACCTTGAGTGGACCACTCCTAAAAAATTGTAAAAGTTATACTAAATTCTTTAATGTATTTAATATTTCTGATATATTGAAACAAAATTTATGCTTATGCAGCTTCAGACCATGTATGTGTTGCAATGTTTACAAGTGAAACCATTTTTAATAATTTTGTCACATATCACATCAATATCACAAAAAAATTAATAAAGAACATAAATCATAGTTTTAAACTAATTTATTGTCAATTTATATCTAAAAAATGTGACATTAAAAATGGAAAAAACAGGCAGTCCACTCATGGTTATAAACAGTGGTCCACTCATTGGTGACAAACAACTTTTTATGGCAGCCATCACAATTTTTTTAGTCAAAATTATCACTAAATTAAACTAAGACAATCAATTTCAATGTCCAAAGTAGTAGGAAAAAAATAAGTTACCTTTTAAAACTTAAATTTTACACTACTTTTACACTTCCAAATCACTTTACTCATTGAAAGAGCGACTTCTTTTTTGGTTTGTGTTCTCAAAAATGCGTTACATCAAACGGTAACGTATATGATTATCGCGGAACTTAATTTCTTACGGTTTCTAGGTGCGGTGCTGCTATTCGCACTATTTATTTCACGTTTCCGCTGTCAGATAACTTAAAAGCTCAGGCGGTCCACTCAAGGTGACATTACCCTATGGGAAATTCCACGTGAGATTTTAGTCGACAGTGGGATTTTTTTACAATTAACTTTTTAAAATTGTCTACAGCGTAGACCCTTTAATTTAAAACAAAGAACACAAATAGATTAACATTTATACGCTGCAGACAGTTCTAAAAAGTTAATTGTAAAAATATCCCATGTGATGCTTGCAAGTGATTTTTGAAAATGTTTTAAAACTCATTTAACACATCAGGCCCATTTCGGGACTTTTTGGAAACTCTCCTCTATATTATAAGGTACCCAGATAGCACAATACTTTGTAGGAACTTAGCAGGAAACTATCCGCGTTAAGTTCCGAACTTAACGCGGTTAAGTTCCTGCTAAGTTCCCTGAACTTTTAAATGTCCTCCGGTTTAAACTTAACGGTGTTAGCTTCCTGGAAATTATCGATATAAATTTGCTGAAAAATTGCAATGTAACTTTTGTGAAAAATAGAAATTTAAGTTTAAAGAAAGTTTTCTGTGTAACTTTCCATAAAACTAGCTCTTCTAAGTTCCCTAAAAAATGATAAGCAATTTTCCCCAAAAATAGAAATGTAAGTTTTCAGGAAACGTAATTGATTAAGTTAAAGAATATAATATATGCTATTATATAATTATAAAATTGTACACTTGGAAAATTAATATGTATTTATTACTTATTAATACAATAACAATAATAATAATGAATTTATTATAATTATTTTTTTGTTGACAAAATTAATTATTAATAATAAACACCATTATTAATTCCAATGGAAAAATTATTTTAAAAAATTATTTTACAACTTGCTCTTATCTATTTAATTTATTACTACCTGAATTAAGTTTAGATTTCTAACAACAATTTATTGCGAAACAAATGTTTTTTTAAAATAAAATTTGGGGGAAGTGGGAATTGAACCCTAGTTTGCAGAATAGAAATCGAGAACCTAACCACTAACCTAAACGACCATCTGAATACAGGAAACAAAAATCTTCCACGCTTGATGCGCATACCAAGCAGATTGCGCGGGAAAATTTGAAAATGATTTCATTCAATGTAACACGAATAACTTTGTATATAGTTACTTAATATTTATTATATGATTTGTTAATTAAAACTTCATAATATAAATTAATTTTAAAACATTTCTATAAACAAAATTAGAAAATAATTAATTTATTATCTTTACATTTTTTTTAAATACAGATTTTTTTCTGTAGAAATTTTTTCAAAAAAAAGTTTGAAAATTTATTTATTTAAATTTATATCTTTTACGAAGAATAAAATTAAATAATAATAATATAAATAATTGTTACTAAATATTATTGGTTAATTAAAACTTTATAAATTAATTTAAATAATTTAATTAACTATAAATAAATTAATTTAATTGAATAATTATTTATCTAATTATTAATTCATTTTTAATATAAAACTAATAATAATTATTATACAATTAATTATATTAAATTAATAAATTAAATTAATTTTAAATTAAAACGATACTAAATTAAAATACTATTTTAAATTTATAATTATGCAAATTACAAAACTTTTTATTTTCAAATATTGACTTTAATTTCAATAATTTCACATTAAAAATTTAAAAGAATTCACTTACTTAATAAGTAATTATTATTATTTACCATTTTCAAAAATTGTAATAAAATTACTGTAAAGAATTTCGATTTTTTAAATTTTAATTATATTCATTTAAAATTTGTTCACAGCAATAATGACTAAACTAAATATTAGATTTGAATTCTAGAAGAACTTTCGGAACATTATATAAAAAATAATTTATTTAGAGATAAGGTTTAGTTAAAGATTGTAGAAAATGATTCACTTCAGGAAGGGTTATAATTCTAATTTTTAGAAATCATTAAAATTCATAAATTTTACTCATTTTCCATAAACTTTCATATTTTTCTGTAAAAAGAATTTTGCCAGGGATAAACTGAAACTTGTGACCACCCTAAAATTAAATTTATTTAGTTTAGTCATTATTGCTGTGAACAAATTTTAAATGAATATAATTAAAATTTAAAAAATCGAAATTCTTTACAGTAATTTTATTACAATTTTTGAAAATGGTAAATAATAATAATTACTTATTAAGTAAGTGAATTCTTTTAAATTTTTAATGTGAAATTATTGAAATTAAAGTCAATATTTGAAAATAAAAAGTTTTGTAATTTGCATAATTATAAATTTAAAATAGTATTTTAATTTAGTATCGTTTTAATTTAAAATTAATTTAATTTATTAATTTAATATAATTAATTGTATAATAATTATTATTAGTTTTATATTAAAAATGAATTAATAATTAGATAAATAATTATTCAATTAAATTAATTTATTTATAGTTAATTAAATTATTTAAATTAATTTATAAAGTTTTAATTAACCAATAATATTTAGTAACAATTATTTAATTTAATTATTTATATTATTATTATTTAATTTTATTCTTCGTAAAAGATATAAATTTAAATAAATAAATTTTCAAACTTTTTTTTGAAAAAATTTCTACAGAAAAAAATCTGTATTTAAAAAAAATGTAAAGATAATAAATTAATTATTTTCTAATTTTGTTTATAGAAATGTTTTAAAATTAATTTATATTATGAAGTTTTAATTAACAAATCATATAATAAATATTAAGTAACTATATACAAAGTTATTCGTGTTACATTGAATGAAATCATTTTCAAATTTTCCCGCGCAATCTGCTTGGTATGCGCATCAAGCGTGGAAGATTTTTGTTTCCTGTATTCAGATGGTCGTTTAGGTTAGTGGTTAGGTTCTCGATTTCTATTCTGCAAACTAGGGTTCAATTCCCACTTCCCCCAAATTTTATTTTAAAAAAACATTTGTTTCGCAATAAATTGTTGTTAGAAATCTAAACTTAATTCAGGTAGTAATAAATTAAATAGATAAGAGCAAGTTGTAAAATAATTTTTTAAAATTATTTTTCCATTGGAATTAATAATGGTGTTTATTATTAATAACTAATTTTGTCAACAAAAAAATAATTATAATAAATTCATTATTATTATTATTATTATTATTATTATTATTATTGTTATTGTTATTGTATTAATAAGTAATAAATACATATTAATTTTCCAAGTGTACAATTTTATAATTATATAATAGCATATATTATATTCTTTAACTTAATCAATTACGTTTCCTGAAAACTTACATTTCTATTTTTGGGGAAAATTGCTTATCATTTTTTAGGGAACTTAGAAGAGCTAGTTTTATGGAAAGTTACACAGAAAACTTTCTTTAAACTTAAATTTCTATTTTTCACAAAAGTTACATTGCAATTTTTCAGCAAATTTATATCGATAATTTCCAGGAAGCTAACACCATTAAGTTTAAACCGGAGGACATTTAAAAGTTCAGGGAACTTAGCAGGAACTTAACCGCGTTAAGTTCGGAACTTAACGCGGATAGTTTCCTGCTAAGTTCCTACAAAGTATTGTGCTATCTGGGTATAGATAAATTTAAAAAAATTTTTTTAAAATCCGGCCCAAAGTTAAAAACAATTAATTTGTTTATAAAAAAAAATTTTTGTTTACATTTCTTAAAACTCAAAAGAAAACTAAAACATTCATTTTTTGACAACTTTTTCCTAAACTCAATATTTTCGGAATTATAAGCTACTGAATATAAGTCTACAATTACAAGTCAAAAATTTCGAAAATTCATAACTCGAAAATTTGTACAATTAAACAAAAATAAAAAAATACAAATCTAATTTGTTTCGATACAGAATAGAAAAAAAATATTTTTTGGCCGATTTTAAGAGATGGACTTAAATCTCACGTGGAATTGCCCATATATATGTTTTTTTCGAAAAAAGAATCAGCTACGATTTTCGGAAATGAAAATTTGGAATCTTGGGACGATTCCAGATAAAACTGCGTTAGCACAATTTTGACTCATTTTAGGTAAACCTAAAAGTGCTTGATGACCACCGTGAACATTGACCCGAACCTACACAAGATCAGCAAGTGAACTTGTAAAAGAAGTTGGAACAAAGAACATGAACAAGAACGTGTACAAGAACATGCACGTGTACATTCTTGAGTGGCTTTTGAGTTCGAGAACATCTAGGTGATCATGCACCTGTTCGTGTGTGTATTAAAAAACTGTTGTTTTTAGGTTTAAAATTTAAGAAAATTGTAAGAAAATTTTTAGTTATAATCAAAAGAAGTCTCTGACTGAAGTTGCAAAAAACTACTGCGCAGCTGTAATACACTTAAAAAACTACTGCGCAGCCTTTAAAGTAATTGAATGATCATGCACATGAACCAGTCAAACTTATACACACACAAACTTGTGCATGAACATGTGAATGTTCGCCTAGATGTTCTCGAAACTCAAAATCTACTCAAGAATGTACACGTGCATGTTCTTGTACACGTTCTTGTTCATGTTCTTTGATCCAATTTCTTTTACAAGTTTACTTGCTAATCTTGTGTAGGTTCGGGTCAATGTTCCTGTACATGGTCTTGTGTAACATCGTGTACACGATCTTGTACAATATGTTTCAGCTGGGTGGACCAAGATTCCTGCACCGACATGTTACCGACACTTTTAGCCCAGACTCAAACCATTGGGGAGGGATATTCAGACTGATATGCTGAGCCGGATATGACATCACACTTCCTAGAATTTTTGGAGTGGGGGGATATTGAGATCATGATGCAAATGTGATTCTTGGAATTTATCTAAGGAATTTTTCCCACATGTGTAATTTGATACCTATTTATTTCTTGGAATTATTTTTTTCTGGAGTGGGGGGATATTGAGATCATGATGCAAATGTGATTCTTGGAATTTATCTAAGGAATTTTTCCCACATGTGTAATTTGATACCTATTTATTTCTTGGAATTATTTTTTTCACTTAAACTATTGTTTATTTGATTATTATTTAAGGAAATTTTCCCATCTACTTGTTGTTAATAATAATGTCTTTGATTTATTGCTTCCCGTCTTTTTTCATAATTAATTTAATTTTATTGTTTTGACATAAGCATTTTTTCAAGTATTATTTGATATGTATTTAATTCTTTGAATTATAACTTAATATTATAAAATATTGTTTATTAGATTTTTATCTAAGGGATTTTTAGAAACATTTTTGGTATTGTTTTTAAGATGAAATTGTGCAAAAAGTAAGATATATTTGTTTGTAAACTGATTTCTTTATACTTACTATTTAAGAGTATAATGATTGTGCAATGTTTTGACACTTTCTTATCTAAGGAATTTTTCTCATCCACCTGTTGTTTAAAATTCTTATGTCTTTGATTTATTGCTTTTATTCATTTTTATCTAATATTAATATATGTTACCTGGTCTATGAAAAGGGACCTTACGTGCGAAAACAAGTTTTCGAGAAAACAGCAGTTAAAGTTTAACTTAGAAAAACCCTTGTAACTTTTTTTAAATATTAATATTTTTTAATCAAGTTAGGCTTATTTTCTTCACCGTGGATCACAGTATTAATATAAAAAACATACAAGTAATGAAAATAATTTTTTAATAATTGTTTATATAAATTAATAACAAACTCCCCAAACACAGAAAAAATAATCTAAGTTTTCTAAATAGCAACAATAAGTATAAATAAGTGACACATGTTTGCAAGGGTTTTTGAGGCCGCTGATTACGAGTATGATGTAAAATTGACAATTTGACAGTTGACAGCTGTCAACTTCTCTAAAAAAGTTATTCTTTTTTAGAAAAAAGACAGTAATAAGGTTTTTGAGGTCGATGATTACGAATATGATATCAAATTTGAATTTTAACTGTTGACAGTTGTCAAAGAAACTGTCAACTTTTGTAAATAATAAAAAATTATCGTCTTCGTTATTTTAATTTGTATAATAACAAAAAATCAGTTTTTTCGTATTTTTATTCTTGTTTCTTTTGACTTTAAAAAATTTTTTAAAAAACTTCTAATTAACTTATGATTTTTTTGTTTCCACCATCTTAAAGAGCGTTTCAAACTCTATCCGAATCAACAAAAAAGTAAAAAATTTTTTTTTGACACGTAAGGTCCTTTTTCATAGACCAGGTCACATATTTTGAATGTTTTGACTAAGGTTTTTCTATAAAATTTCTTGAAGTATTATTTAATTTTTGGAATTAATATTTTCATCTTAATTTTTTATAATTAATTTATTTTAATTGTTTTAACTAAGGCTTATCTAAAGAATTCTTTAAGTGTTATTTTATTCCTGGAATTGTTATTTTTTAAAATATTTTTAGGTGTAATTTGATATAATAAATCATTGTTTATTAGATTCTTATATAAGGAATTTTTACAAACATTTTCGATACTTTTCATAAGAATGCTTTTGATCTTACCGCAATTCTAAGAAAACTATAATTAATTTGAAGGTCATATTTTGTGTATATAAAGAGGGCAATTTTTCTAAACAAAATCATTCCTGCAGTTAAAGCTGATCAATCAACTTATCCGAAAAAAATCGTGAAATTCAAGTGCGATTGAACAAATTAATTCAAGAAATTGCTAAAATTAAAAGTTAATTATTTTAGTAAAAAATTTAAAACTTTAAATTTAAGTGATAAAAATGAATTTTGATAAATTAAACAAAGCAAGCAAAGTCTTGGTCACCAAAACAACAAAGGAATTATCCATGGATGAATTCTATAAGATAACAGACATTCGAAAAATTAATACGAAATTTGGTCAGAAAGTTGTTGCTGAAATAAATAATGAATTTAATATTTTTCTACCCAGTAAAAAAACGTATTGGAAGAGAGCGAAATCGCATTGGCGGTGAGTTTCTGCCAATACGTTTTCGCGTGAAAACCGTATTGGGGGCATTCTGCCAATCCTTTTCTCTGGATGGAACCTTTCGATTTCACGTTTATTGATCGACTCGACTGTGTACTGTTGATCTATTATCCATATGATTTAGGGAGCTTTCGACGTTCGCGCTAGGGGCGCTGTGAGTATAAGTCACAGCGCTAATCTAGAAAATACCCTAAATCATATGGTAATAGACCAACAGTTTGTCAAATTTCATTTATTTACATTTTAACAAAATCTTATATTTCCTGTTCGTTATCAGCTATTTTACACATTAAATCAGTCAGTCTTTTTGATTAAAATGCCAAATCGAGTCAATAAACGTGAAATTCAAAGATTCAAGAGGACGGGATTGACGGTGAAAAAGCAGGATTGGCAGAATGCCCTCAATACGGTTTTCACGCGAAAACGTATTGGCAGAAACTCACCGCCAATGCGATTTCGCTCTCTTCCAATACTTTTTTTTACTGGGTATCACCAAGAATGCTAAAAATATTTGAAGAGAATGCAAATCTTTTTAACAGTCTAAAAGCAGAAGCTGTCAGAGATGGTGTATATTTAAGAAATCGTGGAGGACCTTACAATCAGATCCCAGACAGCACGTAAGCTTGCAGCAAGCTTGAGGCAAGCTTGCCGTGCAAGATTGGCAATATTGACGTGCAAGTTTGCGGCAAGCTTGCCACAAGCTTAAAATGTCCCACTTATAGCAAGCTTCATGTGCAAGTTTGCTGCAATATTGCACTGCAAGCTTGCAGCAATATTCCACTAAAGGTTGCCGCAAACTTGATGTAATCTTATATGGAAATTGTTTATTATATAAAATTAATTATTTATTATTAGCAACAAATTTATATTTAATATTTTTAATTTTTATTAAACATTAAAAAATTATAACAACGTTATAATAATAATGTTATTAATTTCCCCAAAGAATTGGAGTTGGGAACTATTATCCATGATCAGTGGATAATAATTAAAAATTGTCAACGTCGTGGCAGACGTTAACTATACACATTATCATTTAAGATAATATGGTGAAAAGCCTGTTCAGCGGACCGATACTTATACTCTGCGCGAGACAAGTCGTGCGCGAGAGAGGTATTTCTCGCCATCTAGCAAGGAATTGGAAAACTAATAGAAGTTTCTCTTATAATTCTCTAACTCCCTGGTAGATGGCGAGAAATACCTCTCTCGCGCACGACTTGTCTCGCGCAAAGTATAAGTATCGGTCCGCTGAACAGGCTTTTCACCATATTATCTTAAATGATGATAATGTGTATAGTTAACGACTGCCACGACGTTGACAATTTTTAATTATTATCCACTGATCATGGATAATAGTTCCCAACTCCAATTCTTTGGGGAAATTAATAACATTATTATTATAACGTTGTTATAATTTTTTAATGTTTAATAAAAATTAAAAATATTAAATATAAATTTGTTGCTAATAATAAATAATTAATTTTATATAATAAACAATTTCCATATAAGATTACATCAAGTTTGCGGCAACCTTTAGTGGAATATTGCTGCAAGCTTGCAGTGCAATATTGCAGCAAACTTGCACATGAAGCTTGCTATAAGTGGGACATTTTAAGCTTGTGGCAAGCTTGCCGCAAACTTGCACGTCAATATTGCCAATCTTGCACGGCAAGCTTGCCTCAAGCTTGCTGCAAGCTTACGTGCTGTCTGGGATATAGTTTGTTCCTGAGGAAGTTGACCGGTAGAAGACAAAAAAAATGTCGTATTTACCATGTAGAGAAATGTTATTATCAAAAATTTACAACTTGAATCCATCATTTACAAAGCAAGTTGTCGTTGGAGCAGAACTAGACATAAATGGAAATATAATACCAAAAATTCAACTAAAAAGCAGCCATCCACGAGTATCATTGTCTTTAGAGCTTCAAGAATGGCGCCTTTTGTGTGACGCAGTAAAACATATCATGCGATTTTTCAATGGAGATTGTGATGCAACATTGCTGGATTGTGAAACGTTTACAATACGTTTTAGTGTTACATATCGTTTAATATCAATTGAGCGTTCAGATAAATCTTTTACATTTACTGAAACGTCATTTGCAATTTTTAATAAACTTATTCCTTGTGTTGAAAGTTCTTATGATAGTTCTTATGTAGAACTATCAAAATTCAATTTGTAGTATAGTAATGATATAATTGTAGTCTATTGCAGAGTTATTCTTTAAAAATAATGTAAAGTCTACAAAACTTGCAACGGATTTTATTAAAAAACATTACAGTAGAATACTTCAAAAAGTGATGGAAAAAACTAATGTTTTAAATTTAGAGACATTATTGATGGAACTTGTCACATTTCACTGCAAACAAATATCAAATGAAGCTATTCATGTATTGTTAAATGTTCAACGTATAAATGGTAATTGATAGTAAAAGAGAGGATAAATAAATACAAAAATGCATACAGTTCAATTTATTTTTATCTTAAACCTTTCTCAAATACATTATAATGCAGATTCGTTTATCCAACTGTTATGGGAATGATCAAAACCCAACCATTTTACAAACAAATTAGATCCTCGTTTCTTTAATATTTTTTCAACTAAATAAATATCTGGATATTTAACTTTAGAAAGTTCTTGCTCGTAAAAACAACCACTTATTGAATTTTCCTGATAATCCTTCCAGATATATGTTATTGGATTAGTATTTTTTACATCGCTTATAGTAAATATTTCTGTAGTCCAATTTGGAGTATAACCTTTTTCAAAAAAATGTTTATCATTACTTATACGTACTCTATCTCCAACTATAAATTTGCTATATTTCCTGTTTACTGCAACTTTTTTAAATACATTTAACAAGAAATTATTTTCATTTTGAGCATTTACATCTATTGATTTCACTTTTAATGTTCGATGTTTACTATTATTATACGCATTTACTAAATCACTTAATACCCAGTAAAAAAAAGTATTTAAAATAGAGAAAAAGTATTGATGGAGACGTTCGGTGAATTTTCGCGACAAAACCGTATTGGTGGGTTACGGTGAATACATTTTGCTTACCGTGAATACATTTTTTTTAAACTTTCGATTTAAAGATTCCTAAGCAAAGTTGAGAATATTTATAAAGAGCGTAAGTGATCTGAAGTATAAAAATGACTATTGCGAGAAGGAAATAAGAAATTTTGAGAAAAAACGAAAAATTAAATGTGACAAACAGATTCCCAGTAAGAAACGAAAAATTGAAAAGTATTAAAAAGATTCTATTCTTTTGAATGCCATTTATGTCCAATACTTTTCTATCCAGTGAGAGCAATATGAAAAGTAACGATATCAATCCTCTTGAATACCCAGTAAGAAAGCAAAGATTAAAAAGCATTAAAAAAATTCTATCCTTTTGAATACCATTTCTGTTCTATGCTTCTAAATTCCGCGACAGTAGTATAATAATAATACTAATATTGTTGACATATAGAATGTTCAATTACTTTCAAATAACTGCACTCATGACTTTATTTGCTATTTTAAAAAGGAATAATTATTAATTTATCAGTTAAGAGGGTTAAAAGTGTTTAAAGGTCTCTGAAATTTTTAGGTTATATGATTTATTGTCTAACAGAATAACGGCCCTGCCTCGTTTAAATGACGTAAAATTGGTAAACAATCAATTTTTCAGCAAGTTTTTCTTTGAACACAAACACTTTTTACAAAATCTGCCAATGTATGTATCTTATAAATTACAAAAATCCAGAAGATAGCTTGAATGCATGCAGAAACGCGGTCAGGGCCGGATTTATGTATAAGCAAAATAAGCAGTTGCTTAGGGCCCCGGCTTGCCGAGGGCCCCCAAATTTTTCCAAGATTATATTTTTTTTAAATTAAAAAAAATGTAATTTTTAAATTTTGCAGTGGTGCTAAAGAAAATGTAAAAAAATGTTCTTTAAATTTATTATATAAAAATTAAATTTCTCTCATAAAAGTAAAAGAATGTTTATAAATATATTATTTTATAACGAAATTGAAATACATATGTTACCGGCAAAACCCGAAGACCAGTCAAAACCCGAATTGCCTAGGCAATTCGGGTTTTGCCTATGATTTTAGGAAATACCCTAATTTCCTAGAGATTCATAGGCCAAACCCGAATTGCCTAGGCAAAACCCGATTTCCCTAGGCAATTCGGGTTTTGCCAAGGCCGTTTTAGGCAAATTGAAAATCAAACTAAATTGAATTAAATTAAATTAAATTTATTGCAAAAAATATTACTATGACGCAATTGATCATAAGAAAATAGTCTTAGTTGAAAGAATTTCTTTTTCAATTTACTAAATGGCTTGTATTGAGGCATGCATTGATGTAAACAAATAGTAAACAAACTGTTCTTCATAGCTCACTATTAATTAGTGTCTCTTCTGACTTTAAATTGTACATACCATTCAAAATGAGTAACGAAAATTTTATTCAAAAATAGAAAAGCGATTTTTATGCGGCGGTTAATTTTTTTTTAAAATCAATTTTTGTACTCCCGCAACTTCTAAAATGTCATATCTTTTCAACCTTCTGTACTTAAGGCTACTTTTTACTACATTTAATTTTCCACTTTTCACATCCTTTAAAATATCATCATACTTCTCTTGCACAATTATTTTATAATTTGCAGATTTATTTACCGCCGCATAAAAATCGCTTTTCCATTTTTGAATAAAATTTTCGTTACTCATTTCGAATGGTATGTACAATTTAAAGTCAAAAGAGACACTAATTAATAGTGAGCTATGAAGAACAGTTCGTTTACTATTTGTTTACATCAATGCATGACTCAATACAAGCCATTTGGTAAATTGAAAAAGAAATTCTTTCAACTAAGACTACCCAAGTAGAAATGTAATACTGGCATAGTACTGATCTTGTACTGACTGCCAGTATTGCAGTACTGACTCCAGTACTAAGTCAGTACTGGGAAAACCCTGGCTGGTAACGCTGTCCAGTACTGATTTTTACCGGCGGTCAGTATAAGCTCCTTATTTAATTATTAAATCATGGGGAGTAATTTATTGAATACTAATAATTATTATTAGTATTAATTATTATTAATTAATTATTAGAATTCCTTTTATTAAAATAAGTTTTAAAAAATATTTTTCTTATTTTTTCACTATTTATTTAAATCTTATTTATTTAAATTAATGACTAAATTATTATTATTACTGGTTATTAATTATTTAAACTTATACTTTATGTAACACTGTTAAGAATTATACACAAAACACTTAAAACTAAGACGGAAAAATATCGCACGCACGGGGGACCGAACCCTAGACCTCGAGGACGCAAGTCGAATACACATACCGCATAGCCACGCAAGCTCGGGAGTTGTCTCGCATAAACTTCCTTTTGAATTGTGGGACCGATATATACAGTGCTTTAATAATAAATCCACTGCATATTATATTTATTTTAAGAAAAATTATTATACATATATCTTTATATACATTTTATCAAGTCATTATGTAGTAATTAATAGATACATCATAATAATATGGTAAAAATTATTAATATAATTATTTATTTATTATTTATAATCTAATTATTTATTAAAATAATAATAAAAAAAAATTTATTTAAGAAAAATTTTTGTTAAATAAATAAATAAAAATATATATACAGTAGGGTGGTCCTTAAAAAGGTTTTTTTCGAATTTCTTTGCTCCCAGGGGCTTAAATGCTTCCAAATTAATAAAAAAAAATTCCCTAAAAATTTGAGCTCTTAATATTAACTTTTAGATAGTCCGCACTCAAACTTAAATTTAAAAAATTTTTTTTATTTTTTTATTTTTATTAATTTATTTTGATAAAATTTGGAAGGTGAATCAATACTGAGGAGTATTACGGTCACAAACACCTAAAATCAGACAAAAGGATCTTCAAAAATATCGAAACAAATATTTTTTAGCAATTTTTGAATTTTTGAAAAAAATCGATGATTTTTGTATTTTTATAAATAACTTTTTTATCTATTAATATTTTCATTAATTCTTGTCAAAATTACATTCCTGACATGAAAACAAATCGATTAATGTATGGGGCATTCCAGGCCAAATCGAAAATTATTTTGCTTTTGCATCTTAAATTTTTTTTAACATTTTTTTCTTTTAGTACTTTTTTAAATGAGCTACCTTGATTGATTTCAAATTTTTTCCTAAAGCGGTTCAGGAGATCCAGATTTTTGAAAAATAACGTTTTTTACGTAATTTTTTTTTGAATGCTTATAACTCGGTCAAAAATTGATCAAATTGTTGGACGTTTTTATAATAGAAATTTAAAAAAAAATTTTAAATAATTTACAATAAGATTTAAAAAATTTTAAAATAAAATTTCATTTTTAACAATATATGTATCCATCAATTTTTTCAAAATTTTTTGTAAGAAACTAGCGCTAAATTAACAATTTTTAAGCCTTGTCCGATCGTGGTCAAACGGTGGGATCTATTTATGTTGAAATTTTTAATTTTTATATACGCAGTGGTGGCCAAATGACTAACTTGCCATTTGACAAAATCACACAAATTCTTCACAGCAAATGTGTTTTTAGGCTGAAGGCCAACGCACAACTGCTTCGCAAACGTCGTTCGCGAATGTTAAGCATGGGTTAGAAAAGGACACAAATATATCTCTGTCCTTTTCTGACCCAAGCATTGCGTTCGCGAACGACATTCGCGAAGTAGTTGTGCTTAGGCCTTGAGTCTCTCCAAACTTAACCTTCTTTCTGTGTAAAATTGAGATTTGGTCAAATGACAAGTTTGGCCTACCGTTTTCACTGTGTATATAAACATTAAAAATTTCAAATTAAATAGATCCCATCGTTTTCCCACGATCAGACAAGGCTTAAAAATTGTTAATTTACAGCTAGTTTCTTACAAAATATTTTTAAAAAGATTGATTGATACATACATTGTTAAAAATGAAATTTTATTTTAAAAATTATAAAATCTTATCGTAAATTAGGTATTTAAAAAATTTTTTTAAATATTTTTATTGAAAACTACGCGTGAAAACAAAACTTTTCATTATAAAAACGTCCAATTTGATCAATTTTTGACCGAGTTATAAGCATTTAAAAAAATTTACGTTAAGGTATTAGTCGCGTAAAATGGTTTTCGTCAGAATTTTTTCAAATTTTGCATACTTATTCCTGGAGTATTTATCTACAGAATGAGACCAATTTCATTAATTTTGACCGTTTCAAAGCTTCAAAAAATGAATTCAAAGTTCATACATTTTGCATGGAGGGAGCACCCTATGCATGTATTGATTTTGTTTAATAATTATTTATATGATAACTAATCGTCAGATTTTAAAATAAAAGTACCAAAGTATTCAATTAGATGAAACAAATAAATAAAAAAAACATGACATTTTTTGACCGCGCCAAACTATAAATAGTTATTAATAGTTATTAACTGTTATTTTTTTTAACTTTCTGTCAATAGACAGAAAGTTAAAAAAATAACTAAATTATTTGAATTTTCATACGAACGAATAGAGTGGGGAGTTAAACTATCTCTCTCACTCTCACTGCCCCACTCTAGTAAGCGGCCCGGTAAACTTTTGACCAGAGCCAACTGCGTGACTAATACCTTAAAAACGTCATTTTTCAAAAATCTGTATCTTCTGAACCGCTTTATGAAAAAAATTTAAAAAAAATAAAGGTAGCTCATTTCAAAGAGTACTAAAAGAAAAAAAATGTTAAAAAACAAATTTAAGATGCAAAAGCAAAATAATTTCCGATTTGGCCTGGAATGCCCCATACATTAATCGATTTGTTTTCATGTCAGGAATGTAATTTTGACAAGAATTAATGAAAATATTAATAGATAAAAAAGTTATTTAAAAAAATACAAAAATCGATTTTTTTCAAAAATTAAAAAATTGCTAAAAAATATTTGTTTCGATATTTTTGAAGATCCTTTTGTCTGATTTTAGGTGTTCGTGACCGTAATACACCTCAGTATTGATTCACCTTCCAAATTTTATCAAAATAAATTAATAAAAAATAAAAAAAAATTTTTTTAACTTAAGTTTGAGTGCGGACTATCTAAAAGTTAATATTAAGAGCTCAAATTTTTAGGGAATTTTTTTCTATTAATTTGGAAGCATTTAAGCCCCTGGGAGCAAGAAAATTCGAAAAAAACCTTTTTAAGGACCACCCTAATATACAGCTTTAAAAAATAAAATTTTTTTTATTATTAATAATACGTAATAATTCTAAAAATAATTAATTAATAATAATTTATTATTATATTATTAAAATATATCTATTAGTTAATAATAAATTAATAAAATGTTTGATATTATTGTTGATGAATAATGTTTTTACAAATCTTTGCAAATATTTTAATTGTTAATAAATCAAACGATGTTTAATGTTTAATTACATTATAACAAATTTTGATTGTTTTTTTAACTCCTTCGCAGTACTGATTTAGTGTTAAGCCAGTTTTCTGCCAGTACTGATTTTAGAACTTTTCTAACTCCGACATAGTACTGATTCGGTTTTGGAGTCAGTATACTCCCAGTACTGATCGGGTTCCGAAAGTCAGTACCGACGGTCAGTACTGAGTCAGTACCATGTCGGTGTTTAACTCCGTCCTAACTCCGGACATTTCTACTTGGGTATTTTCTTATGATCAATTGCGTCATAGTAATATTTTTTGCAATAAATTTAATTTAATTTAATTCAATTTAGTTTGATTTTCAATTTGCCTAAAACGGCCTTGGCAAAACCCGAATTGCCTAGGGAAATCGGGTTTTGCCTAGGCAATTCGGGTTTGGCCTATGAATCTCTAGGAAATTCGGGTATTTCCTAAAATCATAGGCAAAACCCGAATTGCCTAGGCAATTCGGGTTTTGCCTGGACTTCGGGTTTTGCCGGTAACACATATACAGTGCCGCTCAATAACTTTTGCCCACCCTACAGCGTAGCGTTTAACACTTTACAGAAAGTTTTATATATTGTTTATTATTAAAGATAAAAAGCTCAAAAAAGGTCTCTTTTTAAAGCTCTTTTCCTGAGCTTTAACACTGTATAAAACAAAAATTAAAAAAAATAATTTGTTAATATTTAAAAAAAGGTTATTGCAACATAAAATTTTTTATTTTTTTTGGTTTTTTTAAAGCGATACAGTTATTTAGAAAATCATCGCATGTAAATCACACTTATATCATTTTAAAGCTAGTTTTATCACCTTTAAAACGCATTTTTTAAAATTTATTTTTGATAATTTTTAAGAATAATATGATCATTTGTTTAAATAATTAGCCATTTTTTTCAATTGTTGATAACTCAAAAACGGTTCGTTTAAAAAAAATTTTTTAAGAACATAAATTGTTCATTTTTTTATGTAGAATCAGAAAAAAATATACAAAATTTTTTTAACATATTTTTTGAAAAAAAAAATTTTGAATTTCTTATATTTTTAAGTTTTAATCATAGAAATTCGCAACTTTTACTTACCACAACAAACAAATAAATTTATTGTCGTATTCATGTAATTATTTTCAATAATTTTAACTCAGTAATCACTCTTGTGGAAAAAGCCCCCATGAAGCCCACACGACGTGAGGGCCCCCGGCGGGGGCCGACGAGGGCTGATCCATGTGGGCAAATCCATGAGGGCCACGCCGAGGGCCCGCATGGATTGCCCACATCATTGACTTGCAAAAATTTCTAAGTCCAAACCTCAAATAATTTTTTATTACTTCAAAATTAATGTTTAGAATGATTATAAACAATGAAAAACACATATTTCACATAAAATTATTTACATTTTTTCGAAAATATTGAACTCACATGGGGGCAAATCCTTGAGGGCCCACACGAGGGGCCCTCATGGATCGCCCACATCATTGACTAGCAAAAATTTCTAAGTCCAAACAGCGAATATTTTTTTACAACAAAAAATTAATGTTTACACGGAAAAAATTAATTTAGTACATTTTACGAAACTAATTTTGGAATAGCGGATACGGAGAGGAGTTTAGTATAAGATAAAACAGAATCAATAGTAATATATGATGACTGCGTTTCTCGAAAACTCAAAAAAAATTCTATGGAATTCACAAATGATCGGTTGGACGTTCTAATTCAAGAGTTTTGTAAAATGTTTAGCCTGAAGCGCATGCGCCACGGAAAAAAATATTCACGGAGAAAAAAACGAATAAAGCAGAAAAAAGAATTTCTTAATGTACCAATGAGCTCTCAAGACCATTTTTTCTCGACTTCTATAGGAGATAGATGATTGGTTCGACACATGTGACTGCACTCTACAACGCAATGGTTCGCTTGGATTGGCTTATTTTATTCTGACACTAACTTAACGGAAATACGCATACATATAAACGAATTCTGACGCAACGCACATACAATATAACTCGCACTTGTAGATGAAAGAATTGAGTTTCTTTATATACTAACTGAGGAGATTAAAACTGCGCTTGTGAGAAATGTCAATATACTGAATATTAATTTTTTAAAAAATCATTTTTTTAAAAGTTATACAAAATATTTTATAGTTTTTAAAATAACATTTTTTAATTATAATTGGTTATAAAATCTCTATAAAATTTTTCAATTTTTAAAAAATAATTTTATTCTTAATTTTAAATTATAAATAAATTGCAAAAAATTTTCAAAATTAAATTCAAACTCAAAAAATTTAAATATTAAATTGTCTAAAATTTGAAGTAATAACAGTTAAAACTAATAAAAATTAGAATTAATTAAAATTTTGAGAAATCAATATATATGTGTATATATATATATATATATATATATATATATATATATTTATTGTCATCGGTAAATATTATGATAAACTATGAAATTTATTGGAATGTAAATTAAAAAAAATTAATAATAATTAAAAGTTTGGATTACAAAATCACAATAAAAAATGTTACGAATTTGGAACAATGAAACGTGAAATACGTAAAAGAAAACAATTATCCAAATGTTACCGGCAGGTAAAGCAGTTCTCTTTTTCCTTCCATATTATCTCTATATACAGCAGACAAGTTAATACCGACGCGACGAGACAAGCTTCAACATATCTATTTATAACGCGACTTTTGGTACACCCCGTATAGAATTTTACGAAACTCTGTGTTCGAGGATTCACGATAGACAGCGAAGTGAAAACTCAAACCACGCGTTTTTAGATTGCACGAAACATTTTTACCATTTTCTGATAAAATGTTCACCAGAAAATACGAAACATTTCTACATTCAAGCTTGTTTTATAAATTACAACACTGGTTGCAGTTTCTCGAAAATTGTTCTGCTTAAAGTAGTGAAAGTTTCTGGGTTTTTGAAAAACTTCGTCAAGGAATCTTAAATATCCGCTAGTGCGAAATTAGTTTCGTAAAATCTGCTGAACTTATTTTTTCCGTGTACAATCATTTTAAACAATGAAAAACACATTTTTAACAAAAATTTGTTTACACTTTTTTGAAAATATCGAACTCACATGAGGGCAAATCCTTGAGGGCCCACGCGAGGGGCCCGCATGGATCACCCACATCATTGAATAGCAAATATTTCTAAGTCCTAACAAAAAATATTTTTTTACATAACAAAAATTAGTTTATAATAATTATAAACAATCAAAAACACGTTTTTAACAGAAATGTTTTGACATTTTTTTGAAAATATTGAACTTACATAAGGGCAAATCCTTGAGGGCCCACACGAGGGGCCCGCATGGATCGCCCACATCATTTACCAGCAAAAATTTCTAAGTCCAAACAAAAAATATTTTTCTACATAACAAAAATTAATGTTTATAATGATTTTAAACAATGAAAAACACGTTTTTTTGTTATGGTGTATTAGTGTCAATAATGTTTTATTGAATCATCAAAAGCAAGTGTCAGCTAGTCACCCACTATAAAGAAATAAATTTCAAGTAGGTCCCTTAGCACAGTGGTAAAGTGTTTGTCTGATAGTCCGTAGGTCGTAGGTTCTGTACCCGCGTGCGTCAGAATTTTTTTTTTTTTTGTCACGATTTAATTAAAAAAAGTAAAAATCGTTTAGTAACAATGTTATTTATTAATAATTGAACTTGTTTATTATTAATAAATAATTAATTTATTAACTTAATTTTGAAAAATAAAGTCGAGGGCAAACGCGAGGGCCACGCCGGGGGCCGACGAGGGCGCCCGCGTGGATCGCCCATGCGGGCGCTCTCATCGATCAGCATGTCGTTTCCATGAGGGGCCTCCCCTGGATCACCCACGTGGGCCCCTCATGGATGTGGGCGATCCATGCGGGCCCCCGGCGTGGGCCAACACCACTTTTCCACACGGGCATTTAAATCACTTTTGATAATATAATTAAGTTTTTTGTTTGTAAACTGATCAAAAGTTTTTTAACTAATTGCTTAGTTGCAATTAATTACATAAATACGACAATAAATTTACTTGTTTGTTATGGTGAGTAAAAGTTGCGAACTTCAATGATTAATACTTAAAAATATAAAAAAGCAAAAAAATTATTTTTCAAAAAATATGTTAAAAATTTTTTTTTTTAAATGTTGTATATTTTTTTTCTGATTCTACATGAAAAAATGAACAATTTATGCTTTGAAAAAATTTTTTTTAAACGAACAGTTTTTGAGTTATGAACAATTGAAAAACAAGTTGTTCATTTCATGACCATTTAGCTTCCTCAATATATAAAAATTGCGTTTTTGCAAACTTTTGAAAAACTATGTACAAAAGGGTTCGTCCAGAAGATTTGTTAAAAATAAAATTATATAAATCATTTATAAGTTGTTATATAAATATTTGGTGAAATTTACACTTTCATTTGCCAATTGCTTCTTTTTTATGATAGAATAATCATTTCAAATTATTAATATGTGACTGTCCACGAGAAAACACATACCCATCTTTAAAACGATATATTGTCGAAAGTAATTGATATTTTTAACTTTTGACTTTTGCATTTGAAAAAGCAACATAAAATCTGACGATTACCTTAAAAAACTCAAATTGATTTTTTGGACCTAAGCCGTGTTTTGTCGTGGACAGTCACATATTAATATGAAAAAAATAATGAAAAAAATACAAAATTTGAATTTTTTGTGAAAAAGAAAAATATTTATTAATTTTATAAATTTTGATAAAATATTTACTTTGTATACATCAATCGATTCGTTTTCTTGTCAGAAATGTAATTTTAAGAATAATTAATGAAAATATTAACAAATAAAAAAATTATTTTAAAAAATACAAAAAAAATTTTTTCTGAATTTTAAAAAAATTGTATAAAAAAATTTTTTGTAGATATTTTCGAAATTTTTTGTGTCAGATTTTAGGTATTAATGACTGCGATAAACCTGCAAAATGTCAGGACAATCCATCAAAATTTGACTGAGATAATTTGTACACAATTTTTGTGCCATACACACACACATACATCTGGACATTTGTTCATAATTGAATATACATATGTTCTAGATTTATATGCAATGATTTTCTAAACAACTGTATCGCTTTAAAACAACCAAAAAAAATTGAAAAATTTTATGTTGCAATAATATTTTTTAAACATTAACAAATTAATTTTTTTAAATTTTGTTTTATACAGTATTAAAGCTTAGGAAAAGAGCTTTAAAAAGAGAGCTTTTTGAGCTTTTTATCTATAATAATAAACAAAATACAAAACTTTTTGTAAAGTGTTTAATCGCTGTAGGGTGGGCAAAAGTTATTGAGCACTGTATATATTAAACACTTATTTAAGTTGTCACATTTTTTATCTCAAATTTTATAAGGGCTTAGTGCTGAGGGCCCCTTTTTTGGTAATTCCTGCCTAATGCTTAGGGCCCCCGAAGGTGTAAATCCGGCCCTGGATTGAAATCTATAAATTTTCTCAAATCAAAAAAATATTTTCTTGGACAGAGAACATACTTTCTTGATTTGATACATAAATGATTTTGAATTAATATATTCTGCATTTCTTACATGCTACTTAATTTCTTGATCGAATTCCATATTTTCTTGGATCAAGAATATCTGCGTTCTCTCACAAAATAAATGTTTTCTTCATTTAAATCTTGAATTACTTGAACGAATGTTACAAAAAATTGAATGAATCAAATAAAATAATTCAATTATCTATATATATTCTTAGAACAAGAAAATATTTTATTCATTTAATACATTTTATATTTCGTACAAGTCGATTAACTTCTTGGTCGAATTCCATATTTTCTTGGATCAAGAATATCTGTTCTTCTCACAAAATAAATGTTTTCTTCATTTAAATCTTGAATTACTTGAACGAACGTTACAAAAAATTGAATGAATCAAATAAAATAATTCAATTAACTATATATATTCTTAGAACAAGAAAATATTTTATTCATTTAATACATTTCATACTTCGTATAAGAAGACTAACTTCTTGGTCGAATTCCATATTTTCTTGGATCAAGAATATATGTTCTTCTCCCAAATATCCTATGTCAAGAAAATCGTTTTCTTGAATCAATACTTTAATAGTCTTGGCCGTATTCAATCCCACGATTTGCTTCAACCAAGAAAAATTTTCTTGGTTCAATACTTTTTTTTTCAGTGTACATGGTATCTATAGGGGTTTTTAAAGTCGCTGAATTCGAATCTTCAAATTCAAAAATATATAAAATGACAGATCTAATATGGCGGACATGAAAATTAAAAAATTTTTTGAATTTCATTAAATTCTTTTCCATGAGCATTTTATATTATTAAACAAATGCATTCGGGTACCCGAAGTTTTCGAGAACCCGACTACATTCAGGTACCCGAAAATTCTGAGAACCCAAACGAATTTGAGTACGCGAATCTTCGACAATTTGGCAAATATTGCTTCCTCATGAGGAAGCTTTGCATTCGTGACGATTTTCAATTTTTCAAAAGAAGGTTATATGGACTCATTTTCATCTAGAACATATGTATATTCAATTCTGAGCAAATGTCCAGATGTATGTGTGTGTGTATGTCATAAAAAATTGTGTACAAATTATCTCAGACTTTTGATGGATTGTCCTGAAATTTTGCAGGTTTATTGTAGTCACTAATACCTAAAATCTGACACAAGGATTTTCGAAAATATCTACAGAAATTTTTTTATACAATTTTTTTAAAATTCAGAAAATTTTTTTTTTGTATTTTTTTAAATAATTTCTTTATTTGTTAATATTTTCATTAATTATTCTCAAAATTACATTCTTGACAAGAAAACGAATCGATTGATATATACAAAGTATATATTTTATCAAAATTTATAAAATTAATAAATATTTTTCTTTTTCACAAAAAATTTAAATTTTGTATTTTTTTCATAATTTATTTAATATTAATATTAATATTTTGTTATTAATATTTTATTTTAATATTAATATTAATATTCACAAATTTCTATTTATATATTGAGGAAGCTAAATGGTCATAAAATGAACAACTTGTTTGTAATTATGTATTTTCTCTAATTTTTTATTACGAAATTAAAAACTTGAATATTTCCAAGTTATATAAATTCGAGAATTTGAACTTTTTAGAGTTTAGAGTATACCCGAAAATTTCGAGAACCCGAATTCAGTCGGGTACCCGAAAGGTTTCGCGTATGTAAACAAGTTTGACCTGGCGCGAGCTTGATCCGAACTCGAACTGACTAAGCCCGACCCGAAAAGTGAAAAGCCCGAAATTACCTGGTCGGGTTTCGAGTTTCAAGCTTATTGCATACGTCTAATATTTTTAAAAATGCAATAGTTGTAAAACAGCTATAACCGTTTCGTAAGAGAGTTTTATTTATTTTGGTCTGTCAAGCACCTGTTATTTATAATTATATTTTTTAAATGTATATAATTATAATCAGTACGCTGTAGGGGGCGCCGCTACTTTGAAAGCGCTTTTGAAAAAATATTTTTTATTTACTGAGAACTAATTATAATGTGTCACGGAGAAAAACTTTGCGTACAGCGTTAAATACCCTGGTTAAAAAACCGGACAGATTTCGGACTAATCCGAAATTTGTCCGAAACAATGCGGTTTATGGTCAGGTTTTTGTCACCCGAAATTAATCCGGGAAAATCCGAACTCTATAGGGTTTGTGAACAACTAGTGAATCCGGAGTTGGTCCGATGAAGTCGGAAATTAATCAGTTAATTTTAACTAGTGAATCCAGAATTTATCCGAAATAGTGTGGTTTATTGTCAGGTTATACGGTTTGTATACAACTAGTGAATCCGGAATTAGTCCGAAACAGTCAAAAATTAGTCTGGACAATTTAGTGAATGTTAATAAACAAATAATTATACAAGTTACACATATTAATTATTATTACTTTATGGTACATTCAACATATTTTTCGATTTACCTATCGCAATTTTATTTACATTAACTTAAAATTTCTAACGCTTGGGGATTCGAACCTACACCTATCTAACATTATAACGCACCAAAATCGAATACACTAACCACTATACCACGCTCGCATGAGAGTTTAAATTCATAATAGAACTTATCAAGTGCCACGAAAAGAAAAGACAAAAAACTAACGCATCAGTGTTAATTATAATATTAAAAAAGATAACTAATAATACTAGTGTAAAATCAAATTGATTACAAAAGTAAATATTTTATTTACCATAAGTAAATACCCTGAATAAAAAGTCGGACCGATTTCGGACTAATCCAGAATTTGTCCGCAACAGTCTGCTTCCCGTGTAGAAATTTATCGTGGAAGTGTATGAGAAACTGTCAAGTTGCGCTAGATTCAATCTAGCAACTAGATGGGAAAAATGGACAGGCTTGAACGAGGGATGTAACGCTAGCAACGTCAAGATTTTGTACAGTTATTTTGTCTAGTCCTTGTCTTGTAAAATAAATCATTTCTAGTTAGTTCCTGGATATTAAAATAAGCAGTTTCTACATCCCGTGCAGAAAATGTCCCACTTTGCCCTATTTAAAACAGGGTTCTGGTCGGGGCCTCGACAGTTTTCCCTATAAAATTTTTTTTTTAATAAAGTTTTTAGAATTCCTTTTTGTTGTAGAAGCTATTAACAATGAAAGGCAATCATTATTTTAGTTATTTAATAATTTTTTTATTTTAGGGGTTTGACTAGAACTTCTAGCCAGAACCCCAGGTAGGGTGTTCATTAGATTTTAGATAGGGTACTGATCAGGGCCTCGACAGTTTTCCTTGTTTAATTAAAGTATAAAAAATTAAATCTCTAACATTACTTTTAATAAAAAATAATGAACAATTGAAGAATACAATTAAAGGGAGTAATTATACTATCGTTTTAATAATTTTTTTATTTTGTGGGTTTGACCAGAATTTCTGGCCAAAACCCCAAGTGAGGTGTTCACTAGATATTAAATAGGGCTCTGATCAGGGCCTCGACAGTTTTCCTCCTTTGAATAAAGTGTAAATGAATTAAGTTTTTTAAATTAGTTCCCATAATAAAATTATAAACAATTGAAGAAATTAATTAAACGAAGTAATTATACTACATTTTTAAGAATTTTTTTATCTTATTGGTTTCACCAGAAATTCTGTCCAAAACCCTAAGTGGGGTGTTCACTAGATATGAAATAGGGCTCTGATCAGGGCCTCGACAGTTTTCCTTGTTTTAAAAGCATGTAAATAAATTTAATTTTTTAAAATTAACTTTTTTAAAACAGTTATTTACGTTAAAAAAGCGTGTTCTTTTAAAACACTTTATAAAATAATTATGGAAATTATTTTAATAATAATAATTATTTTATATTATATTAGCTTAAAGTGAGAAAATGATTCGGAGAGATTGTTAAATTTAACACCTTCAATATTTAATAACTATTTTTTAAACATAGGTAATTAATAAATTTGAATAAAATATTTATTAAATAAATATTAATTATTACTTATACATTTGAAAACAAAAATTATAACCTTTATTAATATTATAAAATTAAGGAGGCAGAAAGGAGCGACATAACCTCCAAAAGAAAAATAAATTAATCATAAAACCAAAAATTTTATTTTTTAAAAATTTTTAAGTTTTTCTATTCTTGAAATTATATTATTTTTATCATTTTCATTTAAATTAGTCAAAATGACTACAATACCTCATTATGTTATGTATAAATATGTTGTATTTATAATGAATATGTTCATTATGTTTCTAATATAATAATATTTTTAATCACAGTAATTTTATTGTAATTTCTTTTGAATAAAATTAACCTCACAAAATAGGGCAATTTTAAGAAAAACTGACGAGGCCCTGGCCAGTTTTTCCCTAAGTAGGGTATTGGTCGGGAACAGCGTCACACACTAGTCGGGCACCGAATTAGTCCGAAATTTTTACCAGGGTAGATTTTCATGAGAGGGGAAAGCATTGTCAATTGTCAAAGCAATTGTCCAGAATGGAAAATTTACATTGGAGTAAGAGAGACAGACATACAGTCTGTCTCTCTTACTCCAATGAAAAATTTTCCGTTCTGGAAATTTTTACCGAAGCTGTAAATGCTCCCTTATAATGATTTATTACACAGGACCACAAAATTTTTTTTAAAGGAAGTATTGACCTAACCATGTTTTTTTATATGTTTTTTGGGTCGTTGAATTCGAATACGAACTCAGTTTTCCTCCATCACGTCAAGTTTCTTCAAAATGACAAATCCAATATGGCTGTCGAATTTTTAAAAAAATTTATTACATTTATTTAAAACTTAGTAAGTAACAATTGTAACTTGGGGGTTTTTGGGGTCGTTGAATACGAATTTTACCTTAGTTTAAAAAATTTTAAATGTCTGATCTAATATGGCTAACGAATTATTAAAAAATTGATCAGATTTTGAATTTTTGAAAACTAAGGTGAAATTTGTTTTCAGTGACCCGACCTCAAAAACCCCCGAGTATAACGTGTCCGATAAATCCAATACATTTTTTAGAAATTGTTCAGCCATATTGAATCCGTCATTTTTAATTAACAAGTTTCAAGCGAATTGAGTAGATAGACAGGGAGCGTTCTGGACCAAGATTCCTGCACCGACATGTTACCGACATTTTTAGCCCAGACTCAAACCACTTAGCCAAGACTCAATCCATTGGGGGGGGGGATATTCTGACTGTTATGCTGAGCCGGATATGACGTCATACTTCCTAGAATTTTTGGAGTGGGGGGATATTGAGATCATGATGCAAATGTGATTCTTGGAATTTATCTAATTTCTTGGAATTATAAAACAATCCTAGAATTTTCCATAGGGGTTGATGACTCAGAATTTTGCAATTTTTTATTGGAATTTACCGTTTTTGTTTTTTTACAGGGTGCATTCTTTAACGATGACACATAATTTCTTTGTTTTTCGCAAAATGGGGTTGATGACTCATTATCATTGGAATTTCCTGTTTTTGTTTTTTACATGGTGCATTCTTTAACGATGACACATAATTTCTTTGTTTTTCGCAAAATAGGGTTGATGACTCAGAGTTTTGGAATTTTTTATTGATGACTCATTATCATTGGTATTTCCTGTTTTTGTTTTTACTTATTTTATTCTTGGAATTATTATTTTCGTCTAAATATTGCAAATCACTGTTTATTAGATTCTTATCTAAGGAATTTTTACAAACATTTTTGGTTCTTTTCATAAGAATGCTTTTGATCTTACCGAAATTCCAAGAAATCTATAATTAACTTGAAGGTCAAATAGGTCATATCTCATGTATATAAAGAGGGCAATTTTTATAAACGAAATCATTCCTGCAGTTTAAGTTGGTTAATGAACATATTAGCAGAACAACGTCGTGAAATTCAAGTGCGCTTGAACAAATTAATTCAAGAAATACATAAAGTTAAAAGTTTAATTGAAGCAAGGTCGCAGTTAAATATTTTAATAAAAAAATTTGAAAATTTAAATTTAAGTGATGAAAATGAATTTCGATAAATTAAACAAAGCAAGCAAAGTCTTGGTCACCAAAACAACAAAGGAGTTAACCATCGATGCATTCTATAAAGTAACAGACATTCGAAAAATTGATACGAAATTTGGTCCGAAAATTGTTGCTGAAATAAATAATGAATTTAACATTTTCCTACCACCAAGAATGCTAAAAATATTTGAAGAGGATGCAAATCTTTTCAACAGTCTAAAAGCTGAAGCTGTCAGAGGTGGTGTATATTTAAGAAATCGTGGAGGACCTTACAATCAGATAGAGTTTGTTCCTGAGGGAGTTGACCAGTAGAAGACATAAAATGTCATATTTACCATGCAGAGAAATGTTATTATCAAAAATTTACAACTTGAATCCATCATTTACAAAGCAAGTTGTCGTTGGAGCAGAACTAGACATAAATGGGAAAATAATACCTAAAATTCAACTAAGAAGCAGCCATCCACGAGTATCATTGTCTTTGGAGCTTCAAGAATGGCGCCTATTGTGTGATGCAGTAAAACATATAATGCGATTTTTCAACGGAGATTGTGATGCATCAGTGCTGGATTGTGAAACGTTTACAATACGTTTTAGTGTTACATATCGTTTAATATCAATTGAGCGTTTAGATCAATCATTTACATTTAGTGAAACTTCATTTGCAATATTTAATGAACTTATTCCTTGTGTTGAACAAAAACATGTAGAACTATCAAAATTCAATTTGCAGTATAGTAAAGATATAATTGTAAAGTCTATTGCAGAATTAATCTTTAAAAATAATGTAAAGTCTACAAAACATGCCACGGATTTTATTAAAAAACATTACAGTAGAATACTTCAAAAAGTGATGGGAAGAACTAATGTTTTAAATTTAGAGACATTATTGCTGGAACTTGGCACATTTCACTGTAAACAAATATCAAATGAAGCTATTCAACAAATGTCAAATATTCAATATATCAATGGTAAATTATTGTAAAGAGAGGATAAATAAATACAAAAATGCATACAATTCAATTTATTTTTATTTTAACCTTTCTTAAATACATTATAATTCAGATTCGTTTATCCAACTGTTATGAGAATTATCAAAACCCAACCATTTTACAAATACATTAGATCCTCGTTTTTTTAATACTTTTTCAACTAAATATACATCTGGATATTTAACTTTAGAAAGTTCTTGCTCGTAAAAGCATCCACTTATTAGATTTTCCTGATAATCCTTTAAGACATATGTTATTGGATTAGTATTTTTTACATCGCTTATAGTAAATATTTCTGTAGTCCAATTTGGTGTATAACCTTTCTCAAAAACATGTTTAACTTTACTTATACGTACTCTATCTCCAACTTTAAATTTCTTATTATATTGCCTGTTTACTGCAACTTTTTTAAATACATTAAACAACAAATTATTTTCATTTTCAGCATTTACATCTATTGGTTTCATTTTATTGTTCGATGTTTACTATTATTATACGCATTTACTAAATCACTTAATATATCTATCCATTTGTAATTACCGCGTAAACTAAATTGCATCCACATTTTATTCTTCAAAGTACGATTAAATCGTTCACAAATTGACGCTTTCAAATTACTATGAGTAGAATACAAATTAATGTTATAATTTTTAATAAGATTTTCAAAATGTGAATTATAAAATTCTTTTCCTTTATCTACTTGCAAATTTTTCGGTATGCGTTTTTTAATTAAAATAGATTTCATTGCCGCAGTCACATCTTCACCTTTTTTAGACTTTACTGGAATAGCCCAGGCAAACTTTGAAAATGTATCAATGACGGTTAACAGGTACTTGTAACCTTTATTTTCTCTCGCATAAGGTTGCATTTCAACAAGATCAGCTTGCCAAGTCTCGTCAAAACCTCGAATGTCAACACTTCTTCGCTTATAATTTTTTCTCGCTGGTTTATGTAACTCTTTCACCAACTGTAGTTTTTGATCCTCCATTGCTAATTACCTTCAAGTGTGCGCAGTCTGCTGTCTAATTGTAAAATAATGTCTTTGTTGGTAGACATCATCTCTATATTTCTTTCAATACTGATTCTTAGATTTTCAAAATATTTTTTTATCAAATCTTCTAAATCTAAAATCTTTACTACATTGTCATTTACATCATTTCTCACGGAACCGATTACATCATAGATGGCGTTCGCTTTAGATTCAATAACTTTGTTTACAATATTCAAGTTTACTGCATCACCGTTGCTCTCGGCATCAGCTACGTTACAAAGTTTCTTATTTTCAATAGTAAAATCTCCTTCAGCAGTCAACTTAAAACCAAGTCCTGGTGGACCTCGATTTGAAGTTTCTGTGCTTTTAAACTGACGTCCGAATATGTCGATACTCATAATGAAAATGATAAAAATTTCTACAACTGTTAATTAATAAACAATTCCAGCTTCTCTCAACTCTTCAATAATTGATATAATCTCATTATTATGACTGGGATTTCCAGCTGCTTGAGATGCCAAGAGCAATCTTAAACGATCAACCAATTCATTAGGATCATCCCAATAAACATAATCAATTTTTGCATCTTCTTGTTGAGTCATATATTCTAGAATTAAACCTTCACCATAATGTACTGCTATATAGTTTAGATATTTTAAACTCTTTTTATCTCTAACAGCGCCATCTGCTTTGTAATATTTTCTATGAGCATTAGTTGATATTACAATATTTTTATAATTTTCCCGATCAACTACACTTAAAACAGCTTCTTCTGGAACTTTTTTGAATAAAAGCTCAAGTAAACCTTTCGTTGCAGGATATGTTTTATTAGCTACACTAATATTATTTTGTTCAAAATTTATTCCTGAATTACCAATCATTAATTGGCCTTTAGATAATTTACGAACTCCATATGAAGGATCTAAATCTTTTCCCTTTTCATCCAACATTTGAAGATATAAAATAGCACCATCTTTCTCTGATTTATCTCCATCTCCATTATCATCTCCATCATCATCATCATAATCATCACCGTTATCGTCATCATCAGCAGCTGTTGCAAATGATAAGTCATCTCTTAAAAATGAATCATTCTCTCTCTTAACTTCTTGATCTTCTTCAAACTCTAAAGGAAGGACTCCCTCTCTTTCAATTTTTACTGGTCGAATTTGTTTGACAATTTCAATGTCGTCAACTAATTTCTGAATTGGTGTCACTATAGGTTTAAAGGTATTATTTAAAGTCTGTTCAATTTCTTCCTTGCCCAATTTCATCAGTCTATGCTTTCGTCGAATAGCATCACTGGCTTTTGCAATTTGACCAAGAATATCTTTTTGTTTTCGCAAATGTTTCAAGTGTGTAGAAGACATGTTGATTGACCAATGTCTTGAATGAAACTGTTTATAAAGAATATCATTTCTCTAATTTTATAAAACAATCAAAACACTTTCTATATCTGCCTTCATTGATATCACGATCTTTATCAATCACTATAAAATCATGCTTATTTTTCCAACAAGAGTTGCAAAGTTTTTTAAATTCCATAAATGTCATATCAGTATTTACATGATCATCATAAATATGTCTAAGATTCATTTCATCTTGTTTGAATAAAACTAGTAAATTAACATTGTCACGTATTAAATGTTTTGGAATGCGCGCATATGTTTGACATAAATAAAAGCAATCCACCGCTTTGTGTCTTCCCATAGCAAAAAAAGCTTTAATATTATCTTGTTTTTCACATGCTACGTCATCAAATATAAATATTGAGTTTGGTAACGCATTGTTTAGTTCTACAACATCCACATGTTCATTAAATGGAAAGTAGCCAACACCCTCTACTGGTTGCAAAATGTTTTCTAAAAATTTGTATTTTGGTTGATATAACGATTTTGAGTACACATAAACATTCTCAAATCGTAATCCATTGGGATGTATTAAAAGAGCAAGTAAAGCATTTGTCTTTCCACAATTTGACGGTCCACAAAATATTGCTCGCACACTATTTGGCAATAAATTTCCATGACGATTATCTGTTTTTTTATTACAATCTTGAACAAGAGTGTCAAAATTGTAAACTGGTAATTTAATCGATTGTGCTTAGAACTCCATTCTTACGATAACTGAGGTTAAAACTATAAATACAAGGTTTTTAATAGTTTCAATGTCAGTTTACTGTAGTCGCTTGTAACGTTTGCATGCAAGTCCAATAATAAGGTCCATGCTACTTTACAGCATCTGATTGCTAGGTCTAGTTTTTTAGGAGAGGTTTGCGATTTGGTGTCGATCGTCAACTCTTTCATGCTTTGGGCAAGGTCCACGTTTCCTACTGTCGGAGGCAATTGGGATAATTGACTATTACTGTGATAATTGACTATTGCTGTCATAATTTTTTTGTTAGATCATTAAAGGTCGACTGTTTGTAGTCAAATGGCAAAAAACTATAAATACATTGGTTATATAGATTTCCCCTTTAGTCTTGAAAAAGTTTTCTAACCGTAAAGAATATAAATATGGGTGTAAATAAAAAACAAATTAGTTTAAAGAAAACTTCGAAAAGAGTAAGACGAGGTAGAGGTATTTTGAATAAAATTATCAATAAATTACCTTTCGAATTTCATATACCTGGCTATCAATACTGTGGTCCAGGAACAAAATTAGCAAAGAGATTAGCACGAGGTGATCCAGGAATCAACCCTCTCGACGCTGCTTGTAAACAGCACGATATTTCTTATTCAAAAAATAGGGAAAGTGTAGAAGCGAGAAACGCAGCTGATAGAGCACTTGCTGATAAAGCTTGGCATCGTGTGTTTGCTCCTGACGCAAATTATAGTGAAAGAGCTGCAGCTTACGCAATAACAAATGCAATGAAGGTCAAATCAAAATTGGGTATGGGAATCAAGTCAAAAGAAAATATGAAGAAAAAGAGGGAAAATAAAAAATCAACGTTGAGGAAGATTGTAACCGCAGCTAAAAAATCTATGAAATTGGATACAAATGCCCAGTCTACTATTAAATCAGCACTTGAAGGTGCACGTTTGGCAGTTAAAATTGCTGGTGGCAGGCGAAAAATTAATAAACCTCGAGTTTTACCGATACCTTCTAAAGTGGGAGGAATTTTACCTTTTCTTATTCCTTTGTTTGCGGGTTTAAGTGCAACAGGGGCTCTAGCAGGGGGAGCAGCTGGCATAGCTAAAGCTGTAAATGATGCAAATTCTGCAAAACGTCAACTAGAGGAAAGCAAGCGACACAATCAAACAATGGAGTCTATTGCCTTAGGAAAAGGGCTCTATTTAAAACCATATAGGACAGGTCTAGGGTTACACCTTAAACCTTATAAAGCAGGACAAGGATGCAAGTCAAAAAACTTGAAGTAAAGCTACCTCACCGAGCCCTAACCGACTTAGATTTACTTAAATTTGCAAAGCTTTTAAAAATTCCATATTTTCGAGGAGTTTTTATGCGAAATGAACTACCTATGCGTGGTCCTAAAGAAACTGAATTTGCAATTATTAATCTAGATGATAAAAATGGTCCCGGTACACATTGGTGTGCATATAAAAAGAATAAAGATAAAATCGTATATTTTGATAGTTTCGGTAATCTTCAACCACCTTCGGATCTTGTTAAATATTTTGGTGTTGGTAGCATAAAATATAATCATAAACGATATCAAAACTATAATACATATGTATGCGGACATTTATGTCTTAAATTTTTATGTAAACAATTGAATATTCCTGATTTGTATACTCTGCATATAAATAAATGATATTCTTAGTTTAAACGTTAGTTATTACTTTGACCTCATCATGGACGATTCACTTATTTTAACGTTGTCTGGAAATTCTTCCATCTTAGAATCTCAATTTTTTCCACCAATAGAGTTGTCTAATTTTAAAAATTATGCTCTTGGTCTTGTTGAATTTTTAACTTTTAATTCTATTCCTAATATAGATGTTGGAAAGAATAAATTTTACGTAGGAAATGAAGAAATTATTATACCCACAGGAAGTTATGAAGTTAATGATATTGATCAAGTTTTGCATTTAATTTTAAAAAATAAAGGAATTAATTTTAGAATCAAACCAAACAATAATACATTGAAATGTACAGTTTATTGTGATGAAGAAATTAATTTTAAACCCAATGATTCTATAGGTAGTTTGTTAGGATTTTCTCCTCGCAAATTAAAAGCTCAAGAATACCATGAGTCTGATCAACCAGTATCAATCATTAAAATAAATTCATTAAGAGTAGAATGTAATATAACAACGGGAGCATACATTAATGGTGAAAAAGTGCATACAATTCATGAATTTTTTCCTATTGTTCCACCAGGATATAAAATAGTGGAAGTACCAAATCACGTCATTTACTTGCCAGTCGCTGTCAAGACAATAGACTATATTCAATTGCGAATTGTAGACCAAGACGGAAATTTAGTTAATTTTCGAGGGGAAACTTTAACAATAAGGCTTCATATTAAATCCTTAAAATAATGGGTATTGTTTTTAATAATAGAAAAAGGATTGGTTTTGGTTATAAAATTAAGACACCATGCCAGAAGCAAATCAGTCGTCGGCGAATCTTGAAGAGATTAACACCTCAGAACCTGCAACTACTGAAAAATCTCGGTCTAAGGATTGTAAAAAAAGGAAGAGAGTAAAAAGAGATTTAAGGTTATTTTTACTTGTATTTGTGCCTTTGTATTTCAACGTATTATTTTTTGCTATGGAAGGGGAAATTTTAAATATTGATTCACCAGTAATTTTTGATGAATCTATTGCTCATTATGAAGTTCATGCGCAACAACCATACACATCATCAACATACAACAATAGTGACGAAATCCGCATCACGGTACAGAATCAGGATCATTGCTTATTTCCAAGCAAAAGCTCGATTCACATCACTGGAAAACTTGTGAAACCTGATGGAACAGCTCTAGAGCGTACAAATTTAATTTCTAATGGCATATGTCATTTATTTGAAGAAGCAAAGTATGAACTTAATGGTGTAGAAATTGATAAAAATAAAATGTTGGTCTTACAAGTTTAATGAAAAATTATATTTCTCTCGATTCTAGTCAAAATAAATTTCTTGAAAATGTTGGCTGGTTAGAATTTACGAATGAACCAACCTTAACAAATGCACAAGGTTATTTTGATGTTTGTATTCCTCTCAGTATGATTTTTGGTTTTGCTGAAGATTACCAAAAAGTTATTATTAACGCAAAACATGAGCTTATTTTAATCAGATCAAGAACTGATGCTAACGCAGTGTTGCAAGTAGCACCTTTAGAAGAGTTTAAAATTGTCATTGAAAAAATTGAATGGTTATTACCGTACATAAAATTATCAGATGCTCGAAAATTTAAATTATTAAAATATATTGAAAAAGATCCATCTATTCCAATAAGTTTTAGAACTTGGGAATTGTATGAATATCCTTTATTACCAATTACTCCTAAGCATATTTGGAGTGTAAAAACTTCAAGTCAATTAGAGAAACCTAGATTTATTGTATTAGGGTTTCAGAGAAACAGAAAAAATAATACAGTTCAAAACTCTAGTTATTTTGATCATTGTGATTTATCTGATGTAAAATTATTTTTAAATTCACAATGTTATCCTTATGGTAATATGAATCTCAATATTAATAGAAATCAGTACTCTACTTTATATGAAATGTTTACAAATTTTCAAGCATCTTATTATAGTAAAGAGTCTCAACCAATTTTATCAAAAAAAGAATTTTTACAATATGCTCCTTTAGTTGTAGTGGATTGTTCAAAACAAAATGAGTCTTTAAAAAGTGGACCAGTTGATATTCGCCTAGAATTTGAATCAAAAGAAAATTTTCCCGCCAATACTTCAGCTTATTGCTTAGTTTTGCATGACCGCATCGTTGAATATAAACCAATCAGTGGAATTGTCAAAAAAATTGTTTAACTTTAAGCTTATATATATTTAACTCTTTACGCGTAATGAGATTAGTTGATTTAAAAATGCAGTACTTGATAGATGTGCAAGGATTCAAATTGCCAATTAATGAATTTGTTTTAAAAGAATTAGCTATAGTTTCTGTAAATAATGATTCAATACCAATAAATATGGTTTTCCAACCTCCTTGTCCATGGAATTGCGTCACAAACAAATATAAATGTATCAATCGTTGGTTAGAAAATAATTTCCATGGTATTCGTTGGAATGCTGGTAATGTACCGTACGTTTATTTAAAAGAAATTTTAGAAAATGTGTTTAAAAAAGCAAAGACAATTTATGTTAAAGGTTTAGAGAAGAAAAAATGGTTAAAAAGCTTAATCGATGAAAAATATTGTACTGAAATTATCGACATGAATGATTTAAATTGTCCTTCTTTAAAAAAGTTAAACATTGAAACATGTACTGGAACTTGTTCAAAACATTTAATCAACAATAAAACTTTTACTTGTGCTCTTCAGAATGTTATAAACTTAAAAACTTGGTTCTGCAAAAACTGTAATATTTGAGTATTTTAGTTGAAAATGTATTCTATTTTTTTCCTCAATAAAATTATAAAATATCAATTGCACTGTAATTATTATTTCTAACCTAACCTTATTGTTTTCAGGAATAAGAAACGACATTTATTTTAAATACATTTATTTATTATAATAAATTACAATATTTTTTAAGTATAATTTATTGTAAAAATTGTATAAAGCGAATAGTAGAGAACTAATACAAACTACATTTTAAATAAATATTTACATTTTATACATCAATTTCATCTATTTCCATTGGCTCATGCTGTTGGTAACCCCAAGGAAAGGTGTCAGTTTTCCCTGGTATCAAAATTCTTTTATCATCCTGCCAACTTAGAGCAATTTTATTTTGTTTGACAGTAAATACTTCATGTTTTTTGCTGCGTATAAAGTGCTGAGATCGGATCAGGTTTTCATTTTCATTGAGAGTATGCTTAAAATCATCGAAACCTATTTTTTTTAAAGTTGAATATTTTACCCCTTTTGCTTTCTTTTTAGCTTCCTCATCACCCCATAACTTGAATGCATAGAGTTTTGATCTTAAACCTATAAATTCGTCTACAATTTTACCGTTATTTTCGTCTTTCATAAGACCCAGGATTTTTTTATTTGCAAGTGGTATATTATAAATGTTGTTTTCAGGATAATCGGATGTATCGAATTTATGTAAATCTCTTTTAATATAATCATAAAAATTTAGTACTGTAATATGATAAACAAGACTGTCAGTATCTGTGTAGAGTAATTTTGCAGAATCACTGAAAGTCTCTTTAATGTAATTGTAATGAAAGTCATATGTTATTATCTTTGATATGTCCAAAATAGTGAATCCTATGTAAATTGGTTTGTTAAAGTATACCTTTGTTTTATTCATTTCAATAATGACCATATCTTTATCGAATATGGTGCAACTATGAAAGTTTGGTTGAGCAATTAAATTTTTCGCGCAATACCTTCCCTCCCATTTTGTTATTAATCTAACATCTTTGTGTTTTCTAACATTTTCCATTGTCTTGCCAAATACGGAATTGTTCATTAGCTTGTAAAAATTCTTCTCAAATTCATTACTCGATTTTTTTCTAAGCTCGGTATTTAAATCAATGTAGGGTTTTAACCACTGCTTTTGCTTAAATTTTAAAACTCTATGTATTTTAGTTAATTTCATTCCCAAAGATAAATATAGCTTTAAATTTCTATAGTGAATTGTATAGTTCTTCTTTGGTAATAAATTTGGAATTAATTTGAGAATTGTACATTTTGGGAGAGGAGGTATGAAATGTTCAGGGCATAACGGCAAGTCTTTATGTGAATCATGAAGTTGAGTTGGATAATCTAAATCTACTTCAAGAATGTATCCTTCTTCTGAATCATCTGGAATATTCAAGAAAAAGTCATTGCTATAATTTTCAAACCATTCAAAATCTGTATAAGGCAAGCTTTCGCTCATAGAAGCACCATACTGATTATTTATATCGAAATACATAATGTAAGATTCTGGTATTAGGGGATTAAAATCTTTTTCCATAAATCTATTATTAGCTTTCGCGTATCTGTTTGAGCATTGTGAAACTCCACCTCTTATTCCCTTTTCAATAAAAAGCAACATTTCTACATCTGTCAACAAATCAAGCTTTACGTCTGTGTACTTGAGCATAGCGTCAAATGCCAGTCCTGGGGCAGTATAGTAATGTAACGCGTCCAAGTTATAAGTTGTAAAGCATGTTTTTCTAAAATTTTCAAAAATGTCGGCAAGTAGTAGAACGTCAGTCTGTAAATACAAGTCAGAGTATTCTCCTATTGTTTTTAAATTAAACGTTTTCCATACGTTACAAGCATGTTCATAGTCTTCGTCTGAAATATGAGCGTCATTTAATTTAGAGTAGAAATAGTCTTTTACTGGCAATTGACCTTCTTCTAATTTTTCCCAGCTACTAACATATTCGTAAGGAAATATTCCTTTTCTTGTCAATAAATTAAACTCGTTCATATTTTTACAATACTTTTTAGTAATTTTTTTCTCATCATTTTCAAGATAGGAGGATAATTTGTCTAAACTGCTGGGCATAAATCTAAATGAATCAAGAAATCTTAATACTACTTTGGTACCCTTCACATATTTTGAAAATGAAATGTACTTTTCTTTGTTTATTGGTAACAGTTTCATTTCACCCTCAAAAGACGTTGCTAAAGCTTTAATAATGAAATGTGCATCATATCCTGACAAGTTGTGAAAAATTATGGGAACAACATGCGAATCTTTATAATTTACATTGCAACCTTGATGTGCTGGACCACGATATTTTCCCGTGAAATGACAATGATCGCGGTGTTTAATGTCATCATTTTCAAAAGGTTTTTCACAAATATGACAAATTGTTGCTGTGTCAAATTGAATTTGTTGTAAAATAGTTAAATTTTCCATTGGAATAATATTTGTAAAATAAGTATTTGCTTTTTCAGCCAATTGTTCTAATTCAGCCATGAACCAATCAACACAATCTGGACCTCGATATGATTTAAATTCTGAAAGAGATTCATTAAAATTGCAATGTACATAGAAAGCAAAACTTGTCGGGATATGTTTTTGGTATGTTGATGTGTTTGTGTGTGTACTTGCTATAGGTTCTAAGAGACTTTCAGTGTCAGCATACACGACAAAGGGAACACTTTCTTTATTTCTGTAATTTTTAAATTTTAAAATTTTATCCTCTTCATTAGGCAAAATTACTCGACACATGTTTATTTTATCACAATCAATTTTATGATTATTAAATGATTTTTCATATTTAAAATGGCATAAACATCTATCACAAAGTATGGTTCGATTATGATCTTTTGTTATTTAAGATTTTACTAAACGAGATAAATTATTGATTAATGCAAAATGATAAACTTTGTTATTTTGAAAATTATTATTATCATCATCATCGTCTAAATCAAGTTCTGTATTTTCAATCATTAATAAGTGATAAGTACGTTCATTTGATTTGTTTTTACTTAAATAAAGTGGAATAATTTCATTCTTTTTATTACTGCTTTTATCAATTCCGTACACATTAATATTTAAATTGTTTAATTTTTCAAATTTTGGAATATCGCTGAGAGAAATGGGGAATTCAAAATCATCAAACTTTAAATCAGTATCTTTAAAGTGGGGATATGAACTTGTACGATCAACGTGACTATTAGCTGGATAACGTTGTGCAATTATTGACCATAAAAAACAGAATTTGTCATTATTTATAACATTAATAACAGCTTTTTTATCAATTATAAATTTTGGCATTCTTATAAAAGTTGAGTATCCAGCCGCAAGAGGCACATATTTATTTATATTAACACTTAAATTTATAATTTCATTTAAAGACCAACCTGACTTTTTTTGTTGAAAATCATCAATCTTAACAAAAAGTTTTTCACGAATTTTATGATCAAACCATTCATCAAAGTTCGTTGATTCTAAAATTTTTGAATTTCTAGTATTGAAATATTTAATATCATCAATTTCCTCACCTTCTTCTAAAACAGTATAATTTGCCGCAAGAACAACATTAACTTTCATGTTTCCCACCTTTTTAAATGCATTTTTTAATCGAGAAATAATCATTTTCTTTGCATCACTGAGAAAACTGTCCATATTTTTATGTTTTAAATTAATAACAACACCTGTTCTAATTCTATTCTCGAAAGCATTCTCTAATTCTTCCCACCTGATCCATCTCTCATCCTTTTTAAATAAACCAGTTCCTGTTCTTCTTAGTTTCTTAAACTTTCTGCTATTTGCTTTCAATAGTCCAATAGTTGACAAAATCTTTTTTTTCTCTCCACATGACACAGATCCATTTCTTAACAATTTATTCAGTAATCTAATGTTTTTTACACTATTATTTATCCAAAAATTTAATTCCTCTGTTGTAGTTTTTTTACTTAATGTTTTAAAAGCATTGTTCATAATTTTCACAAAATCTTTACAATAGTTAGAGGTTTTATCAGTTTCCATAACTTTAATTGCTGCATTTAATTTATCCAAATTCATTTTTATCACTTGTATTGAAACTGTCAATTTTTTTCACTACAATGATTAACTCCGATCAGACTAAAATTGAACTTTTAACTATAGCGATTTTTTTAAAACGAGATTTTTTAAGCGCACTTGAATTTCACGATGTTTTTCTGATATGTTGATTGAACAACTTAAACTGCAGGAATGATTTTGTTAAGAAAAATTGCCTTCTTTATATACACAAATTATGACTAATTTTATTTCAAGTTAATTATGGTTTTCTTAGAATTGTGGTAAAAAACAAAAACAGGAAATACCAATGATAATGAGTCATCAATAAAAAATTCCAAAACTCTGAGTCATCAACCCCTATTTTGCGAGAAACAAAGAAATTATGTCATCGATAAAGAATGCACCATGTAAAAAACAAAAACAGGAAATTCCAATGATAATGAGTCATCAACCCCTATTTTGCGAGAAACAAAGAAATTATGTGTCATCGTTAAAGAATGCACCCTGCAAAAAACAAAAACAGGAAATACCAATGATAATGAGTCATCAACCCCATTTTGCGAGAAACAAAGAAATTATGTGTCATCGTTAAAGAATGCACCCTGTAAAAAACAAAAACAGGAAATACCAATGATAATGAGTCATCAACCCCATTTTGCGAGAAACAAAGAAATTATGTGTCATCGTTAAAGAATGCACCCTGTAAAAAAACAAAAACGGTAAATTCCAATAAAAAATTGCAAAATTCTGAGTCATCAACCCCTATGGAAAATTCTAGGATTGTTTTATAATTCCAAGAAATTAGATAAATTCCAAGAATCACATTTGCATCATGATCTCAATATCCCCCCACTCCAAAAATTCTAGGAAGTATGACGTCATATCCGGCTCAGCATAACAGTCAGAATATCCCCCCCCCCAATGGATTGAGTCTTGGCTAAGTGGTTTGAGTCTGGGCTAAAAATGTCGGTAACATGTCGGTGCAGGAATCTTGGTCCAGAACGCTCCCTGTCTATCTACTGAATTGGGTGAATTTTAAAAAAATCGACGCTATATTGGATCCGCGCCATCTTAATTTTTGAATATTTACGACTTTCTTTGATTGTTTAACATTATATAATATTTTTTCAGTGTGTTAAAGTTGTTTTTAAATAGAATCTACTGCGCTTATTTTTATTTATATCTTGTTTACAGTCAGTTTTTTCGAATTTTATTAATTTGTGAAGAAACTCGACATGATGGCGGAAATCTGAGTTCGGATTCGAATTCAGCGACCTAAAAACATAAAAAACAAGGTCCGGTTAATACTTCCTTTAAAAAAATTTTGTGGTCCTGTGTAATGATATTAAAATTTGTAAAAAACGAAATTATCCAAAAATTAGGCAAAACCTCGCCTTAGAAGGGGCGCTATCGAAATTTCGCACAAGGGCGCTAAACGTCTAAGTCTGGCACTGAGTATAATTATTAATAATAATAATTAATTAATATTAATTAATATTTTAATTTACAGCATTAATTATCTGATATTACAATTTCAAACCACATTTTTCTTTAAAAGTCTGTACAAATAAATATCTGTTTTTAAATTCGGATTTTAGATTCAAAATTCGTAATCATACAAAAAGCATTTAAGCACCCCGTTCTATTAAAATGTAAAAAATATTTTAATTAAGATGTCCGCCATTTAGAATTTTTTTATTCTAACTCCACATTCGTATTCAGTGATCCCAAAAACCCTTAAATACACTGAGAAAACTGGAGGATTGGACTAAACATCTGGAGGGACTAATCGTTCCAGATTTCGTATTTGAGAGTTGACTATTGGATAACAATCTAAATATTCAAATATACCATTGACAGATATTCGTGCCATTTTTTTTATAACAGAGAGACAAATTAACCATCTTGAGAAATCCCTTCTTCACCCGGCGCGAAATGAATAAATATATGGCAACCTAACCTATTAAATTAAATACATATAAAATGTCACAAAAATAAATTCGCGCGCATCAGATCGTACACATTTTCTGCGCAACTTTTAACCCTCAGGTATAATAGGAGAGAATATACAAGTATATTTTCATTATCAATTCAAAATTTATTTTAGGAGGACTATTTAACTCTCTTCATAAGCAAAGGAAACATATACTTTTTAAACCTCTGAATTTGACTCTCCAGTTTTCTCAGTGTACTATGTTTTATTAAAATACACTAATTTTTCATTTTTATGTCCGCCATATTGGGTCCACCATTTCAAATTATTGAAATCTGATTTCAGATTCATATTCAGTGACCCCGAAAACCCTTAAATATTATGTTTTATTAAAAAATACTAATTTTTTATTTTTATGTTTCACATATTGGGTCCGCCATTTTGAATTTTTCGAATCTGACTTCAGATTCGTAATCAGCAACCTCAAAAACAGCTAGAACCATATGGTGTAAATTTTCACAGCAGCGTCTTTGAATAAATTGTTTTGTCCAGCTAGAATCGTGTTTCAGACCACTGTGACTCGTCACAAGTCGAAATTTTAGATGACAGTCGACTTATCATTTTAATTCCTTATAAAAATTTCATATATAATATTGTTAACATATCAAGATAACCTATGTTAAAGTAAATTATTTAAACTCACCTGGTGCAAAGCAAACAACTTTAATCCCTTGATCATTTAATTCGACTCTTAAAGCAGAGGCCCAAGTGCGAATACTATTTTTTGTTGCACCATAAATAGAAAAAGATGGTAATGGTTCTACTGTGCAATGGCTTGAAATAAAAATAATTCTACCTTTGTCAGCTCTAAGCATAGGTAATATTGCCCTCGTTATTCTCATTGTTCCTATAACATTAACGTTAACTTGTTGCAACATTTGATCATCTGTTTGCCATTCAAAGTCTCCAATTATCATTAATCCTGCATTATTGATCAATGCATACAAAACTGTAAAAATGAAAACATGAAATTTACGTTTAATAACACAGTTTGAAAATAAAATGTTGTTTTGTATATAAGCATACCAATATGTTACAATTTCAAGTCCATGATATGGATATAATTGTCAAACTGTTTTTGAATCATTGGTGAAAATAAATAGTATCCCTATTAAAAATCTCCAAATGGGAAACCACATAGTTTTTCACATGGTTTACCATGTGGTTTCCCATGTCAAATCATATGGGAAATTGAGACAGGATTTTAGATAGGAATAATCATAAGAGATTTGAACAGTTTGTCTATGCATAAAACCATATCAAATCCCACATGAAATCATGCATGTTTTTCCCAGTCAAATCCTAAACCAAATCCCATGTTAAAAACATTATCCGCCTTATTGAGTATCCCTACATGGGAATCCACTTGGAATTTTACAAGGGATTTCACATAGGATTTTATATGGGAATTGACATAGGATTTCATGCAAGATTTCACCTAGGATTTAATATGAGATATCACATAGTATTTTATTAAAGATCCAATGAAGAAATTTTCAAAGGATTAAAAATTATTTAATAAAAAATTAAATAATAAATAGTATTAGTGTTACAAGTCATCAAAAAAGTAAAAAAATCGATAATTTGAAACACGTCCTCTGTGCTACAGGTTCTCAGCTCTTATATACTTCCAGGATCGTCTCAACAGCGAGAGAAGTCACTTTCGCCACCTAGCGGTGAAAGTATAGGAGCGACAGTAATCTTTAACATTACTAAGGAAACCATGTGGAATACCACGTAGGATTCCATGTGGTTTCCTATGTGGGGATTTACATGGGATTTTACTTAGGAATTCATTTGGGAATTTATTTCTGCGTAAATTCCTAAGTAAAATCCCATGTAAATCCCCACATAGGAAACCACATGGAATCCTACGTGGTATTCCACATGGTTTCCTTAGTAATGTTAAAGATTACTGTCGCTCCTATACTTTCACCGCTAGGTGGCGAAAGTGACTTCTCTCGCTGTTGAGACGATCCTGGAAGTATATAAGAGCTGAGAACCTGTAGCACAGAGGACGTGTTTCAAATTATCGATTTTTTACTTTTTTGATGACTTGTAACACTAATACTATTTATTATTTAATTTTTTATTAAATAATTTTTAATCCTTTGAAAATTTCTTCATTGGATCTTTAATAAAATACTATGTGATATCTCATATTAAATCCTAGGTGAAATCTTGCATGAAATCCTATGTCAATTCCCATATAAAATCCTATGTGAAATCCCTTGTAAAATTCCAAGTGGATTCCCATGTAGGGATACTCAGTAAGGCGGATAATGTTTTTAACATGGGATTTGGTTTAGGATTTGACATGGGAAAATTTAAAAGAAAAGGAAAAAGGATTTTACTTGGGGATTGACTTGGGAAAATAATTATAAATAAATGATACTGTTTTTCACATGGGATTTAGTTTAGGATTTGACTGGGAAAAACATGCAGGATTTCATGTGGGATTTGATATGGTTTTATGCATACACGGAAAAAACTGCATGGTTGGGACAACCATATATATATTGAAAAATACGGGATATCCATACTTACGGTTATCACACCCATTTCTATGGATGTGTTAACTAAAGAAATGGATGTGGTATCCATAAAAATGGATGTGATAACCTTAAATATGGATATCCCGTATTTTTCAATATATATGGTTGACCCAACCATGCAGTTGTTTCCGTGTAGACAAACTGTTTAAATTTCCTATGATTATTCCTATCTAAAAATCCTGTCTCAATTTCCCATATGATTTGACATGGGAAACCACATGGTAAACCATGTGATTTCCTTCATGGAAGTAGGGTTTTACATGGTTTTTGACATAGGATCCCATGTGGTTTCCCATATGGGGATTTTCAATAGGGATATGTGGCGTAGTAATAGTATATAGTATATATGTCGTAGGCAAATAGAAGAATCCGGCAGTAGGCCTTCTGCCCAATGCAAGTTCGGCATTAAGACGACTCGCATCAGCATCTACGATGTGTAATTGACTTAGGTGAATTACCATAATAATAATACAAGTAATGAGATATGTAATAAAAAGGTTAAATTTATTAATAAATAATAATTAATAATACATTTCATTTATATATCAAGCTTCTGATAATTCAAGTTATGTCAAATTTTTTTTGAAATGGTTAATTTTTTACGTTTTATATTTTTAGTCCTCCCAGGCGCGAAAGACCAGTGCTGACGATGGGTTGAAACTTGACTGAGTCTTGAACGCCCAGCGTGGGTAACCCAGAGTTGAAGCAGTCTTTATATCATTGTCACTCAATATTGGTTCAGCATGGGACACCAATGTTCGTCCCATGCTCGATTTAACACTCGGTCAATCTTCGTGAGTGGAGCTTCAACATCCAGTCTTTATTCAATCTTGAATCAATCTTGATAGTTTATTTATTACCGTGTGCACTTACCAATATTAGATATAAATTAGATATAAATATTTATAAATTATTTAATATTAAAATATTATTTCTGATATTTTTTAGTAATTTTTTATACTATTTAAAAATTATTATTCTTATTATTAATATAATATATATATATATATAATATATAATATATATATAATATATATATATAATATATAATATATAATATATATATATATATTATAATAAGTATTATTATTATTATTATTAAGATATCAATTGGTAAATAAATATTAATATTTATTTAGTGTATAATATTTATATTAATTACATAAGATTCATATCAATAAAGTTAAATTATTATATATTATTTTTTTTCTTGCACAGAGTCAAATTATTATTTCAAAGTTCAAGAGTTTCGTTTATCTGAAAAATTTTCAGTGAAAAAAATGCTCATTAGGTAGTAATAAATATTTATGCCTATAGTAGTTTTACACTAGGTTTAACTGTTTACTGAATATTATCAAAAATATATTTTTCGTCAAACGCGCGCGACTAAACACAAATAACCTTGAGACGTTGCGATTGTCGTGCTCCCACCATCCCATCTACTCAATGCTTTCCCCTCATGACGTCACAGGCGGGGAGTGTATTGAGTAGATGGGATGGTGGGAGCACGACAATCGCAACGTCTCAAGGTTATTTGTGTTTAGTCGCGCGCGTTTGACGAAAAATATATTTTTGATAATATTCAGTAAACAGTTAATCCTAGTGTAAAACTACTAGGCATAAATATTTACTACTACCTAATGAACATTTTTTTCACTGAAAATTTTACAGATAAACGAAACTCTTGAACTTTGAAAATAATAATTTGACACTGTGCGAGAAAAAAAATAATATATAATTTAACTTATAAAATTATCAGAAAAAATATTTTAATATTAAATAATTTATAAATATTTATATTTAATATTGTACAGTGCACACGGCAATAAAGGAACTGAATATTGTAACAAGATTGACCGAGTCTTGAATCGAGCATGGGACGAACATTGGTGTCCCATACTGAGTGACGGCACTGGCATTGATATAGTAGATTAGGCGAGAAGCCTTCCAGCCTTCTGTGGCCGAGCGGTTTAAATGCGTGCGTTGACAACTTCCGGTATGCGTTAGGGGGGCGGGGTGCGTGAGTTTCGATCCCACATGCGAGCGAATATTTTTCATTCTTTGTTATAAGCGTTTATATAAAAAAATAAAATTGTGTGTTGTGTCGTGAATAAAAAATGTGAACATGTTTATAAATAATGTTAAAAGTATGTTAAAAATCAAGAAAAAAATGTAACGATTAACAGAAAAATTGTCTTTTTAAAATTATTTTTTTAAAATTACTATTCAAATGATATTTATTGTTAGTAATATATTCTTATTTATATGAAAATAATATAATTATTACAAATAATAACTTATTGTCATTAAATATATATGTACATATACGCACATGAATTAAAATAATAACAATAATATTTATTATTATTATTAATAATTCATATATTCACATTATATTGAATAAACGTGAGAAACGAGTAAATTTGGGAACAGTGGAAGCAGTCTTGTTTCAGTCCTGCGTTAGGCGTCCGCAGCATTGATTGAGCATTGATGTCCAATGCTGAATCAAGGCTCGCGCTGCAGTCTGGAATCGGTGTTACATTAAAGCTTCGATCATTCCTGCTCTCGCTAATTCACTCATGCTCAATCAATGTTGACCAATGCTCGGCCAATCTTTATAAAGCCTGAACTCGGCGTCACTTCGCGCCTGGGCCGTCTTTATTTATTAGAACACTAATTTGAATTGTGGAACCGTGCCCAGCAAAAAAAACTAATTTAAACGGATTGAAATGAATTAAGATTTTTGGTAGAAAGCGGGATTCAGTCTCTTTGTATATTCGATTGAATTCGATTCAATTTGCCTGAAGTTGTGCAAACGAATTCGCATTCGAAAGAAATGACCAAGGCATGCATTGAATTCGTGCTGACGAATTAAAAAAAATTAAAGGCCCAAAAACTTGTCCATTGAATTAGTATGAATAGAAGGTTTGGAAGTTCAATACAGTTTGACGAATTCAGGAAAATTGCAACATAGCTCCAATTCGTATTTGTCACAAAGCAGGATTCATTGAAACTCTTTGTGAATTCTTTTTAATTTATTTCAATTAGTTTTTGTTTATTGGGTGAACCTCATTTTACATTTGCCTTGAAGCAAGAACAACGTTTTGTGGAGCATTGATCTTTTGTTGCCTTGCAACAACATTTTTTATAGCCTTGTCCACCACCGCTAGATTAGCATGCAGTTCTTTTTAAAAAGAAAGAGCAGTTTCCAAATCCTCCCCTGTCTCTAAATTTTCTGTCACATTATTAGGTAAATTCAAACATGCTAAACCATTCCTTATCAACTGTTCTTAAACGTTTGCGAATTTTAAATACAAATTCACTAATTATTATCAATTAAAATAGTTACCCCAGTAAAAAAGGATTTTTTAACATAGCATTTTGGACGATTGAGCAAGCCGTCTGCTCAATTGTCCAAACGGCATTTGGACAATTGGACTGGTTGCTCAATTATCCGATGCATTAGGTCCAATCATCCCAAATGTTTTTCGTGGCTAAAAAACTGCTGAATTAAGAAAAAAAGTACTGAAATGTTACAGAAACTTAAGAGAATTCTTAATTCCAGACAAATACAGAAAAATTATGTATAGAAATACCTCGAGTGAGGAAAAAGAACAAGATTTCTAAAATATCACTTTTTAACTGACAGTGCAATGCTGTACTTGGAATGTAGTTGGTAAAGAAGTGAGGATTCTGATAAAGAGATACACTTCATTATCCACTCTCAATACTCTTCATGTGGTAATATATAATTGTAGATTTCGGTTTCTCATTTTAAAAAAGAGATAATTCATCAAAATCTCCTATAATATTAACATATTCGTCGTCGTTTTGTCGTCCGTCGGTCGTGTAACTCCGTACTTCATCGTTCGGTCGTTCGACTTTTATCATTTATTCATCGTATCGTATATATACATACTCATTGTACATACATATACGCATGCGCAGTAGTATTCTATTAATAGTACGCATGCGCAGTAGTGTTCTATCAATGGTACGCATGAGCAGTAGTATTCTATCAATGTCAGGCATGCGCAGTAGTGTTCCATCAATGTCAGGCTTGCGCAGTAGTGTTCTATCACTATAACACATACGTAGTAAAGTTCTATCAGTATCACGCATGCGCGGTAATGTTATGTCAATGTCAGGCATGCGCATTAATGTTCTACTAATGTCAGGCATGCGCAGTAGTGTTCTACCAATGTCAGGCATGCGCATTAATGTTCTACTAATGTCAGGCATGCGCAGTAGTGTTCTACCAATGTCAGGCATGCACAGTAGTGTACTACAAATGTCAGGCATGCACAGTAGTGTACTACCAATGTCAGGCATGCGCAGTAGTGTTCTGTCAATCAATGTCAGGCATGCGCAGTAGTGGTCTATCACTATAACGCATGCGCAGTAGTGTTCTATCACTATAACGCATACGCAGTAGTGTTCTATCGTTATTACGCATGAGCAGTAGTTTTCTATTACTATAACGCATACGCAGGAGTGTTCTATCATTATTACGCATGAGCAGTAGTGTTCTATTACTATAACGCATGCGCAGTAGTGTTCTATCACTATAAAGCATGCGAAGAACATTAAGAACTTCAAATTGAATTTTTTATTCCATACACAATCAAAAAATTATTTTTCTACAATACAAAATTTCTAAAGCCCAAAATGTTCAAAATATATATATATTTTAAAAATATATATATATTTTTAAAAAATCATTATTGTCAATGTTTTACAAAAATTTAAATAACTTCTAAAAACATGAATACTTTTAATGATCTTAAGCTTACTTTAAGGGGTTAAACAACTCTAGAGCGTCAAACAGAATTTCTAATTTTATCATTTTTTTTAAAGAAAAGTTTAAAAGTGATAAAAAATATGTTTACATATCTCTATCAGGTATACTTTAAAGAGAAAAAATATACTTTATAAATTTTTTTAGTTTAAAAACAGCAGAAGTACATGTACGTGATGGAAACCCTTTGTAAAAAGAATTCCTTTGCGGCCGAAGAGGTTTTTGGTACAATTTTCATCCTAGAACAGAAAACAATTTTTTTTTCTATTTTTACATTTCAAAAGCTAGAGAAAGACATACGGGATTTTTTTTAAATCGATTTTTGCAAAAATGGTGAACATTTTATGGAAAAACTGAGTTTTTGACTGAAAAAAATAGGCACTAAATTGTAAGTAACTAAAAAAAATCCCCTACGTCTTTCTCTAGCTTTTGAGATGTAAAAATAGAAAAAAATTTGTTTTCTGTTTTAGGATGAAAATTGTACCAAAAACCTTTCCGGCCGCAAAGGAATTCTTTTTACAAAGTGTTTCCATCACGTACATACACCCAGAGAAAAATATTATTTAAACCAAATATATTTTATTTGAATTAAATAAACGTATATTTGTCTCAGAACCAACTAGACTTTTTATTTCTTTTAAATAAAAATTTTATTCGACATAAATAAAACATATATCTGAGATAAATAAAATTTTATTTAAACCAAATAAAATTTATTTCAAACAAATAAAAAGTCTAGTTGGTTCTGACAATGAGACAAATATACCATTTCTCTGGGTGTATGTACATCTGCTGTTTTTAAACAAAACAAAATTTATAAAGTATATTTTTTCTCTTTAAAGTGTACCTGATAGAGATATGTAAACATATTTTTTATTACTTTTAAACTTTTTTTTAAAAAATATGTCCAAATTAGAACCTCTTTTTGACGCTCTAGAGTGGTTTAACCCCTTAAAGGTTATTTTCTACAGAATGGGAATTACTTGTAGACATTAACGTTTAATTTTTTCTTAGAAATTGCAGGTCGGCAAAGTTATACACAGAAATTTCAATTTGAAATAATTTTTTTGTACAAAAAACTATCCTTTAAAAAATATAAAACATGATATGATGTAGATTTTTCAAGAAAATTTAGTAAAAAAATATGTTTGAATTTTAAAAATTATTTTTCTGTTAACCCGTTGCCTGTTAACGACCGTTGGGTAGTAAACTTCTTAGCGCAAAATAAATGCAATTTCTTATGTAAATTATAAAATAAATTGTTTTATATCATTATTAACACACTATTGATTACAATGATCCTAAATTAAGTAATAAATAAATGATTATTTATTATTTTTAAATAATATAACAATTTAAAAACAAGTAAAATTTATAAAAATTTATTTTTAATTTAAGTCACATTTAGTGTATAAGGGTTTTTGGAGTCGGTGAATTTAATTTATTTTATTTATTTTTTTTTTTTGACGTTATATTTATATTTAGCGACCCCAAAAACCCTTGTATACTAAGTTTCATAAAAATTCATCTACCAGATTTTGCTGAACATTTTGGGCCAATCATATGATTATTTTTCTAAACAGCGAAGGGGTTTATAAGATTGTTTCAAATTTTAAAAATTCTTTTTGTCTAACAATAAGTTTTAGTGTGCTAATACTTTTACGTATGCAAATGGAAGAACATTAATTTATTTATTATAAATTTGGTATAAGGACTACGTAAATAATTATTTAACGCAATTAAAGAGATATTGGTCTAAATTAAAATAATTAATTATGAAAAATATTTGCATATTTGATATAAATAAGGGAAATTCCATGTCAACACGGACACAGCTCTAAACAAAAATTTTTTTGATGGATTTAAACGTTCTAGGGCTTAAAAGATTTCTACATTCATGTACTTTAAGATGCCGATGGGCGTTTTTAGCAAATTTTCATTTCCGATGCCAATGGAGCTGTCAAAAGTCAAAAGGTCCAAAAATATCAAAATACTTAATTATGAATTAAAAGCAAAAAACGGGGTAAATTATTTTGTAACTCATTCTTTAACAGTTTTTAGGGTCCCCGAATATAAATCTAAAGTTTTTTTTAAATTCAAAATGTCGATTCGAATATGGCGGACAAAATTCAAATTTGAACAGATTCGATTAAAACTTGTTACTCGGGGGTTTTTAGGGTCGCTGATGACGAATCTGAAGTCACTTTTTAAAAATTCAAAATGTCGGAAAAAATTTTCAAATTTGATCCGATTCCCTTAAAACGTGTTACTCGGAAGCTTATGGGGCCACAGATTACAAATATGAAATCACTTTTTAGAAATAAAAATGGCGGATCGAATCAGTTGGAAAAATTTTTAGATTTGATTAGATATAATTAAAACGTGTTACTCGGGGGTTTTTAAGGTATGTGATTATGAATCTGAAATCACAATTTAAAAATTGAAAATAGTGGATCCCATATTTTGTTTCCCCCTTTTTTGCTTGTCCATTTACACATAAAAGAATTTTAAATTCTTACTTTTGTAAATCTTTATTCTTTAAATGTTCGCTCAACGTTTTGGTACGTCCCAACTGGGTAACGTTCGGTTCGTGTTGCGCTCGTGTTGCGCTCGTCTAGTGGATACGCGCCTTAAGATGTTTGAGAAAAGAATTTTCGCTTTTTAGAAAATATGTTCAACATGTGGTTTGTCTAAGGATGGCCAACTATGTATAATGGTTTCTTGTTGCAAAAGGGACTGTTTTATGACTTTCGGTACCCGTTTTTTTCATATAGTTTTATTTAGATAGAAAGTTTTAGGATTAAAAAAGACAGAAGATTTATGTAGAAAATTCAAAGATTTTCCACGAAATTTCCAAATGTCAGCATTCGCAGAGTCAGTTGCTCTTAAGCATTTGCCGGAGTTAAACGTAAACCGTTTGTGTCAACATAAGTATTTTGTGAGTAAGTGAAGTTTTAAAATAGTGAAAAACTGCTAAAATTATCTTCAAGGAAAAGGAATACGTTAAAGCAGGTAAATAATATTCTATAATATGTTAATAACAATGGAGTTAACATTTTTTTGGGCTTAAATTCTTTTTATAAATATATTATTTTTTTAGAAATTTTTCATTAAACAATAGAAAACGAATATAATTTTATTTTGATAAATGTAAGAGGCATTCCATTTCAAAATTACCCCCTTCACAAACTTTAAATTATTTAAAAATTGCCTTAAAATGTCAATTGTTTGTGAAGGGGGTCGTTTTAAAATGGAAGGCCTCATAAGTATGTTGGAAATTTGCTTTATATTGAAAATTGTTCACAAGGAGAATAGTTTTTGAAAAAATAATTTCAAAAAATGTTAAGAATAGTATATTACGATACTAGGCCAGAAAGTTGGATTTCCTGGCCGGCGTGATATATAAGGCCGAGGCGAAGCCGAGGCTTTATATATCACGCTCGCTAGGGTATCCAAATTTCTGGCCGTGTGTCGTATACAATTTTTCTGTATCCCCAGCCGAAAGTACGTTAAATAATTATTGTTTGAATAATAAAATAGCTCAATAAGTTGCCCGCCCGACTTTTGCAAAGTCGAGGCGAAGCCGAGACTTAGCTGGTCGGGGCGGGCATGAAAAAAAAATTATAAGTAAAAAATAATTGTAAGTAAAATTTAAAAAATAGTAAACAAGAAATTTTCTTTTACAAATAAATATTTAATAATTAAAAAATAATAAAAGAAAATAAGAAATTTTATGCATTATTTTGATGACTGTCAGTTGTTTTCAAAACGTGAGCTCTGTAAGTAACGTGTCTGTGTGGTTGCTATGCTAACATGTACGTGTGTTGAAATTCTTGTAACCAATCAGAGCGCTTGTTGGGTCTGTCGAGCCGGCCACAAAAGTCGCTATTCCCGGAGCCAAATCAGACCGGGAAGACAGTACTTTCGGCAAAGGGATACAGAAAAATTTATCTCTTAATTTCATTGATCATAGAATTCAGAAAAAACATTTTTAACTATTTATACTGAAATGAAAATGAAAAATTTGCCTGCGAAGGGGCAGGTCATTGTATTGTAGGTAAAGGTAAAGTGTATAGATTTATGACTAAAACTTTATAAAAATGGATAATGAACACAATCCGTCCCTGAACAAAAGTTTTTTTAAATTCAAAAATATGTAGCTAACCAAAAAAATATGTTGGAATTACACATATTTAATACGAAAATAATTTCTGGTTGACTGTATAACAAAGGTAGTAATTTTTGATTTTTTCTTAGTGTTTGAAATTTCCAAACTAATGTTATTAATTGTACTTATACTTTTTCCTTCACAATTTTTATTTCCATAATCTTTATTTATTGAAACATTATTTATGTTTTTTTCGGATTTAAATTATTCACTATTATTATGTGTAAGTTGTATTGATTGAACTACAAATACTTGTAAGGAATAAGAAGTAACTGAAGAAGTTAATGGTTTTTTTTTGCAAATTTTAAATTATTTTGAATTGGACGCAACACAATTGCATCCTCTTATACAATAGCCATCCGGTTGAGAGACTTGGACATTCAGTAATTAGTAATTATAATAATTAAATTTTCACAGGAACGTCACTCTACGATGAGAAGTGTGAACCTATTATTCTTATTCAAGGGGAAGTAGTGCTAGAAGCCGATAGTGTAATGGAGGGAATCTTATTTCTAGCTCTTTGCTTCTATGTTTTCGGATATAATTACCCTGAAAAAAAACTTCATAATTGGAATTTATTCAAAGGTAAGTTAAAACATTTTAACTCCAATTTTTTTAATCAAAATATATTATAAACATTCTTGAAAATTGCTTAATCAATCTTCTAAAAACTTTTCAGGATGTTACTGGATATTAATTTCACGGAGGGTCACAAGCGCTGGACGAAAAAGGCCACACAAACGATTAGAGATGCAAAGGCAGGCCGATTGATAGACGACATAGTAGATTTTAATGAAAATTTTTATATCCCATAGTATTTACAATTTTTTAAATTTAAACATAATGTCATAATAATAACGTATTTTAAAATTAGATAAAAAATTGTAACTGGTACAAAATATATTATTTTCCATTCAAAAAAATCGTTTGATCTGTAAGTAAATTTAGAATAAACTTAAAATTTCATTAAAGTAAATTAACCAAAGAATTCTGAAAATATGCAAATATTCTGAAGAAGTACCGTAAAAGAGGCTAATTTCGCTCAATTTTTCAATTCTTTTTTAAATAACTTCGGGAAACGATGAAAATAAACATTGGCACTGAAAATATATAATCTCTAACCCTTTTTCTTTTCTATTATTGCATAAAGAAATTTAAATATGTTGCAGAAAATTATTTATAAGCCGTTTTGTTGTGAGCAACTTTCTCTTTAAATGAGGGTAAATTCGCTCACCATTATTATTCTTGCAAAATATATTATAATCTGCAAAAATAAAACTAAATATTCTTTAGAATCAATAAAGAAAAAAATTAAGAACAATGTCCAAAGTTATTGAAATAAATATTTAATATTGTTTTATCAATAAGTATAATTAAATTCAATTATTCAATTAAACGTACTCATAACCATAAAAAATAAGGTTAAGTCTGATAGTTTAGTGCTTAAACCGTTTTAAATCGTTTAATTTTCAGTTATAAGAGTACTATTATTAAAAAAAATGGAATTATAAATTAAAATAATTAACATACTTAAAATATCCAGGCCCAAACATCTTTTTTGCAAACTTATTTCCTGAGCGAATTTACACTACAAATTTGAATTTTTTTTAATTGATTTTTTGCAGAATCTATTTATTGCTTTCAGTTTTGTACTTTATAAAAATCATGTTGAAGATACAGGAAATGTAATGTTCAGAAGGATTCAACTTAAAAATTTTGAAGTAGATACAGCTTTATTTCCTATGTTTTCATACTACTTGTTCAATATGAAAATTATTCACTTGTGTTTTAAATATAGTTTTTATTGAAATTTACTAATGAATCTGCAGCAAATAAATTTTAAATTAAAGTTTAGCATTTATATTAACCAAAACAACTGTAAATCTTAAATATTTCTGTCTAAAAAGTATGTTAATCGAATTTTAAAAAATAGATATCTGTTGAGCGAAATTAGCCTCTCTTACGGTACTCACAATTGTTTGCAAAAGTTTCACATAATTTTATTGAAAATTAACCAAAAAGTAATAAGAAATAATCACCGACATTTGTGAAATTTCACCAAAATTTCATTGAAAATTCACTAAAAAAAATTTGTAGAAAAAATACCACTATTTGTAAAATTTCACTAAAATTTGGTAAAAATTCACCAAAAAATTTTAAGGAATATTTACAGATATATATGAATATTTCACAAAATTTTGATGAAAATTTACGATAAAATTTTAGGATAAATTTACTAATTCTAGTGAAATTTCACCAACAAAATTGCAGACCATTTATAAATATTTGTGAAATTTCCCCAAAATTTTCCACAAAATGCCTTCAAAGTTGCGTCAACAGAATTTTGGGGAATTTTCACCAAAAGATTTTTTACAGTGTATTTTTAAAAAATCGCCATTTTCAATGTTTTACAAAAATTTGAATAACTTCTAAATTAATGAACGCTTTTTAATGATCTTAAGCTTATTTTAAAGGTCATTTGCTACACTATAAGAATTACTTATAGGCATTAACGTGTAATTTTTTTATTAAAAAATACAGGCGGTCAAACTTGAACCAAAAAAATGTAAAAAATTTGAAACATTCTTATTTACAGAAAAATAATTTTTAAAATTCAAAGGTATTTTTTTATTAAATTTTCTTGAAAAATCTACCTTTAAAATAAGCTTAAGATCATTAAAAAGCGTTCATTACCGACAGATTAGCTCAGTCGGATAGATGCCTCGCATTGGCGGTCGTTTAAGGACCAAGGGTATAAGTATCCTTGGTTCGCGCCCACTTGGCTTGGTATTTTTCCGGCACGTGAGATAATCTGAGCGGGAGGTTTGACGTCGAGGTATAATGATTTGCACCGTCGATTATTGTCCGGTACACACCATTAGAACTCGACTGTCGATAAACCGGTTGTACTCAGAGAGGTTTTCTACAGTTTCCCTCTTCTCTGGCGAGAAAACCCATTGACGGGTGGTCCAGGCGGAATGCGAGTACTCCTAATAAAGTCGGCTGTAGACGCAAATTAGGTTAATATATATTGAAAAATTTCTAAGTAGAATGGTTATGCTTAATCCAAAAAAGTATTTCTCGGGGACTCTTGTCGAAGTGCGTAAGGCCAATTGGGCAGGAGTATAAACAAAAAAAAACAAAACAAAAAACAAAAAAAAATCGTTCATTATTTTAAAAGTTATTCAAATTTTTGTAAGACATTGAAAATGACGATTTTTTAAAAATATCTAAATAAAATATTGGCCAAATGACTTCTGAAAGATCTTGTTCTTTTCAAAATTTTATCATCTTTCAAAAAATAAAAAGCAAAATATTTTAGTTTACATACATTTTATGTTTTAAAATGTTTTTCAATCACCTGAAAATGGAAGGTCTCTCAATTTTGACCGGTTGTGTAGATTCGTAATCAGCGACCCTAAAAACCACCAAGTAACAAGTTTTAATCGAATCTAATAAAATTTGAATTTTGTCCGCTATATTGGATCCGACATTTTAGATTTAAAAAAAAACTTTAGATTTATATTCGGGGACCTTAAAAAACTGTTAAAGAATGAGTTACAGAATAATTTACCTCGGTTTTTGCTTTTAATTCATAAAAGTATTTTGAAATTTTTGGACCATTTGACTTTTGACAGCACAAAAAAAAATATCTGTTAAGTTTGTTGCGTGTATTTTTTAGATGGTGTTGTTTTAACACAATTTTGGTGTTATTTAAACTCCATTAAAAATGTATATTAATTTAACACCCTCTAGTGTTAATTTAACATCCTCTAGTGTTAATTTAACACGCTCTAGGGTTATTTTAACACCAATGAAGTGTTAAAATCACACAGTGTCTGTTAAAAATGTTGCGTGTTGTTTTAACACTACTTTTAGTGTTAAAACAACACTTCTTTTTTTCTGTGGCTCTATTGGCATCGGAAATGAAAATTTGCAAAAAACGCTTATCGCCAACTTAAAGTACATGAATGTAGAAATCTTTTAAGCCCTAGAACGTTTAAATCTATCAAAGCAATTTTTGTTTAGAGCTCTGTCCATGTTGACGTGCGGAATGTCCCATAAGTATTTAGTTATTTTAAAAAAATTATTTTATTAATGCAAATAAATATTTATTTAAATTTTTTTTTTTTTTTTTTTTATTGTTTATACTCCTGCCCTATTGGCCTTACGCACTTCGACAAGAGTCCCCGAGAAATACTTTTTTGGATTAAGCATAACCATTCTACTTAGAAATTTTCTATATATTAACCTAATTTGCGTCTACAGCCGACTTTATTAGGAGTATTCGCATTACGCCTGGACCACCCGTCAATGGGTTTTCTCGCCAGAGAAGAGGGAAACTGTAGAAAACCTCTCCTGAGTACAACCGGTTTATCGACAGTCGAGTTCTAATGGTGTGTACCGGACAATAATCGACGGTGCACATCATTATACCTCGACGTCAAACCTCCCGCTCAGATTGTCTCACGTGCCGGAAAAATACCAAGCCAAGTGGGCGCGAACCAATGGTACTTATACCCTTGGTCCTTAAACGACCACCAACGCCAGGCACTCATCCGACTGAGCCAATCTGTCGGTTATTTATTTGAATTAAAATCCATGCATTACTGAATCAAGTAATTTTCCTAATTTATTTAAAGCAATATTTATTAGATCCAACCATTCCATTCATTTGACTTAAATAATTAGAATTTACTACAAATAACTATTTATTTGATACTACAAATTAAAATTTTTATATCAAGGGCAGTTCCATACGAAAAGGAAATGGTGGATCACCAATTTTTCTAAATGTATGTAATTTTGTAGTATTTGGGATACTTAATAACTGTGCCAAACAGTTTTGCAAAAAAAATTTTTTTTTGCAAGATATTTAGATTTGAAAAATCGGAAACTGAAAATAAATAAATAAATGTCAATTTTTTATAATATTAAAAAAAAGTTAAGAAAAATTAAATTTTCAATAATTTGTTTAAACAATAATTTTTTATTGTTAAAAAAATATGCTAAGGACATCACGAAGTTTCCTAAAAAAATTATTTTCTCAAAATTTAAACCTTCCTTAATAAGTGGTTAAATTTTTAAAGAAGTGCTTTTTGATGTTTTTGAGAAAAAAATTTTTGAAGTTTGCGCTACGAGTTTTTGTGCGTTGCGCTAACTAAGTAGCGCCTATATAAGTGTATTTCAAAAGATGATATGACCTTTACTGCTCGGCCCTAATACATTTATTAATTATATACGTATATATTATTATTATAAACAGTTTAACTATATATTTTTAACTTTTTTATAAAAATTATTATCCCTTTTTATTGTAAAACATCTTTTCCTCCACACTTTATCCAGGCTTTTATTTCTAATTTTTTATTTTTATGGTCTTCAGTGTAACAAAAGTGAAACGTTTTTGTGTCAAATTTATTTTCTACTAACTGAAAAAATGCTTTAAGGAAAAGATTTTTTACTTTAACCCATTGATGCCTATAGGCAAAGGAATGCAGATATAATAAAAGTAACTATTGGAATCCTGGCATGGGATCTAATGATAATTTTTATCGTTGAATGTTAAAAAAATATTTTTTTAACAATTTTTTTTTTATAAACAAATGAAGAAAAGTCAATTTTTAAAAGAAACTTATAGCGCTATTTGATTCTACGCTAAATTCTACGAAAACATATATTACATAATTTTTTAAAAAAGACCTATTGGTGTAAAAATGTTATAAACAATTAGCCTGCATTCATAATGTATGAGGTATATGGATCGTTTTTGAAGTTAAAGATTTTATTAAACAAAATTAGCTTCATCAGGAGAGTTTTTGACGTTAAAAATTTTTTAAACAAAATTTTTACCTCAAAAACTATTTATGTAAGTGGAAATAAATAAGTAAAATGTCATCCGAGCGAGGAATATGACGCTAGTAAAATATTATTGTTAATACACTATTATTGAAAATCTACAATTATATATTACCACATGAGGAGTATTAAGAGTGGATAATGAAGTGTTTCTCTTTATCAGAATCCTCACTTCTTTACCAAATAAATTCCAAGTACAGCATTGCACTGTCAGTTAAAAAGTGATATTTTAGAAATCTTGTTCTTTTTCCTCACTCGAGGTATTTTTATACATAATTTTTCTGTATTTGTCTGGAATTGAGAATTCTCTTAAGTTTCTGTAACATTTCAGTACTTTTTTTCTTAATTCAGCAGTTTTTTTGGCCACGAAAAACATTTGGGTTGATTGGACCTAATGCATCGGATAATTGAGCAACCAGTCCAATTGTCCAAATGCCGTTTGGACAATTGAGCAGACGGCTTGCTCAATCGTCCAAAATGCTATGTTAAAAAATCCTTTTTTACTGGGACAGTAATTTAACACTGCAAATATTAATCGAGGTAAATATAGCGAAGGTATCTAATTGAAATAAATGTTTTGAATTGCGTCTATTGTCTAACACTTACTTATAAACATTGTAACGTTTTATTTACGTTATCGTCCTATTATAGATCGCCATTATTACTCAGATTGAATATATCATAAGTTTTAATATAATTTCAAATTGTAATTCGCGCCTTAGCGCCAAACTTCAACACCAGGCGTCGCGCATGCCATAAATAGCAGACGACAAAAGCGCACGTTGCTTTTGCCGGCAAGAAACACCAGATTGGTGTGAACCGTGTACATGAAAACATGCCATTGCGCATTAATTCTTAGGCTGGAGTCCCATGACAGAGTTTTGCGTTGCGTTTTGTAACTAGGCCATGAGTGTGAGAGAGATACAGATATAGGTTTGCTCTATTTGCACTCATTGCCTAGTAACAAAACGCAACGCAAAACGCTACCATGGGACTCCAGCCTCAGGCTGAAGTCCCATGGCACCGTTTTGCGTTGCGTCGTAATGGGAGAGAAAAAGACGCAAATATACGTTTGCTGCATTCTCTCTCATTACAACGCAACGCAAAACGCTGCCATGGGACTGCGGCCTTAGGCTGGAGTCCCATGATAGCGTTTTGCGTTGCGTTTTGTAACTAGGCCATGAGTGTGAGAGAGATACAGATATATGTTGGCTATATTTGCACTCATGGCCTAGTTGCAAAACGCAACGCAAAACGGTTCAATGGGACTTCACCCTTAGGCTGTGTTTACATGCTTGCGTTCAAACGCTGCGTTTTGCGTTGAGCAGTGAGTGTAAGAAGGACAGTAGTATATGTCATTCTTTCTCTATCTCATTATTCAACGCAAAACGCAGCGTTCAAACGCAAGCATGTAAACACCGCCTTAGGCCACAGTCCCATGGCAGCGTTTTGCGTTGCGTTTTGTAACTAGGCAATGAGTGTGAGAGAGATGGAGATATATGTTTGCTATATTTGCACTCATGGGCTAGTTACAAAACGCAACGCAAAACGCTGTCATGGGACTCCACCCTTAGTGTAATTATCTAATTTCTTGTACTTAATAAATTGTTATACCCTGCCGGAAGAATGGACTGAAAAAGTACTGAAATTGTACTGGCCTCTAGTACAATTTCAGTCCGTTTTTTTTTAATGTTTCGGTCCCAGTAAAAAAAGAAGTATTGAGTGGAGCGTTTAGGAATTGAGTGAAGCTCTGAGCCAATACGGATTCGAGTAAAAACCGTATTGGGACGTTTGACTCAATCTTTTTTTCATCCGCCGAATACGGTCTTATTTTAGCATTAAAATTAAAATCACATGAGCAGCGTACACATTATAAATTGAAAGCACAATTGTCCTGGAATGTGAAAATGCCGATTTCGATAAGAAACAGTGAATATTTGTTAAAAGTTGGTAAAAGCAAAGTTTGACAAGCGTGACTGAATTTACCATGTGAATAAATGAAGTGGTAAGTTTAAATGGACTAAAAGAAATCTACTTTTACCCACAGAAAGTTCCTAGAGAATTGTGGTAAATTCAACAAAACAATGAAATTTCATTGTTTTACAATTCTCTAGGAACTTTCTGTCGGTAACAGCAGATTTCTTTTAGTCCATTTAAACTTACCACTTCATCAGACCTATATTACTCATAGAAAATCAGTCTGCTCTTAGTGATGCCACTGAAACTAAAAGTTTGTGGTGGCGCCACTTTCGTTACTCCTTATGTTTTGCTGTGTTCTATTCACATGTGTATAGTCGAAACGGTCGATTCAAAACAATGATTTTGATCATTTTGATTTTAAAAGTAAAATAATGTGACTTCGAAGTGGAAATAATTTTTGTGTTTATGATATTATACTTTCGTTGAGTGGACTTATTTCTTCGTGCTGAAATATGACAAACAGTAAATGTATAGTGCCTAATTGTAACTCTGGTTACTCGAGTTGCAAGGAAAAGGTGACTTTATTATCTGTACCGAAAAGTACAGAATTAATTAAACAGTGGCAATATCTGTTTTTAATAAAAATAGTATCGAATTGTGCGTTTCTATTTTAAAAGATGTGAATTTATTTGACTCATTTTAATAAAATGTGATTTGAAATACTTTAAATACAATTTTTTGAAAATTTGATATTATTTGCAGGAGGATTTAAGAAGACCATATTTGAAGCCGGGCAGAATTCCTGGCATTTTTCCAAACTGTCCTTCTTACTTATCCAAAAATACAAAAAAAAGAAAATCTCCAAAAAAACGAAATTTAATCGTTGAAAGTAACAACTCGAAGAGGAGAAAAATTTTCGACAGCATTGAACATCAGATTCCGCAGATTGCTAATGATTTTGAGAATAATAATATCCCACAAAATGTTAATAATTCAAACAATTTAGAAAATAAAATTTTAGAAACCGACTCACCAGTAGATTTTGATCAACACGAAAATAAAAAAGAGCGTGAAGCTCTTTTTAACTTTATTTTTCAAAACAAGGACAGTTTGATTATTCCAGTATCGTGGAATCGGAGACAGTCAAATGAAGGACACTTCGAGGCAATTTTTTACTTATTAAATTAAATTTTTTGATATTTACACTTTATCATAGAGTACCTAAATTAAATATTTTTTATTTTTATTATAAACATTTTTAGTTTTGATGAAATTTTTATAATTTTTTTTATTTTACATCCTAATAATTGAATTTTATTTTTTTTTAAATGTATACTATTCTTGGAATGATTTAAAGACTTTTCATGTCTTGCTGTAGTTATTAAATTATGTTTTCGTCTAATATTTATATTTTTTAATCAACTTTTTAAATAAGACTTGTTATTTATGTTTTAAATGAATATAAATAATAAATAAACAATTTTTTTAAAACCGAAATTTTTAAAATTCCTAACCATACTTCCTTAATAAATTTTAAGTTTGCTGTATTAACAAGGTATTACTTCTATGAACAAGTTTTTAATTATTCTTGTAAAATAATATACAAAATCTATTTTATATTTTGTTATTATTTTATTTTTTACAGTGATTTTTCAAACTTTTAATTAATTTATAATGTAAATTAATTTTATTTATTTATTTTTTTTTTTTGCACAGCGCTTTTTTGGTACAATACGTTTGGCTGGAGGTACAAATGACCACCCTACTACTCCAACTTTCCTTCAATTATACAAAATCCTCTCCGCATACAGTCTTTTAAAACCTCCTAAATTAGGAAACTGTACTCCTACAAATGATGATCCTCCTGAACCACTAATAACTATTTCAGAATTAAAAGAGTTATATAAGTCTAAAAACAAAAGCTGCTTCGAGGAAATTAAATCAAAGCTGAAGGTGGTGGTTGAAGATGTTCACTCGGATTTCAGTGATTTTATTAAGGTTACATCGGAACATGATTACGCTATGCCTGAACTTTTGGATTGTCTTTTTTTTTTTACAACGGAAAGCGTGTGTCAATATGTTAGAAAGAAAGTAAAATGCGAGGTTTGTCTCAGTTTATTTATGTTATCTTCTGACATTGCAAAAGACACCTTAATTTCTACCATTGGCCAAATGCCCCAAAGTTTTGAAAGGTTCATTAATCCTCATCAAGAATTAATACACCCAAATTTTTATTTATATAATATTATTTTAAAAATTGAAATTATTTTTAGAAAATATTGTCAATTTAAAAATGCCTGTGATCTCATTTTGGATGAATTGACTGCGTCCGAAATAAGTATACCTGCTTTTACTTGTTCACAACACTGTAATGATGCACTTGACATTACGTGTTATATAGTTAAATTTTTTTTAAACATAAGAATGAGAGAATTTTTAAAAAGCGAAATGCTCAAAATAAAGGAAAAAAATAGTTTATGGAAAAAGAAGCAAGCTAAGTTCTATTCCACTTAAAGTAGGAATTTTCATTTTTATATCAAAATTTTATATTATAGTGTTATATATAACATATTTAAAAAAACATTATAAATCTTTTATGTACAAATTTTATTATTGTATGTTGCAATATAAGTTATCAGTGTCACATTAAAAATTTTATTTATTAACTTATTAATGTATTTAATATTATTAAAACCTGTTTCTCAAATCTAGTTTCACCTTTTTATTTATTTTGATGAATTTTATATTCTTTAGTATTCAAAATTCTTCTAAATTGAAAAAATGTTTAATAAAATTCAAAAATATTGATTTTTTTTATTAGAAATGTAATCCGAATCTAAAATTTAATAAAATTGAATTACTTTTTTACATTATATTTATTCAAATTACTCCTTTTCTGGGGAGTGACGCATGTGGCGCCACCTGGAATGACCAGTTTCGATGGCATCACTAAGGGCAGACGGGTTTCAATGGAAAGTAGCATAAAGTCAGACCGGGGTGCACTTCATTTATTCACATGGTAAATTCAGTCGCGCTTGTCAAACTCTGCTTTTACCAATTTTTAACAAATATTCACTGTTTCTTATCGAAATCGGCATTTTTACATTCCAGGACAATTGTGCTTTCAATTTATAATGTGTACTCTGCTGATGTGATTTTAATTTTAATGCTAAAATAAGACCGTATTCGGCGGATGAAAAAAAGATTGAGTCAAACGTCCCAATACGGTTTTTACTCGAATCCGTATTGGCTCAGAGCTTCACTCAATTCCTAAACGCTCCACTCAATACTTCTTTTTTTACAGGGGTAGACATTTTTAAAGTCTTTTAACAATAGTTTTAAATGTAGGTTATGTCAACAAACCATTGTTAACAGTCTATAGAAGGGTTAGATTTTCTCAAGTGGACTTTAAATTTTCAAAAGTTGAAATTTATCAGTGTAAATGTGCAAAAAGATAGTTCTATTAGAGTTACGAATAACCTGTAAATTTTATTAAAAAATATTCAATTGTTTTTTTTATAAACAATTGAAATTTTATGCATAACATTTTTAAAAAATGCATAACTTTGACGAAAATTGACGAAACTTGATGATTCTTTTTGCAAATTAACTATGAAATTACAAACTTTATAAAAATAATGTTTACTCCATCGAAGCTCTTAATTTGTTATAAAAAATAATTATTTATTATAAACCAATTAAAAATAAAACGTGTTCTGGATAACCATATTCAATTTTATAAATAAGAACTTTAAGAGAATTTATTAAGGATTGCATATCAAAAAGAAAAAATTGTTTCAAGCAAATATTTTATTAATTATGAATTTTTTTGTAAGCGCGCGCAAGCTCCGTGATGTGGGCTCCCGCGTCTGACGAATGTCGTGTGCCCCGCTTTGCACGCTTTAACTTGTTTATTTTGGAAGGTTTTCTTTCATAATTTTTTTCAAATTTGGTTTGTATGTTTTGATCTAAAATTCAATTGGAATACTTGTTTATAATAAAAATAGTAATACATTATTTTATTTATATTATTTATTTATAATTTCTATTTTAAGTTTATTCACTGAAAAAAAATATTCTTCTTTTGAGAGGAAAATTCCTCTTGAATCAAGAATATTACACTTAATGGACGAGTATTTTGCTCTTAAGATAAGAGGATTATTTTTGAGCCATATTCAAGAGGAAAATATGCATTAAAAAAAAGGAATCCGCTTAAAACAAAACTATTTTTTTGTTATTTAATTGTTTTCAGTTGAATATTTCTCGCTTCGAAAAAAACATGTTTTAACTGATTTTTCTTAATTCTATAATTTTATATATTTACTTGTAAACTTTCGTACCTATTAAAAATAAAAAGTAGTAATACAATATATTTTACTACTAAACAGACTACAATTTTTTATGAGGGTTTTAAGGCAATTTCCTCGGTAAGCATAAGGTGGTAAAATTTTGTTCAAAATTACGTGAAAGTAAAAAAAAATTTTACTCAAACTGAACGAACTTTTAAAAAATTTATATTACAATATATTATCTTTTTACAAAATCCTCAAACTGAAAGGATTTTTAAAAAACTTATTTTATACTATACTATAAATTACAATATAATTTTTTTATGAAATAAATTTTATAAAAATCCTTTCAGTTTGAGTAAAATTTTTTTTACCTTTACGTAATTTTGAACAAAATTTTACCACATTAGCTTACCGAGCAGATTGCATTAAAACACTCATAAAAATTTTAATCTGTTTAGTAGTAAAATATATTGTATTACTACTTTTTAATTTTAATAGGTACGGAAGTTTACAAGTAAATTAAACAAGTTGTTCATTTCATGATCATTAACCCTTTAACGACGAGATGTGCTACTTTTCAACATGAAATTCAATCTCTTACAATTAGTAGAAAAAAGTCATAAAAGTTTTTAAAAGTCCATACCCTACTATTTTTGGGGTCGCTCTTTCGAATGGTGTGGTCAAAATTTTCAAAAAATGATATTTAACCCTTCTTTTTTCAAAAATACTAAAAAAAGTCAAGTTTTTTTAATGTAATTTTTTTCAAAAGAATTTTTTTCTGTGTCATAACGCTTTTCAAATAGAACAAAAAGTATCACAAACGTGTTCCCGATAGTTGTACTTGAAAAATATTCATTTCTAAATTTTATTTTTTTCGATTTTGAATTTAAAATGGCGCTTGAAGGACAAAAAATTTTTCTTATTTTACGTAAGATGACAAACTTTTTCAAAATTGCTCAAATCTGATTGAAATTAGTTACTCAGGGGTTTTCGTGGTCGCTGATTACGAATTTGAAGTCTGATTTCAAAAATTCAAAATGGCGGATCCAATATGGCGGATGACTTTTTAAAAAATTGATCGGATTCGCTTGAAACTCGTTACTCGGGGGTTTTCGGGGTCGCTGGTTACAAATCCGATGTTAGTTTTTCAAAATTCAAAATGGCGAATCTAATATGGCGGACGAAATACAAAAATTGTTCAGATTTGCTTGAATCTTGTTACTCGGGGGTTTTTGGGGTAGCTGATTACGAATTTGATATCAGATTTTCAAAATTCAAAATGGCGGATGCAATACGACAGATGACTTTTTTAAAAATTGATTGGATTCGCTTGAAATTTGTTACTCTGCGGTTTTTGGGTTCGATAATGACGAATCTGACGTTAGATTCAACAAATTCAAAGTGGCCAAAGTATAATGAAAGACTAATTTTTTTAATTTACTCAGGTTTGCTTGAAATTTGTTAGTGTGGTATTTTTAGGGTGGCTAATTACGAATGTGAAGTCACATTCCAAAAATTCAAAATGGCGGAATTATTATACTCTTTTTGCTCTGACTCTACCAGTATCAACTTATCTATATTTCACAATATGTGACAGGAAAATTTAAAAGTGATCTATGGTACGAGAAAATTGATGTTAGTTTTTCAAAATTCAAAATGGCGGAACGAATATGGCAGACGAAATTAAAAAATTAGTCGGATTCACTTGAATTTTGTTACTCTAGGGTTTTCGGGTCCACTGATTGCGAATCCGATGTTCGTTTTTAAAAATTCAAAATGCTTGGTATAAAATAGCTATAAGAATTGGTAAGGATATTTTTTACACCTCGTCTGCCTTATCGATTCCACCATTTTGAATTTTGAAAAACTAACATCGGATTCGCAACCAGCAACTCCAAAAACCCACGAGTAACGTGTTTCAATCAGGTTTGAGATATTTTGAAAAATTCGTCCGCCATTCTGGATTCGGCATATTGAATTTTTTTAATCTAACGTCAGATTCGTCATTATCGAACCCAAAAACCGCAGAGTAACAAATTTCAAGCGAATCCGATTAATTCTTAAAAAAGTCATCTGTCATATTGGATCCACCATTTTGAATTTTGAAAATCTGATATCAAATTCGTAATCAGCTACCCCAAAAACCCACGAGTAACAAGATTCAAGCAAATCTGAACAATTTTTGTATTTCGTCCGCCATATTAGATCCGCCATTTTGAATTTTGAAAAACTGACATCGGATTCGTAACCAGCGACCCAGATAACCCCCGAGTAACGAGTTTCAAGCGAATTCGATCAATTTTTTAAAAAAGTCATCCGCCATATTGGATCCGCCATTTTTAATTTTGGCAAATGGACATCAGATTCGTAATCAGCGACCACGAAAACCCCTGAGCAACAAATTTCAATCTGATTTGAGCAACTTTGAAAAAGTTTGTCATCTTACGTAAAATAAGAAAAAATTTTTGTCCTTCAAGCGCCATTTTAAATTCAAAATCGAAAAAAATAAAATTTAGAAATGAATATTTTTCAAGTACAACTATCGGGAACACGTTTTTGATACTTTTTGTTCTATTTGAAAAGCGTTAAGACACAGAAAAAAATTCTTTTGAAAAAAATTACATTAAAAAAAACTTGACTTTTTTTAGTATTTTTGAAAAAACAAGGGTTAAATATCTTTTTTTGAAAATTTTGACCACACTATTCGAAAGAGCGACCCCAAAAATAGTAGGGTATGGACTTTTAAAAACTTTTATGGCTTTTTTTTACTAAGTGTAAGAGATTGAATTTCATGTTGAAAAGTAGCACATCTCGTCGTTAAAGGGTTAAGCTTCCTCAATATAATATATACCAATTGTTTAATTTTTTATTTTAGAATAATTATTTTAAAGTGTTAAGATAAAATGTCAAAAAATACAAAATTTCAATTTTTTGTGAAAATTTAAAATATTTATTAATTCTATAAATTTTGATAAAATATATACTTTATATACATGAATCGATTCGTTTTTATGTCAGGAATGCAATTTTGACAAGAATTAATAAAAATTTTAATATAGAAAAAAGTTACTTCAAAAAATCCAAAAATTATTTTTTCAAAAATTAAAAAATTGTTGAAAAAAAATTTTTTTTTTAGATATTTTTAAAAATCCTTTAGTCTGATTTTTGGTATTCGTGACCGTAATACACCTACAAAATTTTATCAAAATCCGTCAAGACGTGTAAGAGAAAATTTGTCCACAAGAATCGGTGACACACACACACACACACATACATACACACATACATCCGGACATTTGTTCCTCTCGACGAATTATATATACTACACTTGAAAATTTGTAAAAATAATTGGTTCTAAAAAATTCGGAAATCGACATCACTATAAGGCTTCCATTATGAGGAAGCAAAATATTTTTAAATTATATAATACAAAAAAATTAGTTAAAACTTGTTTCTCTGGAAGCAAGAAATATTCAACTGAAAACAATTAACCAATAAACCTAAATAGATTACATAAATAAATATAAATAAAATAATATATTACTAATTTTATTATAAACAAGTATTCCAATCGAATTTTAGTTCAAAACATACAAACCAAATTTGAAAAAAATTATGAAAGAAAACCTTCCAAAATAAACAAGTTAAAGCGTGCAAAGCGGGGCACACGACATTCGTCAGGGTGCAGTCCCATGCTGAGCAGAAAACAGAATGCAAAGCAGAATTTCGTGAGAGCAAGAGAGATAGTCAGATATCACTATCCTTTCCACTCTCACGAAATTCTGCTTTGCATTGTGTTTTCTGCTCAACATGAGACCGTACCCTCAGACGCGGGAGCCCACATCACGGAGCTTGTGCGCGCTTACAAAAAAATTCATAATTAATAAAATATTTGCTTGAAACAATTTTTTCTTTTTGATATGCAATCCTTAATAAATTCTCTTAAAGTTCTTATTTATAAAATTAAATATGGTTATCCAGAACACGTTTTATTTTTAATTTGTTTATAATAAATAATTATTTTTTATAACAAATTAAGAGCTTTGATGGAGTAAACATTATTTTTATAAAGTTTGTAATTTCATAGTTAATTTGCAAAAAGAATCATCAAGTTTCGTCAATTTTTGTCAAAGTTATGCATTTTTTAAAAATGTTATGCATAAAACTTCAATTGTTTATAAAAAATAAACAATTGAATATTTTTTAATAAAATTTACAGGTTATTCGTAACTCTAATAGAACTATCTTTTTGCACATTTACAGTGATAAATTTCAACTTTTGAAAATTTAAGGTCCACTTGAGAAAATCTAACCCAGAAGTGAAATTAAAAAAAGGTTAACAAAATTTTCAACGAAATTCCCGTTTTTTAAACTTATATTGCAACCCCTGCTTTAACAATAGACCCGAAAGCCTATTATTGTAAGGGATTATAATTTTATGGCTTTAAAAGTTTACAATTTAAATAATTCACTTTTCAAAACAAAAAAATTTAAATCTGTAATGTTTTATGATTACAAATATCTAAAATTCATTATAAAAAATGTTTAATTAAAAAAGTTATAAACTATCTCGCAAACTCTAATTGTTACCTAAAAACGGATATTATTTTTGAATTTAGGTTCTTATGAATATTTAGCATACATAATAATTACTTGTAAAGAATCTGAGTTCATGAAAAACAAATATAATGTTAAAATAAAAATAAAAATTATTTTTAACATTAACAAAGAAATATTCGTCCTTCAACTTAATGACGGTCAAGCCATAAACATCACCTATAGCGACCCTTTTGCAGGTAATTTTTCCCAGTACAATTTCAGTGCTGAAACGCAGCAAATTTTCACTGAAATAGCACTAAGCTCTAAGTACTAAATCCCCAGTACAATTTCACTCCATTCTTCCGGCAGGGTATTTTGTAAGTGTGATGATTATTTCCATCGCCTCTAGGGTAAAAGTGGGTATTATCGCGGTATTTTATATTTTAATGAATATTTCAAATAATATAAAAAATTTTTGACACTAAAAAATCACTCCTTGAACCGGACAACTACCCTGCCGGAAGAATGGACTGAAATTGTACTGGGGAATTAGTACTGAGAGCTCAGTGCTATTTCAGTTAAAATTTGCTGCGTTTCAGCACTGAAATTGTACTGGGAAAAATTACCTGCAAAAGGGTCGCTATCGGTGATGTTTATGGCCTGACCGTCATTAAGTTGAAGGACGAATATTTCTTTGTTAATGTTAAGAATAATTTTTATTTATATTTCAACATTATATTTGTTTTTCATGAACTCAGATTCTTTAAAACTAATTATTATGTATGCTAAATATTTATGTTAATCTAAATTCAAAAATAATATCCGTTTTACGTAACAATTAGAGTTTGCGAGATAGTTTATAACTTTTTCAATTAAACATTTTTTACAATGAATTTTAGATATTTGTAATCATAAAACATCACAGATTCAAATTTATTTGTTTTGAAAATTTAATTATTTAAGTTGTAGGGTAATGTCACATTGAGTGGACCGCCACTTTGAGTGGACCACTTGAGCTTTTAAGTTATCTGACAGCGGAAACGTGAAATAAATAAAACGAATAGCAGTACCGCACCTAGAAACCGTAAGAAATTATGTTCCGCAATAATCATATACGTTATTGTTTCCCAGCAAACACGTTATATAAGTATTCTATAACAGTGAGGTTACAGTGTTATAGAACATTTGTTCCTAACTAGTTATATATCTGTGATAGAACCTGATTGTAACAGAGTTCTAGAACATAGTTACAAGTTAGTTACAGAATAGTTCTGTATTATGCTTATGTCACAGTTCTATCACAATGTGATGTAAGAGTTACATAACTTTAATGTCGCAAATTTTCTGTAACTGTTGTTCCAACCTTGTTCTATAACTGTGTATGAACATTGTTGTGTAATTGGTCTAAACATCTGTTGCAATGCAGTTCTGTAATATACAGTTTAACATTGTCCGAACAATGTTAAACTCTTCTAACAAATTTGGTGTAGTTCATATTATTTTTAATATAATATAATATAATTCGTAATAATTTATAAAAAATACCTATATGGGTGATTCTTCATTAAGTGGTCACTTTTGCTTCCCCTCTGTTTCCTATTTAATAACTTGAAAAATTGTTATCTAATCTACTTCAAACTTTTGCATAATTAATCTTCAATATGTTTTTTAGTAATATCATAATCGAAAAAATTTTTTTAATTAAAACAAAAGTTGTAATTCAATTGCAAATGTTCAAAAAATGCACATTTGTCGTTTCTCCACACATGAATCATGAAGTTTAATATGTTTTATTTTGCACAAACTTTATTTTAAACGTTTTTTTATTTATTCTATTCCAAAGTTCATCTCAAAAACTAAGTTTTAGTGTGTCGTTTTCTAATTTCCATTAAAAAATCTGTGTAAAAATATTTTTTTAATATTTTTCCCAATCTTTTTTTATTTAGAACTGGAGTTTACAATTTCATTGATTTTCATTAATTTTATTCCCTTTTTTAGTGCGATTTTATTTGCCATTAATATTATTAAGTTAATAAGTTGTATTAATGTTAAATTTGCAAAAAGAAATATAATTTTTAGATTTAAAACTACAAAAGTTACTATTATTTTATAGCGTATTTTAATGGTATGTAACTCCATACCCGACAAAATTGCCGAATTCTAAATGTATAAAAAAAAATAAAAATAATAGTGATTTAGAGTAATCTTTAAATTTTCTTCAGTTTTATTATTCTTCTAGTGACTATTTAAACAATATTATTATGTATAAAAGTCTCATAAATGTTTTAAAGGTGCATGTAATGTAATCGAGAATGTAATTATTCGTTAATTGTTTGACATTATTATTATTCGTAATAGCAAATTTTTTTGATAAATTAATTTCACAAAGAATTTTGTAAAATCTATTTATATTTAAATGAAAAATTATAGAATATAAATTTGTTATAAAAATGTAGAAATTTCATTAATTAAGCTTAAATTTATTGCTTTAATCTTTTATTTAAAAAGTAATTTTTAAGCCTTTCCTTATGCTTGTAACTTTGAAAATTTACATTTTTCAATTAACATTATTAAATATAATGTATATTATACATAACATAATTATACTATTGTTGCAAATACAGTATCCTTTTTCAAGTTACAAAGCACATTTTCATAGTTCCTTCGTTATATATGTAAATTCTAAACTTCCTTTCATGAGCCTCCGTGGCGCAGTTGGTAGAGCGTTTGATTTATAATCCACTCCTAGCTGCGTCTTGCGTTCGAGACCTCGTGGTTGTAAATATTTAAATAAATAGCAAAACAAATTTTCTTCGACATGTATAAATATTCCGGGTATGTATGACATGCGAGAACAGCGTGGAATATTTTTTTAATTTTAATTAAAATATTTTTTAATGACAGATATGAGTAACAGAAATTTGTAACTGTTCCAGAACTGTGACAAGTATCTTCGTCACCATGTTACAGATCTGTTACAAACCTGTGACAACCTTCTGACTACGACATTTTGCGTACCCAGTGAGTCCCCTGTGAGTCACCAGTTACATCACATGTTCTTCAATTATTTGTCACAGTTCTGTAACAGATCTGTAACAGTGTTTGCTGGGTTGATGTAACGCATTTTTAAGAACACAAACCAAAAAAGAAGTCGCTCTTACAATGAGTAAAGTGATTCGGAAGTGTAAAAGTAGTGTAAAATTTAAGTTTTAAAAGGTAACTTATTTTTTTCCTACTACTTTGGACATTGAAATTGATTGTCTTAGTTTAATTAAGTGATAATTTTAACTCAAAAAAAAATTGTGGTGTCTGCCATAAATAGTTGCATGTCACCATGAGTGGACCACTGTTTATAACCATGACTGGACTGCCTGTTTTTTATATTTTTAATGTCAGTTTACCATTTTTATGGAAATAAATTGACAATAAATTGTTTTGAAACTGTTTTATGTTCTTTATTAATTTTTTTGTGATTTTGATGTGATATGTACCAAAATTATTGAAAATGGTTTCACTTGTAAACATTGCGACACAAACATGGTCTGAAGCTGCATAAGCATAAATTTTGTTTCAATATATCAGAAATATTAAATAAATTAAAGAAAATAGAATAACTTTTACAATTTTTTAGGAGTGGTCCACTCAAGGTTACACTTTTTTCATTCCTTAAAAATTTGCTATTTTTTTAAAGTCAATTGTTTTTTCTAAATAAAAGAAAATTAAAGCTATTATGGTATAATCACTTATCTAGGGATCTAAACTAAAGCTTGGAATAGAAACCTCCGATTAATTAGCTTTCATAAAGAATTTTTTGGAAAAGAAGCTTAGGCGGTCCACTCAAGGTGACATTACCCTAAACTTTTTAAGCCATAAGATTATAATCCCATACAATAATAGGCTTTCGGGTCTATTGTTAAAGCAGGGGTTGCAATATAAGTTTAAAATTTAACGGGAATTTCGTTGAAAATTTTGTTAACCTTTTTTTATTTTCACTTCCAGACTGTTAACAATGGTTTGTTGACATAACCTACATTTGAAACTATTGTTAAAGGACTTTAAAAATGTCTACCGAAACATTCAAAAAAACGGACTGAAATTGTACTGGAGGTCAGTACAATTTCAGTACTTTTTCAGTCCATTCTTCTGGCAGGGTAAGACATTATAATACATCATTACTTGTATTCTTGTATTTAGTTACTTGTATTCGGGACTTAGGATTGCTTTTTTGCAGTGACCTTTCATTTAATAGACATACATCTGAAGTAATTTCAAAAGCCTTAAGAGCTCTTGGTTTCATAATTAGAAACGCATCAATGTTTCACCTCTTCATTGCGTAGGTTTATTTTCGACTTTTAAATTAAAACTACCTAGCGTTGATTACATACAGTTAATATTGTACAATATAAGTTGCGGTTGCAACTTTTAGATTGTAAGAGTACTATGTACGAAAGGGCTTGTCCCGTATATTTGTTAAATAAATAAATAAATAAATCATATTTTTGATTATTTTTCTATTAATCAATTTATTAAAAATGTTTTAAAATTTGTTGTCTGAAAAAAGTTCAAAATGGCTCACCTTGGTTTGAGATTTAACTCTACAGTGGTGTCAAAAATTATTGTTTTTATGCTCTATAAAACTCTAAGAGATGATTCTTTTTTATATTTTGGTAAATTTATTGTTATTCTTTATAAAAAAATTTGGTTAGTTAAAAAAAATAGATTTTTATTAAATATTTACAGTCACGATAATGGAGACATCTTTTTTTTAACATGAGGGTATTTTCGCGGCTCCTATCATAACCCTTGAAAGTAAGGTTAGCAGTGTGTCTCTAAAGTTTAAAACGTTGAAATTATAGCCGATATTATTTTTGCTTGTTTTAATTTATATTTTAATAAAAGTACTTTGTACGTATATAAAAAAAATTAATTTTCAACTAAATAAATGTTGAATTAACATTGTTTTTCCACTTTGCACAGTAACTGTTAAACACATTTAGACACAATAAAAATTTCGTTTATTTAAACGAATTTAAACGATTTTAGTAAATCTTATAACAGTTACAAAATACAAGCAAGAAAATAAAGGGTAATGGAAAAGATAAAAAAATTAAAGTAAGTGAGATCTGTATATTTAAGGAAAAAATTTTTAATAGCTATAAAAAAGGAGCAAAAGTGTCAAATGAGAAATACGTTAGAAATATTTGATAATAATTGCTTTAGAATATTTTATCAGAGTATTATTTTATATTATGAGACTAATTAAATTATTATAATAAAACCAAGTATCTTTCTTCTTGTGATACTAGTTTACTATTGAATTCGTCCATTTATTATAATGCTTAAAATTTGGTTTAATTTAAGTTCTTGCGATATTTATATTTATAATTTTAAAAACTATATTATTTTTCCTTTTAATTTTTTACATTTACTTGATTTTAATTAAGTAACTATTACAAAAATCCAAAAAGCAATAAATAAATTATCCGCGATATTTACCACGCGATAATACCCTACTAAAAATAAAATCAGGAATGGTCAGACAAATAATCAGGCCGCCTGACCACTTTAATCCAGTTTTCTTACGATTCTGGATGGATCTCGTCAGAAATCTATCACAACTGTTTAGGAGGAAGTTTAAAGTGGTCACAAGTTTGCTAATATCCCCTCCTCTTTGTTGACCCCGCCCATAATTGGTGACTATTTGAGACCATTTGTATCTCATTTTTGACCGTATTTTTAAGCCACTTCTGTTTTATTCATTTAAACAATATGCAAAAAGTTGCAACAAATTAATTTAAAAAAATATATTTTATTAATTAATATCAGTTTGTTTACATACGGAACAACTTGAAACTAATTCCCGGAATTAAGTTAAAATTTGGACCCTACGGGGATCGAACCCCGACGCATGACCTAACCTAGTGCCTAAACTAACTGCCCTAACGACTGCGACTACCGAACCGACTTACATATTTCTGGATTCAACTGTCTATATAAAGAGCAACTGTAAAATAGTAAAATTCAATTACCAATATTATCAATAAATCAGAATAAACTGTTAAATAATTTTTATTAATTAATTATATTTCAATTTAATCATAATAGGTTATGTGAATTAATAAAAATTAACATTATTAATTGAATCAATAATAAATTAAGTCTTAACTTTACAATTTGGAATGTTTCATAAACTATAATACGAATACAGATTAATAATAATTATTATTATATCTGCATTTAAAATGAATTTAGTATTTAATATTAATTTAATTTAACATTATAATTTATAATAATAATGAATTATTAATGCAATATTGAAAATTTTATAAATTTTAAATTTAAATTATTAATAATCATTATAGTAAGAAATTATTCTATTAATGATTAATAATAATTTAAATATAACTGTATTTCAATTATAATGCAAATACTTCTCATAATAAGTACTGACTGGTATAGTAAATTACTAATATTATGAAACAAAATTTATTATTAATTAACTATATTAAATAATTACAAGTAAATATACATATATTAAATTAATATATTATAAATATACATTAAATAAATATATTAAATAATGTTAAAAGAATGGTCCGAATGTTTTGATTTATTTACCTTCTTTTGCTGTATAATTAATTCAATAATTATACCAATTTGAAAACTGAGAACTTTTGTTAAGTTAAAAGAACAATTTTTATAATAGAATAATGTATTCTGAAATGTAAAAAATAAATTTGAAAGATTTTATATGTATATATAAATTTTCATGAGACTTTACCAAAATTAGAAACATGTACCAAAATTTTTATAGGTTATGTGTTCACACATTTCAGAAATAGTCAAGAATTTCAGAAATGGTAAGGAATTTCAGAAATGGTCACAGCTTCGAAAATGGTGGGAGTAAAGTGGGAGGAGCTTGGAAAGTATTTGGTTAGGAATGGTGAGAAACGTTCGAAAACGTCAGAAGTGGTGAGACTGTTCAGGAATGTTCAGAAATTCTGACCATTTATGACGATTCCTGATTTTATTTTTAGTAGGGTACACTCATCCGCGATATTTGACACGCGAAAATACCCTCAAGCCATTACAAGTCCCGCGAAATTACAAGCAAAGGAGTATTCTATTTAATCATTTATTTAACGATTAAAACTATTTTCTATAACATTAGGAATTTTTTTTAAAGAAAAGAAAGCTTAAATATTCATTTAAAAAAAACAAAGCCATATACATTTAGTTATAATCTTTAAACCACTTGGATGTATGACGTATACAAAATTCCTCGATAATTAATGATTAAACGAACTTACTGTGAAGTTCGATCATAATTATATGAACGACTTGTTCGAAGATATAACTTGTAGTACCGCAACTTGTTGCCAGGTGACGCCACTATTTTAGAGATAGATCAAAAGAAAAGTCCCTTCTCTATGTCTATCTCATGGTACATGCTCCTCCTGTCCCGCCGCGTTCTTCATTTAGTTTAGAGGCAAATTTAAAAAGCTATATTATCGGGTATGGGATTGGGAGGGAAATATATCTTCGAACAAGTCGTTCATATAATTATGATCAAACTTCACAGTAAGTTAGTTTAATCATCATTAATTATATTTCACTTCCTTGTTCGAAGATATAACTTGTAGATGTTAAGAGCAGAATTTTTTAAAAAATTGCTTTTTATGTAAAGAACAAAAGGAACATTTTTTATTTTTCAACACTGAGAACTTAGATTATGAACACAAGTAAACTTAGAGACTAGTAATCACATATTAAAGTCTTTTTAATAATACTTTAGACATTTTTAATATTGTTAATATAAAAATAGATAGGAATAACGAAATTAGAATATTTTTATCTTAAGACTATGAGAGCACAGCTTTGGCGAATTCATTCCTATCAGTCATTTTAATCGGTCGATTGTAAAATCGAGCGAACACGAAAGAATTTTTGGACCAACCAGCGGTCTCTTTGATTTGTTGAATATTTAGACCTTTGAGTAGAGCCTTTGACGTGGAGGCGTGTCTGGTACTTTGTGCTCTAAATTTCTCCTCGATTCCCGCTTCGTTTAAAACAGATTTGAGCCACCTGCTGATGGTCTGGGAACCAACCTCCTGATGGGGTGGTTTAAAAGATAAAAGTAGATTAACTTTGTTGGCTCTGTAATTTCTTGTCCTCGATATGTAAAGAGTAATTGTATTTGCGATACAAAGGTTTTGATTTTCAAAAGGTGGGAAAAAAGCGCACGGCTGTTTTACACCTGGTCTTGAAGTCTTAATTCTCTCTTTAACTCTAATTTCTACACCCTTGTCGTTTATTTTAATTAGACTAAAATTTATTAAGGCCAAGTTTTGTATCCTAAAGGCCGAGCCGATCGCCAAAAGCATCGTAAGTTTCAATGTTAGTTTTTCGAGATTTAATTGCTCTGAGGGTCCCCAGTCTTCTAGAGCTTTCAAAACGACATCTACGTTCCAGGTAGAATTGTACCTAGGAATTGATGGTCTCAAGTGAAATATTCCTTTAAAGAAACGATGTAACAGAGTGCTTTTGGAAATGTCCTCTACGATGATCAACGAAATGGCCGATCTCAGAGTATTTAGAGTGCTGTACGATGCACCTTCCTCAAATTTTTCGCCAAGCAGGATAAAATTGAATTTTCATCCACTTGAAATGGATTTAAGCCCTGTGCGTTGCAAAACTGCCACCAATATTTTAGGCTAGTGTTGTACTGTTTGGCTGTACTTGATGTAATTGAATTAAGCATTATGTAAATTGTGCCTTCGACCAATCCCTTTTTCTTAAGGGCCTCCCGGACACAATTCCGCACGCCAGGGAAAGGGTTTTCGCCAGCGGGTGAGTTATTTTCCTGCAAGGTGAACATAATAAATTATTTGACGGATTAAAGACAAGCATTTCGGATATGAGAAGTCTCTTAAATTCGGGGAACCAAGGTTGGACAGTCCATAATGGGACTACCAAGATTCCTCTAGAGCCCTCATCTCTTATTTTTTTCAATATTTTTGAAATTAGTGAAAAAGGAGGGAACGCGAACCATAGGTCGTTTCTCCAGTCGATTGTCATTGCGTTTATTGCGAAAGCATCTGGGTCTCGTTCCCAGGAGCAATATTTTGAGCATTTGGTGTTAATACGCGAAGCAAAGAGATCAATTGTGGGTTTTCCGAATTTGTTAACAATTTTTTTGAAAGCGTAGTCCGCCAGTTCCCATTCGGTATCGATATTACAAATTCTAGAGCCCTCGTCTGCCAAATTTTCCTTTGAAGCGACATATTTCGCGAAAATCTAAATATTCCTGTCTCTACACCATTCCCATATTTGTTTTGTGATTTCATTTAAATCTTTATATTTTGTTCCCCCCATTTTGTTAATATAGGCTAAGGCCGTCACATTGTCGATTCTAAGCAGAATTTGCTTGTTAATTGCTGAAGATGCGAAACATTTCAGGGCTAGATAGGCGGCTTTAAGTTATAAGAAGTTTATGTGTTTGGTTCTTTCTACTTTATCCCAAAAGCCTGAGTTCTAAGATCCCCATAAGTAGCACCCCAGCCTGTGCTGGAAGCATCTGAAAAAATTTCTAAATCAAATGAATTAGACCTAATTTTGTTTTCAGCTGAGGCGATTTGTGACTGCCACCAAGTTAAGTCCCTGATGGCTCCTTCCGAGAGTGTAATTTGTTTATTTGGATGAAAATCGTGTGTGAGTAATTCGTTCTGCTTTAGAATTTCTAGTTCTTTATAATAGAGCCAACCGTAGGCTATCGCCGGACAAGCTGCGACTAAGACTCCTATGCATTTTTCTAATTCCTTAAAACTTACACTCCTTTTAGATAAGAATCTAGCTGTCAAATCGCTAATTTTATTTCGTTTTTCCGGAGGGAGTTGTAAAGTCATTTCCTGAGAATCGATAATTATGCCGAGGAATTTGCAGGATCTGGTGGGTTGGAGTTCGCTTTTCTCCCAATTTATTAAGAAACCAAGAAATTGTAGTAACTTAATTGCCTGATGGGTCGAGTCTAAGCATTCTGAAAATGTTGAACCAAATATTAGAAAATCATCCAGATACACGACAACTCTAATGCCCTTACTCCTTACCAATTGACAATTGGTTTACCTATTTTTGTAAAAATGAACGGAGCTGAGGACAATCCGAATGGTATGGCGTTAAATTGATAGAGCTAACCGACAGATTGGCTCCATCGGATAGATGCCTGGCGTTGGTGGTCGTTTAAGGACCAAGGGTATAAGTACCCTTGGTTCGCGCCCACTTGGCTTGGTATTTTTCCGGCACGTGAGACAATCTGAGCGGGAGGTTTGACGTCGAGGTATAATGATTTGCACCGTCGATTATTGTCCGGTACACACCATTAGAACTCGACTGTCGATAAACCGGTTGTACTCAGGAGAGGTTTTCTACAGTTTCCCTCTTCTCTGTCGAGAAAACCCATTGACGGGTGGTCCAGGCGTAATGCGAATACTCCTAATAAAGTCGGCTGTAGACGCAAATTAGGTTAATATATAGAAAACTTCTAAGTAGAATGGTTATGCTTAATCCAAAAAAGTATTTCTCGGGGACTCTTGTCGAAGTGCGTAAGGCCAATAGGGCAGGAGTATAAACAATAAAAAAAATTGATAGAGCTCTTTTCTATAACTAAACCTAAGATATTTTTTATTATTCTCGTCCATTGTGACTTTTAGGTAAGCGTCTGTCAAATCAAGTCTGCACAAGAAGTCTCCTTTATTAAGTAAGTTAATGGCCGTTCTTAGGTCCTCTATTTTAAAATGTTCTGTTTTGCCAAAGTTATTGAACTTTTTAAGGTTAAGAATAAACCTAAAAGACCCATCTGCTTTTGTGGTTAGAAAATAGGAAGATAAAAATTGTCCCTCTGCACCTTTGCATTTTTCAATTGCACATTTTAATAGCAATTTTTCTAATTCTGAATCTAAGTTCTTATTTGGTTCAATCTCCCGGGGGGGACTGGCTTGAGTAACTTCCTGTTCTAATTCAATTTTGTAACCTCTTATTACATTCAGAACAAATGGGTCATCAGTAATTTTGGTCCAATTTAAATAAAAGTTATTAAGCCTTGCTGCCGAACTTACCGCTCTTCCATCTACCGATGATTCTGCTGTGGCTGCGATTGTTGGTAGTGTCCTTTCGCAGGATATGGACGAGGCCTGTTGGTGAATTGTGCTGGTCGGGAGGTAGTCGGTCTCCTTGGGCCTCCTCGACCCACCTCTCTCTGGGTCGAGTGGCCTTTCCAGTTTAAAGACGTCTTCCTGGGAAGTTGAGGAGTCTTTGGAAACCTTTTCCATGGCCTTTGATGCGTCTATGACACCTTTGAGGTTATCACCGAAAAGGTGTGTCGTTGGCTCAATAACTCTGAGGATCTTCTGAACCCTTTCCTCGTATTTGCCAATAAGGAAAGCCTTTTTTGCTGTGGTTAGCAAGAAAAACAAATGGCAGAGCAATTTCATTGATGCGGAAAGTTTGTCCAGAATAACTTCCCTGTCTAAGGGTTCTTCCTCATCATAGAGAATGCCGTCGAAGATTGAGGCTACGTTTGATAAAACGGCTCCTGTCAGGTTCTGATAATCTTTGAAGTAATTATCTCTAGTAAGAGATTTTGGTAAGATGTCCACCTGCACCTCCTCGTTCAGAATTGGAGCTTCAAGATTGATGGAACCTTTTTTGGTATTGCTGAGAGTAATTTTTGTTTCACTTCTTTATCAACGAGTCCTTTCGCAAGCCAGGCCTTTAGTCTGCTGGTAACTTCCTCATTTAGATTCAACATGTCTGAGGATTTGCTGGCCGGGTCTTCTCCTAGGAATCTGAGCGTCTCCTCCTCCCTGTTGGTCCACTCGCCTTCCTCATTTGGGTCCATGGTAGGTTCCTCTGAATTAGTTCCTGTAATGATAGGACTCACTCAGTAAGAAGGTTTTTATTTCACTATGTTCTAGGTTTAAGGTACCTAGAATCAGTGTAAAAATATTAAAACACCTTGTTCTTGACTTAATAATCAAGAATCGATGTGAACTTTGACACGTGGATTCAACTTAATGTTTGAAACTCTGTCTGAAGAGGTTATGTTGTAGAAAAGGGGGAGGGGGTTGATGCCTCGTGTGAGAAGATCTGTAACAGATAAAGGAATTTATTTCTTACCTTCAGGGGCAGTGACTGGTTCACCCTTGTCCAGCTTCTCCATCTCAGCAAAGACGATATTCATTCGACCTTCCAAATTGTCTATTTCCTCTTGGTAAAGGGCCTTTTGTTCTTCTACGGTAGTCATGTTTTTTGAACACAGAAATTTTTGTAGTAGCGTCAACCAGCGCCAAGAAACGAATGAAGAACGCGGCGGGACAGGAGGAGCATGTACCATGAGATAGACATAGAGAAGGGACTTTTCTTTTGATCTATCTCTAAAATAGTGGCGTCACCTGGCAACAAGTTGCGGTACTACAAGTTATATCTTCGAACAAGGAAGTGAAATATAATACCCACATTTACCCTAGTGTCATAATCGCCGACATCGGTTGTGGGAATATTAAGGTTAGTTTCTCAACTTTATTTTTCTTGGCTTGTCGCTGAAAGAAGGAAGAGAAATCCTTCGAGCAGTGGATTCCTGGTTGGCAGTTGTGTCTCGCATTATGAGTCGAACCCCTAATCTTTCTTACAAATAATTCTCATATTGTTGGTCACAACATACACGCATAGAAAGGGTTCGCTATGACACCAGATGCATACGAGCGAGACGATCCGAGAAACGAGCAAGAAAATCGTATTTCTATAATTTTTGACAACTGAACGTCACTTTATTTTGTTTTAATGAAACGAATTTCTCGCCAATTCACGCGATATTTCAAGTATCTCGTTTTTAAATATATACGTAAAAATTACTTATATGTACGTCAAGTTTTGAAAAGATAAATTCCAGATTTCTATTAAAAATAACATAAGTTACAATTACTGCTGTTAATTATGACATTAAAATAATAATAATTTATGTGAATGATAAATTTTTAAAATATTTTGAACAATTTATTGTCGTAACGACTTCGCACTCAAGAATTTCAAATATTATTATTAGAAATTATAATTAAATACTGGACAACATTAATTATTAATGAAAAAGTGTGCTGTTTTTTTAATTTAATTTTTGCAAATTTAATATTTAAATTTTTCCAATTCTTAAATTAAAAAATAAATACTTTTATAAATAGGTAAATAATATTAATTTATTTAACAAATAGGATAAAGAAACAAATTGAGTTTTTCTTCACAAATCGTAAAACTTTTAATAATTAAAAATTTTATTCTGAGAAGCTTTCTTAAGTACATAAATGTAGAAAGTGCATTCAGTTTATTTGAAAGAACTCATAACAGTAAATTATTGCATGCATTTAAAAACAGAATAGTTTTTTTGTTTCGTCCAATCATTAATGCACAGCAGCTCTCGGGTAACTTCTTTTCCCAATCTGTTTCTATGCTTTTGAACAATTAGTGATGAACGCGAAAAGAGTCTTTCTACGGACACAGAGGTGGCCTGAATTCCAAGAAGGTCCCTTGCCATTCGTGATAGAGTAGGGTATATGGTTTGGTGTTCTTTCCACCACTTAAGAATGTCAGTGGTCGCTGGCGATAAATCTGATTTTAAATATGAGTCCAATTCAGATCTCCAGTTGTTGGACTTTGCGTTTAGATGTTTCTTTTTTCTCAATTTCTTATTTGAATCATCTTGCGTGTACAAACATAAGAAATCAATTTCATCAACCGAAGAATCATTAGCCTGACTGTCTGCTATCTCTTTCTTAATATTATCAACTGAATTTTCGCCCTGATCAATGTAATATTCATTTTTGTATATTTCCTCGAATTTTTTGATAGAAGACGTTTTCATCGCTCTTCCCCACTCAGTTTTCTGAAAAACGTCTAATCGATGATGAGGATCCAGTATCATAACAGCACAATATACCCAGTTACACTTTTTGTAATGCTTAATTATTTTTTCATGTGCAGCTTCAAGAGCATTTCTTATTTTCAAATTGATGATAGTAACATCGGTGCTATTCTGGATGACTTCAATGGTTTTAAGAATTTGGTCTAACAATAAATTAAGTCCGATGATCACCAGAGGTAAGGAAACATATTTTTCTCCAGACAGAGCTTTTGAAAATGATTGAAATAATTTCAAATGCTTGTGTGCTGCCTCTAAAAGTCCCCATTCTTCTTCCGACAAAGAATAAATCGCCAATTCTTTGTTTGAAATGCAAAGTAATTCTAATGCTTTACGCAATTTTTTCCCCTTTCCGATCATTTCATACGTTGAATTCCATCTGGTTTTGCAGTCGATACCTGGAGCTATGTATGGTATATCAGTGGAGACACAGAAGCATTCCAATTTGTTCCTCAACTTCTCAGAATATTTGATTTTAATAAATAATTTTTTTAATTTTCCAATAGGTGATACATTTTCTGACTGCCTCGAGTTTTCTTAAAGAATTTCTTGTTCTTCTTCGTCATCATCATTACAAGAATTTTCAATGTCTTGTTCATCTTGTGTCTGAAGCTTCAATTCTGCGAGAAAACTCTGAACCCCTAAATTTTGAATGTGTGCCATACATCTAAAATGTTGATCTTCACTGTCGAATTGAATACCACTTTATAAAAGTGGTATTGCTAGCAGCATTATCTACAGTAATTCCTCCAATTTTATTATCCAGATCAAATTTTTTCAAAAAATCGAAAAATATATTAGCCATGTCGATGCCTACATGTCCACCGTTAGCCGGAACAAACTCCAAAGTTAAGAATTGTAATGTCCAATTATCATCAATATAATAACCTAAGTAAAAATTTACGTAATAAATAAATTTTATTTATTTTATTTATTTATTTATTTATTTTATTTATTTTATTTATTTATTTATTTTATTTATTTTATTTATTTTATTTATTTTATTTATTTTATTTATTTTATTTATTTTATTTATTTTATTTATTTTATTTATTTTATTTATTTTATTTATTTTATTTATTTTATTTATTTTATTTATTTTATTTATTTTATTTATTTTATTTATTTTATTTATTTTATTTATTTTATTTATTTTATTTATTTTATTTATTTTATTTATTTTATTTATTTTATTTATTTTATTTATTTTATTTATTTTATTTATTTTATTTATTTTATTTATTTTATTTATTTTATTTATTTTATTTATTTTATTTATTTTATTTATTTTATTTATTTTATTTATTTTATTTATTTTATTTATTTTATTTATTTTATTTATTTTATTTATTTTATGTATTTTATTTATTTTATTTATTTTATTTATTTTATTTATTTCATTTATTAAATAATTACCCTGAATGCCGTAAAAACATGTCCATCCGTCAAAAGCAAAAGATATTTTGGAGGAATTAGATTTCAAATTTTGAATTACATTTTCTTGCATTTCTGAAAAAGTTTTTCCTATCATTGAATGCAAGCAGTTTCGGTGGGGCATTTTCGCTTAATGATTGAAATAATTAAAATATTCTTGCGACATTTCGTCATCAAAACAATTAATCGGCAAATACTTTTTTGCAATCCACTCGACAGTCATTCGATTAAATATATCTTGATTAAATCCCTAGATATAAAATCACTCATAAGTACTAGATGGATTAAAAATTTCAAAGTAGAATAAAATTAAATAGATTTTTATAAATTAATTATATATTAGTAATAACCTTAGCAAATTGACGTTCTGATACACCAGAAAATTCTTTATTATATTCTGCTTTATGAGAACTTTTAAAATGTCGCATAATTCCACTCGTATTTCCATCTTTCATTTTTATTTTTCTCTCTTTATTATTTTCATCTTTGCATAACTTGCATTTAGCAAACTTCTTCTTAAGTAGATATACAGGGAGGGTTCTATCTAGAGATCCCTGCACCGACATGTTACCGACACTTTTAGCCCAGACTCAAACCACTTAGCCAAGACTCAAACCATTTGGGGGGGGGTATTCAGACTGTTATGATGAGCTGGATATGACGTCATACTTCCAAGAATTTGGGGGGGGGGATATTGAGTTCGTGATTCTTGGAATTTATCTAATTTCTTGGAATTATAAAACAATCCTAGAATTTTCCACAGGGGTTGATGACTCAGAATTTTGGAATTTTTTATTGGTATTTCCTATTTTTTGGGTGCATTCTTTAACGATGACGCATAATTTCTTTGTTTTTCGCAAAATGGGGTTGATGACTCATTATCATTGGAATTTCCTGTTTTTGTTTTTTTACATGGTGCATTCTTTAACGATGACACATAATTTCTTTGTTTTTCGCAAAATAGGGTTGATGACTCAGAGTTTTGGAATTTTTTATTGATGACTCATTATCATTGGTATTTCCTGTTTTTGTTTTTTACATGGTGCATTCTTTAACGATGACGCACAATTTCTTTGTTTTTCCCAAAATAGGGTTGATGACTCATTATCATTGGAATTTCCTGTTTTTGTTTTTTACCACAATTCTAAGAAAACCATAATTAACTTGAAATTAAATTAGTCATAATTTGTGTATATAAAGAAGGCAATTTTTCTTAACAAAATCATTCCTGCAGTTTAAGTTGTTCAATCAACATATCAGAAAAACATCGTGAAATTCAAATGCGCTTAATCATCTCGTTTTAAAAAAATCGCTATAGTTAAAAGTTCAATTTTAGTCTGATCGGAGTTAATCATTGTAGTGAAAAAAATTGACAGTTTCAATACAAGTGATAAAAATGAATTTGGATAAATTAAATGCAGCAATTAAAGTTGTGGAAACTGATAAAAGCTCTAACTATTGTAAAGATTTTGTGAAAATTATGAACAATGCTTTTAAAACATTAAGTAAAAAAACTACAACTGAGGAATTAAATTTTTGGATAAATAATAGTGTAAAAAACATTAGATTACTGAATAAATTGTTAAGAAATGGATCTGTGTCATGTGGAGAGAAAAAAAAGATTTTGTCAACTATTGGACTATTGAAAGCAAATAGCAGAAAGTTTAAGAAACTAAGAAGAACAGGAACTGGTTTATTTAAAAAGGATGAGAGATGGATCAGGTGGGAAGAATTAGAGAATGCTTTCGAGAATAGAATTAGAACAGGTGTTGTTATTAATTTGAAACATAAAAATATGGACAGTTTTCTCAGTGATGCAAAGAAAATGATTATTTCTCGATTAAAAAATGCATTTAAAAAAATGGGAAACATGAAAGTTAATGTTATTCTTGCGGCAAAATATACTGTTTTAGAAGAAGGTGAGGAAATTGAAGATATTAAACATTTTAATACTAGAAATTCAAAAATTTTAAAATCAACAAACTTTGACGAATGGTTTGATCATAAAATACGTGAAAAGCTTCTAGTTAAGATTGATGATTTTCAACAAAAAAAGTCAGGTTGGTCTTTAAATGAAATTATAAATTTAAGTGTTAATATAAACAAATATGTCCCTCTTGCAGCTGGATACTCAACTTTTATAAGAATGCCAAAATTTATAATCGATAAAAGAGCTGTTATTAATGTTAAAAATTTTGATAAATACTGTTTTTTATGGTCAATAATTGCACAACGTTATCCAGCTAAAAAGAACAATGATCTTACAAGTTCATATCCCCACTTTAAAGATACTGATTTAAAGTTTGATGATTTTGAATTCCCCATTACTCTCAGCGATATTCCAAAATTTGAAAAATTAAACAATTTAAGTATTAATGTTTACGGAATTGATAAAAGCAGTAATAAAAAGAATGAAATTGTTCCACTTTATTTAAGTAAAAACAAATCAGATGAACCTACTTATCACTTATTAATGATTGAAAATACAGAACTTGATTTAGACGATGATGATGATGATAATAATTTTCAAAATAACAAAGTTTATCATTTTGCATTAATTAATAATTTATCTCGATTAGTAAAATCGCAAATAACAAAAGATCGAAATCGAACCATACTTTGTGATAGATGTTTATGCCATTTTAAATATGAAAAATCATTTAATAATCATAAAATTGATTGTGATAAAATAAACATGTGTCGAGTGATTTTACCTGAAGAAGAGAATAAAATTTTAAAATTTAAAAATCATAGAAATAAAGAAAATGTTCCCTTTGTCGTGTATGCTGACACTGAAAGTCTCTTAGAACCAATAGCAAGTACACACACAAACACATCAACATACCAAAAACATATCCCGACAAGTTTTGCTTTCTATGTACATTGCAATTTTAACGAATCTCTTTCAGAATTTAAATCATATCGGGGTCCAGATTGTGTTGATTGGTTTATGACAGAATTAAAACAATTAGCTGAAAAAGCAAATTCTTATTTTACAAATATTATTCCAATGGAAAATTTAACTATTTTACAACAAATTCAATTTGACACAGCAACAGTTTGTCATATTTGTGAAAAACCTTTTGAAAATGATGACATTAAACACCGCGATCATTGTCATTTCACGGGAAAATATCGTGGTCCGGCACATCAAGGTTGCAATGTAAATTATAAAGATTCGCATGTTGTTCCCATAATTTTTCACAACTTGTCAGGATATGATGCACATTTCATTATTAAAGCTTTAGCAACGTCTTTTGAGGGTGAAATGAAACTGTTACCAATAAACAAAGAAAAGTACATTTCATTTTCAAAATATGTGAAGGGTACCAAAGTAGTATTAAGATTTCTTGATTCATTTAGATTTATGCCCAGCAGTTTAGACAAATTATCCTCCTATCTTGAAAATGATGAGAAAAAAATTACTAAAAAGTATTGTAAAAATATGGACGAGTTTAATTTATTGACAAGAAAAGGAATATTTCCTTACGAATATGTTAGTAGCTGGGAAAAATTAGAAGAAGGACAATTGCCAGTAAAAGACTCTTTCTACTCTAAATTAAATGACGCTTATATTTTAGACGAAGACTATGAACATGCTTGTAACGTATGGAAAACGTTTAATTTAAAAACAATAGGAGAATACTCTGACTTGTATTTACAGACTGACGTTCTACTACTTGCCGACATTTTTGAAAATTTTAGAAAAACCTGTTTTACAACTTATAACTTGGACGCGTTACATTACTATACTGCCCCAGGACTGGCATTTGACGCTATGCTCAAGTACACAGACATAAAACTTGATTTGTTGACAGATGTAGAAATGTTGCTTTTTATTGAAAAGGGAATTAGAGGTGGTGTTTCACAATGCTCAAACAGATACGCGAAAGCTAATAATAGATTTATGGAAAAAGATTTTAATCCCTTAATACCAGAATCTTATATAATGTACTTCGATATAAATAATCAGTATGGTGCTTCTATGAGCGAGAGCTTGCCATATACAGATTTTGAATGGTTAGAAAATTATAGTAATGACTTTTTCCTAAATATTCCAGATGATTCTTCAGAAGGATATATTCTTGAAGTAGATTTAGATTATCCAACTCAACTTCATGATTCACATAAAGACTTGCCCTTATGCCCTGAACATTTCATACCTCCTCTCCCAAAATGTAAAATTCCTAAATTGATTCCAAATTTATTACCAAAGTAGAACTATACAATTCACTATAGAAATTTAAAGCTATATTTATCTTTGGGAATGAAATTAACTAAAATACATAGAGTTTTAAAATTTAAGCAAAAGCAGTGGTTAAAACCCTACATTGATTTAAATACCGAGCTTAGAAAAAAATCGAGTAATGAATTTGAGAAGAATTTTTACAAGCTAATGAACAATTCTGTATTGGCAAGACAATGGAAAATGTTAGAAAACACAAAGATGTTAGATTAATAACAAAATGGGAGGGAAGGTATTGCGCGAAAAATTTAATTGCTCAACCAAACTTTCATAGTTGCACCATATTCGATAAAGATATGGTCATTATTGAGATGAATAAAACAAAGGTATACTTTAACAAACCAATTTACATAGGATTCACTATTCTAGACATATCAAAAATAATAACATATGACTTTCATTACAATTACATTAACGAGACTTTCAGTGATTCTGCAAAATTACTCTACACAGATACTGACAGTCTCGTTTATCACATCACAGTACCAAATTTTTATGATTATATTAAAAGAGATTTACATAAATTCGATACATCCGATTATCCTGAAAACAACATTTATAATATACCACTTGCAAATAAAAAAATCCTGGGTCTTATGAAAGACGAAAATAACGGTAAAATTGTAGACGAATTTATAGGTTTAAGATCAAAACTATATGCATTCAAGTTATGGGGTGATGAGGAAGCTAAAAAGAAAGCAAAAGGGGTAAAATATTCAACTTTAAAAAAAATAGGTTTCGATGATTTTAAGCATACTCTCAATGAAAATGAAAACCTGATCCGATCTCAGCACTTTATACGCAGCAAAAAACATGAAGTATTTACTGTTAAACAAAATAAAATTGCTCTCAGTTGGCAGGATGATAAAAGAATTTTGATACCAGGGAAAACTGACACCTTTCCTTGGGGTTACCAACAGCATGATCCAATGGAAATAGATGAAATTGATGTATAAAATGTAAATATTTATTTAAAATGTAGTTTGTATTAATTCTCTGCTATTCGATTTATACAATTTTTACAATAAATTATACTTAAAAAATATTGTAATTTATTATAATAAATAAATGTATTTAAAATAAATGTCGTTTCTTATTCCTGAAAACAATAAGGTTAGGTTAGAAATAATAATTACAGTGCAATTGATATTTTATAATTTTATTGAGGAAAAAAATAGAATACATTTTCAACTAAAATACTCAAATATTACAGTTTTTGCAGAACCAAGTTTTTAAGTTTATAACATTCTGAAGAGCACAAGTAAAAGTTTTCTTGTTGATTAAATGTTTTGAACAAGTTCCAATACATGTTTCAATTTTTAATTTTTTAATGAAGGACAATTTAAATCATTCATATCGATAATTTCTATACAATATTTTTCATCGATTAAGCTTTTTAACCATTTTTTCTTCTCTAAACCTTTAACATAAATTGTCTTTGCTTCTTTAAACACATTTTCTAAAATTTCTTTTAAATAAACGTACGGTACATCACCAGCATTCCAACGAATACCATGGAAATTATTTTCTAACCAACGATTGATACATTTATATTTGTTTGTGACGCAATTCCATGGACAAGGAGGTTGGAAAACCATATTTATTGGTATTGAATCATTATTTACAGAAACTATAGCTAATTCTTTTAAAACAAATTTATTAATTGGCAATTTGAATCCTTGCACATCTATCAAGTACTGCATTTTTAAATCAACTAATCTCATTACGCGTAAAGAGTTAAATATATATAAGCTTAAAGTTAAACAATTTTTTTGACAATTCCACTGATTGGTTTATATTCAACGATGCGGTCATGCAAAACTAAGCAATAAGCTGAAGTATTGGCGGGAAAATTTTCTTTTGATTCAAATTCTAAGCGGATATCAACTGGTCCACTTTTTAAAGACTCATTTTGTTTTGAACAATCTACTACAACTAAAGGAGCATATTGTAAAAATTCTTTTTTTGATAAAATTGGTTGAGACTCTTTACTATAATAAGATGCTTGAAAATTTGTAAACATTTCATATAAAGTAGAGTACTGATTTCTACCAATATTCAGATTCATGTTACCATAAGGATAACATTGTGAATTTAAAAATAATTTTACATCAGATAAATCACAATGATCGAAACAACTAGAGTTTTGAACTGTATTATTTTTTCTGTTTCTCTGAAACCCTAATACAATAAATCTAGGTTTCTCTAATTGACTTGAAGTTTTTACACTCCAAATATGCTTAGGAGTAATTGGTAATAAAGGATATTCATACAATTCCCAAGTTCTAAAACTTATTGGAATAGATGGATCTTTTTCAATATATTTTAATAATTTAAATTTTCGAGCATCTGATAATTTTATGTATGGTAATAACCATTCAATTTTTTCAATAACAATTTTAAACTCTTCTAAAGGTGCTACTTGCAACACTGCGTTAGCATCAGTTCTTGATCTGATTAAAATAAGCTCATGTTTTGCGTTAATAATAACTTTTTGGTAATCTTCAGCAAAACCAAAAATCATACTTAAAGGAATACAAACATCAAAATAACCTTGTGCATTTGTTAAGGTTGGTTCATTCGTAAATTCTAACCAGCCAACATTTTCAAGAAATTTATTTTGACTAGCATCCAGAGAAATATAATTTTTCATTAAACTTGTAAGACCAACATTTTTATTTTTCTCAATTTCTACACCATTAAGTTCATACTTTGCTTCTTCAAATAAATGACATATGCCATTAGAAATTAAATTTGTACGCTCTAGAGCTGTTCCATCAGGTTTCACAAGTTTTCCAGTGATGTGAATCGAGCTTTTGCTTGGAAATAAGCAATGATCCTGATTCTGTACCGTGATGCGGATTTCGTCACTATTGTTGTATGTTGATGAGGTGTATGGTTGTTGCGCATGAACTTCATAATGAGCAATAGATTCATCAAAAATTACTGGTGAATCAATATTTAAAATTTCCCCTTCCATAGCAAAAAATAATACGTTGAAATACAAAGGCACAAATACAAGTAAAAATAACCTTAAATCTCTTTTTTACTCTCTTCCTTTTTTTACAATCCTTAGACCGAGATTTTTCAGTAGTTGCAGGTTCTGAGGTGTTAATCTCTTCAAGATTCGCCGACGACTGATTTGCTTCTGGCATGGTGTCTTAATTTTATAACCAAAACCAATCCTTTTTCTATTATTAAAAACAATACCCATTATTTTAAGGATTTAATATGAAGCCTTATTGTTAAAGTTTCCCCTCGAAAATTAACTAAATTTCCGTCTTGGTCTACAATTCGCAATTGAATATAGTTTATTGTCTTGACAGCGACTGGCAAGTAAATGACGTGATTTGGTACTTCCACTATTTTATATCCTGGTGGAACAATAGGAAAAAATTCATGAATTGTATGCACTTTTTCACCATTAATGTATGCTCCCGTTGTTATATTACATTCTACTCTTAATGAATTTATTTTAATGATTGATACTGGTTGATCAGACTCATGGTATTCTTGAGCTTTTAATTTGCGAGGAGAAAATCCTAACAAACTACCTATAGAATCATTGGGTTTAAAATTAATTTCTTCATCACAATAAACTGTACATTTCAATGTATTATTGTTTGGTTTGATTCTAAAATTAATTCCTTTATTTTTTAAAATTAAATGCAAAACTTGATCAATATCACTAACTTCATAACTTCCTGTGGGTATAATAATTTCTTCATTTCCTACGTAAAATTTATTCTTTCCAACATCTATATTAGAAATAGAATTAAAAGTTAAAAATTCAACAAGACCAAGAGCATAATTTTTAAAATTAGACAACTCTATTGGTGGAAAAAATTGAGATTCTAAGATGGAAGAATTTCCAGACAACGTTAAAATAAGTGAATCGTCCATGATGAGGTCAAAGTAATAACTAACGTTTAAACTAAGAATATCATTTATTTATATGCAGAGTATACAAATCAGGAATATTCAATTGTTTACATAAAAATTTAAGACATAAATGTCCGCATACATATGTATTATAGTTTTGATATCGTTTATGATTATATTTTATGCTACCAACACCAAAATATTTAACAAGATCCGAAGGTGGTCGAAGATTACCGAAACTATCAAAATATACGATTTTATCTTTATTCTTTTTATATGCACACCAATGTGTACCGGGACCATTTTTATCATCTAGATTAATAATTGCAAATTCAGTTTCTTTAGGACCACGCATAGGTAGTTCATTTCGCATAAAAACTCCTCGAAAATATGGAATTTTTAAAAGCTTTGCAAATTTAAGTAAATCTAAGTCGGTTAGGGCTCGGTGAGGTAGCTTTACTTCAAGTTTTTTGACTTGCATCCTTGTCCTGCTTTATAAGGTTTAAGGTGTAACCCTAGACCTGTCCTATATGGTTTTAAATAGAGCCCTTTTCCTAAGGCAATAGACTCCATTGTTTGATTGTGTCGCTTACTTTCCTCAAGTTGACGTTTTGCAGAATTTGCATCATTTACGGCTTTAGCTATGCCAGCTGCTCCCCCTGCTAGGGCCCCTGTTGCACTTAAACCCGCAAACAAAGGAATAAGAAAAGGTAAAATTCCTCCCACTTTAGAAGGTATCGGTAAAACTCGAGGTTTATTAATTTTTCGCCTGCCACCAGCAATTTTAACTGCCAAACGTGCACCTTCAAGTGCTGATTTAATAGTAGACTGGGCATTTGTATCCAATTTCATAGATTTTTTAGCTGCGGTTACAATCTTCCTCAACGTTGATTTTTTATTTTCCCTCTTTATCTTCATATTTTCTTTTGACTTGATTCCCATACCCAATTTTGATTTGACCTTCATTGCATTTGTTATTGCGTAAGCTGCAGCTCTTTCACTATAATTTGCGTCAGGAGCAAACACACGATGCCAAGCTTTATCAGCAAGTACTCTATCAGCTGCGTTTCTCGCTTCTACACTTTCCCTATTTTTTGAATAAGAAATATCGTGCTGTTTACAAGCAGCGTCGAGAGGGTTGATTCCTGGATCACCTCGTGCTAATCTCTTTGCTAATTTTGTTCCTGGACCACAGTATTGATAGCCAGGTATATGAAGTTCGAAAGGTAATTTATTGATAATTTTATTCAAAATACCTCTACCTCGTCTTACTCTTTTCGAAGTTTTCTTTAAACTAATTTGTTTTTTATTTACACCCATATTTATATTCTTTACGGTTAGAAAACTTTTTCAAGACTAAAGGGGAAATCTATATAACCAATGTATTTATAGTTTTTTGCCATTTGACTACAAACAGTCGACCTTTAATGATCTAACAAAAAATTATGACAGCAATAGTCAATTATCACAGTAATAGTCAATTATCCCAATTGCCTCCGACAGTAGGAAACGTGGACCTTGCCCAAAGCATGAAAGAGTTGACGATCGACACCAAATCGCAAACCTCTCCTAAAAAACTAGACCTAGCAATCAGATGCTGTAAAGTAGCATGGACCTTATTATTGGACTTGCATGCAAACGTTACAAGCGACTACAGTAAACTGACATTGAAACTATTAAAAACCTTGTATTTATAGTTTTAACCTCAGTTATCGTAAGAATGGAGTTCGAAGCACAATCGATTAAATTACCAGTTTACAATTTTGACACTCTTGTTCAAGATTGTAATAAAAAAACAGATAATCGTCATGGAAATTTATTGCCAAATAGTGTGCGAGCAATATTTTGTGGACCGTCAAATTGTGGAAAGACAAATGCTTTACTTGCTCTTTTAATACATCCCAATGGATTACGATTTGAAAATGTTTATGTGTACTCAAAATCGTTATATCAACCAAAATACAAATTTTTAGAAAACATTTTGCAACCAGTAGAGGGTGTTGGCTACTTTCCATTTAATGAACATGTGGATGTTGTAGAACCAAACAATGCGTTACCAAACTCAATATTTATATTTGATGACGTAGCATGTGAAAAACAAGATAATATTAAAGCTTTTTTTGCTATGGGAAGACACAAAGCGGTGGATTGCTTTTATTTATGTCAAACATATGCGCGCATTCCAAAACATTTAATACGTGACAATGTTAATTTACTAGTTTTATTTAAACAAGATGAAATGAATCTTAGACATATTTATGATGATCATGTAAATACTGATATGACATTTATGGAATTTAAAAAACTTTGCAACTCTTGTTGGAAAAATAAGCATGATTTTATAGTGATTGATAAAGATCGTGATATCAATGAAGGCAGATATAGAAAGTGTTTTGATTGTTTTATAAAATTAGAGAAATGATATTCTTTATAAACAGTTTCATTCAAGACATTGGTCAATCAACATGTCTTCTACACACTTGAAACATTTGCGAAAACAAAAAGATATTCTTGGTCAAATTGCAAAAGCCAGTGATGCTATTCGACGAAAGCATAGACTGATGAAATTGGGCAAGGAAGAAATTGAACAGACTTTAAATAATACCTTTAAACCTATAGTGACACCAATTCAGAAATTAGTTGACGATATTGAAATTGTCAAACAAATTCGACCAGTAAAAATTGAAAGAGAGGGAGTCCTTCCTTTAGAGTTTGAAGAAGATCAAGAAGTTAAGAGAGAGAATGATTCATTTTTAAGAGATGACTTATCATTTGCAACAGCTGCTGATGATGACGATAACGGTGATGATTATGGTGATGATGATGGAGATGATAATGGAGATGGAGATAAATCAGAGAAAGATGGTGCTATTTTATATCTTCAAATGTTGGATGAAAAGGGAAAAGATTTAGATCCTTCATATGGAGTTCGTAAATTATCTAAAGGGCAATTAATGATTGGTAATTCAGGAATAAATTTTGAACAAAATAATATTAGTGTAGGTAATAAAACATATCCTGCAACGAAAGGTTTACTTGAGCTTTTATTCAAAAAAGTTCCAGAAGAAGCTGTTTTAAGTGTAGTTGATCGGGAAAATTATAAAAATATTGTAATATCAACTAATGCTCATAGAAAATATTACAAAGCAGATGGCGCTGTTAGAGATAAAAAGAGTTTAAAATATCTAAACTATATAGCAGTACATTATGGTGAAGGTTTAATTCCAGAATATATGACTCAACAAGAAGATGCAAAAATTGATTATGTTTATTGGGATGATCCTAATGAATTGGTTGATCGTTTAAGATTGCTCTTGGCATCTCAAGCAGCTGGAAATCCCAGTCATAATAATGAGATTATATCAATTATTGAAGAGTTGAGAGAAGCTGGAATTGTTTATTAATTAACAGTTGTAGAAATTTTTATCATTTTCATTATGAGTATCGACATATTCGGACGTCAGTTTAAAAGCACAGAAACTTCAAATCGAGGTCCACCAGGACTTGGTTTTAAGTTGACTGCTGAAGGAGATTTTACTATTGAAAATAAGAAACTTTGTAACGTAGCTGATGCCGAGAGCAACGGTGATGCAGTAAACTTGAATATTGTAAACAAAGTTATTGAATCTAAAGCGAACGCCATCTATGATGTAATCGGTTCCGTGAGAAATGATGTAAATGACAATGTAGTAAAGATTTTAGATTTAGAAGATTTGATAAAAAAATATTTTGAAAATCTAAGAATCAGTATTGAAAGAAATATAGAGATGATGTCTACCAACAAAGACATTATTTTACAATTAGACAGCAGACTGCGCACACTTGAAGGTAATTAGCAATGGAGGATCAAAAACTACAGTTGGTGAAAGAGTTACATAAACCAGCGAGAAAAAATTATAAGCGAAGAAGTGTTGACATTCGAGGTTTTGACGAGACTTGGCAAGCTGATCTTGTTGAAATGCAACCTTATGCGAGAGAAAATAAAGGTTACAAGTACCTGTTAACCGTCATTGATACATTTTCAAAGTTTGCCTGGGCTGTTCCAGTAAAGTCTAAAAAAGGTGAAGATGTGACTGCGGCAATGAAATCTATTTTAATTAAAAAACGCATACCGAAAAGTTTGCAAGTAGATAAAGGAAAAGAATTTTATAATTCACATTTTGAAAATCTTATTAAAAATTATAACATTAATTTGTATTCTACTCATAGTAATTTGAAAGCGTCAATTTGTGAACGATTTAATCGTACTTTGAAGAATAAAATGTGGATGCAATTTAGTTTACGCGGTAATTACAAATGGATAGATATATTAAGTGATTTAGTAAATGCGTATAATAATAGTAAACATCGAACAATAAAAATGAAACCAATAGATGTAAATGCTGAAAATGAAAATAATTTGTTGTTTAATGTATTTAAAAAAGTTGCAGTAAACAGGCAATATAATAAGAAATTTAAAGTTGGAGATAGAGTACGTATAAGTAAAGTTAAACATGTTTTTGAGAAAGGTTATACACCAAATTGGACTACAGAAATATTTACTATAAGCGATGTAAAAAATACTAATCCAATAACATATGTCTTAAAGGATTATCAGGAAAATCTAATAAGTGGATGCTTTTACGAGCAAGAACTTTCTAAAGTTAAATATCCAGATGTATATTTAGTTGAAAAAGTATTAAAAAAACGAGGATCTAATGTATTTGTAAAATGGTTGGGTTTTGATAATTCTCATAACAGTTGGATAAACGAATCTGAATTATAATGTATTTAAGAAAGGTTAAAATAAAAATAAATTGAATTGTATGCATTTTTGTATTTATTTATCCTCTCTTTACAATTATTTACCATTGATATATTGAATATTTGACATTTGTTGAATAGCTTCATTTGATATTTGTTTACAGTGAAATGTGACAAGTTCCAGCAATAATGTCTCTAAATTTAAAACATTAGTTCTTCCCATCACTTTTTGAAGTATTCTACTGTAATGTTTTTTAATAAAATCCGTGGCATGTTTTGTAGACTTTACATTATTTTTAAAGATTAATTCTGCAATAGACTTTACAATTATATCTTTACTATACTGCAAATTGAATTTTGATAGTTCTACATGTTTTTGTTCAACACAAGGAATAAGTTCATTAAATATTGCAAATGAAGTTTCACTAAATGTAAATGATTGATCTAAACGCTCAATTGATATTAAACGATATGTAACACTAAAACGTATTGTAAACGTTTCACAATCCAGCACTGATGCATCACAATCTCCGTTGAAAAATCGCATTATATGTTTTACTGCATCACACAATAGGCGCCATTCTTGAAGCTCCAAAGACAATGATACTCGTGGATGGCTGCTTCTTAGTTGAATTTTAGGTATTATTTTCCCATTTATGTCTAGTTCTGCTCCAACGACAACTTGCTTTGTAAATGATGGATTCAAGTTGTAAATTTTTGATAATAACATTTCTCTGCATGGTAAATATGACATTTTATGTCTTCTACTGGTCAACTCCCTCAGGAACAAACTCTATCTGATTGTAAGGTCCTCCACGATTTCTTAAATACACACCACCTCTGACAGCTTCAGCTTTTAGACTGTTGAAAAGATTTGCATCCTCTTCAAATATTTTTAGCATTCTTGGTGGTAGGAAAATGTTAAATTCATTATTTATTTCAGCAACAATTTTCGGACCAAATTTCGTATCAATTTTTCGAATGTCTGTTACTTTATAGAATGCATCGATGGTTAACTCCTTTGTTGTTTTGGTGACCAAGACTTTGCTTGCTTTGTTTAATTTATCGAAATTCATTTTCATCACTTAAATTTAAATTTTCAAATTTTTTTATTAAAATATTTAACTGCGACCTTGCTTCAATTAAACTTTTAACTTTATGTATTTCTTGAATTAATTTGTTCAAGCGCACTTGAATTTCACGACGTTGTTCTGCTAATATGTTCATTAACCAACTTAAACTGCAGGAATGATTTCGTTTATAAAAATTGCCCTCTTTATATACATGAGATATGACCTATTTGACCTTCAAGTTAATTATAGATTTCTTGGAATTTCGGTAAGATCAAAAGCATTCTTATGAAAAGAACCAAAAATGTTTGTAAAAATTCCTTAGATAAGAATCTAATAAACAGTGATTTGCAATATTTAGACAAAAATAATAATTCCAAGAATAAAATAAGTAAAAACAAAAACAGGAAATACCAATGATAATGAGTCATCCATAAAAAATTCCAAAACTCTGAGTCATCAACCCTATTTTGCGAAAAACAAAGAAATTATGTGTCATCGTTAAAGAATGCACCATGTAAAAAACAAAAACAGGAAATTCCAATGATAATGAGTCATCAACCTCATTTTGCGAAAAACAAAGAAATTATGCGTCATCGTTAAAGAATGCACCCAAAAAATAGGAAATACTAATAAAAAATTCCAAAATTCTGAGTCATCAACCCCTGTGGAAAATTCTAGGATTGTTTTATAATTCCAAGAAATTAGATAAATTCCAAGAATCACGATCTCAATATCCCCCCCCCCAATTCTTGGAAGTATGACGTCATATCCAGCTCATCATAACAGTCTGAATACCCCCCCCAAATGGTTTGAGTCTTGGCTAAGTGGTTTGAGTCTGGGCTAAAAGTGTCGGTAACATGTCGGTGCAGGGATCTCTAGATAGAACCCTCCCTGTATATCTACTTTCTTATTTTCATCGAATTCAAATTCAAAAACTTCCCCAAAAACTTGTTTCCTCTTTTTTCGCAAATTCTCTTCAGTGTTCACGTCTTGCCTTAAATTCGTGGTTTTATCACTAAATTTAAAATAAACATACATTTTTTACCTACATTACATCTACTTATTAACCCTACAAAAAATCAGACAATAATTTCAAATTTTCGAAACAACGATTTTAACCTTAATTTATTCACAATTAATATCTGCTAATGAAGAATCGAGTTATTCATTTACAAAATAACAAGTAAAAAGAACAATTTCAGGCGAGACATTCGATCTTCTCGTATCGTCGTGAGCAAACTCGCATAAATTTTTACTAATGTTTGCTGTCACAGCTAACATGTTCGCTGACACTGCAAACTTCTAAGCTGTGGTAGCTTATTTTTTAGAGATTTCACAGCATTCGTCTAATTGCCGGCAGTGAACTAACTGCCTAGGAAGTAGGCTTACTGACGGATTCTTTCTTTTTGCCTACGACATAAATATGGGGCATTCTTTCTGAACGGGATTTGGTCAAAAATTGTTCGAGTTATGAATTATTATTTGACTTTTTACTATTTTTTGATTTTCTGATGAGTGCAGGTGAAAATGCTGGCTCTATTAAAAGTTTATAAAAAAATTTGCAATGGTCACATTTTTAAGAACAATAATCCCTTTTTAATTTCTGATTAAGAAAAAAATTTGGTCAAATAGTTGTTCGACTTATGAATTTCTTTAAGACTTGTTGGAGGTTGTAGTTTAAAGTATTAGAAATAACATATTCAAATTTTAGCTGCCCCCACTTGCCCCAAAAATTTTAGTTGAATTTTTTGTGAAAAAATACATGCGTTGCGTGAGTAACACACGTGCATTGAAAGAAATTATTCGTGATTACTGTGAGAATTCTGGCTAATACAACCATACTGTATTGTTGGATTTGTTACTGTGATACGCTAAAAGAATTTTGGACAGGCTGCTGGCTTTTCATGTCCGAAATTAGAAGTCCTGTCACAGGGCTCGGAGCTCACCTCAAAAAGGCGAGAATCTCCTTTCGAAAGGTGAGCAGCTGCCCCTGAGGAGTTGCTGCTTACCTTTCGGGAGTAGATTCTTGCCTTTTTGAGGTGAACTGCAAGTCTTGAGGCAGCGAGCTCCAGCGGCACCGATGTAAAGCCTGCAGCCTGTCCAAAATTCTTTCAGATATCGTATACGATATCACTATTTTAGTCATTCTACTTTGTTTGTTTCGAATACGTCTGCGCACAACGCTTTTAACAAACGCACCTAACCTTCTGTTTCACACACGAAAGCTGAGTTTGTAATAATGACACTCAGTATGGTTGAATCAGCCAGAAAACGGAATAGGCAAAACTATAACATAAAAATTGTAGTAATACGAAGAGACAAATCACAGAATGACATTTAAATATCATTGATACTCCCAGTAATAAGGGGTGAATTAAAGTGGATTGGCATTTTTATGCCCTTAAATTCCAAACCAATTCCGTTTTTGTCCACAATCTTAATGAATTCCTTTTCTATTGTTAAATTGATAATTTCTATCCGATTCAATTCTCTGTAACTACGTGACCAGAGTCTGAATTTACACAGAAAAAAAGTCTTGAATAAAGTCTACAAACGAGCTAATTTTAAGATCCCACACAGCGCCGAAACTTTCCTAAAAATTTATTAAAGATTTACTTGTAAACTTCGAAGTATTTACTTGAAAAGTTTAGTGAAAATTTTGTAAAGATTTAAATGTCCTACTTCAATAAATGTTTAGCGTGAAACTTTCCTGAAAATTTAAAAAAAATTTTCGCCTACTGTATATATAGTCGAAAATTTAATTTAAATTTTCAGGAAAGTTTCAAGTTACATTTTCGCTTATAAGAGAGAAGTCAAAAATTTAATTTAAATGTTCAGGAAAGTTTTAAGTTAAATTTTTAGAAAAATTTGACTATAAACATTTATTTAAGTGGGACATTTGAATCTTTACACAATTTTCACTGAACTTTGCAAGTAAATTTTTCGAAGTTTGCAAGTAAATCTTTAATAAATTTTCAGGAAAGTTTTGGTGCTGTGTTGGATGCAGGGGAGAGTCTCCAGTTGTGAGACACCTCCAGTTGTGAGACAGTCAATTTTTTTTAACATGCAATATTAAAAAGCCGATTGGTTTATATAAAAACATTTCTTTTTATATGAGCCAACTTTTTCGTGTACGCCGAAGCGGATATATAAACGAATACGAATTTGCAGGCATACTATTTAAATGTTGTTTTGATTTTTTTTCTAGTATTTTTGGGCATGTCGAGTGGAAAAAAGTCAATTGATTCAGAAGAATAGTATATTAAGCAACAAGAGGAGAAAGGCAGCCATTTCTTTACGGTGATTTTTGTGACACGAGTGGAGGTCGACGTTAGCAGTCAATTCAAAAGAATAGAACTTCATATTTTTTTCAAAAACTTGCAATGCCATAAAACTTTGCGCATTAGGAAAAATAGAAAATTTGAATTCTTTTCTATCTCCCGATCGACGAGAGCAATAGAGAAGACTTGATTTTTCTGAAATTTTGATGGTTCCCGTGGAATAGAACTCCGAGGTAAATTCGCGTATTCAGAATAATTCAAAATTCTCGTTTTCAAGCATATTTTCTAGAAATTGAATTCTTTTCTATTCTACGCTTCTTACTGGGCACATATACACAGAAATTCTTGGTTTCCCTTGCAAATGTACACGTATTTATAATAGTGTGCACTAAGAGACCTGAGTACAAACATCTGTCCCCCTCTTTGACTAGTTCCTCATTTCTCTATCTCCAAAGATTGCTATCTCTCTCTAACCAATGCCAGATTCGTAATCAGCGACCCCGAAAACCCCCGAGTAACAGTTTTCAAATAAATCCGATGAATTCTGCTTCCTCGTGAGGAAGCTTTGTAGTCATTTAATTTACAAAATTTTTAAAAATCCTTTTAACAAATTTTCTTCTATATAGGACTAGACTATGTTATATAAGACCCTGAACAATTGTCCGGATGTATGTATGGATGTGTGTGTGTGTGGATCCCGATTTTTGTGAACACAATAACTCGAAGAGGTTTTAACGAATTTGGCTAAAATTTACTAGGTATATTTATCATAAAAATATCTCGAAATAGATTAATAGACTTTAAAAAATTTTCAAAAAAAATTTTTTTTTGACTTTTTTCTAAAAATTTTTTCTTTTTTAAATTTGTTTAAGTTGGTTATTGAAGTTAATATATAATAAAATCTTATTCTCTGCATCAAGACAAACCGATTGGTATATAAAAAGTATATATTGTATTTAAATTTATAGAATTAAAACCAATTATAGAAAAAAAATTTGCACTTTTAATAAAAATTCATTTTTTCTTAAAAATCATGTTGCTGTACAATAAAATGTTATTATTTATTGAAAAATAAATTAAAAATCTTACTCTTTGCATCAAGACGAATCGATTGATGTATATAAAGTATATATTCTATTGAAAATTATAAAATTAATTACAATTGAAGTTGAAAAATTCACTTTTTTACTAAATTTTTTTTTGTTTTTTAGATTTATATTACTGTATAAGAAAATTTTATTCTTTCTATAAGGACGAATGAACTTTATTTTATAAATGTTAAATTGTATTAAAAATGATTTAAAAATGAAATATATTTATCGTTAATGCTTCCTCCACGAGGAAGCAAATTTTTTTTGCTGATCGTAAAGAGGAAGAAAAATGTTCATGTAATGATCATCTGAATTTACAACTTGTTTAATATTATCATCCGCCATATTGGATCCGCCATTTTGAATTTTGAAAAATAAATGTCGTAATCAGCGACCCCGAAAACCTCCGAGTAACAATTTTTAAATGAATCTGACGAATTTTTAATATTGTTATCCGCCATATTGGATCCGCCATTATGAATTTTGAAAAACCAATGTCATATTCGTAATCAGCAACCCTGAAAACCCCCGAGTACCAACTTTTAAGACGATTACTTTACTTTTTGTCTAATGGCCGGGTTTTTTATTTATTTGGCCCCACTGTGCAATGTACTCGGAAATCTATTGTTAAAGAAAGGTGCGTAGTGAATTGGTCATTGTGACTGAGTTGAGTCGAGCGACCAAAAGAAGGCATTGTTTTGAAGGTTTATGATTGTTTAAACAAAAATTTTATTACTTGAAACTTGATCAATTTAACTAATTGAAGTTTATAATTTAAAAATTTAGAATCTGTGATATTTCATGATTCCAAATATATCTAAAATTTATTCCCAAAACCTTCATTTTGAAGAAATTATATAAGCTATCTCGTGAACTATAACTGATATATAAATACTGATATCATTTTTGAATTTTAAGCCAAAAGAATATAATGTATACGTAAAACAGTCTTCAAAATAATCTGAGTTTATAAACATTATAAATATAATGTTGAAATAAACAAAAATTATTTTAAACCTTAAAAAAGGTATAATGGTTTTTCGATGGTACACCTAAGTTATAAAAGGCATAACGACCTTTTTACATAAAGGAACAAGAATACAGCCCCAAAAAAGATTTTTTGTTATGCTATAAAAAAATTCGGTGGCAGTCATAAAAGTTTTCATGATTCTTGGCAGTATTTTGAAGGATTCTATTTCTTTTTCATGTTTTTGAGCTGCAATTGTAAGAAATACTGCCTAAAACACCAGAAATTCTGATTATTTTTCTGATGTTTTGTCATTATTTTTTTGGTAGGGTGTAAATAGTCATTCATTTGTTCGACCGTATGAAAACGGCCCGCCATTTTCATACAAGTCGAACAAGTGAATGACTTTTACTCCCTGTCGTCTGCTATCTGAAATCGCCACTTTTGTGCATTAGGAATAAAAAATATCGCAAGTAACACGGGAATAAAGGCAGTCCTAATTTATTTACGATGATTTTTGTGACACGAGTAGAGGTTTCGGGGCGCCCTCGACCTCCACTCGTGTCACAAAAATCACCGTAAATAAATGGCTGCCTTTATACCCTTGTTGCTTAATATACTATTAGTTGGGCATCAATAAAATTCTGAGTCATAAATAGACTCTATTTAGTCACCCAAAAATTCATACCTGTTTTACCCTTCCCCTTCCACATAACGACAAACTATACCCAGTAAGAAGTAAGGAATTAATAAGAATTCGAAATTTTTAATTCTTTTGAATTCCGATTGTGACCAATTCTTTTCATTTTTATTTGGAGAAGCCGAAAAGAAGCTAAGTTTATTCTTTTAAATACCGTTTTAATATTTTAAGCGGAAAAAAAATTTGACGGTTCGAAGAATTAAACCCTCAAGCTTCATTGTCGGAGACAAACCGCTTGTCCGCTCAGCTATTTAAACTGTACTATGACTACCGAATTTTAGAAGCACTTATCTCAAAGTGTTGCAAACTTCAAAGGAATTAAAAAATTACAAAATATTAAAACGGAATAGACAGGAATTGAACTTACCGAGTATCACACAGTATTTCGGAATTCACAAAAATTAAAAAATTAAAGAAATATTAAAACGGAATTGATTGGAATTCACTTTCAAGAAATCTTTGCCTAAAAAAGAAATACATAGGAATTGGACAGAAACGGAATTCAAAAAAATGGATAATTTAACATTTTCTGTAGAAAGTTAAAAATGTCCAATTCTTCTCAATTCCTTAATTCTTACTGGGTACAGAGAGGAAAAAGGAAAGGAGTAGGAGAGGAGCCTGACGCACCTGACCGCTGTCGTCACAGGCAATGACGCACTTTTCGAACAAGTCGTTTAAGCACTACAGCAACTATCCTTGCCCCGTTCTCTCCTACGAATTACAAGAAATTTAAATTGACTTACTTAATTTGTTATTCCTTAAACATTCTTGTATAGAAACTCCAAAAATGTGAATACTCTCTTTAACAGTAATATCTAAATTATAAACATGGACACCAAGTTCGAGTAACTCCTTTGCATTTGATCCATTAATATTAAGAACACTAGCAATAACAGTAAATCCAAGAGAACGACAATATACTGCCAAACTATATCCTAAGCCAGAATCACATCCAATTATAATAACAGTTTTATTAAGTTTAACATCATTTGCTGCATTAAATTGTAGATATAAAACAGCTACTCCTGTAATTAAATAATTATTTTTATTACTTAAATTATTACATTTGCATCTCATGAGCAAGTCCTATATAATTAGTCAAAAATTGACTGAATTGGGCATTTCCTCGAAAAAGCTGACATTTTTGTCCGTGCGTAACGACATTAAAAATAGTCTTTGATACATTATGCTAAGTAAAAATTCGTGAAGTGCCCCCCTCATCCTATTTTCTCAAAGTTGTAAAATTTTGAAATAAGTATTTGTATTTGAAAGTAATCGGGTAATATTTTCACGGAAAATTTTAAAAATATTTAAATTTTATTTATATTTTTTATTGTTATACTTAAAGATTTTTGAACCCTTTTAATGAAATAATTTTAACTAATTGAGGCCTTGGATCCAATAACTCGCCCGACGCTCGAAGACACGCGCTAATACCAGTCGGGTAGCAGTGAGTTGCCCAGAGGCGCTCACTGCTCACTGACTGGCAGTTGCGCGTTCCTCCGAGCGTCGGGCGAGTTATTGGATCCAAGGCCTCAATTGAGTTTTTGCATAACACGGTGGTCTTCAAGCACTTTTAGGTTTACCTAAAATGCCCAGTAAAAAAAATTCGATACACGGACCGCGGAGTTCGTATACGAGCTCGGTAGCTCGTATGAGAAATATGAGAAATCTCTCATACGAGCCTTTTCCGTAATGAGAAGTGTATAGATGCTTGTATACGAGGTGACTTTTAAAGCATTTTTATTAATGTAACACTATTTTAAAGTAAATTTAGATAATAGAAATGAATTATCTCATCTAAAACAAAACTAAATTCATAAGGGAAATGAAGTTTTAAGAAAAAAAGAATAATTTTGTTCAAAAAATTTATTCACATGAAAAAAGGTTAGAATTTGATAATTCCTTGTTACTCTTACTTACCGACATTAGATATTTCTCGGATGCAGTAAGCACGATTTTGTATTAGCGGTAGAATAAATAAGTTATTCTTCATTACTAATTAATAATATATTATTATTTATTTATTATATAAATGTTTTTATATAAAATAATTAAATTTAATACAAAATCGTGCTTACCGCATCCGAGAAATATCTAATGTCGGTAAGTAAGAGTAACAAGGAATTATCAAATTCTAACCTTTTTTCAGTGTGAATACATTCTTTTAACAAAATTATTCTTTTTTTCTTAAAACTTCATTTCCCTTATGAATTTAGCTTTGTTTTAGATGAGAAAATTCATTTCTATTATCTACATTTACTTTAAAACAGTGTTACATTAATAAAAATGCTTTAAAAGTCACCTCGTATACAAGCATCTATACACTTCTCATTACGGAAAAGGCTCGTATGAGAGATTTCTCATACGAGCTACCGAGCTCGTATACGAACTCCGCGGGCCGTGTATCGAATTTTTTTACTGGGTGAGTCAAAATTGTGCTAACGCAGTTTTATCTGGAATCGTCCCAAGATTCCAAATTTTCATTTCCGAAAATCGTAGCTGATTGTTTTTTCGAAAAAAACATATATATATAATCAGCTACGATTTTTGGAAATGAAAATTTGGAATATTGGGACGATTCCATAGATAAAACTGAGTTAGCACAATTTTGACTCATTTTTGGTACACCTAAAACTGCTTGAAGACCACCGTCATAAATTGAACAAAAATTTATGGTTTGCAGTAAGTAAATATACTTTTGAGTAATAAAATAAAAATTTTTTTTAATTATTTTTTTTTAATAATTTTTTTACAAATGGGTTAGATTTTCTCAAGTGGACTTTAAATTTTCAAAAGTTGAAATTTATCAGTGTAAATGTGCAAAAAGATAGTTCTATTAGAGTTACGAATAACCTGTAAATTTTATTAAAAAATATTCAATTGTTTTTTTTTAATAAACAATTGAAATTTTATGCATAACATTTTTAAAAAATGCATAACTTTGACGAAAATTGACGAAACTTGATGATTCTTTTTGCAAATTAACTATGAAATTACAAACTTTATAAAAATAATGTTTACTCCATCGAAGCTCTTAGGGGCCGTACACATAATACGTCACGCGATTTTTGACCACTTTTAACCCCTCCCTCCCCCTATGTCACACTTCGTCACAAATCTTGAACCCCCCCTCCCCCCTACGTCACGTCACACACGTAAATTTCACTGTAAATTTTATACATTGGACAATATATATGTATATTATATCTTACACTCTAAATTATTGAATCAGTTAAGAATATCGGATTTAGAAGCAAAAAATCAGTCACTAATTCAATTAGTAATATTTTTTTCTGACAATTAGTTGAAAATAACTGATGTTTCAATACAATTGTTTTTGATTGATTCAATTAGTCACGTTTAACTACCTACATAGCACCGAAACTTTCCTAAAAATTTACTAAAGATTTACTCGCAAGCTTCGAAATATTTAAATGCAAAGTTTAGTTAAAATTGTGTAAAGTTTTAAATATCCCACTTCAATAAATGTTTAGCGGGAAACTTTTCCGAAAATTTAAGTTATATTTTCAGGAAGATTTTCACGAAAGTATAGTCGAAAATGCAATTCAAATGTTCAGGAAAGTTTCAAGCTATATTTTTAAGAAAATTTGACGATAGACATTTATTGGAGTGAGAAATTTAAATCTTTACACAATTTTAAAATAAACTTTGCAAGTAAATTTTTTAACTTATGCAAGCAAATCTTTAATATACAATATTTAGAAAAATTTCGGTGTTTTGTGGATAATTTTTCAGTTATTTTTAACTGATTCAGAAGCAAAAAGTCAGTCACTGCTGATTGACAGTTAAAACCATGATTTTTAACTGATTCAAATTAAGAGAATATCCCATGTAGAAATTTCGCTATGGTCCGGATCAGGGACTCATCGGGCCTTCCATATTAGGGAATGAAACACACGGCCTGATATGGCCCTGATCAGGAAATCCACATTTGATCGTCGCCCCGATCTGGCCCAGGTCGGGCCGTGTGTTTCATTCCCTAATATGGCCATAATAGGGATATTTCTACACGGGATATTATTTATCATATTATAAATAATATGCCAATAGATGTTAAGGGGTAACATCACCCAGAGCCTATACAAAATACGGTCTATTTCAATTAATTATTTTAAGAAAACGGTTCAGTACAATGTTGCTAGGTTTTCTGCAACGTTAAACACATGAATTAAACTTAATTTAAAAATAAAAAAAAATTTTTTGTTTTCAAAATGGCGCCTTCACAACAGTTCAACGTAGATCACGTTTTTTAAAACAACCTCTGCAGCCGGAAGCTTTTCTACGTTCCATAAGCACCTAGGCAAAAAATTCAAACGAATTATGAAAGAGGATGACATTTACTAGAAAAGTACATAGGATATTTTAAAAATATCAATTTTTCGCAAAATGGTATGACTTCGATGACAAAAATGTTATTTTTTGTTAAAAAATCAAGGTAAAAATGGTTATAAAACGGAAACGCATTAACCGATCTAAAAAATCCTATGTACTTCGATAAAGAATGTTGTTTTAAAGCTACAGTCTAAATTTTAATTGAATCCGTCAAAAAATGTTGGAGAAATCCTTCCGGCCAGTTTTTTTTACAATTTTTTCACTGTTGGATGTGTAAAGGCGCCATTTTGAAAAAATTTTTTTTTGTTTTATTTTTAAATTAAGTTTAACCCATGTGTTTAACGTTGGAGAAAACCCAGCAACATTGTACTTGACCGTTTTCTTAAAATAATTAATTGAAATAGACCATATTTTGTATATAGGCTCTGGGTGATGTTACCCCTTAAACAGATACATAATAGATATTAAATAGTTCAAACCATTTTTAACTTGTTTTATTTAGAAAAAGTGACATTGTCACATATAATTTCTTATTATCTTTGAATTTAAAAGATCGTGACGTAACACATGAGTTCACCCCCCCCTCCCCCATGTCACACTTAGTCACAATTCTCAGACCCCCTCCCTCCCCCTAGCCGCGTGACGTATTATGTGTACGGCCCCTTAATTTGTTATAAAAAATAATTATTTATTATAAACCAATTAAAAATAAAACGTGTTCTGGATAACCATATTCAATTTTATAAATAAGAACTTTAAGAGAATTTATTAAGGATTGCATATCAAAAGGAAAAAATTGTTTCAAGCAAATATTTTATTAATTATGAATTTTTTTGTAAATGCGCGCAAGCTCCGTGATGTGGGCTCCCGCGTCTGACGAATGTCGTGTGCCCCGCTTTGCACGCTTTAACTTGTTTATTTTGGAAGGTTTTCTTTCATAATTTTTTTCAAATTTGGTTTGTATGTTTTGATCTAAAATTCAATTGGAATACTTGTTTATAATAAAAATAGTAATACATTATTTTATTTATATTATTTATTTATAATTTCTATTTTAAGTTTATTCACTGAAAAAAAATATTCTTTTTTTGAGAGGAAAATTCCTCTTGAATCAAGAATATTACACTTAATGGAAGAGTATTTTGCTCTTAAGATAAGAGGATTATTTTTGAGCCATATTCAAGATGAAAATATGCATTAAAAAAAAGGAATCCGCTTAAAACAAAACTATTTTTTTGTTTTTTAATTGTTTTCAGTTGAATATTTCTCGCTTCGAAAAAAACATGTTTTAACTGATTTTTCTTAATTCTATAATTTTATATATTTACTTGTAAACTTTCGTACCTATTAAAAATAAAAAGTAGTAATACAATATATTTTACTACTAAACAGACTACAATTTTTATGAGGGTTTTAAGGCAGTTTCCTCGGTAAGCATAATGTGGTAAAATTTTGTTCAAAATTACGTGAAAGTAAAAAAAAATTTTACTCAAACTGAACGAACTTTTAAAAAATTTATATTACAATATTATCTTTTTACAAATAAAATTTTACAAAATCCTCCAACTGAAAGGATTTTTAAAAAACTTATTTTATACTATATAAATTACAATATAATTTTTTTATGAAATAAATTTTATAAAAATCCTTTCAGTTTGAGTAAAATTTTTTTTACCTTCACGTAATTTTGAACAAAATTTTACCACATTAGCTTACCGAGCAGATTGCATTAAAACACTCATAAAAATTTTAATCTGTTTAGTAGTAAAATATATTGTATTACTACTTTTTAATTTTAATAGGTACGGAAGTTTACAAGTAAATTAAACAAGTTGTTCATTTCATGATCATTAAGCTTCCTCAATATAATATACAGTGAGTTCTCGCGAGTCGTTCAACTCACGAGTCGTTCAAACTCGTCAGTCGTTCAACAGCTGATCAGTGTCCGATTCACGAGTCGTTCAATTTCTGGTATGCGCGCGCTGGTGCTCAGTGCTGTGTAATTTAAACGGACCAAAGCCATTGAATATTGTGTCTTTCGGGGTGATAAATATGTTTCACACATCCCTGAAATCGCCTTGGAGGCGTGGCTTATGCGTTGAACGACTCGTGAGTTTTATGATCTTGAAAATTTTCGAGAATTGAACGACTCGCGAGAACTCACTGTATACCAATTGTTTAATTTTTTATTTTAGAATAATTATTTTAAAGTGTTAAGATAAAATGTCAAAAAATACAAAATTTCAATTTTTTGTGAAAATTTAAAATATTTATTAATTCTATAAATTTTGATAAAATATATACTTTATATACATGAATCGATTCGTTTTTATGTCAGGAATGCAATTTTGACAAGAATTAATAAAAATTTTAATATAGAAAAAAGTTACTTCAAAAAATCCAAAAATTATTTTTTCAAAAATTAAAAAATTGTTGAAAAAAATTTTTTTTTTAGATATTTTTGAAATCGGTGACATACACACACACACACATACATACACACATACATCCGGACATTTGTTCCTCTCGACGAATTATATATACTACACTTGAAAATTTGTAAAAATAATTGGTTCTAAAAAATTCGGAAATCGACATCACTATAAGGCTTCCATTATGAGGAAGCAAAATATTTTTAAATTATATAATACAAAAAAATTAGTTAAAACTTGTTTTTCTGGAAGCAAGAAATATTCAACTGAAAACAATTAAACAAAATAAACTTAAAATTGATTACATAAATAAATATAAATAAAATAATATATTACTAATTTTATTATAAACAAGTATTCCAATCGAATTTTAGTTCAAAACATACAAACCAAATTTGAAAAAAATTATGAAAGAAAACCTTCCAAAATAAACAAGTTAAAGCGTGCAAAGCGGGGCACACGACATTCGTCAGACGCGGGAGCCCACATCACGGAGCTTGCGCGCGCTTACAAAAAAATTCATAATTAATAAAATATTTGCTTGAAACAATTTTTTCTTTTTGATATGCAATCCTTAATAAATTCTCTTAAAGTTCTTATTTATAAAATTGAATATGGTTATCCAGAACACGTTTTATTTTTAATTTGTTTATAATAAATAATTATTTTTTATAACAAATTAAGAGCTTTGATGGAGTAAACATTATTTTTATAAAGTTTGTAATTTCATAGTTAATTTGCAAAAAGAATCATCAAGTTTCGTCAATTTTTGTCAAAGTTATGCATTTTTTAAAAATGTTATGCATAAAATTTCAATTGTTTATAAAAAATAAACAATTGAATATTTTTTAATAAAATTTACAGGTTATTCGTAACTCTAATAGAACTATCTTTTTGCACATTTACAGTGAAAAATTTCAACTTTTGAAAATTTAAGGTCCACTTGAGAAAATATAACCAATTTCCAATTTTTCCTTTCATCCAATTTAAACAATTTCCAGCTTTGTTTTTATCCAATAGGACCAATTTCCAATTTTGCCTTTTATCCAATTACAGACGATTTCCAAATTATAACAAAATTTCGAATTAATTAAGGGGGTATCCTGGTCTATAGGCCTCAATTTTAAGGCGTTTTTCCGAGTGGGATAAAAAAGAAAGTTTAACATTTTTAATATTTACTTTTTTTGCAAGTTGTTTATTAATGTTCAAAGAATACAGAAAAAAATTAGGAAAAAAAATAATCAAAAATTTTAAAAGTTATGAACTGGTGAAGTGGGAATTGAAAAAAATTCTTGTTGAAACGATAACTCAAAATCTACTCAACCGATTTACTTCAAATTTTGCAGAAATGTTCTTTGTATATCTCTTTATGGTCGGAACCTTTGATTTTGAAAAATATTTTTTTTTACTATTTTTAAAAAATTCAAAAAAGTTAAAAAACATAATCAAAAAACACCATTTTTTTAAATCATCGCCATTTTGCTAAAAAATTTTATTTTTTCTTTTCCAAGGTACCGACCATAGCGAAGCCTTTAATAATCAAGAATTTATTTGAGTTTTTTGTTTTAGAATATTACAAAAGTCTCCACACTGTCAACCAGTACGCACTTTCTTTTTTTCAGTTCTCACTTCATCAGTTTATAACTTTTAAATTTTTTAATTATTTTGTTTCCTAATTTTTTTCTGTACTCTTTAAACATTAATAAACATCTTGCAAGAAAAGTAAATACTAAAAATGTTAAACTTTCTTTTTTATTCTACTCGGAAAAACGCCTGAAATTGAAGCCTATAGACAGAATACTCCCTTAATAAACATCAAAAAAATTATAACAAATTTTTTAACTTTATTAATAATTAACATCAAAAACAAAACACAACTCAATTCATTATTTAATGATCAAAAAAATTTAGAAAACAGTATCTTAATGTAATTTTATTATTATTTACTATTCACTTATTATTACTAATTATATTCACTAATACTTTCTATTTACTAATTCACGAAGTATTCACTAATAATTGACTTATTTAACTTTATTCACTCACATATAGTGAGTGAATTTACCAGTGAATAATAAAGATTTTTTAATTTAATTTTTGTTGAAGACACGTAGAACGTGTCCCAAGGAAAATAATCTACGATATGATTTTTAAATTAAAAAAAAATATTCGTTCTTATATTTAGGTGCTAGGCCCTAAGCATGAATGTCCTTTTCGCACTCGTAGTTTGATTCTGAGGCCAATATATATTACACCTTTATTAGACCCTACGAAGGATTACCACAAGCAATACGAACCCTTGAACAATAGCCTTTGTAAATGAGGGACCCAGGTAATAATATTTTCTTTCTTCCTTCATCGCAAGGAAAACTATAGATAAAAGTCTATATATATATATATATATATATATATATACTAGGGGGGCTTCGCCCCCCTGCGCGCTTCGCGCGTCAACCCCCTATCTCTATTTTTATATTTATTTATTTCTATAAATTTAAAGTAATTTTTTCTTAATATCAATGCATCTTAATAAATTGCATACAATACATGACAAAATACACATAGATTTTGACGTAATGTAACAATCGTTATGGACCTTTTTTATCTATATGTCAAAAATTAGATTAAACTTTGACATATATTTTGACCCATTTTAACCTATAGGTTAAAAAGGCGTCGAATTTTACATAGATTTTGACGTATCATAGATACGTTTATAGTCCTTTCTTGTCCCTTTTTAAGTTGTAGTTAAATAAAAGTCAAATTACACATAGATTATGACGTAACTAAATGAGGGAGTAAAAATAAAACGTCAAAATTAGGTCAAAATTATAGGTGTAAGAGCAAACACAATTTTAAAATTACCTTACATTGTTAGGTCAGATGCCAAACTTCACCTCATCATTAAGTCTGCGCGCGGAAATTGTTTGACAAATTTTGACGTCTCTATGTCAAAGCTGCCCTCAAACTTGACCTAAATTTTGAGGGTAGCGGGAATTCTTTGTCAAATTTTGACGCCTAGGTCAAAACTGCCCTCAAGATTGACCTATACCCAAGGAGCACGTAAGTTTATCTTGACATCACTGTAATATTACATTGGAGATTCGTTATATTACACTGTAATATTACAGTGATCTTACTGGGATATCAAAATGTCCGCCTGGAGGTAATATTACGTTGTTACATCAAGAGAATATTACCTGGTAATATTAAGGTAATATTACACTGTAATATTAACGTAATGTTAAGGTAATATTCAGATAAAATTAGAATAATTTTATAATTTAGAAAAAAACATTTCACAAAGTTGGACTCGAACCCAGAACCATGTGCATAGTAATCATGAGTCTTACCACTGAGCCAAACTTACTTGTAGTGTATTAAGATTCTCGACGGTATATAATCTTTGTAAGTTTTTTAAAGTTCTTCATATTTTATCAAAAATCTTAATACACTACAAGTAAGTTTGGCTCAGTGGTAAGACTCTTGATTACTGTGCGCAAGGTTCAGGGTTCAAGTCCAGCTTTGTGAAATGTTTTTTTCTAAATTATAAAATTATTCTAATTTTATCTGAATACCCTGGCGGGCGGGTTTCACTGAATATCTACTGAATTCGGTAGACGTTCGGTATACGTTCGGTAATTGGTCGAAAAATTCAATAAAAAAGCATAGAATGTTGAAATAAACTATTGAAAATAATAAATGGAGTATTAAAGTGTAAATTTATCCAACATTTAGGGTAAATTATGTTGTAAATAATTAAATATTAATGTGTAAAGTGTAAAAGTGCTAATGTGACAGTTGAAATAGTGTGTGAAATTTATTAATTTGTAATGAAAATAAGAATAGAATGCTAAAAAAAGCAATCAATATATATTCTTTGATATGTAATGTATTTAATTCATTATATAGTTTTGTTAATTGTTGCATATTAACAATAAAAACATTAATTAAAGTAATAATTTTTTCTACCAATGTAAAGTGTCGATAACATGGAGTGTAGAGAAAGGTAGCCGCGCTCAACACACGCTAGGTGGCAATACTCACGATTTCCTTGTCTGAATCGTCTGAATATTTAATTTACAATTTAATTAAATACTATTAAAATAGACCAAATTATCAAGAAAACTAAAGAGTCAATTATAGAAAATATTGATTTAATATTCATGATTAACATTTATGCACGATTTATTATAAAACTTTTTGAAAACAATTATAATTCTTTGTATATGGGCAATTCCACGTAAAATTTCAGTCGACCTTTAGAATCGGCAAAACATACTTTTTTCTTTTCTATATTGAAAAAAACCGGAGAGGTATTTTTTTCTAGGACAAAACTTTTTATTTTCTTTTCACGGGGTTGAGACTAAATTTCAAATTTTTAAAAAATGAAATATATTCACCATTTTTTTAAATAAGGCAACGAATCAAAGAATTGCTCTTTGTAAATAGGAGGAGTTTAAATATTATTTTTATTGGCCAAAACTTTTTATTTTCTTTTCAGGGGGTTGAGACTAAATGTTAAATTTTTAAAAAATGAAATATATTCACCATTTTTTTATTAAGGCAACGAATCAAAGAATTGCTTTTTGTAAATAGGAGGAGTTTAAATATTATTTTTAGTAACCAAAAGTTTTTATTTTCTTTTTAGGGGGTTGAGACTAAATGTTATATTTAAAAAAAAATGAAATATATTCACCATTTTTTTTAAATAAGGCAACGATTCAAAGAATTGCTTTTTGTAAATAGGAGGAGTTTAAATATTATTTTTATATAAATATTATTTTATTTTTTTAAATAATATTTAAACTCCTCCTATTTACAAAAAGCAATTCTTTGATTCGTTGCCTTCATAAAAAAAAATGGTGAATATATTTCATTTTTTTTAAATTTATCATTTAGTCTCAACCTTCTAAAAAAAAAACTAAAAATAATATTTAAACTCCTCCTATTTACAAGAGCAATTCTTTGATTCGTTGCCTTAATAAAAAAATGGTGAATATATTTCATTTTTTAAAAATTTAACATTTAGTCTCAACCCCCTGAAAAGAAAATAAAAAGTTTTGGCCAATAAAAATAATATTTAAACTCCTCCTATTTACAAAAAGCAATTCTTTGATTCGTTGCCTTAATAAAAAAATGGTGAATATATTTCATTTTTTAAAAATTTAACATTTAGTCTCAACCCCCTGAAAAGAAAATAAAAAGTTTTGGCCAATAAAAATAATATTTAAACTCCTCCTATTTACAAAAAGCAATTCTTTGATTCGTTGCCTTAATAAAAAAATGGTGAATATATTTCATTTTTTAAAAATTTAACATTTAGTCTCAACCCCCTGAAAAGAAAATAAAAAGTTTTGGCCAATAAAAATAATATTTAAACTCCTCCTATTTACAAAAAGCAATTCTTTGATTCGTTGCCTTAATAAAAAAATGGTGAATATATTTCATTTTTTAAAAATTTAACATTTAGTCTCAACCCCCTGAAAAGAAAATAAAAAGTTTTGGCCAATAAAAATAATATTTAAACTCCTCCTATTTACAAAAAGCAATTCTTTGATTCGTTGCCTTAATAAAAAATAAAATGGTGAATATATTTCATTTTTTTTTAAATATAACATTTAGTCTCAACCCCCTAAAAAGAAAATAAAAACTTTTGGCCACTAAAAATTGCTTTCCGCCCTAGAGAGGTTTGCCTGTAATTGAATTTTAAAAATGTTTTATATTAATTTTTTCAGAAATAAGCAATTATTAATTTGTTTAAGAAGTAAATAATTTTTTTTATAACAAATGTAATTGTTTGTGCTAATAAGTTTTTTAAGTTTTTGAGAGAATTTACATATGTTTTGAATTGTTTTCCATGGCAATGAAAAAAAAGGAAACATTATTTTTTCTACAAATATTCTAATTTGTTAACTTTCCAGCATTTTTAGGTATGTTTTTAAAGAAGAAAAATTTGTCATACCCAAAGTTAAAAAAAACCTAATTTGTTTATAAAAAATTTTTATTTTTTTAATAAAACATAAAAAAAATATTGTTATCATTATTGAATAGTACAGGGAAGAACAAAACTTTTTTCTCTTGTCAAAAAATAAAAATAAACAATATTTTTTAGTTATTCGACATTAAAAATAGATCTGCATTTAAAAAACGAAAATTTTGAAAATTCATAACTCAAAAATTTGTCCTAGAAAAAAATACCTCTCCGGTTTTTTTCAATATAGAAAAGAAAAAAGTATGTTTTGCCGATTCTAAAGGTCGACTGAAATTTTACGTGGAATTGCCCATATACAAAGAATTATAATTGTTTTCAAAAAGTTTTATAATAAATCGTGCATAAATGTTAATCATGAATATTAAATCAATATTTTCTATAATTGACTCTTTAGTTTTCTTGATAATTTGGTCTATTTTAATAGTATTTAATTAAATTGTAAATTAAATATTCAGACGATTCAGACAAGGAAATCGTGAGTATTGCCACCTAGCGTGTGTTGAGCGCGGCTACCTTTCTCTACACTCCATGTTATCGACACTTTACATTGGTAGAAAAAATTATTACTTTAATTAATGTTTTTATTGTTAATATGCAACAATTAACAAAACTATATAATGAATTAAATACATTACATATCAAAGAATATATATTGATTGCTTTTTTTAGCATTCTATTCTTATTTTCATTACAAATTAATAAATTTCACACACTATTTCAACTGTCACATTAGCACTTTTACACTTTACACATTAATATTTAATTATTTACAACATAATTTACCCTAAATGTTGGATAAATTTACACTTTAATACTCCATTTATTATTTTCAATAGTTTATTTCAACATTCTATGCTTTTTTATTGAATTTTTCGACCAATTACCGAACGTATACCGAACGTCTACCGAATTCAGTAGATATTCAGTGAAACCCGCCCGCCAGGGTATTACCTTAACATTACGTTAATATTACCTTAATATTACCAGGTAATATTCTCTTGATATAACAACGTAATATTACCTCCAGGCGGACATTTTGATATCCCAGTAAGATCACTGTAATATTACAGTGTAATATAACGAATCTCCAATGTAATATTACAGTGATGTCAAGATAAGCTTACGTGCTCCTTGGGTATTAACGTAATGTGAGGCCGTTATTTATCCTCTTTTTGACCTACAGGTCAAAAAATAGGTCAAATTGACTTTTAAAAAAAGCTAATTTTTAAGGAATGAAAAAAGTGTAACCTTGAGTGGACCACTCCTAAAAAATTGTAACAGTTATTCTAAATTCTTTAATGTATTTAATATTTCTGATATATTGAAACAAAATTTATGCTTATGCAGCTTCAGACCATGTATGTGTTGCAATGTTTACAAGTGAAACCATTTTTAATAATTTTGTCACATATCACATCAATATCACAAAAAAATTAATAAAGAACATAAATCATAGTTTTAAACTAATTTATTGTCAATTTATATCTAACAAATGTGACATTAAAAATGGAAAAAACAGGCAGTCCACTCATGGTTATAAACAGTGGTCCACTCATTGGTGACAAACAACTTTTTATGGCAGCCATCACAATTTTTTTTAGTCAAAATTATCACTAAATTAAACTAAGACAATCAATTTCAATGTCCAAAGTAGTAGGAAAAAAATAAGTTACCTTTTAAAACTTAAATTTTACACTACTTTTACACTTCCAAATCACTTTACTCATTGAAAGAGCGACTTCTTTTTTGGTTTGTGTTCTCAAAAATGCGTTACATCAAACGGTAACGTATATGATTATCGCGGAACTTAATTTCTTACGGTTTCTAGGTGCGGTGCTGCTATTCGCACTATTTATTTCACGTTTCCGCTGTCAGATAACTTAAAAGCTCAGGCGGTCCACTCAAGGTGACATTACCCTATGGGAAATTCCACGTGAGATTTTAGTCGACAGTGGGATTTTTTTACAATTAACTTTTTAAAACTATCTACAGCGTAGACCCTTTAATTTAAAACAAAGAACACAAATAGATTAAAATTTATACGCTGCAGACAGTTCTAAAAAGTTAATTGTAAAAATATCCCATGTGATGCTTGCAAGTGATTTTTGAAAATGTTTTAAAACTCATTTAACACATCAGGCCCATTTCGGGACTTTTTGGAAACTCTCCTCTATATTATAAGGTATAAATAAATTAAAAAAAAATTTTTTTAAATCCGGCCCAAAGTTAAAAACAATTAATTTGTTTATAAAAAAAAATTTTTGTTTACATTTCTTAAAACTCAAAAGAAAACTAAAACTTTCATTTTTTGACAACTTTTTCCTAAACTCAATATTTTCGGAATTATAAGCTACTGAATATAAGTCTACAATTACAAGTCAAAAATTTCGAAAATTCATAACTCGAAAATTTGTACAATTAAACAAAAATAAAAAAATACAAATCTAATTTGTTTCGATACTGTTGCGAAAAAAATAGAAAAATAAAAAAAGGGTGGGATCTTGGATTGCGAATAGAGAAGGGTCGACAATAAACGGATTCGTCGATTAATTAAAAAATGTATATTTCCTTTTAACCTTTTGGTTTTCACAAACGTAGAATTTAACAGCGTAAGAACTTACAAAAAAAGAGTTGAAAATTGAATAGTATGTTGCACGTGGCGAATGGCGTCGTTGAGACTAGAGGTTCCCACGTGGCAAAAATGGCGGCAGGTGACGCTCACGTCAGCACAGGTGACTCTCAGCTCCACTCAGCAAGACGAGAGAAAAGTAACTGAGCAGTTTGGCACCGACATCGGAAAAAGAGGGGGACAGGATCTGGGCGGAACCTTTGACACGTCACGAGAGCGATCGACCAATCCCAGACATAATGAACAAGAGGCCAAAAAGGCGAAGAATAACGAGAAACAACGAGAGCATCCAGAATTGGACTCTCCCTAACAGAAAAAACCATAACATCCCGCCCGCCTCGTTAATTTAACGAAAAAAAGGGTTCTAAAAGAGTCGGACGAGAAAAGAAGAATGAAGAAAATTGTTAGAAAATTTGGTTGAGCAGCTCAACTCTCCGCCCGCCGTAATCCATCGTTTTGATCAGAGATTTACTGTTGTTCCTGAACTAATATCGGCAAGGGGGAGATTTTGTGAATCGGTCTTTCATAAGTCCCAAAAGCTGTACGTAATCGTACAGTGCGTACAAGTCCATCTGGTCCTGGAAAAACTTCTTGGACTCGTCCTAGAGGCCATTTATTTGCTCGCATTAAGGAAGGATCAATCACCAACACGATGTCGTTTGGTCGGATGTTGGCTTGGGTTCTGGTCCATTTATTGCGCTGCTGGAGTGTATGAAGATAATCTCGAGACCAGCGCGTCCAAAAGAGATCCCTCATTTTTTTCACCAAATGCCAATGCTTATCGTTTTGCGAGCAAGGGTTTAAGTCTAATGATTCAGGAAGTTGTGATAATGGTCCGCCTGTCAATATGTGCCCGGGTGTCAAAACATCCAGGTCCTCAAGATCTCCAACAACTGGTACCAATGGACGCGAGTTCATGCAACCCTCAATTTGCACAACCAATGTGGACATCTCTTCGTATGTCAGCGTTCGCGTTCCAATGATTCGACGCATGTGAGACTTGGCAGTTTTTATTCCAGCCTCCCACAATCCTCCAAAGTGTGGAGCACCTGGGGGAATGAATTTCCAGGTCACACCCTGGTTGGCTAGTGAGTCATGGATCATACCCCAATCAAATTCAGCCTTTCGAAGCATCAATCGGAGCTCCGCCTCAGCGCCATGAAAAGTTGTTGCGTTGTCGCTCCAAATTTCGGACGGTGCGCCGCGCCGACCGATGAGACGACGCAGAGCAGCTAGAAAGGAATCTGACGTAAGATCACCAACGACTTCAAGGTGTACTGCCTTCACGCTCAGACAGACGAACAGAGCGATATAACCTTTAGTCGCACGGTATCCGCGACCCTTCGTAGTCTTCAATAAGAATGGCCCTGCATAGTCGACTCCACATCGTTCAAAGGGCCGTGAGGGAGTCACTCGCTCAGCTGGAAGTTGTCCCATCAACTGGCTAGCCCTCTGGATCTTTGTACGAGCACATGTGATGCACCGCCGAACATGCGCTTTGACTCGAACACGCCCTTTAATGATCCAGGCTCGTCGAATGGCGTAAGAATATGTCAGTTGAGATCCGCCGTGGAGCGATTTTTTGTGTGCCCAGTCAATAATGAGTTCAGCAAGATGACTTTGTCCTGGCAAAATGACAGGGTTCTTTTGATCATATGGCAGTGGAGAATTTTCCAATCGCCCGTCGACTCTCAAAATTCCTTTCGCATCAATGAATGGATGAAGACTGGCAAGTGAATGTCTTCGTGGTAATTCCTTACCGTGTTCCAATATTCGAAGAGTGTCGCCAAGGTAAAGGTGCTGAGTCCAATAAACGCAACCAAGAAAGGCTTGTTGCAATTCAGTTGCTTGCAATCCGTTTTTCATTAAGAGAGATCGATCCTCTTTGGGTAGCAAGATCTGTTTTATTCGCATGCACCATGCGGTGCAACGAAGAAGTTTCATCAGAGTGGAAAACTGTGAGAACGGTTCATTAACAGTTTTGAGATGACCAATGAGCACTGTTGATGGTAGTTCGCTTGTCTGTGACTGAGAAAAGGATGGTTCTTCGAATGGTGGATTGAGCGGCCATCCACTATCTTCCTGCTCTAGACACGAAGGACCGTGCCGCCACAACCTCATTGCAGAAAGCGTTCCCGGGTCGGTACCACGAGTCGCAATGTCGGCAGGGTTTTCCTTCGTTGGGATGTAGTGCCACAAAACCGATGGTAGAGATCGTTGGATTTTTGAAACTCGATTGGCAATGTAAACTGGCCACCGGGATGGATCAGAAGACCTAAGCCAATGAAGCACGATTTGTGAGTCGGACCAGGCGTAAATAGAAGAGTCGGACAACCTTAGTTCAGTAATAACGCGCGTAAGAAGCTCGATTACCAGCACGGCAGCACACAACTCCAAACGTGGGATAGAGATAGTTTTTACTGGTGCTACTCGTGTTTTTGAGGCAACGATTCTGGATAGAAATGTTCCATTTGATTTTCGAATCCGCAAGAACACCACTGCAGCATACGCAATGGCGCTTGCATCGCCAAAGCCATGGAGTTCAATTAAATCATCAGGTTGAGTCCCGATCCAGCGTGGACATCGTATCATTGAGAGAAGTGGCAAGTGATCGATAAAGGCAAGCCATCTTTGGGTTAGTGTTGCCGGCAGGTGATCGTCCCAGTCAAGTTGGTTTCGCCACAAGTCTTGCATTAGGACCTTCGCGACAATAATTATAGGAGCCAGCCATCCGACAGGATCAAATAAACGAGCCACTGTTGCAAGGATGCTTCTCTTAGTCGGTGTATCAGTACGCGTAATGTCGAGGGGTTTGAAACGAAATTCATCGCTGATCGGATCCCATGAAATTCCCAACGCTCCAACGGGTCCGTCTATCTCGATTTGGCGCCAGCTGGGACGTAATCGGTGACTACTGGGAATCGTATCTAGGAGGGACGGAGAGTTCGATATCCATTTCTTTAAGTGAAATCCTCCAGAGTTCATTATCGCAATCAGTTGATCACGACACTCCAGCGCTTCTTCTTCGCTGTCAGCTCCTGCTAGAAAATCGTCAACGTAAGTGTTGTCTCGTATGATCTTGACTGCCACCGGAAAACGATCTCCTGCGTCATCTGCTAATTGGTGCAACACTCGGATTGCCAAATAGGGAGAGCAAGTAACACCATAGGTAAGGGTGAGCAATTGAAAGTGTGTGAGCTTCTGTTCGCCTGGACGTTTCCATACTATCCGCTGAAGGTCAACGTCCGCCTCATGTACCCGTACCTGGCGATACATCATTTCGATGTCGGCGCAAAAGACAATGCGGAAGAATCGCCATCGCATTAAGACGGTTGTTAGTTCGTTTTGCAATTTCGGTCCTGAGTGTAGCAAGGTATTAGTGCAGGTTCCGTGAGATGTGGGTTTTGAAGCATTAAAGACCACCCTTATCTTAGGACGTCCATCAGCACTTTGCCAAATTGCGTGATGCGGGATATAATAGACAGGTGCTTCGCTCCTCATCGCAACATCATCGCTAATGGGTCTCATATGACCAAGTCGTTCATACTCCGTCATAAACTGTGTGTACTCCGTCGACAGACGAGGTTCTTTTTTCATGCGAAGTAACATGGAAGAAAGTACACGCTTGGCAGTAGTTAGCGATTCTCCCATTGAAAAATTGAGTGTCGAACGACGAGGAAGCCTTACAGTATATCTTCCACCGACGTCACGGCAATGCTCAGTTTGAAACAATCGTTCACACTCATGATCGTTCTCCGGGATTACTGGGTCTGCGATCTCTTCCTGAACCCAAAATCGTTCCAGCAACTCGACAAGGTCGTCGTGAGATTTGACGCGCATTGCAGTGACATTAGGTGAAGCGACATGGTTCGGAACTTCTGCTGACCAGTGTGGTCCAAGGATTGTCCAACCAAAGACGGTTCGTTGAGCAATTGGTTCATTTTGACGTCCACGACGAACTCCGTCTCGAATTAACGAGCCGTAGATATCGGCACCCAAAATTATATCGATCTCTCGAGGTACTCTAAAGTCTGGATCTGCTAGACTGAGACCGTTTAAGTGAGGCCACGTTTGTTTTGAAACCGGGGATGAAGGAATCTTTAAAGATAGATTTCGGATAACTAAGGCAAATACAAGAGTCGCTGGTGGTGATTCTTGGTGTCGTATGCGAAGAGTCACGCTACGGCGAGCTGTTTCGACTTGGGTATTACCTATAGCGTGGATAGGAATTCTCACCCTCTCTGGAATTACCTTTAGAGAGCTTACCAATTTTGATGAGACTAATGTTGCTTCGGAGCCTGGATCAAAAAGAGCTCTCGCTGTGACCACTGCCCCTTCGGTTGTCTCCAGTTTTACAACAGCGGTAGCCAGCAATGGTAGTCATGAGTCAGAGGGTTTATTTTGATCACTCTGCATTTTGGTTCGAGATTGTTTTTCGGATGGTCCACCAGCACTCTCAGAGTTAGGACGTTTACGGTCAGATGCGCCGTGGATCAGAGTGTGATGCAATCCTTTGCAATGACGACATCGATTTACAGAGCGACAATTTTGAGCTTGGTGTCCTGTTCGAAGGCAGTTGAAGCAGAGTCGTAATTCTGTAACCGTTTTTCGACGTTTTGAAACATCGAGACTTTTAAATTCTGAACAGCTGCCAACGAGGTGATTATTACCACAGACGGTACAGTTCTCTTGACCAGAAGACAAGGTCATTACTCGCGGTCGTCCCTGAGAAGCCGTCGTTGAGTTTGACTTACTCTTAATCAGCGTGGAATCTGAAGCTCGAGGAAGTTCAGTCGCGTGAAGTACTCGGATTCGTCCTTGGAGAAAAGTTTCAACACGGATGAAATCTGGAATTCGATCAGCTTCCCGTATTTCATTCTCCCAGTGCTTACGAGTCGTCATGTCCATGCCGTAGGCTGCGATGAACGTGAACCAATCGTCCCATTGGTCGACAGGACGGCCGAGAGTTCTGAGTGAGTCTCGCTTTCGTACTAGAGTGTCCAGCAGCTCTTGGAGGTTTGAGCCACTTTCTGCTTTTGCTGGTTTGATTGCCAGTAAGGCTGACAAATGATCCTGCACCAAGAGGCGTTTGTTATCGAAACGAGCCAATAATAGACTCCAGGCTGTAGAATAATTCGCGTCGGTAACGGAAAGTCCGTCTAAAGCGCGTCGCGCGTCGCCCTGTACTGCTCCCTTTAGGTAGAACAACTTTTGAACATCTGTAAGGTGCTCATCAGCATGGACAAGAGCGAGAAAAAGATCCCGGAATGGTTCCCAATCCTCACGTTTTCCGGAAAAAGTTGGCAAGTTAATTCGCGGCAGCTGACGGTGGGAAAGACCGGTAGCAGGTGAAGACTGGTGCTCCCCAACTGATGCTATTGTGTTTAAATGAAGTTGGCGATCATATAGACGGCCTAATGTTTCGGTGACGGTCAATGCGACAGTGTCAAACATGCCTTCAGTAAGATACGCTTCCTCGGCGATGCCTTCCTTAGTGACCAGTTTCATATGGTTGCGCTGCGCACGTTCCCAATAGCCCTGGAGTAGCTCAATGCGGCTCTGGACAGCGCCCGCGGTGATCTGCTCGACACCCTCGTCTAGGCATCGGGCTACGCAACTGTTAATCAACGTGATGAGCGAACCCTGGGTAGCTAATAGAGTACGCATCGCGGCGTCGAAAAGGGTTGCTGAGAAAAAAAATTACTAAATAAAGTTAACCGTTAGACAGGAAAGACGTTTTTTGCATGTCACAGAACTATGCAGCGTTTTCAGCGCTTCTGTATGGCTTGTTTATTCATTTTTTTATAAGGTGTTTGGGTCTCTGAAAGCGAGCGAGTAAGGTACCCTTTTTTACTTTTGCCCTCGGCACTCGCTATCATGAGCTACAGTGTTTGGGTCTCCGTAAGCGAGCGAGTAAGGTACCCTTTTTTTTACTTTTGCCCTCATCGCTCGCAATCAGAAACTATCAACACTTTGTTCAAAAAAAAAAAAAAGAAAAAAAAACATGTGCCTGCCCTAAGACGGCTGCGTCTGTGACAGCGATGTCAAAGAAATGAGAAAAGAAAACAAAATGCCTTCTCTGAGGCGGCTGCGTCAGTGGCAGCGATTTCAACCAAACTGCCTGCCCGGAGGCGGCTGCGTCAGTGGCAGCGATTTTAACCGAAATGCCTGCCCTGAGGCGGCTGCGTCAGTGGCAGCGATTCTAACCGAAATGCCTGCCCTGAGGCGGCTGCGTCAGTGGCAGCGATTTCAACCAAAATGCCTGCCCTGAGGCGGCTGCGCCAGTGGCAGCGAATTCATCCAAAATGCCTTCTCTGAGGCGGCTGCGTCTGTGGCAGCGATAAAAAAAGAGAGAAAAAAAAAGAACCCGAAAACGGTCGACCCCTTCTATTATCCGGCTCGAAGGACCAAAAAATATGTTGCGAAAAAAATAGAAAAATAAAAAAAGGGTGGGATCTTGGATTGCGAATAGAGAAGGGTCGACAATAAACGGATTCGTCGATTAATTAAAAAATGTATATTTCCTTTTAACCTTTTGGTTTTCACAAACGTAGAATTTAACAGCGTAAGAACTTACAAAAAAAGAGTTGAAAATTGAATAGTATGTTGCACGTGGCGAATGGCGTCGTTGAGACTAGAGGTTCCCACGTGGCAAAAATGGCGGCAGGTGACGCTCACGTCAGCACAGGTGACTCTCAGCTCCACTCAGCAAGACGAGAGAAAAGTAACTGAGCAGTTTGGCACCGACATCGGAAAAAGAGGGGGACAGGATCTGGGCGGAACCTTTGACACGTCACGAGAGCGATCGACCAATCCCAGACATAATGAACAAGAGGCCAAAAAGGCGAAGAATAACGAGAAACAACGAGAGCATCCAGAATTGGACTCTCCCTAACAGAAAAAACCATAACAGATACAGAATAGAAAAAAAATATTTTTTAGCCGAATTTAAGAGATGGACTTAAATCTCACGTGGAATTGCCCATATATATGTTTTTTTTTGAAAAAAGAATCAGCTACGATTTTCGGAAATGAAAATTTTGAATCTTGGGACGATTCCAGATAAAACTGCGTTAACACAATTTTGACTTATTTTAGGTAAACCTAAAAGTGCTTGAAGACCACCGTGGGGAGCGTGGGGTAATGGGAACTTTTAAATTTCACGTACTTAAAAGCCTTCAAATTCGCTGTAATGTCTAGAAAATCTTCTACAACCTTTGTTTATATCATTCCAAAACAAACGATCACATTCTTAACAAATTTTTAGTGAAGACAAGGGAAAATGTATTTTTTGAGTTTTCGTTGTAAAATGCAAAATACAAAAAAATACAAAATAAAAAATAAAATAATAAAAATACAAATATAATATAAAAATATATAATAATATAAAATATAATAAAAATACAAAATACGATTTTCACTACTTATGGTGATAAGTACCCAGTGAGAAATTTCTCACCGGTCCAATATCGGTCCAATATTGGGAGCCAAGAGACCGATCATCGGTCCAATAAAGGCTCCCAATATTGGACCAATATGGGCTGATGCTTGGGATGTAACGGCATCGCCAATCATCGGTTGTCAATATTGGTCCAATATTGGCCGAATATTGGCAACCAAGAGAAAAAATTTTTTTAAATAAATTTTTTTAATTAAATAATAATAATAAAAAATTAATGTTTATAATTTTTGTTTAATATATTTATTTGTTTAATTATTTATTTTTAATAATTCATGTAAATAATAAATAATTTATTATTTATAAATTATAATAATTTAAAAATGCAGCAGCTATTAGAAAATAGCATTCTGCAAAAAAATTCTATCATTGAAAAATCAATGATAGGCGAGAGAAATCCGCGTCTTTAAATAGATTCGCAGATGATAGACAAGAGATATCCGCGTCATTAAACGGATTCGCAGATATACTCTGGTCTCGCGACGAATCTCTCGATACTTATATACACTGGAGTCGCCGTGTCAGTTGCGAGAACGGTTACAGCGTCCCTCTTGCGGCGGAGATAAGAATTGTCACGTAAACTGCGGGTATAATAAGGCGGTCGGTAAAGCGATTTAGCAGTTTACGTGACAATTCTTATCTCCGCCGCAAGAGGGACGCTGTAACCGTTCTCGCAACTGACACGGCGACTCCAGTGTATATAAGTATCGAGAGATTCGTCGCGAGACCAGAGTATATCTGCGAATCCGTTTAATGACGCGGATATCTCTTGTCTATCATCTGCGAATCTATTTAAAGACGCGGATTTCTCTCGCCTATCATTGATTTTTCAATGATAGAATTTTTTTGCAGAATGCTATTTTCTAATAGCTGCTGCATTTTTAAATTATTATAATTTATAAATAATAAATTATTTATTATTTACATGAATTATTAAAAATAAATAATTAAACAAATAAATATATTAAACAAAAATTATAAACATTAATTTTTTATTATTATTATTTAATTAAAAAAATTTATTTAAAAAAATTTTTTCTCTTGGTTGCCAATATTCGGCCAATATTGGACCAATATTGACAACCGATGATTGGCGATGCCGTTACATCCCAAGCATCAGCCCATATTGGTCCAATATTGGGAGTCAATCGGCGCCCAGCACGGCAACCAATATTGGACCGATATTGGACCGATTAAAGTCTATTGGCAATTTCTCACTGGGTAGTGAAAATCGTATTATTTAGTTCTCTTTTTTCATTATATTATAGGTGAATATGTGTAAATATGTATACTTGTATAAAAATCGAAATAATAATAAAATTTGTTTATGTTTTTATTTTTTTATTCAAATTTTGGCCTGTAAGAATTCTGTGGGGTAATGGGAGAATTAGTGTCAGACCAAAGAATTTTCGTTACTATGTTGCGTCTTTCGTTATTTCTTTTAAAATTGTAAAAGATATCACCTTTTGAAAAAACTTTTAATTAAAAAACAATTTTTAGTGGAAAAAATGAAAAATTTAATTTTTTTTCAAAAATTTTTTATTCAATTATAATTTAGGAAAAAATTTATTCTAAGTCTAAAGTTTTGGCTTCATTGTAAGTATTAACACTTTTTTCTATTAGAAAACAAAAAATATTCCTAAAATATAGAAATTTTTTAAATTTCAAGTGAAAGCTCCCATTACCCCACAAATTGGGTGATCGCAAAAAATGTATTTTTTTTTTGAAAATTTTTTTTTCCAATTTATTTTCTCTTTTTAAGTTTCTAATTAAACATAATTAAAGATAAATAACGAAATGAGTAGGAAATGACGAAAACAATGTATTATTATAAAGATAAGTTGGTTTTTTTAATAATTTTCCTTAAGAGGCTCCAATTCCCCCACGCTCCCCTATAAATATTTTTAAATATAGGGGAGAGTCTTCAGTTGTGAGTCGGGTTTTATTTTTGACCCGTAAATTGTAAACGGATAAACGAAATTGTAAATAAAATACACCGTTCGAAAGGTAACAGAAATACGCAATTTTTATTAAAAGAAACTGTAGTGTTTCGATGAACTCAAAAAATTTTACGATACATTTTCCGAGCACATCGCTTTTGTCAAAAAAAAATGTCTCCAGTTGTGAGACACTCATTAAAAATTGCTAATTAATTTAATAAGTTTGACATAAAACGTTATGTTTAGTATAAATAATTAAATATATTAATAATATATATTATTATATACTAAATAATAATATTTATTCGCCAAAATATGACTATCAAATAAACATAATTTAATAGCTTGAACAAGAGCATTAAAATTGATTTCTTCTGAATCAATTGACTTTTTTCCACTTGACATGCCCAAAAATACTAGAAAAAAAATCAAAACAACATTTAAATAGTATGCCTGAAAAGTCGTATTTTTTATGCTGCCCAGATGGGTGTTGACACCGTCTCACAACTGGTGATATGCTGTGTCTCACACCCAGAAATTGGCGCTATTTTGAAAAAGGAAAATTAAATTATTTTCAACCGTGGATTGGAACAATGCAATATTGCATCACAAAATATAAGGAAAACACTAAAAGAAAATGCATTACATTTACGTTTTCCAATTAATTAACTTGGAAAAAAAATACTTTGCATTTATTGAAAAAACGCTTTTTAGTCGATTATCACACACAGTGTTGGTATTTAACAAAAACAGTTTATATATCCGCTTCGGCGTACACGAAAAAGTTGGCTCATATAAAAAGAAATGTTTTTATTTAAACCAATCGGCTTTTTAATATTGCATGTTAAAAAAAATTGACTGTCTCACAACTGGAGACTCTCCTCTATTAAAATATATAAATAAGATTACAAAATATATAAAAATTATATATAAATAAAAACGTAACTCTTTAAAAATTAATTATTAAATATTTGCATAATATGTGAGCATTTTTTATACTTTTTATTTATTTTTAATTAATAAATATATACCGACAGATTAGCTCAGTCGGATACATGCCTCGCTGGGCGGTCGTTTAAGGACCAAGGGTATAAGTACCCTTGGTTCGCGCCCATTCGGCTTGGTATTTTTCCGGCACGTGAGACAATCTGAGCGGGAGGTTTGACGTCGAGGTATAATGATGTGCACTGTCGATTATTGTCCGGTACACACCATTAGAACTCGACTGTCGATAAACCGGTTGTACTCAGAGAGGTTTTCTACAGTTTCCCTCTTCTCTGGCGAGAAAACCCATTGACGGGTGGTCCAGGCGAATGCGAGTACTCCTATAATAAAGTCGGCTGTAGACGCAAAATTAGGTTAATATAATTATAGGAAAAATTTAATATGTAGAATGGTTATGCTTAATCCAAAAAAGTATTTCTCGGGGACTCTTGTCGAAGTGCGTAAGGCCAATAGGGCAGGAGTATAAACAATATAAAAAAAAAAAAAAATTAATAAATATATTAAATTTTTTTATAAAATTCGAAGTTATTAAAATGCAACACAATAAAAAACACTAAATTTACATTTATTTTGATTACTTATTAAATAAATTTCACGAACTTTAATAAGATGATATTTCTAAATAAGTCAAGTTGAATTGTTTCAAAACTTAACTAATATGTTATATATTTTAAAATATAATATAAAAAAAGAAATTCTTGAAAAATTATTAAGTGTGAATTATAATAAATTTAAAAAATAATAATTTTTAATAAAAAATAACTATAAAATTTGTTTAAATTTTAGTTTCATTTAAAGAAACTCGTTTATAATTTTAATTATAATCAATAATAATTAGTTAATAATTAATAACAATTAATAATAATACTGAATAATAAATCATAATAATTAATAATAATTTATAATTAGTTTATAATAATAGGGCCCGTTTTCGATGAAGCGTCCTATTCAGCCCTGGATACGAGGCGCGATGTGATTGTTTTGCTGGAATGATGGTTTGCTAGTCGATCGTGCAGAACTTTTTAAAATCTCTAATGCCTTTAAAACCGCTTAATATTTTTGAAGCTACTAGGTCTACTTTTAAAGAGGAGATGTCAAGCTTTATTATACATTAACGGTCAAAATTGAGAGACCACCCATTTTCAGGTGATTGAAAAACATTTTAAAACATAAAATGTATGGAAACAAAATTATTTTTCTATTTATTTTTCGAAAGATGATAACATTTTAAAAAGAACAAGATCTTTTAGAAGTCATTTAGCCCATATTTTATTTAGATATTTTTAAAAAATCGTCATTTTCAATGTTTTACAAAAATTTGAATAACTTCTAAAATAATGAAAGCTTTTTAATGATCTTAGGCTTATTTTAAAGGATATTTGCTACACTAAAAACTATTCTAGAAAATATATAAAATATCATATGGTGTAGATTTTTAAAGAAAATTTAATGAAAAAAATACGTTTGAATTTTAAAAATTATTTTTCTGTTAATAAGATTGTTTTTAAATTTTTTGAATTTTTTGGTCCAAATTTGACAGCCTGCATTTTCTAAGAAAAAAATTACACGTTAATGCCTATAAGTAATTCTTATAGTGTAGCAAATGACCTTTAAAATAAGCCTAAGATCATTAAACAGCGTTCATTATTTTAGAAGTTATTCAAATTTTTGTAAAACATTGAAAATGACGATTTTTTAAAAATATCTAAATGAATTATTGGCCAAACGACTTCTGAAATATCTTGTTCTTTTCAAAATTGTATCATCTTTCAAAAAATAAACAGAAAAAAATTTTAGTTTCAATAAATATTATGTTTTAAAACGTTTCTCATTCGCCTGAAAATGGGTGGTCTCTCAATTTTGACGGGTAGTGTATGTGAATTTTAGTTTTTTTATAATCTGGATTAGAGCAATCCTGAACTTGAAGTTGGGTAATGGAATTTTCAAAAATCAGAAAATTAGACGGTATTTCTCACACTCTAACTCAGTTTCTATTTAACGAATAGTTTTGAACTTTAGCTCATTTTACGCGAAATTTTATATGCTTTCCAATGATTATTATAAAAATTTTCTAGACTTATTTTTAACTGAAATATTATCGAAAAATGAGAGCCATGCTTTTAATACGAATTTTGTAAATGGACTGACAATTCTGGTCGGTACTGTAATATTTTCATTATTTTCACACTATATTTAATATGATATTTTTAATTTTTATAACTTAAATTCGTAATAACCGACCCAGGCAACACAGTTACTATAGTAACTGTACTATAGTTACTATAGCATACTATAGTACTATAGTTACTATAGTAATGCAAGTAACAAACTTGTAACAAAATAGCAAAAAGCAGTAACAAGTGATCCACCAGGTGGTCACAAGGTGACATTACATTTCTCTCTCAAAGTAGTAACAAAATGTCATAACCAATAAGCAACATTTAGTTGTCTCAGGTGTCACAATTCAGTAACATTTATCAGCTATGTTTTTATAACAGATAACCTCAAATTTTTGTAAGTGGATTTGTTTGTTGTTCGTTTAATAAAATATTGTTTTAAACAAAGAGTGAACTATATGTAGTAAAATAATTTACCACATCTCAATTTAATACAACTTGAAATGGATGTATAAAAACTCATATAAGAATAAAATAGAGAATAGAATAAAGAGAATAAAATATATATAAATATAGAGAATAAAATTTTGACACTTGGATATAAAAAAATCAAAATTGTAAATAAAGAATAACAAAACTAAATCAGGCTATCAGAATAGAAAATTCAATAACTCTTGAATGAATTTTACTATTTTTTTAAATTATATCTTTGCAAGGAAAAATATCTTCTTTATAGCAAAAATTATTTATTTACACATATGTTAAGACAATTCACAAACTTTTTGACTTGTGACAAATTAACTTTTTGTACACTGAAATTTTTCAACAAAAATTAGCGTTCAGCAAATATGATTATTTATTTGTTAAAAATTATCTTCACTTGTTGAGTAAATAGTTATACTATAATTTGTAAATGGGTGAGTTTTTAAAAAATTTACTTTGACAAAATAAAAGCGAGAAAATTTTGATTTTGAAAATGTTTGTGAGAAATCAATTTTTTTACATTACATTTATTTTTCAAATAAAAGGAAATACTTTCATAAAAGTGGACTATAGAGTTCACATTGAAAAAGTGGCAAATGATGTTTTTTACATATAGGCAATTTTTGTCTGAGAACAAAAGCAAAAACGGCACTACCTGGTTTAAATGACATGAAATTGGTAAACAATCATTTTCGAACGAGTATTTCTCACCACACGGGAACTTTCTACAAAATCTGCCAACGAACCAATGACATAAATCTTCTTAATTATCTAAATTCGAAAGATTTTTTTAATCCTTTCAAAAACGTGGTTGCAAAATGGGAAATACAAAAGTAATGTAATGACAGGCGGAAAGATGTTTATTACAGCCATTTGCCGTTAGAGGGCAGAAGCATGCAGCGAGCGTAAAGGCTCAGCTGTCAATATTATTTGCATTACATTGCTACAGTATTTCCCATTTTGCAACCACGTTTCTGAAAAGATTAAAAAAATCTTTCGAATTTAGATAATTAAGAATATTTGTGTAATTGGTTCGTGGGCAGATTTTGTAAAAAGTTCCTGTGTGAAGAGAAAAACTTGTTCGAAAATGATTGTTTACCAATTTCACGTCATTTAAACCAGGCAGTGTCGTATTTTTTTGGTGATAACTGTTTGTCGCACGTAATCTAGAAATTTAAGAGACCATAGAACAGCATTAAAAAAAACAATTTTTGACTTAATTAATAAGGATTATAATCACAAGACAAATTTTTATTTGAATATTTAGAGAAACTTTTATTTTTATTATTTTATTTTAATTAAATAAGAAAAATAAGAGATTACCTAAATATTTCATGTAAATTAAATAATAATATATATTTAATAAATACATGAATAACAAAAATTAAACTCATGTGCACAAACTTTCAGTGATTTTAGGATCACTAACTTTTGTTACTAGTATGTTACAAGTTTTTACGGTAACAAATGTACACAAGTGTAACTTGTAAAAGTCAACCATTATGATGTTAACTGAATAACTTGTAACATACTAGTAACTGCGTTATTGGTAACCTGTGACCACTGAGGAAATTGTCTAACAAATAACTGGTTGCCTGGGGACCCCGAAAACCTACAAGAAACAAGTTTCAATCAAATTCAATTAATTTCTAAGAATTTTTGAAAAATTGTCTGCAGTATTTGATCTACCATTTTAAATATCGAAAATCTAACTTCATAATCGTAATCAGCGACCTAGAAAACACCCGAGTAACGATTTTCAAGCGAATCCGAAAAATTAAACAAAATATGCCCGTCATATTTTATCCGCCATTTTGTATTTTTAAAAATGGACTTCAGATTCGATATCAGCGACCCCGATATATATTAGGATTAATGAAAGGATATTCTTGGGATATCCTAGAGATGTTCTTAGCATATTTTTGAATGTCTAGAGGACATCTTATGGATAACCTTAGATATTCTGAGGATGTCCCTGGGTTATCCAAACCGATGGTCTTTAAGATATCCTAACATCTTCCGTTGGATGTCTCTAGGACATCCCTAAAATATCCACAGGATGATTCCATAATTCAGGACATCCTAATGATATCCTCAGAATATCCTTTTCTTGTGAGGGTGTTTTTCAAAACATCGATTTAACATCAACTTCTCAAGTTGTCAATTTTTCTGAACAGGATAATCATAAATCTATTAGTTTTCAATAAAAATTGCTTTCTTTAGTCTTTTATAGAATAACCCGTGTAAAATGCCGTAAATTGTCTTATTAATATTACGGCTTCTATAACGTCCCTTTAAGGTTGCCTTACTAACGAATTTCCCAATCTAGCCTTATAAGGACTCTATAATTTTTCTTTCAGATTTCCTTATTTATTTATCAGGCAAGAAAATATACGGTCCCTTTTTACGGTCCTGATTGGGTTCCTACATGTACCCTAAATCTATTCTAAGAAATAAAATTCAAAAAGACTTAAATAAATAATAAATAAATATTATATTGTCATTCATTAATTATTATAAATTACTATTAACAATATTAATTATTTTAAATTATTGTTTAAAGTAAAACAAAATTTACTTTTAAAGAATGTTGGAATTATAAAATAAGTCACGTCCATGTGATAATATGATAATTTATTGTTTAATAAATTATTATCTTATAATTGCCACAATGAATTAATGGATCAATACCTAATTGTTTATAATAACTAATCAACAGTTAAAACCTTAATTAACTAATGAGTCAATCAATTAATGTTTTCAACTGTTGTTAATTAATTATTATAAACAATCAGGTATAGATTCATTATTTCATTGTATATATCTATTATAAAATAATGTATTAAACAATAAATTATTATAAATATTTATTATTATTTAAGAAAAATATATTAAATTTAAAATAAATATATAATAATTTATTGTTAATAATCATTAGTATTTTATATAGTCACATGGGCGTGCCAATGATTTAAAGTAATTATATATATGTTACCGGTAAAACCCGAAGTCCAGGCATTTTGCGAAATGCCTAGACAAATCGGGAAATACCTAAAATCTTAGGTATTACTCAAATTTCCTAGACATTTTTAGGTATTTTCCGAATTGCCTAGGCATTTTCGTAAATTTCCTAGGCATTTCGCAAAATGCCGAAGTCGATTTAGGCAAATTGAAAAATTTATTGAAACCTTAATTGTGAACATATATTTTTTGCTGGTTATTTGTTGCAGCATGTCAAACTTACGGGATTTTCGCCGTAGATTACGAATCTGTAAGTTAAATTGTCCCATCACGTCTCAATTTTGAGAAAAACGGGGTCCAAGTGTCAAAATATCCCATTTTTAGCACTTTTTGAAGCACTATAAAAAAAAGAACGCGACGTGATAGAAAGCTCAAATATGTCTTAAATGAGAGCTCGAACCCTCAACTTTAAAATCTAAAAACAAAAAACTATGTAGAAATAACTCAAAATTGTGGTGAACAACTTTTTACCGCGTGCGCGCCCATCAGCTATTATTTTAGTTAGCGATCATATAGGGTAAATTAATAAAAAGTTGTTCCCCACAATTTTAAGTTATTTCTACTTGGCTTTTTGCTTTTGGATGTTAAAGTTGAGGGTTCGAGCTCTTATTTAAGACATATTTGAGCTTTCTATCACATCGCGTTCTTTTTTATAGTGCTTCAAAAAGTGCTAAAAATGGCATATTTTGATACTTTGACCCCGTTTTTCTCAAAATTGAGACGTATTCTTGTAGCAATATTTTGTCGAACAGTGTAATAGACTAATAATTTTGTAAACAATCTGTTTACATTAGTATGCGCAGCTTACAAATGATCAACTTTTCATTTTGCCTAAATCGACTTGGGCATTTCGCGAAATGACTAGGTATTTCGCGAAATACCTAGGCAATTTGAGAAATGCCTAAAATTTCTAGGTAAAACTCGAATTTCCTGGCCACTTTTAGGTATTTCCCGATTTGCCTAGGCATTTCGCAAAATGCCTGGACTTCGGGTTTTACCGGTAACATATACAATATTGTTAGAAGTAAAAATGAAAATACATTAAAGTCAATTCATTATTCTAACAGTGGATAATACCGTCCCTTCATTCAAATGTAGGCCAGTCGGTGAGTGCAAAAAGTGCACATAAGTGCAACCTGAAAAGTCGAAGCAGTTTCTTGTAGTTTGAGGGCCCCAAATAAAAGCCCCATAGTTTGCACCACATTTCCGGTTGCGAAAAACGGTGTAAACAATCGCCAAAGTTCGAAAAACATGGTTTTTCGATGACTGTTGCTTCCGGTTAAATTTTAGGGGAAAAAGTTGTGATTGAAAGTTATAGAGCTTGGAAATAGCTTTCAAATGATTGGTCGCAAGTTAAAAAAGCTTAATTAGTTTAGTTGCAAATGAATTTAAACCATTAAAAATAGCACTTTTTTAATTGTTTAATAACTTTGTTAATAATTATCGAATTTGTTTCTAACTTCCCAGAAATATTCCCCTTGCGAGGCTGAATAAATCCAAAAAAAAATCAACTTGATCGGGTAAATAGTTTATGCATAATTCCATTTGTTAACTAAAAACATGTAATTTTTCAACGGAATTTCCCCACTTTTGGACCTGCGAATTTCGTTTTTTTTCTTGGAGACTACAGTTAAGGAGTCTAACTTTAGTTCCATTTAAATGAGAAATTGATTTTTTTTATTTAAGTGCATAGCAATAGACGTTAAAAAACGGTATGTTTTTTTGACATAAACAAATGGAATAACTCGGCCAATTTTCACTTTATCGATTTCGTGTAAAGGGCATTTGATTTCATTTGTTTTCACAAAACTTTTCCAAAAAAAAAATCCGATCTAACTTCAAGAGGTGGAGAGTTAACTTTTTTTTAAAAAAAAATTCCTGACAAGTTAATTATTAATGTTTTTTATTGAAATTCGCACCACTTACAGTTTGATACATGTTTTTTATGTAAAAAAATTAAACATAAGGTTTTGTGCATTTTTTTAAAATTTATAACAAGTAAAAGTAAATGTATCCATTTTTCAACCTCTGAACGGCGGAGTGGGGGTACTCGGTGGAGCGTGATTCTCGCCGCCGCAACTGAATTCAGCTGTTCAAATTTGCAAAAATGGTCATAACTTCGTTAATTATTTACCGATTTTTATCTTTCTTTTTTTAATTCGATGTATTTTTTTACGCTGAATCCAAAAATAATTTTATATGTTTTCAAAATACAATATTTTTAATAATAAAAAAGAAAATTTTTTTTAACAACAAATTTTTAATTATTATTTATCATATTTGACAAAAAATTCTTTTCGTACATATAATTCCATTAAATTTAAAATAATATTATGACATAAAAAAATAAAATTATTTACTTATAAGTGTGTAGCATTGTTGTATTGATAGTTGAACAGGCGTGCATATGTGTACCTGATGCTACAAGCTTATATATAATTAATTTTAATTTTTTTATGTCATAATATTATTTTAAATTCAATGGAATTATATGTACGAAAAGAATTTTTTGTCAAATATGATAAATAATAATTAAAAATTTGTTGTTAAAAATTTTTTCTTTTTTATTATTAAAAATATTGTAATTTGAAAACATATAAAATCATTTTTGGATTCGGCGTAAAAAAATACATCAAATTAAAAAAAGAAAGATAAAAATCGGTAAATAATTAACGAAGTTATGACCATTTTTGCAAATTTGAACGGCTGAATTCAGTTGTGGCGGCGAGAATCACGCTCCTCCGGGTACCCCCACTCCGCCGTTCAGAGGTTGAAAAATGGATACATTTACTTTTACTTGTTATAAATTTTAAAAAAATGCACAAAACCTTATGTTTAATTTTTTTACATAAAATACATGTATCAAACTGTAAGTGGTGCGAATTTCAATAAAAAACATTAATAATTAACTTGTCAGGAATTTTTTTTTAAAAAAAAGTTAACTCTCCACCTCTTGAAGTTAGATCGGATTTTTTTTTTGGAAAAGTTTTGTGAAAACAAATGAAATCAAATGCCCTTTACACGAAATCGATAAAGTGAAAATTGGCCGAGTTATTCCATTTGTTTATGTCAAAAAAACATACCGTTTTTTAACGTCTATTACTATGCACTTAAATAAAAAAAATCAATTTCTCATTTAAATGGAACTAAAGTTAGACTCCTTAACTGTAGTCTCCAAGAAAAAAAACGAAATTCGCAGGTCCAAAAGTGGGGAAATTCCGTTGAAAAATTACATGTTTTTAGTTAACAAATGGAATTATGCATAAACTATTTACCCGATCAAGTTGATTTTTTTTTGGATTTATTCAGCCTCGCAAGGGGAATATTTCTGGGAAGTTAGAAACAAATTCGATAATTATTAACAAAGTTATTAAACAATTAAAAAAGTGCTATATTTAATGGTTTAAATTCATTTGCAACTAAACTAATTAAGCTTTTTTAACTTGCGACCAATCATTTGAAAGCTATTTCCAAGCTCTATAACTTTCAATCACAACTTTTTCCCCTAAAATTTAACCGGAAGCAACAGTCATCGAAAAACCATGTTTTTCGAACTTTGGCGATTGTTTACACCATTTTTCGCAACCGGAAATGTGGTGCAAACTATGGGGCTTTTATTTGGGGCCCTCAAACTACAAGAAACTGCTTCGACTTTTCAGGTTGCACTTATGTGCACTTTTTGCACTCACCGACTGGCCTATAAATACAAATGTCAAAAATTAACAAATATACCATTCGAAAGATTATTAAATTCTACGATTAATGATATATAACTGAAAATTTTAATAATTTATATAAATATTGCAGCAACCCACAAATTTGACAAAAAAATTTAATTTTTGTCAAATTTGTGGTTTGCTGCAATCTTTATATAAATTATTAAAATTTTCAGTTATATATCATTAATCGTAGAATTTAATAATCTTTCGAATGGTATATTTGTTAATTTTCTGACATTTGTATTTACAAGAAAATCGTGATTTAAAGATTAGTATGTTTTTGGGCCGTGCGCGTGCAGCCGTACCGGTAATTCCCGACGTTAGTGTAAACAATTCATATTATTTACTCTTTTATTGTTAAAATATTTATATAATCAATAATTAACAACTTTAAATAGCAATACCTAATAACAATGAAATAACTAAATCTGGCTCCAACTATGGGATTTCCCAACCTTGGGAATTAATTGGGATTAGAGTTACACAAGCCCACTTTGAACATTGGGGAATGTTAATAAGGCAACCTTATAAGGACCTTACAAAAGCTGCAATATTAATAAGGATATTTACTGCAGTTTCTACAAGAGTAATATAATAATTTCATATTTTAAAACAAAAAGTCAAATTCTACGCTACCGTCCACGAGTATCAGGACGATTACACGCGACTCTATGAAAAAACATGTCATCATTTTTTCAATCATATCTCGTAAATAAAAGGAGATACAAAAAAATGTTAAATACGGTTAGAAACCTGATTAAATTTTGCGTAAAATAAGCCATCTTTGAAGTAATTTCGTTAACTATTTTTTAAGTTGTAGAGTGAGAGATAAATAAAAAAAATTATCAAATTTTCTCATTTTTGTCTCTTGACTTTAACTTTTTCAAAAATCTAAAAAAATATAGATAAAAGTTTTTTAAAAACACAGAAATCTTCGTTTGAATTTCAGGTTTAAAATAAGCCTTCGAAAATTAAAAAAGATTAATCCGTCTTTGATATATCATTAAAAATGTGAAGCCGTGTTTCGACCGATTAGTGCATTGAAATTCAACTCTGACAACTCGATTCTGGCTTCGAGCGGCTGGGAATGAGAGAGAAATCAGAGACGAATTCATGCGGGGAACGATGAACTTTCGAGTTTCTTTATATTACTTGTGAAACATCATTATTTATTATTTCCCAGCATAAATCCGTCTCTGTTTTCTCTCCCATTCGCGGCCGCGCGAAGCTAGAATCGAATCGTCACAGTTGAATTTCAATGCACCTATCGGTCGCAACACGGCTTCACATTTTTAATGATATATCAAAGACCGATTACCCTTTTTTAATTTTCAAAGGCATATTTTAAAGCTGAAATTCTAACGAAGATTTCTGTGTTTTTAAAAAACTTTTATCTAAATTTTTTTTAGATTTTTGAAAAAGTTAATGTCAAGAGAGAAAAATGAGAAAATTTGATAATTTTTTTCATTTCTTTCTCACTCTACAGCTCAAAAAACAGTTAACGAAATGACTTCAAAGACGGCTTATTTTACGCAAAATTTAATCAGCTTTCTAACCGTATTTAAGATTTTTTGTATCTCCTTTTATTTACGAGATATGATTGAAAAAGTGATGGCATGTTTTTTCATAGAGTCGCTTGTAATCGTCCTGATACTCGTGGACGGTAGTGTATTTTAACGTTGTTTTAGTGAAAGGGTAAAGATTTTTAAATTCAACAATTTAAACATAATTATTATTGAAAATTGCATTTGAATAAAAATTACAAATTTTTGTCAATAAGAAATATTTGTTAAAGGGCTTAGGGGGTTAAGTGTGCAAAAACTGCCCCCGCATCTATTTTTCTCAAATTTGGCCCATATATTACTATCCATATGACTATAACTTTCTGCAATTTTGAACTCAAAATTCGCTTTTTTAGAGGAGTTATGGAGGGGGAAAGCAAAATCAAAAAACTTATTTTTCTCGAAAACTACTGAACCGATTTTAATGAAATTTTAAGAGGTTGCAGATATAGATAAGACGATTTTAGAAAAAAAAATTTTGAAATTTTCAAAAATTTTTTTTAGGGTTATTTTTTGAAGTGACCACTTTCTCTTTTGTTGTAAAAAGTATCTTATAATGTCCCCTTTAACATATATTTTTTCCAAATTTTTTAAAAATATAGTTTTTGAGTAAAATGTCAAAAACCATGGTCATGCTATTTGTCACGTATACGGTAATGCACATATATACATATGGGCAATTTCATGTGATAGGGTATAGCCAAATAAGTATGGAAAAAGTGACCCGAATATATTTTTCCCATTCATTCCTACCCACTTAAAAATAACTTTTTGAAATTTTTAACTCAAAATTTTGGGTTTTTTGGAACTTATGGAGAGGAAAAAATCGAAAAACGCATTTTCCTCAAAAACTACTGTATGCATTTTAATCAGCTTTGGATATGTTGAAAAGACAATTAAAGAGATTCCAAAAAAAATTTCAAATTATTTTTTCAAAAAATTCCAAACATCTTTTTTTTTTGAAAATTTCAAAATAAAATTTTTTTGAAATTTTCAAAAAAAATTTGTTTAAATCTATTACAGTGAAATTTTTATGTATTTTCTCATTTCATTCACTTATGTCATCTACTTAATAAAAAAATTTTGCTTTACATGATTTCAGGGTGTGTCACGGTAAATAACTCAAAAACCATACCCGATACATTTTTATGCTGTATGTAAATGGTTAATTAATTAATTATTTGTTTAATCACAAATTAATACTTAGGGGTTTTCTGAATACAAGTCTGGAATCAATGTTAAAAAAAATTATTTCCAAAGAAAAATCCAAAAAATTTTATTTTGGCATTTAAAATTTTTTTCTTTTTTGATCGTTGAAGCGGTACATCACACTTTTTTTATTTAACTTTTTTAACAGTCTTACTTATCAAAGAATAATGGCCTAGATGATTTTAGAGTGGGACACGGTAAAAAAAAACTCAAAAAATCCTAAAATTTGATTTTAAAATTTTCAAAATTTTTTTCTTTGTCTAAAATTATTTTTTATAGTAACATTAGATTTGTATTTAGCAACCTCAATAACCCACTAGTAATAAGTTGCAAAAATATTTGACAGGTTTTTTAAAATTAACCATTTACATACAACATAAAAATGTACCGTGACACACCCTGAAATCATGTCAAGCAAAATTTTTTTATTAAGTAGATGACATAAGAGAATGAAATGAGAAAATACATAAAAATTTCACTTTAATAGATTTAAACAAATTTTTTTTTTGAAAATTTCAAAAAAATTTTATTTTGAAATTTTCAAAAAAAAAGATTTTTGGAATTTTTTAAAAAAATAATTTGAAATTTTTTTTGGAATCTCTTTAATTGTCTTTTCAACATATCCAAAGCTGATTAAAATGCATACAGTAGTTTTTGAGGAAAATGCGTTTTTCGATTTTTTCCTCTCCATAAGTTCCAAAAAACCCAAAATTTTGAGTTAAAAATTTCAAAAAGTTATTTTTAAGTGGGTAGGAATGAATGGGAAAAATATATTCGGGTCACTTTTTCCATACTTATTTGGCTATACCCTATCACATGAAATTGCCCATATGTATATGTGCATTACCGTATACGTGACAAATAGCATGACCATGGTTTTTGACATTTTACTCAAAAACTATATTTTTAAAAAATTTGGAAAAAATATATGTTAAAGGGGACATTATAAGATACTTTTTAAAACAAAAGAGAAAGTGGTCACTTCAAAAAATAACCCTAAAAAAAATTTTTGAAAATTTGAAAATTTTTTTTTCTAAAATCGTCTTATCTATATCTGCAACCTCTTAAAATTTCATTAAAATCGGTTCAGTAGTTTTCGAGAAAAATAAGTTTTTTGATTTTGCTTTCCCCCTCCATAACTCCCCCAAAAAAGCGAATTTTGAGTTCAAAATTGCAGAAAGTTATAGTCATATGGATAGTAATATAGGGGCCAAATTTGAGAAAAATAGATGCGGGGGCAGTTTTTGCACACTTAACCCCCTAAGCCCTTTTAGGTTTCTTATTGACAAAAAATTGTAATTTTTTTCAAATGCAATTTTAATTGTTTAAGTATTGAAAATTTATTCTTTACGCATCAACTAAATTAAGTTTCTAATTTATCTTTTTCATATAAAATACAAAATTATGATATTTGACTGACTTTTGTTCTTATATTTTTTCTGTGATTCTTCCTTAAGATTTTTTTGGAGAAATAGTACCTATGTTTGATTTTGAATTCACTATATAAGACTACAATTTAACTTATCTGAAAGTATGATGTTTCGTTTCACATAACTTATATAGTCTGGGAAATTGTACCTATCCTATATTTTGCTGATACAGCGCATTTACAATTTCATCGTGAATTTATTTATTTTGCTTTCAATAAAGATAAATTACCTAAACATTTAATCTAATTTATGTGTATGTGTCTGTAGAAACATATTTTTATGTGTTATATTTACCAATTGTGAATAAGAATAACATAATAGCCAAGCACTTGTATCTTGAATTAAAAAAGGTAATAATTGTTAACAAGATAATTAAACTGAACATGCACATTGTAAAATATTTTTTCACTAGATATTCTATTTTTTCGATGAGATTCATAGTGTAATTAGACAATTTTAGTGGAATTTTGACAATGTATGAAAATGCCTATAACCAAACGACAGTGAAAGACTAGGAAACCGGTTCAAAACTATTTTGGTTGTAAATTCTACCTGAGGGAGGTGAAAACTGAAGACGAAACTTTTAGAGTCGTCTCACATCTTGTAAAAGCCCCTTCCACGCAACCTCAACTGTTGTAGAATATATAATTTTATGAAGACAAAATTTCCTCAACTGTACGAAAAACTGGATCAAAATAAAATATTTAAAAAAAGTAAAGTACATTGCTTTCTACTATCAAATTTATGTAAATTTACTTCTTTGGTAACAGTAAATAACTTAAGATTTTAGAAATAGAATTAGTTTGTTACTAAATTACTGAAAAACTGAATACCAATGTCAGACTGTATTAGGTAGTTTCAACATTTCGATTATAGAAAAAACTTTACTTTTCGTGAAAATTCCACGAATTCTGACTCAGTATTTTTATTTGCAATGAGACACAAAAATACATTGTTTTCCTTTAATTTTAAAAAACATTGAATTTTATTAAAGCAATTGCAATTAAGACATAGAAATAATGCAAATTATTTCTTTATGAAAATTGGGAATTTTCTGCAAAAATATTAGGAAACGGGAATATGTAATGATTTTTTCCCCAAAATAAAAGAATGAGTTTGTGAACAATATTGTTCTTGAGAAATAAAAATTATGCATAAAATGAATATATTTCCTATTTCTGAATCATAATTTTTTAACAATTAACAATTTCATTTAATACTGGCTGTCGTACCCGTCTTCGATGGGTTTTAGTTTCTACCAATACATTTAACAGTGTGTCTGACAACCTCGAAAACGTGAATAGAATTTAATTTGACTGGAAAAAAAATAATGATTAGTTACTATTAACTATCTCATTAGAAAAATATTACTATTTGAATTATTAACTGCCTTTTTATTATCAAATTAGTTATTTTTAACCAATTTAAATGCAGAGAACAATATTTGTCAATTTGTAGTTTTTTATTTAATGTATTAAAAAGTAATTCAAAATTTCTACCAGTTTTTGGAGTTATACTAGAGTCTAATTTGAACTAATTGTATCGTAAGTAGACCCTACGGTACGACTGCTAAAATCTAAAATAAGACCTATATTTTAGGCTGAAAGTAGGGCTTAAATTTTGACTCGGGTCTGTTTTCATAAATATTATACATCAATAAAAATTAAAGTAAAAAGAAATTTTTTAAAAGCTAATTAATATAATAAAGCTTTTTCTTAATTTGATAAGAAAATTCCCGGTTCGGCATATTCCCGGCTTTTTCCCAATTTTTCCCGTTTGGTAGACACCCTGTTAAATCTATTAGCAGAAACAAAAACCTGTCGAATATGGGTACGACAGCTAGTAATATAATCTATATTTATATGAACTTAAACAAGAGTATTCTCATAAAATAAGTAAATTTTTATAGCCATTTGTAGATTTATTTATGGTTAAAATCAAGTAAATTTAAATTTGATGAAAAAAATAAACCGGGTAAAATTTGGACAAAGCTGGGAATTTTGTTAAACAAAAATAGACACCGTGTTTAACTTTTGTCATTACATTGCTCATCTCATTTTCAATATTTCTGAAGTTCTTGTAATTAAAGAATATTAGATTAATTGGAAAAACAAATAATTATGAATTGCATTATTTTGACGTCAAAATTATAATCAGAGACCCCAAAAATACTACTGAATTAAGCTTCATAGTAATTGGTAGGTATCAATTATAATTTTTTCGATTTTTTTATATTGAAAACATTTTTATACTTACATCTTTGATATATGATAGTATTTTTTGCAAAAGTATGCTAAAATGCAGGGTTCCTACATAATCTGGAAATCATGGAAATGGTATGGAATTTTTAAAAGTTTCTTAATTTTTCCTGTTTTCCATTTTTTCTCTTTAATAGAAATTCAATTAGAAATTTTAAGATTTAAAATATATTATACGACGTGGAAATTACACTACCGGTCAAAATTGGGTTAGATTTTCTCAAGTGGACTTTAAATTTTCAAAAGTTGAAATTTATCAGTGTAAATGTGCAAAAAGATAGTTCTATTAGAGTTACGAATAACCTGTAAATTTTATTAAAAAATATTCAATTGTTTTTTTTTTATAAACAATTGAAATTTTATGCATAACATTTTTAAAAAATGCATAACTTTAACGAAAATTGACAAAACTTGATGATTCTTTTTGCAAATTAACTATGAAATTACAAACTTTATAAAAATAATGTTTACTCCATCGAAGCTCTTAATTTGTTATAAAAAATAATTATTTATTATAAACCAATTAAAAATAAAACGTGTTCTGGATAACCATATTCAATTTTATAAATAAGAACTTTAAGAGAATTTATTAAGGATTGCATATCAAAAAGAAAAAATTGTTTCAAGCAAATATTTTATTAATTATGAATTTTTTTGTAAGCGCGCGCAAGCTCCGTGATGTGGGCTCCCGCGTCTGACGAATGTCGTGTGCCCCGCTTTGCACGCTTTAACTTGTTTATTTTGGAAGGTTTTCTTTCATAATTTTTTTCAAATTTGGTTTGTATGTTTTGATCTAAAATTCAATTGGAATACTTGTTTATAATAAAAATAGTAATACATTATTTTATTTATATTATTTATTTATAATTTCTATTTTAAGTTTATTCACTGAAAAAAAATATTCTTTTTTTGAGAGGAAAATTCCTCTTGAATCAAGAATATTACACTTAATGGAAGAGTATTTTGCTCTTAAGATAAGAGGATTATTTTTGAGCCATATTCAAGATGAAAATATGCATTAAAAAAAAAGGAATCCGCTTAAAACAAAACTATTTTTTTGTTATTTAATTGTTTTCAGTTGAATATTTCTCGCTTCGAAAAAAACATGTTTTAACTGATTTTTCTTAATTCTATAATTTTATATATTTACTTGTAAACTTTCGTACCTATTAAAAATAAAAAGTAGTAATACAATATATTTTACTACTAAACAGACTACAATTTTTATGAGGGTTTTAAGGCAATTTCCTCGGTAAGCATAATGTGGTAAAATTTTGTTCAAAATTACGTGAAAGTAAAAAAAAATTTTACTCAAACTGAACGAACTTTTAAAAAATTTATATTACAATATTATCTTTTTACAAATAAAATTTTACAAAATCCTCAAACTGAAAGGATTTTTAAAAAACTTATTTTATACTATACTATAAATTACAATATAATTTTTTTATGAAATAAATTTTATAAAAATCCTTTCAGTTTGAGTAAAATTTTTTTTACCTTCACGTAATTTTGAACAAAATTTTACCACATTAGCTTACCGAGCAGATTGCATTAAAACACTCATAAAAATTTTAATCTGTTTAGTAGTAAAATATATTGTATTACTGCTTTTTAATTTTAATAGGTACGGAAGTTTACAAGTAAATTAAACAAGTTGTTCATTTCATGATCATTAAGCTTCCTTAATATAATATATATACCAATTGTTTAATTTTTTATTTTAGAATAATTATTTTAAAGTGTTAAGATAAAATGTCAAAAAATACAAAATTTCAATTTTTTGTGAAAATTTAAAATATTTATTAATTCTATAAATTTTGATAAAATATATACTTCATATACATGAATCGATTCGTTTTTATGTCAGGAATGCAATTTTGACAAGAATTAATAAAAATTTTAATATAGAAAAAAGTTACTTCAAAAAATCCAAAAATTATTTTTTCAAAAATTAAAAAATTGTTGAAAAAAAATTTTTTTTTTAGATATTTTTTAAATCGGTGACATACACACACACACACATACATACACACATACATCCGGACATTTGTTCCTCTCGACGAATTATATATACTACACTTGAAAATTTGTAAAAATAATTGGTTTTAAAAAATTCGGAAATCGACATCACTATAAGGCTTCCATTATGAGGAAGCAAAATATTTTTAAATTATATAATACAAAAAAATTAGTTAAAACTTGTTTTTCTGGAAGCAAGAAATATTCAACTGAAAACAATTAAACAAAATAAACTTAAAATTGATTACATAAATAAATATAAATAAAATAATATATTACTAATTTTATTATAAACAAGTATTCCAATCGAATTTTAGTTCAAAACATACAAACCAAATTTGAAAAAAATTATGAAAGAAAACCTTCCAAAATAAACAAGTTAAAGCGTGCAAAGCGGGGCACACGACATTCGTCAGACGCGGGAGCCCACATCACGGAGCTTGCGCGCGCTTACAAAAAAATTCATAATTAATAAAATATTTGCTTGAAACAATTTTTTCTTTTTGATATGCAATCCTTAATAAATTCTCTTAAAGTTCTTATTTATAAAATTAAATATGGTTATCCAGAACACGTTTTATTTTTAATTTGTTTATAATAAATAATTATTTTTTATAACAAATTAAGAGCTTTGATGGAGTAAACATTATTTTTATAAAGTTTGTAATTTCATAGTTAATTTGCAAAAAGAATCATCAAGTTTCGTCAATTTTTGTCAAAGTTATGCATTTTTTAAAAATGTTATGCATAAAATTTCAATTGTTTATAAAAAATAAACAATTGAATATTTTTTAATAAAATTTACAGGTTATTCGTAACTCTAATAGAACTATCTTTTTGCACATTTACAGTGATAAATTTCAACTTTTGAAAATTTAAGGTCCACTTGAGAAAATCTAACCCAATTGAGAGACCACCCATTTTCAGATGATTGAAAAACATTTTAAAACATAAAATGTAGGGAAACTAAAATTTTTTTTTTTTATTTTTTGAAAGATGTTAAAATTTTAAAAAGAACAAGATCTTTTAAAAGTCATTTGGCCAATACTTTATTTCGACATTTTTAAAAAATCGTCATTTTCAATGTTTTACAAAAATTTGAATAACTTCTAAAATAATGGACGCTTTTCAATTATCTTAGGCAGGTCATTTGTTACACTATAAGAATTACTTATAGGCTTTAACGTATTTTTTTTATTAAGTTTTCTTGAAAAATCTACACTATATGATGTTTTATATATAATAATATAATAATTCTTATAGTGTAACAAATAAACCTAAGATTACAATAAACCTAAGGTCATTAAAAAGCGTTCATTATTTTAGAATTTATTCAAATTTTTGTAAAACATTGAAAATGACGATTTTTTAAAAATATCTAAATAAAATATGGGCTAAATGACTTCTAAAATATCTTGTTCTTTTCCAAATTTTATCATCTATCAAAAAATAAACAGAAAAATTTTAGTTTCAATAAATCTTATGTTTTAAAACGTTTTTCATTCGCCTGAAAATGGGTGGTCTCTTAATTTTTACCGGTAGTGTAAATTTAAAATTCGACTGGAATTTCTTAAAAATTTGACCTGGAAATCATGGAAAAGGTATGGAATTTTAAATTCGGATTTCTGTAGGAACCCTGTAAAATGTGACTAAATAACATGTAATATTCAATTATAGAAAGTTTAAAAGCCATTCATTAAAAAATGTGAAATTTGGAAATTTTCGATTTTTTGAAAATATTTTTATATTTACATCTTAGTTATAGGAAAGTATTTTTTGCAAAATTATGCTAAAGTGTGACTAAATAACACATAATACTTAAGTATAGAAAGTTTAAAAGCAATCTATTAAAAATGTAAAATTTTCGATGTTTTTGAATTTTTCGAAAAAATTAAATATCTCCCGTTCTAATTAATATTTTTTAAATCTGTAAATTTATAAATCTTCCTTAGGTCAATACCTAGGTATTATACCTACCGAGTTGTATTTAAATCGATTCACTCGTTTTTGTGTGATTGGGGTACAAAGATTTTCTGACATACATACAAACATTAAATTTTTTACGAATATTTCTAAAATCTCTGATGTTCATAACAACTATTCATGATAACATTTTGAAGTTTAAAGCAAAGTACAGACAGACGTCTGATTTTATTAATAAGGATTTTTATAAATAAAAAGGACAACATTTTTCATAATTTAGATCAGTCAAAAGAGATTTGTTATAGAAAAAACGTATAATAAGCAAAATGTATTTGTTAATCATAATTTTTTTAAATTTTTCTAAGTTTCTAATTTCAAATATTGTTTTAAATTATACATCATGCCCACATAGCACAATAGTATGAGGTAGGGTTATGTTGAATACTAATCGTAAGGCACATAAGGTTACACGATATTGCTGTGGTAGACCTAAGGTGAACTAAAAACTTCCGCCATGAAAGTAAGGTTACATGTTAGGGTGTGGTGACTATATGGCTGTTTTCGGCACTCGCCCCGAGTTAACTCCGGGTTAATGGTGATTGGTTAGACCAACAGAATGTTTTTGATGATTGGATAATATTTAACTCGGGGTTAACCCTGGGTGAGTGCCGAAAACAGCCTAAATGATAAGGCCATGGTAACCTTACACGTTAAGGTTGAGGTAACGTTACATGTTAAGGTTGAGGTAAGGTTACATGTTAAGGTTGAGGTAACGTTACACGTTATGGTTGAGGTAACGTTACATGTTAAGGTTGATGTAAGGTTACCCCCAAATTTGTTTTCAAAATTTTCTGCTTCATGTCAGGTTTCCAAAATAGAGAAGAGCAACAAACTTAACATTTTAATTGAATATTTATTTATTAATTATTTTTTCAATATTTTCTATAACTGGTAAACTTATCACAACCTTACCTTAACCTTACCTCAATCTTACAACTTAATAATTACCTTACCTCATCCTTGACATGTAACCTTACCTCAACCTTAACATGTAACGTTACCTCAACATTAACATGTAACGTTACCTCAACCTTAATGTGTAAGGTTACCATGGCCTTATCATATATAGTCACTACACCCTAACATGTAACCTTACCTACATGGCGGAAGTTTTTAGTTCACCTCAGGTCTACCACAGCAATATCGTGTAACCTTATGAGCCTTATGATTAGTACTCAACATAACCTTACCTCATACTATTGTGCTATGTGGGTGAACATCTGGAACAGTTCTGTAACAGTTAATAGAAATAAAGAACAGTTACAGAACGGTTCCGGAATTGTTCCGGAACGTGCACACTGGGATATTTTGATTTGTTAAACAATATTTTTTTAAAGAAAAAAAAAACAAAAGCATACACAAAAACTAACTTCAAAATGTGGACAGACAGAATTCATTAATGACAGAATAAAATACGAAGATTATTATTTAGTATAGGGGGCAAAATTCCTCAACTGTTCCCACCTAAAAAAAAGTTTTGGGATCGGGTTGATACTTTCCCAAATGGCAGTCCTGATAGATCTACACTTAATTACTAAACGATGCGACCCTACAGGGATGCGTTTCTGAGATTCAGGAGCTCGAATTTTTTACTTTCATGCTTTATCATTAAACTTCGTTTTTAAATAACTTTTATAAATTTAATCCAATTAAACTTTTATTATATATTTTTGAAAAGGTTTTTTCCTTAATTTTAAGAATATGAAATCCAATTTAAAATATTTTTTAAAAAAAGTGTCTTTTTTAATTTTAAGAAAAAAATCAATTTTTCCTTTTAAGGCCGGACTAAAAAAAATTTTTTTTTATCAAATCATAGCATTCTTTACGTACTTTAAAACCACTTGTTAATAAAAATGGGATCTGCACATTTTAAAGGACAAATTTGAGTTTTTCTACATAAAAAATTATTGTTTTTGCTTACAACACCTATTTTGGTTATGTTAGAATCAATTTTTGGAATAGTAAGAGAATATGCGTTTTCACTTGTTTGGTTCAACTAACCTACACTCGAATCTTGATATAACGAGTCTCGATATAACGAGCTCTTGATACAACGAACTGTCAACTCTCGTTACAACGAGAAATATTTCTCCTCTTTTATCCCCACTATTTGAAAACATTTGAGCATCGTTTTTTTGCACATGATATTAATTACAGTTACTTAACTTCACACAAATAAATTGTTTAAGAGTGGGGCCCCCTCACGCAGTCGTTATATCGAGATTTTCGGATCCCTCACTTCTCGTTATATCAAGATTCGAGTGTATTTGTTATTAAAAATTTTCTAAAATTAAAAAAAGTTCCCATTTTTTATATAAAAACTACTAAAAAAATTTTTCGATGATAAAAAGATAGTTTTTATTTGTGCTTTAAATCTATATACAAGAAAAATAGGACTAGTCCTTTCCAAGCATAAATTTGATAAAATACAGTTAATTAAATAATTTTTTAAGTAGAAGAACTCAAATTTGACCTTTAAAATATGCAGATCCCATTTTTATTAACCAGTGGTTTTGAAGTTCTTAAAAAATGCTATTTTTTGTGAAAAAAACTTTTTTGTAGTCAGGCTTTAAAAGAAAAAATTGATTTTTTTTCTTAAAATTAAAAAAAGATACTTTTTTTAAAAATATTTTAAATTGCATTTCATATTCTTAAAGTTAAGGAAAAAACCTTTTCAAAAATATATAATAAAAGTTATTTAAAAACGAAGTTTAATGATAAAGCATGAAAGTAAAAAATTCGAGCTCCTGAATCTTAGAATAACGCATCCGTGTAGGGTCCCATCGTTGAGTAATTAAGTGTAGGTCTATCAGGACTACCATTTGGGAAAGTATCAACCCGATCCCAAAACTTTTTTTTTAGGTAAGAACAGTTGAGGAATTTTGCCCCATATAGATAATATAGATAAAGATAATAGATCATTTACAAAAAGTAAATGAAAAATGTGAAAAAGGGTGGGGGGGGGTTAAAATTTCCAAAAATTAGCGTTACGTAATATATCCCTTCTGGAAGTAAAGGGATAGAAATCCTATCTCTTTGAATATTTTTTATCTCTGAGATAGAAAGAGATAAAGTTTCTCTATCTTAGTCTATCCCCACTTTATCACTTCAATCACTTTTTATCTCTCCTTCTGTATAAATCTTTTTCAATAACCTTTATTTCATCTCTTTTAATACTTTCAATATCCACACCTATCTCTTTCTATCTCTAATTTCATCTAAGAATATACTTATCTCTTTTAATAATCTCTTGTTTCTATCCCAGGCTATCCCTTTTTTATTCACCTCAATTTCTTTCTATCTTCCCTTTTTATTCAATCTCTTTTAATAACCCTTACTTTATCGCCTTTTATCCTCTTACTATTCACATCTTTCCCTTTCTATCCCTATTTAAATCTCAGTCCATACTTGTCTCCTTTTATTTCTTCGGTTCTATCAGAGTCTATCTCTTTTCTATTAAATTTTAAAAAATTCGATTTTTTCTTTTTTCTTAATCTTTTTCAATAACCTTCATTATATCCCATTGAATCCTTTTTCAATCCCCAAAGATAACTTTTTATACCTTTTTCAATATCACTTCATACTTATCCAGTTTTATATCTCCCTGCTGGAGGTCAAGGGGTAGGAATCTTATCTCCTTTGAATATTTGTTTATCTCAGAGATAGAAAGAGATAAAGTTTATCTCTCTTAATCTATCCCCATTTTTATTACTACTATCGCTTTCCATCTTCTCTTCTTCTCAATCTTTTTGAATAACATTTTTCTTATCTTCTTCAATTCTTTTGCTATCAACTTTCTTCCCTTCCTGTCACTGCTTTAATATATTTAATCTTTAAACTTTAATTAAATAAAAAACTTTAATTCAAGAACACATTGATCCCTGCTTATGACCTTCCTTTATCCCAGGCTTTTCCTTTTTTAATCCTTTCAATCTCCTTTTATCTCATATTTTTTCTCAATCTCTTCTAATAACCCTTATTTCATCCTTCTACTATTTACTTCATTCTCTTTCTATCCACATTTGAATCTTAGTATTTACTTTTTTCCTTATCTTTATCAGGGCCGGATTTACACCTTCGGGGGCCCTAAGCATTAGGCAGGAATTACCAAAAAAGGGGCCCTCAGCACTAAGCCCTTATAAACTTTGAGATAAAAAATGTGACAACTTAAATAAGTGTTTAATATATACAGTGCTCAATAACTTTTGCCCACCCTACAGCGATTAAACACTTTACAAAAAGTTTTGTATTTTGTTTATTATTATAGATAAAAAGCTCAAAAAGGTCTCTTTTTAAAGCTCTTTTCCTAAGCTTTAACACTGTATAAAACAAAATTTAAAAAATTAATTTGTTAATGTTTAAAAAATATTATTGCAACATAAAATTTTTCAATTTTTTTTGGTTGTTTTAAAGCGATACAGTTGTTTAGAAAATCATTGCATATAAATCTAGAACATATGTATATTCAATTATATTATATATATTATATATATATTATATATATTATATTATATATATATATAAATATAATATATATAATAATATAATATAATATAATATAATATAATATAATATAATATATATATAATATATATATATATATGGGGCATTCCACGCCAAGTCGGACACCTTTTGACTTTTGCATCTCCGATTTTTTTCAAATATTTTTTTTCTTTTAGTGCTGGTTGAAAGGAACTTCCATGATTTTTTTCAAATTTTTTCATGAAGTAATTTAAGAGATCTGGGTTTTTGAAAAATCACGTTTTTTACATAAATTTTTTTTTTAAATGCTTATAACTCGGACAAAAATTGATCAAATTGGACGTTCGATATATGAAAATTTTTGTTTTTACACGTAGTTTTTGATAAAAATATTAAAAAAAAATTTTTTTTTAATTTACCAAAAAAATTTTAAATTTTAAAAATAAAATTTAATTTTTAAGAATGTATGTATCGATCGATTTTTTTCAAAATTTTTTGTAAGAAACTGGTACTAAATTAAGAATTTTTAATCCTTGTCTGATTGTGGGCAAACGATGGGATCTATTTATTTTGTAATTTTTAATTTTTGTATACGCAGTGAAAACGGTAGGTAGCCAAATGCGTAACTTGACATTTGACCAAATCACGCAAATTTTTCAAACCAAAACTGTTTTCAGACTGAGTCTCTCCGAACTTAACCTTCTTACTGTTTAAAAAAGTGATTTGATCAAATTGCAAGTTAGGCATTTGGCTACCTACCGTTTTACAAAAATTAAAAATTACAAAATAAATAGATCCCATCGTTTGCCCACAATCAGACAAGGATTAAAAATTCTTAATTTAGTACCAGTTTCTTACAAAAAATTTTGAAAAAAATCGATCGATACATACATTCTTAAAAATTAAATTTTATTTTTAAAATTTAAAATTTTTTTGGTAAATTAAAAAAAAATTTTTTTTTAATATTTTTATCAAAAACTACGTGTAAAAACAAAAATTTTCATATATCGAACGTCCAATTTGATCAATTTTTGTCCGAGTTATAAGCATTTAAAAAAAAAATTTATGTAAAAAACGTGATTTTTCAAAAACCCAGATCTCTTAAATTACTTCATGAAAAAATTTGAAAAAAATCATGGAAGTTCCTTTCAACCAGCACTAAAAGAAAAAAAATATTTGAAAAAAATCGGAGATGCAAAAGTCAAAAGGTGTCCGACTTGGCGTGGAATGCCCCATATATATATATATATAATATAATATAATATATATATATATATTATATATATATAATATATATTATATATTATTTATATATTATATTATATTATATTATATTATATTATTTAATTTTATTATTATTATTTAATTATGAATTAATGTCCAGATGTATGTGTGTGTGTGTATGGCACAAAAATTGTGTACAAATTATCTCAGTCAAATTTTGATGGATTGTCCTGACATTTTGCAGGTTTATCGCAGTCATTAATACCTAAAATCTGACACAAAAAATTTCGAAAATATCTACAAAAAATTTTTTTATACAATTTTTTTAAAATTCAGAAAAATTTTTTTTTGTATTTTTTAAAATAATTTTTTTATTTGTTAATATTTTCATTAATTATTCTCAAAATTACATTTCTGACAAGAAAACGAATCGATTGATGTATACAAAGTAAATATTTTATCAAAATTTATAAAATTAATAAATATTTTTCTTTTTCACAAAAAATTCAAATTTTGTATTTTTTTCATTATTTTTTTCATATTAATATGTGACTGTCCACGACAAAACACGGCTTAGGTCCAAAAAATCAATTTGAATTTTTTAAGGTAATCGTCAGATTTTATGTTGCTTTTTCAAATGCAAAAGTCAAAAGTTAAAAATATCAATTACTTTCGACAATATATCGTTTTAAAGATGGGTATGTCAAGCGTAGTTAACTTCAATCGTAGTACTTCAATCGCTTGCCCTGTGAAATTCACGTTTGGGAGCTAAGCCGTGTTTTCTCGTGGACAGTCACATATTAATATTTTGAAATGATTATTCTATCATAAAAAAGAAGCAATTGGCAAATGAAAGTGTAAATTTCACCAAATATTTATATAACAACTTATAAATGATTTATATAATTTTATTTTTAACAAATCTTCTGGACGAACCCTCCCATGTAGAAATTTCCCTACTTGTCCCTACCAAATGTTGGATTCTGATTAGAACCATCCTAGAAAATCTACTCTAGAAAAATCTGTCTAGAACCTCGCTAGATTCTGACTAGAATCTCTAGTCTACAAAAACTAATCGGTTTCCAATCAAATTCTAGTTAAAGAATTATTATTACTAATTTTGTTTTATAAAGAATTATTATTAATTGATATTATTATTTATTATTTTAATAATTTAAATAATTTAATAACTTTATAATTTTTTAATTTAAATTATTATTAGATTATAAAGAATTATTATTAATTGAAATTATTAGATAATTCAGACTAGAAAAACTCACTAGGACCTTATTGATTTCCAACTAGCGACAAACTAGTGTACAAGTAATATACATAAATTGTCTTTCTATAAATAAATATTTTTATGAATTGTCAAAAACATTTTAAAGTATAATTGCACTTACATATATTTTTAAATAATTATTTTTACGGATAATATTACAATATTTAGGTAATAAAAATTAATTATACTCACATAATTAATATTTATTTGTGTCTTATTCTTTTAATTTACTTATTAAATAAAAGATTTTTATTTAATAAAATTGTTTTATTGGAATTTTATGTAAGAATGTTCTACAATATTAAAAATTGGGTTTCAAATATGTTAAAAAATGAAATAATTAAATAGTATGCAAAATTTTTTAAAAAATAATGCTGGTAAAAATTATTTAACTAGAATTTGATTGGAACCCGACTAGTTTTTCTAGACTAGAGATTCTAGTTAGAATCTAGCGAGAGCCCTACTAGAGATAGGGGCAAATGGTGAATTGCTGCACGGGATGTTATTTAAGCGGAGGTGCTTCCAAGCTATCACGGCCGGGAGGTATGTGTATCCGACTGGAGTCCCCAAGGTCCAAGGTTCGATCCCCCATGGGCACGAGATTTTTCAACTCAAGTTTCAGGTTTTTCGTGTACAACATTCATTAATAATGTTAATATGAATGAAGAATTTAATTATAAATAGGTTAAGTTGAAAAATAATAATTTTTAAAAGTCAACTAGAAAATTCTAGTCGGGGCCCTATCAACACACAGCTAGTTTTAATACTAGTTCCCGACTAGATATTCTAGTCTATACCCCATCTGCCGACCGTTATGAAAGTAGTTGGGTTCTAACGATTTTCTCTAATCAGTTCCCCACTACAGATAGGGAATTCTGGCTAGGACCCCATAAAATTCCAATCTCAATTTCTGCATGGGCTTTTGTACATAGTTTTTCAAAAGTTTGCAAAACCGCAATTTTTATATATTGAGGAAGCTAAATGGTCATGAAATGAACAACTTGTTTTTCAATTGTTCATAACTCAAAAACTGTTCGTTTAAAAAAAATTTTTTCAAAGCATAAATTGTTCATTTTTTCATGTAGAATCAGAAAAAAAAATATACAACATTTAAAAAAAAAAAAATTTTTTAACATATTTTTTGAAAAATAATTTTTTTGCTTTTTTATATTTTTAAGTATTAATCATTGAAGTTCGCAACTTTTACTCACCATAACAAACAAGTAAATTTATTGTCGTATTTATGTAATTAATTGCAACTAAGCAATTAGTTAAAAAACTTTTGATCAGTTTACAAACAAAAAACTTAATTATATTATCAAAAGTGATTTAAATGCCCGTGTGGAAAAGTGGTGTTGGCCCACGCCGGGGGCCCGCATGGATCGCGCACATCCATGAGGGGCCCACGTGGGTGATCCAGGGGAGGCCCCTCATGGAAACGACATGCTGATCGATGAGGGCGCCCGCATGGGCGATCCACGCGGGCGCCCTCGTCGGCCCCCGGCGTGGCCCTCGCGTTTGCCCTCGACTTTATTTTTCAAAATTAAGTTAATAAATTAATTATTTATTAATAATAAACAAGTTCAATTATTAATAAATAACATTGTTACTAAACGATTTTTACTTTTTTTAATTAAATCGTGACAAAAAAAAAAAAAAAATTCTGACGCACGCGGGTACAGAACCTACGACCTACGGACTATCAGACAAACACTTTACCACTGTGCTAAGGGACCTACTTGAAATTTATTTCTTTATAGTGGGTGACTAGCTGACACTTGCTTTTGATGATTCAATAAAACATTATTGACACTAATACACCATAACAAAAAAACGTGTTTTTCATTGTTTAAAATCATTATAAACATTAATTTTTGTTATGTAGAAAAATATTTTTTGTTTGGACTTAGAAATTTTTGCTGGTAAATGATGTGGGCGATCCATGCGGGCCCCTCGCGTGGTCCCTCAAGGATTTGCCCTCATGTGAGTTTTATATTTTTTAAAAAGTAACATTAAATATTTGTTACAAACGTGTTTTTCATTGTTTAAAATCATTATAAACATTAATTTTTTGTTGTAAAAAAAAATTTTTTGTTTGGACTTAGAAATTTTTGCTGGTAAATGATGTGGGCGATCCATGCGGGCCCCTCGTGTGGGCCCTCAAGGATTTTCCCTTATGTAAGTTCAATATTTTCAAAAAAATGTCAAAACATTTCTGTTAAAAACGTGTTTTTGATTGTTTATAATTATTATAAACTAATTTTTGTTATGTAAAAAAATATTTTTTGTTAGGACTTAGAAATTTTTGCTATTCAATGATGTGGGTGATCCATGCGGGCCCCTCGCGTGGGCCCTCAAGGATTTGCCCTCATGTGAGTTCGATATTTTCAAAAAAGTGTAAACAAATTTTTGTTAAAAATGCGTTTTTCATTGTTTAAAATGATTGTACACGGAAAAAATAAGTTCAGCAGATTTTACGAAACTAATTTCGCACTAGCGGATATTTAAGATTCCTTGACGAAGTTTTTCAAAAACCCAGAAACTTTCACTACTTTAAGCAGAACAATTTTCGAGAAACTGCAACCAGTGTTGTAATTTATAAAACAAGCTTGAATGTAGAAATGTTTCGTATTTTCTGGTGAACATTTTATCAGAAAATGGTAAAAATGTTTCGTGCAATCTAAAAACGCGTGGTTTGAGTTTTCACTTCGCTGTCTATCGTGAATCCTCGAACACAGAGTTTCGTAAAATTCTATACGGGGTGTACCAAAAGTCGCGTTATAAATAGATATGTTGAAGCTTGTCTCGTCGCGTCGGTATTAACTTGTCTGCTGTATATAGAGATAATATGGAAGGAAAAAGAGAACTGCTTTACCTGCCGGTAACATTTGGATAATTGTTTTCTTTTACGTATTTCACGTTTCATTGTTCCAAATTCGTAAAATTTTTTATGTGATTTTGTAATCCAAACTTTTAATTATTATTAATTTTTTTTAATTTACATTCCAATAAATTTCATAGTTTATCATAATATTTACCGATGACAATAAATATATATATATATATATATACACATATATATTAATTTCTCAAAATTTTAATTAATTCTAATTTTTATTAGTTTTAACTGTTATTACTTCAAATTTTAGACAATTTAATATTTAAATTTTTTGAGTTTGAATTTAATTTTGAAAATTTTTTGCAATTTATTTATAATTTAAAATTAAGAATAAAATTATTTTTTAAAAATTGAAAAATTTTATAGAGATTTTATAACCAATTATAATTAAAAAATGTTATTTTAAAAACTATAAAATATTTTGTATAACTTTTAAAAAAATGATTTTTTAAAAAATTAATATTCAGTATATTGACATTTCTCACAAGCGCAGTTTTAATCTCCTCAGTTAGTATATAAAGAAACTCAATTCTTTCATCTACAAGTGCGAGTTATATTGTATGTGCGTTGCGTCAGAATTCGTTTATATGTATGCGTATTTCCGTTAAGTTAGTGTCAGAATAAAATAAGCCAATCCAAGCGAACCATTGCGTTGTAGAGTGCAGTCACATGTTTCGAACCAATCATCTATCTCCTATAGAAGTCGAGAAAAAATGGTCTTGAGAGCTCATTGGTACATTAAGAAATTCTTTTTTCTGTGTGGGCCCTCAAGGATTTGCCCCCATGTGAGTTCAATATTTTCGAAAAAATGTAAATAATTTTATGTGAAATATGTGTTTTTCATTGTTGATAATCATTTTAAACATTAATTTTGAAGTAATAAAAAATTATTTGAGGTTTGGACTTAGAAATTTTTGCAAGTCAATGATGTGGGCAATCCATGCGGGCCCTCGGCGTGGCCCTCATGGATTTGCCCACATGGATCAGCCCTCGTCGGCCCCCGCCGGGGGCCCTCACGTCGTGTGGGCTTCATGGGGGCTTTTTCCACAAGAGTGATTACTGAGTTAAAATTATTGAAAATAATTACATGAATACGACAATAAATTTATTTGTTTGTTGTGGTAAGTAAAAGTTGCGAATTTCTATGATTAAAACTTAAAAATATAAGAAATTCAAAATTTTTTTTTTTTTAAAATATGTTAAAAAAATTTTGTATATTTTTTTCTGATTCTACATAAAAAAATGAACAATTTATGTTCTTAAAAAATTTTTTTTAAACGAACCGTTTTTGAGTTATCAACAATTGAAAAAAATGGCTAATTATTTAAACAAATGATCCCACATAGCACAACTTTTCACTGTAAGGTTACCTGAGACGACATCTGTAGGGCTTGTAAGGTTATCAAGTAAGAGTGTGGTAAACACGATGAAGTCTAAAAACTTCCGCCTTACTGTAGCCTTACACATGAAAGTCACTGTAAGCTTACACAGTAAAGTCACTGTAAGCTTACACGGTAAGGTCATTGTAAGCTTACACAGTAAAGTTACTGTAGGGTTACACGGTAAGGCCACTGTAAGCTTACACGTAAGGTTATGGTAAGGTTATACTGTAAGGCTGTGGTAAGGTTATTATTAAGTTGTAATGTTGAGGTAAGGTTGTGGTAAGTTTACAAATTATAGAAAATATTAACAAAATAATTAATAATCTAATTAATAAATAAATAAAAAAAAATTAAGTTTGTTGCTTTTCTAAATTTTGGAAACCTAACATGAAACAGAAAATTTTGGAAACAAATTTGGGGGCACTAGGACTCGAACCCGGGATCGACGCGCATAAACCTAACACTCTAACTAACTGAGCTAAGTGGGGAACTGAGGAAGAGAAAATCAATTTTGCTTTTAAGGAGTTAGCTCTCTTCTTAGTGCACCTTAAAAGCAAAATTGATTTTCTCTTCCTCAGTTCCCCACTTAGCTCAGTTAGTTAGAGTGTTAGGTTTATGCGCGTCGATCCCGGGTTCGAGTCCTAGTGCCCCCAAATTTGTTTCCAAAATTTTCTGTTTCATGTTAGGTTTCCAAAATTTAGAAAAGCAACAAACTTAATTTTTTTTAATATTTATTTTTTAATTAGATTATTAATTATTTTGTTAATATTTTCTATAATTTGTAAACTTACCACAACCTTACCTCAACATTACAACTTAATAATAACCTTACCACAGCCTTACAGTATAACCTTACCATAACCTTACGTGTAAGCTTACAGTGGCCTTACCGTGTAAGCTTACAGTGACTTTACTGTGTAAGCTTACAGTGACTTTCATGTGTAAGGCTACAGTAAGGCGGAAGTTTTTAGACTTCATCGTGTTTACCACACTCTTACTTGATAACCTTACAAGCCCTACAGATGTCGTCTCAGGTAACCTTACAGTGAAAAGTTGTGCTATGTGGGATCATATTATTCTTAAAAATTATCAAAAATAAATTTTAAAAAATGCGTTTTAAAGGTGATAAAACTAGCTTTAAAATGATATAAGTGTGATTTACATGCGATGATTTTCTAAATAACTGTATCGCTTTAAAAAAACCAAAAAAAATAAAAAATTTTATGTTGCAATAACCTTTTTTTAAATATTAACAAATTATTTTTTTTAATTTTTGTTTTATACAGTGTTAAAGCTCAGGAAAAGAGCTTTAAAAAGAGACCTTTTTTGAGCTTTTTATCTTTAATAATAAACAATATATAAAACTTTCTGTAAAGTGTTAAACGCTACGCTGTAGGGTGGGCAAAAGTTATTGAGCGGCACTGTATATGTATTTTAATTTCGTTATAAAATAATATATTTATAAACATTCTTTTACTTTTATAAGAGAAATTTAATTTTTATATAATAAATTTAAAGAACATTTTTTTACATTTTCTTTAGCACCACTGCAAAATTTAAAAATTACATTTTTTTTAATTTAGGGGAGAGTAGGCTACATTGAACCAGCGTCAACAGTGAACCACTTCAATTTTCTGAGAAATGACTGAGTGAAATTTTTTCTTATTTAATATATAAGTTAGTTTTACTGAAACAAACTATGTCCAAAAATTTCGGGCACGTAGGTTTATTATTTACAAAGAAAAACTAAAAAAACTGTTTTTCACGTACAAAACAAAAAATTTGGTGGAATTATAATGACGTTTTTTTATTGAAGTAGGAAGTTTTAAAAATTAGTAAACTTGCGATTTATTTCGCTTAGGGTGTCAACTTCAATATTCCGATGTGATAAAGAACTTTAAATCTTACACAAATTTATTATAAACAATTTTTGTTGTGAATGTCATGTGAATACAGTGAGTGCGGCATCATTGAACCACCCGAAAAAGCAAAGAATTTTCAATTTTAAGAGTTGTAAAATTGTCTGCTCTACTAATTATTAAGAAAAATACTGGAAGACGTGCTTTCATCACAATTGTGAACGAGAAAAACTCAAACTGTCACTTTACCTAACTAACCTGACATTAAAATACATTAATCTCCTATATTAACAAGTAATAACAATTAAATAACAATTTTCTATTTTTTTGAGTGGAAAATAAGATTTTTTACAATGTGTAAGTGGAAATATTATTTTTGAAGTAAATTGTAGTGTTTTATTAGAGGTGGTTCAATGTAGACACACATTCTTCAAAATAAGAAAAGTGTAACTGGCTAGAAAAAAATTAAATTTAATTATTTAATCATAATAATTTGTGTTTGTAACGTTTGTATTAACTAAAGGAGTACTTCAGCTTAATTTTGATACAAAAACCTGATCGAAATTAGTAAAATTTAATTAGTTCTTGGACTTTATAAAATACCCGGTTCAATGTAGCCTACCCTCCCCTAAAAAAAATATAATCTTGGAAAAATTTGGGGGCCCTCGGCAAGCCGGGGCCCTAAGCAACTGCTTATTTTGCTTATACATAAATCCGGCTTTTTATCCGCTCGATTCTATATCAGTCTATTTCTTTCCAATTTGATTGAAAAAGGCCTTTTCTTCTTTTATCTCAATAATTTTGTTATGACATTTATTATGCTCCTTTTAGCCCTTATACCTTATTCCTTTGCTTTCTAATACCAATTACATATCAGTACATACAATACTTATTACTTTTATTCCTTTAACTCAATTGCAATTGGTTGCAATATAGACAACAGTCTATTTCCTTGCTATACATTGAATTAGCTATGTGACGATTTTATGATAAATAAAGAGAAATTAAAACTTTAAAAAGGAGATCAACTAAGATGAGATAAAGAGTGATAGAGTCAGAGATAAAAAGAGATCAATACAATCCCAAAATTTAAAAGGTAGTTCAAGAAAAATATCTTCCAAGCTAGCGTGGCTAAGTGACATGTGTATTCGACTTGCGTTCCTAAGGTTCAGGGTTCGAGCCCTCCTGCGTGCGAGCTTTTTCAAATTTGGTTTTAAGTTTTATGTGTACAATGTTGGTTAATAATGTGAAATGAAATATAGATTTAAACAATAAATAATAATTTCATAACAAATAAATAAATAACTTGATTTGTTAAAAATAGGATATAAATAGAAGTACGAAAACTCAAAAATATTTTTTTAAAATAATGAATTCAATTGAAATTTTAATACTTCATAAAGTCTTTAATATTGTTAATAATATTGGTTAATTAATTCTTTATATATTAAAAAGGATAAAAATTTGCAGAAAAGAGATAAAAGTACATAGGTATAAAAAGATATATAAATTTGGAGATAAAAAGGTATAATATTTCGGGTATGCAAAGTGGCTATTTCAAAGGGATAGAAAAAACTTTATCTCTTTCTATCTCCAAAATTCTATCTATTTCTATCTTTTTACTTCCAGTAGGGATCACGGTGGTCCTAAGCGAATTTTAACCCAAAAGTTTCTTCACTTTAAGATTTGTTCTATATTTTTTTAGGTTAAAAATAGAATTTTCATGAAAAATATTGTGTAATGTTAAGTTAAAAATGTGTATAATTTAATGAATTTATAATTAATTAAAAATAATTAGTCATTTGGGGTAAATCTGGACAAAATACCTATTCTTTACGAATAATGTAAGTTTTTTACATTGAAAGGCAGTACACGGAAAGAAAAGGTCTGGAAGAGATATCCATAAAAATATTGTTGAGCAGAATATTGTTGTGTTATCCAATTCAATGGAAGAGACAACTTTCAGAATGGAAGCACATTCCATATTCAATGGATGAGGGAGCCATATTATATTGTTGAATCAAATATGGATGTGACATCCATAGGCATGGTTGGGCTTACAATTCATGCTATGGATTTTCACATATGGCTGCCTCATCCATATAAACTTTGGTTGGGAGATCCATAGTTAGTTCAAAATTTCGATACATGTTGCGCGAAATTAATTATCATGGCATCCATTTAAAAATGGTCGTCTCAATTTGTCCGTCGCGTTGGTTTCCTGTCACGTCTATATAATCACGTTGTGAGTTTATTGAGTATAAATAGTGTTATAATTGTTTATTATTTATTATCGTTATTGTCTATTAGTGTTTATGTAAATTCATTTTCATGAAATATGTGTATAGTATATAAGGAATATTATATGCTCAAATATTGTAGTTGCGTGTATAGTGTAGTGGATAGCGTTAGTGTTTAGTATGCGTTAGGTCTAGGGTTCGTGTCTCCCCCATCGGTTAATAATTTATTTCGTTAATATGCGGTTATTCAATAAGTGGTGTGTATTAATTAACAAAAATGTGTATAAAGTATCTCAAGTGACATTGAATTTAATTAATTGAGTGATTCCAATTTTTTGTTTCGCATTCCCATTACTATGGATCACTCAACCATAGATCTTTTGCTGCTCCAACAATATACAGCCAGCCATAGAATATGGATGCAGCAACCTTAACTATGGATATCCCGTATTTTTCAATATAATATGGCTGTGATATCCATGTATCTGGATGTGTCAACTATTCCTTTTTCTCCGTGTACTTTCGGTTTCCAACTGCATGAATTTCTTCCTTGAGTTTCATAGAATAATTTTATGGAAAAGAAAAACATTTAGATAAGTTTTAATCGCATTAAACTGACTGTTCTGATTTATCCCTGGATTTTGAAAACGTCCTAAAATTGGGGGTAAATTAGAACAGCATAGTTTCTAGTTTCTAAGAAAGGTTTAAAAAGAAAGTTACTATAAGTATACTACTGTATTGAGGAATGGAAAAACTTGAAAAAATCCATAGTAGATGTAGTTCAACCAGTTAAGTATATTATATGGTATCATAAAGGCTAGAGATGTGCAAAAATCTCGAAATGTCGAGCCGAGCCAAGCCCAAGCCGGCTCGATGTATCGAGTACTCGAAAAATTCGAGCTTTTGACTTACTAAAAAAACTATTAATAAGTAGAAAATTTCGAATTTATTCGAATTACTGAATCAATAAGGTAAAGAAATCTTTAATTTTAAAGTGTATTTCTATTTGCTCAATATAATATATGCAAAAATTATATGAATTTTCTCTAAAACTCGAATTTACTGAAGAGCTCGAATTCTTTGAGTACTCGAATTCCCTCGAGTGCTCGAAAGTTCGAGTACTTGAAACGTTCGAGTACTCGAAACTATTAGAGCTTTTTACACAGCTCGGCTCGAACTCGGCTCGAGCTCGAACTGATTAGGCTCGGCTCGAAAAATGAAAAGCTCGATCGAGCTTCGAGCTTTTGCACAACTCTAATAAAGGCTAAAGCTGCGGTTACACCTCTGCAGGCTGCCTGCCTGCGCAGGCAGGAGCAACGAGAGTAAGGGAGAAGTTTGAAGTCACTGACTCTCTTACTCTTGTACGTTACCATGACAACCTGCAGGCAGGCAGGCTGCCTGCAGAGGTGTAACCGCAGCCTTAGAAATCATTCACGCAAAAAGTATTAATCAATATGGCAGATATAAACGTGAAAATTTTCTAATAAATTTATTAATTTAATTGATTTAATTTAAGCAAATTTGCTTAGATTTCGCTATTCAGGGGTTTTTGGGGTCGCTGAATACGAATTTGAAGTCAGATTTTAAAAATTCAAAATGGTGGATCCAATTTGGCAGACTTTTTTAAAAATTGATCGGATTTGCTTAAAACTTGTTACTTGGGGGTTTTTGGGATCGCTGATTACGAATTTGAAGTCTCTGTCTCTCACACTCTATTGTTCAAAATGTAATAGAAACTCAGTCCTGATTTATCCCCGAGTTTTCAAATTTTTTGGGTAAAATAGTACAGCTTGTCATTAATAACTAAATTGACAAAAATCCAAGTGAATCTCTCTTTTGGGAGTCATGAGGAATAATAAAAAATATTTGTATGATTTTTAAGCTTTTTATTTTTCAAATGCGAGATGAAATACTAAACTAGTCTGAACATTCCCACAAAGCACAGACATTTTCTGCAAGTTTGCTGCAAGTTTTTCATGCAAATTTCGCAAGCATGGAAAACAATTTTCGCATACTTAAATGTATACGCAGTAGTTTACTAGAGCTAGAGCACTATATTTTAGAGCACTATATTTATCTAGAGCTGCGCACTATATTTTAGTCACCTTCCCTACAGGGAAGGCATCGTTCATCAAAATATATGCAATTTGAAAAAAATTTTTTTAAAAAATTTTTTAGGTATTTTTGAAAGTTTGCTGCACATTTTTCTCAAGTTTTCATTGCAAACTTGCCAAGAGGGTGACATTTTTATTTGTATGCAAGTTTGCGAACTTTGAATGGAAAACTTGCAGCAAACTTGTAGAAAAATACTGTGCTTTGTGGGTTGATTGACAACTTTTTTTGCATTAAGCGACAACTTTAATTATCCTGTTGCCAATTGTCAAGACAAAAATTTGTCAATACTCAGAATCTCTTGTAGCTGATCTGAGCTTGAAATGTTGATGTGTAGAACTTAATTTTTAATTTGTAAATTAAGCTCCAACACCTTTTGTCCTGATTTACCCCCTGTCCCGATTTACCCTCACTGACCCTAATACTTAGTATTTTTATATAGATTTTTTCATAAAAACGAAAAATTCATTTTTTATTTAAAAATCGATTTTCTTAAGGAGGTTCTATCGATAATTGATTTAATGAACAGATTTTGATAAAACTTGATGTGCAGGTAGATAAAGATAATATAAAGGCGTAGTTAAAATTTTGAGACCTCTAGGTACCTATGAAAAAAGTTATAAATATTTTTGATTTTCATCATTTAACATTGAGTCTTATGGGAATTGAGTAGTTTGTCATATATATTTACCCAGATAGCAAAATGCATGGCTTATGGTCAGCCCAGAGCTAGCTCGTGGGCCGATTGATAAGACCGAGGGGCAGGCTAGAACGCAGACACTTGTGCGCGCCATTGTTATCCATATGGCTCGCTCCTGTTGACATTGTAATTTTAGTAATTGGGAAAAAGAATAATTTTTTAGGGTTCTGTACACAAAGTGTATACCGTTCGGAACCCATTTAGTCTCGCTTTTTGAGACAAAATTATAGGAATAAAAAATACTAGACCAATTGTGTTCAAACTTGGTATGGACATTAGCCTGGCCGCGATTTGTTGAGATTTTTTTTAATCTGGTGATATCATTGAGCGCCGGGTAGAAAAAGTTTCCTTTTTACCTAAAGAAACAAAAACGAAAATACTTAAGTTGATCTATAAATAATTAATAGACCCAAAAACTTAATAATATTATAGAAAAAGAGATTTTATTGACATTTTTAATTTTAATATTAATTTCATAAAGTTTTGAATATCTCGGACTATTGTTTATGGATTTTTATGAAGTTTACACATTTTTTAGGTAAAAATGTGTACTTTGAAATAAAAATAATGTAAATAAAAAAATTTAAAAAAAAAATTTTTTTCATTATTTACTCCTCTCTAAGAAAAATGTTATTAACATATTTGGAATCCTTATGAATTCACATTTAATTTAATAAAACAAAATTGATGAAGACTCATCTGGTTCAGGAGATATTGAAGTTTTTGCAAAAAAAGACTAGCGCAGCAACAAGGTGAGCTTCGAATAAAAAGCCGAAAGTTCTTGCCCATCCCATTTTTTTAGTATCGTTTCGGTAAAGCCATACAATAATTTTAAGACAAAAAAGAAAAAATCGGTAGGGGAGGGTAGGCTACATTGAACCGGGTATTTTATAAAGTCCAAGAACTAATTAAATTTTACTAATTTCGATCAGGTTTTTGTATCAAAATTAAGCTGAAGTACTCCTTTAGTTAATACACACGTTACAAACACAAATTATTATGATTAAATAATTAAATTTAATTTTTTTCTAGCCAGTTACACTTTTCTTATTTTGAAGAATGTGTGTCTACATTGAACCACCTCTAATAAAACACTACAATTTACTTCAAAAATAATATTTCCACTTACACATTGTAAAAAATCTTATTTTCCACTCAAAAAAATAGAAAATTGTTATTTAATTGTTATTACTTGTTAATAGAGATGTGCAAAAAGCTCGAAAAGTCGAGCCGAGCCGAGCCGAAATTTTTTCGGGCCGAGCCGAGCCGAGCCCGAGCCGGCTCGATGTATCGAGTACTCGAAATTTTCGAGTACTCGAGTGACTTCGAGTACTCGAAAAATTCGAGTACTCGGGTAAATTCGAGTACTCGATTAAATTCGAGCACTCGAGTGAATTCGAGTACTCGAATTTTTCGAGTACTCGAATGGATTCGAGCTTTTGACTTACTAAAAAAACTATTAATAAGTAAAAAATTTCGAATTTTTTTGAATTACTGAATCAATATTTCTATTTGCTAAATATAATAAATGCGAAAATTCTATGAATTTTCTCTAGAACTCGAATTTACTCAGAGCTCGAAAAAATTCGAGTACTCGAATTCCCTCGAGTGCTCGAAAAATTCGAGTACTCGAATTAACTCGAGTACTCGAAACTATTCGAGCTTTTTACACAGCTCGGCTCGGCTCGAACTCGGCTCGAGCTCGAACTGATTAGGCTCGGCTCGGCTCGGCCCGAAAAATGAAAAGCTCGAAAAAGCTCGCTCGAGCCTCGAGCCTCGAGCTTTTTGCACAACTCTACTTGTTAATATAGGAGATTAATGTATTTTAATGTCAGGTTAGTTAGGTAAAGTGACAGTTTGAGTTTTTCTCGTTCACAATTGTGATGAAAGCACGTCTTCCAGTATTTTTCTTAATAATTAGTAGAGCAGACAATTTTACAACTCTTAAAATTGAAAATTCTTTGCTTTTTCGGGTGGTTCAATGATGCCGCACTCACTGTATTCACATGACATTCACAACAAAAATTGTTTATAATAAATTTGTGTAAGATTTAAAGTTCTTTATCACATCGGAATATTGAAGTTGACACCCTAAGCGAAATAAATCGCAAGTTTACTAATTTTTAAAACTTCCTACTTCAATAAAAAAACGTCATTATAATTCCACCAAATTTTTTGTTTTGTACGTGAAAAACAGTTTTTTTAGTTTTTCTTTGTAAATAATAAACCTACGTGCCCGAAATTTTTGGACATAGTTTGTTTCAGTAAAACTAACTTATATATTAAATAAGAAAAAATTTCACTCAGTCATTTCTCAGAAAATTGAAGTGGTTCACTGTTGACGCTGGTTCAATGTAGCCTACTCTCCCCTACATGAAATTTTGAATAAACTCAGTTTTTCGATTTTTTTCATTTCGGATATTTAAAAAATCTTCATTTGTTAGTGAGTTGCGCAAATTCTGCAAAAATTGAGTAGAAATAGACAAAACTTCGATAATATAGAAGAATTTAACTACAAACATCTAAATTTCAAATGGTTCTGCAGATTTTCGGTATAACTAGATACGAATTCTATGTCAGATTTTCAAAATAGCGGATCGTATATGGCAGACGATTTGGTAAATTTGACATCGTATTCGCATTTAACCGAAAATACGCAGAAGTATTTGAAATTTATATTCTGGTTTGTAGTTAATATTCTTCTTCATTATCGAAGTTTTGTCTGTTTTTACTCAGTTTTCAAAGAATTTGCCAAACTCAGTAAACAGAATGAACGATTACTCAGAGGAAAATGAAAATATTTCAAATTTTCAAAATGTATTTTAAAGAAGAAAAGTAGCGTCTTCAGATGCAATATTGAACTTTTGTCAAAACAATTATCTTTGGATGTTAAAAAACTGGTCTTTTGCACTTTTAAGTTAAAATACCTCGAAAACCTGACGTGCAGGGTCTATTATGACGCTGGATTCGGAATTATCACGTTGAAAACCTTCGGAAAAATATTGTTTGATTTTTGTTTAGTAAATACTGTCGGCCTGTGGTACAAACGGTTCCTAAATTTTTTAAAAATTGATGATAAACGACAATTTCTTAATCAATTTTGGAAATTTTTAAGGCTCTACAGAAATTTTCGGTGCTTTTTACCATAAAAAATCTTTGTCGATACTAAAAAAAATTCGAATCCTCCGGCTGCTACTCTTGAAAAAATTGTTTTTTCATAGAATTTCTTTAAATTTTGAGAAAATATCTCTTCGGGTGCCCTCTAAATGTGGTAAAAATTTCAAAACCCTTTTTGCGATGCTAAATTTTAAGATATTCAAGTTCAAACTTTAACTTTTACATGCGATTATGTTAAAAATAAAAAATGTCAACCACAATATCTCGTTTTTTGACATGGCAAAGAGTTTTGAAATATTTAAATATTTACAAAGAAACATTTTCTCAAAATTTGAAGAAAATCGATTGAAAATCAATTTTATCAAGAGTAGCAGCCGGAGATATACCTGAAATTTTTTATTTAAAAATTAATTTTTTTTTAACTTTATTTTTATTTTAAATTACAAATTTTTACCTGAAAAATATGTAAAGTTCATAAGAATCCACAAACAATATTCCAAGATATTCAAAATTTTATAAAATTAATATTACAATTCAAAATGGCGTAGGGTAACTGCACCAATTGCCGAGGGTGCTCCAATTGTCGAGGATAATAATTTTCTTTTTTAGTTAAATAGTATAATATATAATATTTAAGAACAAAAAAAATTTCTAAATAATCTTTGTATTTTCAACTGTATATTTATATATACAAATTTCGTAGCGATTCTACTAAAATAATTATTTAATTAATATTATAATTCACTGCTGTGAAATTTACACGAATCTCCATTTTCTTAATACTTCTGGTTGATTAAAACAGATTTTTAGAAATGCAAATTAAACGTATTTATAATGACTTTTTGTGTACAAAATTATTATTATAATTTTGTACACGAACTAAATTAATTTTGTATGCATGTTTTTTTGTTAAAAAAAATATTTAATATTTTTTAAAAGCAAATCATCGGTATTTGGTTCCTTTTTTTTGACAGTTCCATTTTTCGAGGTAATAACTCGAAAATTGGTGTAGTCACTTTTTTCGCTGATGCACCATTTATCGATGGTTAAGTGTTTATTTACTAAACGTCAAACATAAATGCCAAACATTTATAGGTACAGAGAAAAAGAAAAAAAATGCTCCAAAAATTTACAACCAACAGAAAATAATCAACCAAAAAAACGAGGAAGACCGAAAAAAAATTAATAAAAAAATGCATTATTTAAAACTAAAAAATTTTGTACTATAGTTTAATTATAATTAACCATTATATTTACAGTTCGTAATAAAAGTTTATTTTATTCGTTTACAAATTTAATGTGACTTAAATTAATTTATTTTTTCAATTAATGTCTGATTAACAAAATTGATTAAATTTAATTAACTTATATTTATAAAAGTTTAAAAAACAGTTAAATAATTTTCTGTCCTGTATCATCTACTATAAAAATGTTTTATATCGATATTATAAATTATTCAATTATAGTTAAATAAATATATTTGTTTTCTGGTAATGTTCTATAATATTTTTATCGAAAAAATTAATATCTACTCGATTTTCTGATATCTGTACAGGTTAATTGTTAGGTTATATTGGGTTATATGTTTAAAAATGTCATACCCTCGACAATTGGAACAGACCCTCGAGAAATTAGCACAAGACCATCGACAAATGGTGCTTTTGCTCGATTGACTTTTAAATATATTTTTTGCTTAACAATTTAGTTTATATTAAAAAAATAAATATGAATATTAAACATTATTAGATCCTTCGTCCAAATATACAAAAATCAAATTTTAAAGTGCATTTACTTCCGAGAAAAAAAATGTCAAAGTCACATGTTGCCTAAAACCCTCGACAATTGGTACAACAATTGGTACAATTGGTACCCTCGACAATTTTTCTCGACAATTACCCTATCTTCAACAATTTTTGAATTTAAAAAAAAAAATTTTAGGGAAAGAAGTCTCTTATATATATAATAATATATATTATATTTTTGATATAGCTACACAGAAAAGAACCATTTTCTTTAAAGAAACATTGAAAATTACTGCAAAAATTCAATAAAATCTCTTTTTTCACATTCAATCAGTTTTTGGGTCCATTAATTATTCACACATTCACTTTATTATTTTTGTATTTGTTTTTTTAGATGAAAAGGAAACTTTTTCAGCTCGGCACTCATTGATATTAAATAATTTTACAAAAATGGCCAGGCTATTTCGGACTAATCCGGAATTTTTCCGCAACAGTACGGTTTATTGTGGAGTTTTTTCGCCATAAATTAAGTTTGAAATCAATACCGTTTTTTATAACTATTGAATCGGTAATTAGTCCGGCTTAGTCTGCACTTAGTCAGATCATATGGGCAATTCCACGTGAGATTTTAGTCGACCTCTTAAACTTTTAAGAAATGAAAACAAAAATTTTTTTTTTAATTTTTTATTAAAAAAAAAATTTTTTATAAACAAATTAATTTTTTTTAACTTTGGGCCGGATTTTTTTTATTTTTTTTAAATTTATTTATACCTTATTATATAGAGAAGATTATTCTAAAAGTCCCGAAGTGGGCCTGATGTGTTAAATGAGTTTTAAAACATTTTCAAAAATCACTTGCAAGCATCACAGTAGGATTTTTTTACAAATAACTTTTTAAAACTGTCTAAAGCGTATAATTTTTAATCTATTTGAGTGTTCTTTGTTTTAAATTAAAGGGTCTACACTGTACACAGTTTTAAAAAGTTAATTGTAAAAAAATCCCACTGTGATGCTTGCAAGTGAAATGAAACAATCATTTTCGAACAAGTTTTTCTTTGCACTCAGACACTTTTTACAAAATCTAACTAGAAATAAAAATAATAATAATAATAATATATTATCTAATTTAACTAGTTTAATATAAATTTCTTTCCGTGTAGGAATGGCAAAGATTTTACTTTTTAAAACTAAATATGGGGCATTCCATTTCAAAACGATCCTTTATTCTTATAAACAATTGACATCCCAGTAAAAAAAAAAGTATTCAGAATAGAGAAAAAGTATTGGTGGAGACGTTCGGTGAATGCGTTTTCGCGACAAAACCGTATTGGTGGGTTACGGTGAATACATTTTGCTTACCGTGAATACATTTTTTTTAAACTCTCGTTTTAAAGATTCCTAAGCAAAGTTGAGAATATTTATAAAGAGCGTAAGTGACCTGAAGTATAAAAATGATGATTGCGAGAAGGAAATAAGAAATTTTGAGAAAAAATGAAAAATTAAATGTGACAAACCTACAACGTATGATGATGAAAAGGAACATTGACGATACCGACAGAAACTTGAGAAATCCAAGTAAATGTATGTGAAACAGTAAGTTCCGCCGGTAACGTCAAAGTTCCTTTTAATCATCGTACGTTGTAGGCACAGAAAAGCATATGGTAATTGATCAACATTTGACAATCTGTTTGTCACATTTAATTTTTCGTTTTTTCTCAAAATTTCTTATTTCCTTCTCGCAATAGTCATTTTTATACTTCAGGTCACTTACGCTCTTTATAAATATTCTCAACTTTGCTTAGGAATCTTTAAATCGAAAGTTTAAAAAAAAAAGTATTCACGGTAAGCAAAATGTATTCACCGTAACCCACCAATACGGTTTTGTCGCGAAAACGCATTCACCGAACGTCTCCACCAATACTTTTTCTCTATTCTGAATACTTTTTATTTACTGGGATTGTAAGGCAATTTTTAAATCATTATTTCTTATATTTATTGAAGCCAAACTTTATTTACTATTAGTGGTTTTAAAACAAAAATTTCTCAACTTTATAATGGTAGAAATTTTTTTTTTAAAATAATAGAATTTATGAAAAAAATTAAGTTTGAAAGATAACCTTTTTGAATATCTCAAAACACGTCGCATCCGATTTTCTTGAAACTTATGTCAAAATAAAGCTTAAATATTCTAGTTTAATTCTATGTAAACATTATAATGAGCAATTCATGGTTTGAGAAATTAATTAAATTTTACAAGTATTTCAAAGGGTTTCAAATTTTTTTTTTTTTTCAAATTTTTCCACACTTCAACCTCTGACATCTTTGTAAAATTTAATAAATTTCTTAAATTCCCCTGAATTGACAATTATATTATAAAGTTGGGAAATTTTTATAAGTGAAATTTTGATATTGTATGTCAAGTTTTTAGAAATTATTGTATAACTTTAATCATAGTAATTTAATAAAAACAATATTTAATTACGTAAATAATGTTATTGATAAACATTTAAATATGTTTTTAAATCCTTTGTGAATATCCGGGAAAATTATTCAAGAACCCGGAAAAAAACCGGGAATTTTAAATTGACGAATCGCTAGACACTCTTACATTATATTTATGTTGCCTATTTTGCAACCGCGTTTCTGCATGGATTAAAAAACTCGTGTCGTTGGTACGTGGCAGATTTTGTAAAAAGTGCCTCTGTGCAGAGAAAAATTTGTTTGAAAATGATTATTTACTAATTTCGTGTAAAATACATAAATAACCTAGAAATTTCAGAGACCATCAAAATGTGTCATTAACCTTTTGTTTAGGTAAAAATACACAGAAAAATGACACACACAACCCAGATAGCACCGTATTTTGCAGGAATAATAAGATCCTACATAAAAAGCGATGGAAGGGTATAAATAGAATATCAATAGTTATTAAGAAAAGGTTATAAATGTGGAGAAAGAAGAGTATCGAGAACTTTTGTTATAAAAAGAGATAGAAGTTTATAGACAGGTTATTAAAAGGTATTGAGAATAGGTTATTAATAGGCATAAAGAATAGTGTCTATAAAGTCTAACATTAAAAGAGATACAAGGAAATAGACAGGATTTTAAAAGTAATAGAGAAAAGGTAATTGAAAGGGATAACAAAAAGTTGTAATAAGTTTGTATATAAAAAGAGATAGAAGGGTTTAAAATGGCTATTAAAAGTGATTAAAAAAAGGTGATTAAAAGAAATAGCGAACAAGTTGATAAAGGTAGGAATAGAAAGGCATAAAGAAGTATAGGTAAGAGATTAAAAGTTATACAATATTAATATCTCTTTCTATATTAGCAATATAAAGGGATTAAAAGAGAAAAGGTTTCTATCTATTTACTTCCAGCAGGGAAGTTAACGGGAAGTTAACCATGTTAAATTCGAAACTTAACGCGGTTAACTTCCCGTTAACTTCCCAGAACCTCTAAATGTCCTCCGATTGTTATTTTCCGGTGTTAACTTCCTTGACGTTCTTCCTGTAAATTTCCTGAGAAATTACAAGGGAAATTTTATACAATTTTAACGTGTAAGTCCCAGTAAAAAAAAGTATTGGAAGAGAGCGAATAGTATTGGCGGTGAGTTTCTGCCAATACGTTTTCGCGTGAAAACCGTATTGGGGGCATTCTGCCAATCCTTTCCTCTGGATGGAACCTTTCGATTTCACGTTTATTGATCGACTCGACTGTGTACTGTTGATCTATTATCCATATGATTTAGGGAGCTTTCGACGTTCGCACTAGGAGTGCTGTGAGTATAAGTCACAGCGCTTATCTAGAAAATACCCTAAATCATATGGTAATAGACCAACAGTTTGTCACATTTCATTTATATACATTTTAACAAAATTTTATATTTCCTGTTCGTTATCAGCATTTTCACACATTAAATCAATCAGTCTATTTGATTAAAACGCCAAATCGAGTCAATAAACGTGAAATCGAAAGATTCAAGAGGACGGGATTGACGGTGAAAAAGCATGATTGGCAGAATGCCCCCAATACGGTTTTCACGCGAAAACGTATTGGCAAAAACTCACCGCCAATGCTATTCGCTCTCTTCCAATACTTTTTTTTCACTGGGTCCCTAAATCATGTGGTAATTGATCAACAGTACACGCTCAAGTCAAGTCAATGAACGTGAAATCGAAAGATTCAAGAGGACAGGATTGACGGTGAAAAAGCATGATTGGCAGAATGCCCCCAATACGGTTTTCACGCGAAAACGTATTGGCAGAAACTTACCGCCAATACTATTCGCTCTCTTCCAATACTTTTTAGGGTTCCGTACACCATAGGTGTACTGACGGAACCCTTATGAAATCACTCGTGTGTCCGTCCCAGCTACGCAAAATGGGCTGTCCCACCCCCTTAACTTTTACAAATCTCAACCTAGTGAGCTGAAATTCGGTAGGGATCTTCAGTTTTAAGTGCAGACTACAGGAAAAATATAGCGAACCCAATTGACGGACATATTTGCGAACTAGGAGGGAAAAAAATTGAATTTTTCAGAAAAAATTACAAAAAATGACCCTGTCCCCCCTCCTTAATTTTTACAAATCTCAACCTGGTGAGCTGAAATTCGGTAAGGATTTTCAGTTTTAAGTGCAGATTACAGGAAAAATATAGCGAACCCAATTGACGGACATATTTGCGAACTAGGAGGGAAAGAAATTCAATTTTTTCGAAAAAATTGAAAAAATTACCCTGTCCCCCCCTTTAACTTTTACAAATCTTAACTTGATGAGCTGAAATTCGGTAGGGATCATCAGTTTTAAGTGCAGATTACAGGAAAAATATAGCGAACCTGATTGGTGAAGATATTTGGGAACTAGAAGGGAAAGAAATTGAATTTTTTTGAAAAAATTGCAAAAAATGACCCTGTCCCCCCCCTTAACTTCTACAAATCTCAACCTGGTGAGTTGAAATTCGGTAGGGATCTTAAGTTTCAAGTGTAGATTACAGGAAAAATATAGCGAACCCGATTGACGGACATATTTGCGAACTAGGAGGGAAAGAAATTGAATTTTTCAGAAAAAATTACAAAAAATGACCCTGTCCCCCCTCCTTAATTTTTACAAATCTCAACCTGGTGAGCTGAAATTCGGTAAGGATTTTCAGTTTTAAGTGCAGATTACAGGAAAAATATAGCGAACCCAATTGACGGACATATTTGCGAACTAGGAGGGAAAGAAAATCAATTTTTTCGAAAAAATTACAAAAAATGACCCTGTTCCTGCGGTTAACTTTTACAAATCTCAACCTAGTGAGCTGAAATTCGGTAGAGATCTTCATTTTGAAGTGAAGATTGAGGTAAAAATATAGCGAACTCGATTGACGGACATATTTGCGAACTAGGAAGGAAAGAAATTGAATTTTTTTGAAAAAATTGAAAAAATTACCCTGTCCTCCACCTTTAACTTTTACAAATCTTAACTTGATTAGCTGAAGTTCGGTAGGGATCTTCAGTTTCAATTACAGATTACAGGAGAAATATAGCGAACTCGATTGACGGACATATTTGCGAACTAGGAGGGAAAGAAATTTAATTTTTACGAAAAAATTGCAAAAAATGACACTTTTATACCTTAAATATTTTTTTATGTGGTCATGGTTAATTGTTTTTGGAGCAAGTACAGTTGATATATAAATTTATATATTTTTTGAGATGCATGATTGGTTACCTCCACGTGGTGCATCTTGGAAACAATATCATTGATAAAAGTAATGATTTTTAAAAATAAAATATTAAAAAAATTTTAAATTAAAATAAATTTCAATGAAATTGGCAAAATACCAATAAATAAAAAATTTATTATAATTAATAATATAAGTATCTTTTGTTAGTTTATATCCAATATATTATTTTAAATATTATCTCTAATCAGGTAAAATATATATTTTTTGTTATTTGTAAATAAAACATAAGAATTCAATGTGGATTATAGTTATAGTTTTTTTTAATCTATATGTAATAAAAATACATATGTGTACCGAATTTCAGCTCAATAGGTTTATATATGTTAATATTAATCAATTATATTTCTTATATATATTTTTTTTTTATAAAAAATGAGTTTTATTTTGGTGTACGGAACCCTCGATCTTAATGCGAGTGCAACTCGCACTTACCCGATTTTTTTTTTACTTGGCTGTACAAAAAAATTATGTTGTAGTTTTCTCTAAACTTATATTCGTAAAGAACCCTAAAGAATTATAAGGAAATTTTCCCTAAAATAAATGTTAACTAACATAGTTTATACTTATATAACTGAGCTAAACTACCAATCGTTAAAAGAAAAAAAGAGACGCATGATTTTCCCCTAAACGCCAAGTGGTCAAATACCAAGTAGTCGAATCGTTAACTGGCCGAATGCTAAAAGCATCGAATTGTTAAATGTTCGAATGCTAAAAACGTCGAATAATTGTCAATTGATCGAATGCTCAAAACGTCGAATCGTCAAATGGTCGAATGCAAAAAACGTCGAATCGTCAAATGGTCGAATGCTCAAAACGTCGAATTGTCAATTGGCCGAATGATCAAAACATCAAATCGTCAAATGTTTGAATGCCCAAAACGTCGAATGCCTAAACGTCGAATCGGCAAAAATTCGACGTTTTGAGCATTCGAACATTTGACGATTCGACGTTTTGAGCATTCGAACATTTGACGATTCGATGTTTTGAGCATTCAACCATTTACCGATTCGATGTTTTTAACCATTTGACCAGTTGACAATTCGATGTTTTGAGCATTCAAACATTTGACGATTCAACGTTTTTAGCATTCGACGAAATAACGATTCGACGTTTTGACCATTTACCGATTCGATGTTTTGAGCATTCGATTATTTGATAATTCGACGTTTTTAACATTCGATCAATTGACAATTCGATGTTTTTAGGATTCGACCAAATGACGATTCGACGTTTTGAGCATTCGACCATTTGACAATTCGATGTTTTGAGCATTCGAACATTTGACGATTCGACGTTTTGAGCATTCGACCCTTTGGCGATTCGACGTTTTTAGCATTCGATCAATTGACATTTCGACGTTTTTAGCATTCAATCAATTGACAATTCGACGTTTTGAGCATTCGAACATTTGACGATTCGATGTTTTTAGCATTCGACCAGTTAAAGATTCGACTACTTGGCATTCGACCATTTGAACATTCGACCACTTGGCGTTTAGGGGAAAATCATATGCGTCTCAAAAAAAAATCTTGCCCTTAAGCTAGAAGTACTTTTATTGGTTGAAAAAAGGCGGGTAAATTCAAATTGCTTTTTTATTTCAAATAATGCATTTACTTTAAATTTTATGAACTTTTTTTATTTTTATGTTTGTGTATATTTTTGTATACATTAATTTTAATTTCTCAAGATAAATGCATAAGATAAAACATATTTTTAACAATTTTTGTTAATTAATCATAGAATGAAATTGATCAAAAATAATTATCAACTTGAATGTAAAATATTTCTTATTAAATAAATTATCTTTCGAGTTCCACTGGAACAATCCTGTTAATAAGATTAATTCTAAATTTGTTTAAGTTCAATCATTTTTTCCCAATTTTGAGTAAGAATTAATTATCCCTACTGAAAAGAAACGACTGTAAATACGGCCATACGGGCGTAAATATGACTGTGAATACGACCCTAAATACGAGCCTCAGTAGGGTGGTGTAATTGAAACAGTAAATTGAGCCGTATTTATGCCCGTATTTAGGGTCGTTTTTACGGTCGTACACGGAAAGAAAAGGTCTGGAAGAGATATCCATAAAAATATTGTTGAGCAGAATATTGTTGTGTTATCCAATTCAATGGAAGAGACAACTTTCAGAATGGAAGCACATTCCATATTCAATGGATGAGGGAGCCATATTATATTGTTGAATCAAATATGGATGTGACATCCATAGGCATGGTTGGGCTTACAATTCATGCTATGGATTTTCACATATGGCTGTCTCATCCATATAAACTTTGGTTGGGAGATCCATAGTTAGTTCAAAATTTCGATACATGTTGCGCGAAATTAATTATCATGGCATCCATTTAAAAATGGTCGTCTCAATTTGTCCGTCGCGTTGGTTTCCTGTCACGTCTATATAATCACGTTGTGAGTTTATTGAGTATAAATAGTGTTATAATTGTTTATTATTTATTATCGTTATTGTCTATTAGTGTTTATGTAAATTCATTTTCATGAAATATGTGTATAGTATATAAGGAATATTATATGCTCAAATATTGTAGTTGCGTGTATAGTGTAGTGGATAGCGTTAGTGTTTAGTATGCGTTAGGTCTAGGGTTCGTGTCTCCCCCATCGGTTAATAATTTATTTCGTAAATATGCGGTTATTCAATAAGTGGTGTGTATTAATTAACAAAAATGTGTATAAAATATCTCAAGTGACATAGAATTTAATTAATTGAGTGATTCTAATTTTTTTGTTTCCCATTTCCATTACTATGGATCACCCAACCATAGATCTTTTGCTACTCCAACAATATACAGCCAGCCATAGAATATGGATGCAGCAACCTTAACTATGGATATCCCGTATTTTTCAATATAATATGGCTGTGATATCCATGTATCTGGATGTGTCAACTATTCCTTTTTCTCCGTGTATATGAATACTATTTTTTTTCCATATACATTAAATATAATATTGCTCTAAAATAATATATTTTTTCAGATATGTAAGTATTAAAATATAATTTATTCTTAAATAATTTGAAATTTTAAAGCGTTCAACTAAAAGAAATGCAATAAAACAATTTAAGGATATGTCAGGAATTAGGATAATATTATTTAACAGTAGTAGAAGATGATGTTTTATTACTATTATAATTATACTATAATTATAATTGTTATTTAACATATAAAAAATATAACACAAACAAATATTTAAAAAAAATTCTCGTCAAAATTACAATTATCTTTATAAATAATAAAATACTTCATCGAAATTCAATTATTTTTAAAAGTTTTAATAAAATTCTTGACAAAATTCCACAGGAATTTAATTATTCAATTTCTAATAAATTTCTTCGAAATAATTCAATTATTTTCATAAGTAATAAAATTTTTCACAGGAATTCAATTATTTAAAATACAAAATTTCATAAAATTTTTCGAAAAATATCAATTATATAAAAAGATTTCTATAAAATTTTTTCAAGAATTCAATGATTTTTATAAATAACAAAATACTTCACCGAAATTCAATTACTTTTATAAACTTGAATAAAATTCTTTGTAAGAATTCAATTATTTATATAAATAATAAAATTCTTCACAGAAATACAGTTATTTTTATAAATTTGAATAAAATTCGTTGGAAGAATTAAATTATTTTCAAAATGTAATAAAATTCTTCGCAGAAATCCAATTATGATCAAAAATTAAAAAAAAATTCTTGTTAAAATTCCAAGTAACTTTATAAATAATAAAACTCTTCTCCGAAATTCAATTATTTTATGAAAATTTTAATAAAATTCTTAGGAAAATTTAAATTATTTTCATAAATAATAAAACTCATCGCAGGATTTTAATGATTTTTTATACAATATATATATATTTTAATCAAATTCCTCAAAAAATGTAATTATTCTTAGAAATTTTATTAAAATTTGTCAAATTGAATTCAATTATTTAAAAATTTATTGATAAAATTCTTTATGAGAATTCAATTTTAACAAACATTCAATTATTCAATAAATTATTTATCTTTTAATTTAAACAATTGGATTTTTTTGAGAAATTGTACTGTTTGTAGAAATAATTGAATTCTTGCGAAGGATTTTATTAGGATTTTTGTAAATAATTAACTTATTTTGGAAAATATTATAGTAATTTAAATTATTACAAAACATGAAGAGGGCGATCACTCCGAGTCGAAGACTCCATCCGTCCACGAACGCACGATAAATAGTTAATGCCTCTATGTCTTTTAACGGAATTGCCTAGATCCAACGCGAAAAACGATCGATCATCGTGAGGCAATATCTAAAGCCATCACACGAAGTCATCGGTCCAACAATGTCGATGTGGACATGACGGAATTTATTTTCGGGAGCAACGAACTGTGAAGGCAAAAGAATATTATGTCGAGATACCTTTGACTTCTGGCAAGGCAAACATTCCCTACACCACTCTCGAATGTCCTTATTCATGCCTGGCCATATATAGCTTTTTCCAATACTTCTTCCTGAAACTTTAGCGCTAAGATGTGCTGGTCTATGAAAAATGTCAAATACATTGGGGTATGATCAGGACCCTACAGAATGCGCTTTAAATTAAGACAGGTAGATTCGTTTTGACAAAGAGTTTTAAATTCTGAATTTTCATTCTGAGCTTCTGATAAATCTAATAAACTTACATCTGATACCAAACGTATAAGAACAACACGGAACAGACAATCAGCAACTACATTTTTTCTCCAGGTAAGTATTCTAAGGAAGTCGTAAATTGATATATGTATGATAATTGTCTCAATTTTCTTGGGCAAGCTTTGTCGGATTTTTGGGTAAAGGCATATATAAGAGGCTTATGGTCCGTGACCAAGGAAAATTCTCTACCCTCGACGAAGTGCCGGAAATATTTTATCGATTCAAACGCTGCGGTCAGCTCCCTATCATAGGTACTATATCTTCTCTGCGTCGGGCTGAGACTTCGGGAAAAGAATACCAAGTGCTTCGAACAACCGTTCTGAAATTGTTCCAAGTAACCTCCCATTCCCGTATCGGACGCGTCCGTCACGACACGAGTCGGGGAAATAGATGATGGATGCACAAGAAGTGCAGCGCTCTCGACATTCGCTCGACAATCCTCAAAGGCTCTTTCCAAATCTAGATTCCAATGAATCTCTCTTTTATCGTTTTTCTTTGAATCATGCAGATATGCATTCAAAACTCTTTGACAATCAGCTGCTCGAGGTAAACATCCCCGATAAAAATTTATTAAGCCCAAGAATCGTCTCAATTCGAGAATATTATGAGGTTTAGGGAAATCGAGAATTTCTTTGACCCTATCGGGAAGAGGTCTACACCATCGTTATCGATCGAATATCCTAAAAATTCTACCTCGGAATGACCAAATACACACTTTTCTAAATTCAAGCGAAGAGATGCCTCACTCAAACGACCAAAAACGATTTTTAAATGACGTTCATGTTCCTCATCAGATACAGAAGCTACCAGAATATCATCAATATACGAATATACGAAATCAAGATCGCCCAACACTTCATGAATGTATCGTTGGAACGTTGCACCAGCATTCCTCAATCCGAACGTCATGACTGTAAACTCAAACAACCCGAACGGTGTTATAATGGCGGTTTTCGGAACATCATCCGGAGCGATAGGAATCTGATTATACGCGGCGTGAAGGTCCAGTTTTGAGAAAATAATCTTACCGAATAGCATTGCCGAAACATCCTGCACGAAAGGGACAGGATATTTGTCAGGAATTGCTTGTTCATTCACACGACGGTAGTCGCCACACACTCCAACCACCCCATTTTTTAGGAGCCATATGGAGTGGCGAAGCCCACGATGCAGTTGATTGACGATACTCTGCTGATTCTAATTTCTCGCGAAAATGGTTCTTTGCAACAATCAATTTCGCGGGAGACAATCTACGAGTCCTTTCGGCTACTGGAGGTCCATTAGTAATAATGTGATGCATAATACCCTGCGATAATATATTTTCTGACTGAGGCAATCCAGTTAAGGACGGAAATTTGGCTAAAATTTTCATATAGGTATTCGATTTATCTACCACACTCACTCCAATGCAAGATGCCAATCCTATTTCACAAACTGTATTAATTCTGGAATGAGAATCAATTAATTTGCGTCCACGAAGGTCTACATTTAGACCGTATGATGACAATAGATCTGCCCCCAAAATAGGATAGGGCACAGATGCTATTCTAAAGTTCCATACAATCAAACGATTAAAACCAAAATTTAAGGACATGTGACGCTCATCGTATGTATTTATTAACGAATCATTCGCGGCATAAAAAACAAACTAGGCGGGTCTCCTTTTTGTTTTGTGATCAGCTGGAATCAAGGATATGTCAGAACCGGAATCAACTAAAAGAGTTAATCCGGATTCTCGATCCTTAACGAAAAGGCGTTTTAAAATGAAAGTAGAATTGATATTGATTGTGGGAGGTGGTGATTCTAGTTTTCCGAAGATGACTTAACGAAACCGCAAGGTGGTCTGCATTTGTTAGCGTTATTGCTGAATATTTTATGATAAAAACAGATTTTCTCTCCATTGTTACGACTCTGGGATCGATCATTTCTATTACCACGCGATTTATTCGAATCAGATCTATATTGGGATCGAGATCGAGATCTATCACGGCTTCAATTAAAATTGCTATTAATTTTAAATTTTCCGTTATCTCTAAAATTTCTGGTTGATAGCGAGACGAGGCGTTGAGACAATTCGTTTAATTTATCCTTAAGATCGTTATTATTCTCTATAGACGACACCGATCCACCATAGACAGGTCCCGCGTCGACAATCTTATCTGCTATTGTAGCAAGTTTAAAAAAAATTACCGACTGAGCATTATAAGTACACGTGCTTTGTATAGCTCCTTAGTTATTTATGATTTTTTGAAAGTTATCGATAAATTAGTGAAATTATTTGCTTAAAACATCGACTATTAAGCAGTTTTTTAAGTGTTGAGTGTTGACTTTATGCGTTTGATTGGATAAGTAAACTGATTTTTACGGTAAAGTTATATCTTGCAAAATTGACATGCCAGTTTGTATTGAATGTCAATTACAGGTGTCTAGAGCATCAGGTGAATCTATTCCCTGTGCAAAGTGTAGTACTTTGGTGCATCAGGCATGTGCCAATGTAAACATGAGCAAAAAAGACTTTGATTCTTTGAAAAAGGTATAATTAATTATTACTGTGCTAAGTGTAAGAGTGACACCTGTGGGAATAAGACCTCAGCTACTAATGAAAAACAAAACGTGTCGGTTCTTTCCACATCAGATACTGAACCATCGTCAAAATACCTAGATGCTATCCGTGTATCAGTCGAACAGGGGCAAAGCAATACAATGGCTGAATTTCAAAAACAAATATCAGAAATATTAAGAAGAAAGAAGCTATCAATTATCCGAATCAAATTTTTACTAAATAAATTAAATATCTTAAATAAATCTCTATAAGCTCTTAGATTTCATATGTATCGAGAGCACAGCTGCTCTTACATATGAAATCTAAGAGCTTATAGAGATTTATTTAAGATATTTAATTTATTTAGTAAAAATTTGATTCGGATAATTGATAGCTTCTTTCTTCTTAATATTTAACTGCCGAATGATAAATTCACTTTCTATAATTATAAATATCAGAAATGTTTAATATTTTTAAAAATGAACAGTTTGAATTTAACAGAGGTTTAAGTGAATCAATTTTATCAATGAAGGAGAAAATTAGTGAAAACTCTAAAAAAAATCAGTGCTATCGAGGTCGAATCAGCTGATTTTTCTAAAAAATTAAAAATGGTCAAAACTGAATCTGATCAACTAAGGAACAAGGTCAGTCAGTTAGAACATATTGTAAATGTTCAGGAACAATCTGCCCTTCTCTCCACTCTTGAGGTTCATGGTTTACCAATGAGACAAGAAGAAGATTTGCGTGAGACCTTCATTGATATTGCGAAAGCATTGAACGTTCCCATTGATATTAATAACATCGACAACATATATAGAATTCGTAGACAAGGCAATGTTGAAGTTTCTCAGTTTCCACCTACAGTGGTGGTCAAGTTATCTTCTCAGATATTGAAAGACAAGATTATTAATCAACGAAAGGCTTGTAATAACTTTTCGACTGTTAACATTGACTGGCCCGATAAAGAGAAATCCTACATTTATCTGCGAGACTCTTTGACACCTTTGAATCGTCGAATTTATTCAGCTGCTCTACTTCTTAGAAAGAGTAACAAAATAAAATATCTATGGGTTGCTGGAGGCAAAATATTCGGACGTAAGGCGGATGGCGAACGCAGATTTCAATTAACATCACTCGAAGCAGTAAATGCAATCCAATAGCAGCGACTGGATTTTTGGTTCCGTTCTTTGTTATTTCAAAATTTCTTATTCCTTTTTAATTTCTTTTTAAAATTTAATAAAGTAAATTTTTATTTTCCTTCATGCAGTATGATAATTAGCGTTGATTCATTGAGTCTTTATATTTATTGTGTTTATTACTTTTTTATATTCTCACTGTTATTTTATTTTTTAGAACAGAACAGTTCAATTGTTTCTAAATGTAATCTCGAGGCCTGTTTGATTTGGTTTCTTATCGGGTCCTTAAATTTTGCAATAATATCAATTTATAGTTCCTATTTATCAGCTTTCATTAATTTTGAATCTTTAAATTTGCTATTGTCAGTCGATCACAGTGGAAAAATTAAATATCTGTCATGTTAATGCGCAGTCATTGCGTGCACATTATATCGAATTTAAAGATTTCTTTGATACGGGCTACTGTAATATTATGCTGTCTCAGAAACTTGGTTATCACCTACTGTTAATTCTAATTTAGTGAAATTAAATAATTATAATCTTTATCGTAAGGACAGGGAGTTGCGCAGGGGTGGGGGAGTGTGCTTATTTATTATTAAAAATATTAAGTGTTCTCTAGTAGCTATGAGTACTGAGGGACCATATTCTACTGCTGAATTTTTGTTTCTTAATGTTCAATCTCAACATGACAGTGCATTAATAGGAGTTGTTTATAAACCACCAAATGCATCATTTGGCAATGAACTGGAAAATCAAATATTTTCTTTTATGTGACCGACAGATTGGCTCAGTCGGATAAGTGCCTGGCGTTGGTGGTCGTTTAAGGACCAGGGGTATAAGTATCCTTGGTTCGCGCCCACTTGGCTTGGTATTTTTCCGGCACGTGAGACAATCTGAGCGGGAGGTTTGACGTCGAGGTATAATGATGTGCACCGTCGATTATTGTCCGGTACACACCATTAGAACTCGACTGTCGATAAACCGGTTGTACTCAGGAGAGGTTTTCTACAGTTTTCCTCTTCTCTGGCGAGAAAACCCATTGACGGGTGGTCCAGGCGTAATGCGAGTACTCTTAATAAAGTCGGCTGTAGACGCAAATTAGGTTAATATATAGAAAATTTCTAAGTAGAATGGTTATGCTTAATCCAAAAAAGTATTTCTCGGGGACTCTTGTCGAAGTGCGTAAGGCCAATAGGGCAGGAGTATAAACAATAAAAAAAAAAAAAAAAAAATTTTCTTTTATGCAATAATTTAACAATACCATAATAATGGGTGATTTTAATTGTAACTTAAATGTACAAACTCCTGCCACTATAATTACTTAACTTCGATGATTTTCTCGGCAGGTTTGAATGTGGTTCCTCATAACTCTACTCACTCACCATACAAGTAGCACTAGCACTAGAATTGATATTATGATTGTTGATAGTATGGATAAAGTACTTAATTTTGGACAACACTCGATATCATTTTTTTCCAACCATGACTTGATTACTATTAAATTCGAATTTGAGGGAAGTCGATCTCAGTTCCATAATAAATCTAATCTTATTCGTAATTTAAATAACATCCCCGAGAATGAATTCCTTACGCATCTCTCAACCTACGATTGGGCAAGCTTGTATTCCTCACCTGACATTAATGTAAAGGTATATAAACTAACTTATTACTTAACTTCTGCTTTTGATACGTTCGCACCTCTTCATTTATCAAGGATTAAAAAAAGATTTTCTCCTTGGATGTCAGATGACTTGAGAACTCTTGTCAAGGAAAGAAACAGGTTGCGTAGAATATCAAAAAGGACTAAAGATCCTACTGACCTATGTAATTTTAGAAAACTTCGTAACTTGTTTCAAACTAAGATAAGAGATGCCTACCATAAATATAATTTTAATATGATTAAAAATAAAAGTAAAACTCAGGACATTTGGCATATTTTAAGGAAAATTAACATTATAACTTCTAAAAAAAGAACTACTGATTATACATTTCAAGCAAATGAATTCTTAAACGTTTTTTCTCATGTTCCTGTTCCGGCTCCCCCATCCACATGCGAACGGTGGCCCGTAAACAGTGACATATTTGATGAGAATAAATTTTTCTTTTATGATATTGCTCCAAATTCATTGCTTAAGAGTATCAATAGTATTAAAACTAATGCAATAGGACCGGATCATATTACAATTATAATGATTAAATTAGCTCTTCCAATTATTTTCCCTGTTCTTTTGCATATATATAATTGCTCTTCAGACGGGAATTTTTCCTGAAATATGGAAAATGAGTAATATTTGTCCTATACCTAAGATACATAATCCTAAGAGACCTGCCGATTATAGACCGATCTCTATTATATGTGCTTTATCTAAACCTTTTGAAAAAATCGTGTGCAACCGCTACAATCTGGTTTCCGTGCTAAACACAGCACATGCACAGCATTGCTAAAGTTTACAACAGACATTAAGCTTGCTATGGATTTAAAATATATTACTATAGTTGTATTTTTTGATTTTTCTAAAGCATTTCCGTCAGTGGATCATAACTTGTTAATACGTAAACTAAATTCATTCAATTATAGAAAGTGAATTTATCATTCGGCAGTTAAATATTAAGAAGAAAGAAGCTATCAATTATCCGAATCAAATTTATACAAACAAATTAAATATCTTAAATAAATCTCTATAAGCTCTTAGATTTCATATGTATCGACAGCACAGCTGCCCGAATACAGAAACCTGCTTAATCTGAAAAATATTTTCGAAATTAATTAATAATTTCAAAATTATCAAAGAATCCAGAAAAAAAACGGTAGCATGGTGGGATACGAGCCCACGACCTTTCTATTGCCGGTAGACTGCTCTGACCACTGAGCTACATGCACCCCGAGACTCTCCGAATTCTTTGACATATACTATCCCTTCCTACGTTATTTTAATGATAACGTAGGAAGTTTCTTAAAGATGGTAAGCCTAGTATTTCAATTCATAGGCAATTATAATTATAGAAAGTAAATTTATCATTCGGCAGTTAAATATTAAGAAGAAAGAAGCTATCAATTATCCGAATCAAATTTTTACTAAATAAATTAAATATCTTAAATAAATCTCTATAAGCTCTTAGATTTTATATGTATCGACAGCACAGCTGCCCGAATACAGAAACCTGCTTAATCTGAAGAGAGTCTCGGGGTGCATGTAGCTCAGTGGTCAGAACAGTCTACCGGCAATAGAAAGGTCGTGGGCTCGTATCCCACCATGCTTCCGTTTTTTCTGGATTCTTTGATAATTTTGAAATTATTAATTAATTTCGAAAATATTTTTCAGATTAAGCAGGTTTCTGTATTCGGGCAGCTGTGCTGTCGATACATATGAAATCTAAGAGCTTATAGAGATTTATTTAAGATATTTAATTTATTTAGTAAAAATTTGATTCGGATAATTGATAGCTTCTTTCTTCTTAATAAATTCATTCAAATTATCGAAATCGGTCTGTAATTGGTTACGGTCTTACATTGGTCCTAGATTTCAAAGAGTCTACAATGGAAATGGTGATTATTCAGAATGGGATAGACTTAAATGTGGTGTTCCCCAAGGCGCGTCACAATGGACTTGTTCTTAATTCGAATAAGACTCAAGCTATCGTAATTTGCTCAACCAATAAGCTTTCTACTGATTCACTACTAACTTTTCCACAGCTTTTGATTGGGGGAGTTTTAATAGTATACAAGGAATCAGTAAAAGATCTCGGTATAACAAGAATTCTCTACCAACATCTACACGTTTGTTATTAGTTAAATCTCTCATACTTCCTTTTTTCGATAACTGTTGTCCCGTTTATGATGACATCAATGATGAGTTGAATAATAAGTTAGAAAGAGCATTAAATGCATGTATTAGCTTTATTTACAATCTTCCTAAATCGGAACATATTACACAATATAGAGTAGAATCGAGATTATTAAACGTTGCAACTAGAAGACAATTTTTTATAGGAAATTTGCTCTATTCAATATTTAATAACAAAAGCCCCCCTTATCTTTATGATTTGTTTGAGTTTAGGGATTCGGATGAACAGAATCTTAACAGGCTCCGAGAAAGGAAATCAGTTATTAAGATACCTACTCATCGTACTTGCAAAATGCAAAGTTCTTTTATGATTAGAGGTGCGAGGTTATGGAATAAACTACCAACTTCGATTAGAGATATATCACAGCAATTTTCATTTAAGAAACTATTTTTTAAATTCTTATTTAAAGGTAACAATAACATATTTAAAATAACTTACTGGTTAAATTATTTTTTTTTCTTTTACAGTTATTTTGTTATTCTTTAAATATATTTTATATAGGATTATATTTGTATTATATTCAGCTACAATTATTAACTACAACCAAAGAATTGCTCTATGAAAGCTAAAAGCATATTATATAATAAGATCTCAATTTATTTTTATCTTTAATACTCAGTATTTTACTGTTACTATTATCTTTTTTTTCTGATGTACTATATCATTTAAATCTGTATATTATGTACTGTTCCTTGGAGGGCTAACTAGCCCTAGGAACTTTGAAAATTTAAATAAATAAATCATTAGTTTCCGATAAAGCAGCGCAAGAATAGCCCGACAATTCGCCGGCATATGTTCCAAAAAAATTACACGGATGACATCATCGCTACACCGATTACGACTAAGATGACGATTTCTGTTCAAAATGGCAGAAGGTTTTCCGTCGCCGAGAATTTCTCCTTTTAAAATACTACGTAATTCGCTTTCGGGTGAAGATTTAATTCGCGTGTAAAGATCCGGAATGGGTTCAGCCGATATAATTAGATCCCCGACAATCTGAATGACATCGCAATCCATGGAAGCCATAATGGCACCAGCATGAGCTTTTTCTGATGTGAGATAAGCATAATCAAACATAAGATCTGCCTGAGCGAACCATAATGCGGGTTCATTACGAACAAAATTACAAAGTTTTGGAATACGATACGATGCATCAACATGTTCTCGTCAGGCATTATGACAATTAAGAAAAGAAAGAAAAAAGAAAGTTTACTACATACGAATAATATTCCTTCGCCGACAATAAAAACAAATTACAAAACGTGAAAATATTTAATGTCCGAGAAACGAGATAAAAAACAAAATAAAAACAAAAAGACGAAATATTTACCAAGAGTGGGATAATTCGCAACACAGAAACATCAAACACACAATGCTTTAAAGAAGTCAAAATCAAAAGCGAAACGATTTGTTTAGTCTTTTAAAATAACGCGTTATATATTTTTTTCATTAAATTAATAATAAATTCTGAATTAGATATCACTAATTTTGAAATAAGAATGATTAGACATAACCAAATAAAATTATCAATATAATTCGGTGTATTTAAAACAATACGCATTTTATATAAGTAAAATTTAAAATGAGGTGCGCGAAATTTATAATAATTTAACCAAATAAATTCATTTAAATAGACATAGTAAAAAATATATTATTTTTCTTTTAAGAAGTCGTTTAAATATATTAGACGATTTAAATTAAACCTTTGCGAAAATTATAGTTACTCGATTTCGTCAATGTAAATAAGAAAGGTCGCGATCAAGGACATTCACACTACTCACGGACAATAAATAAAATAAAACGATGACTCCCAAGATGATGTTCTTATATGCTGTGTACTCTCTCCCCACGAAAAAATAACTGAAAATGAGGATGACGATATCCATATGTGCTTTCATGATTTCTCAAGTCGAATTGTTAAAAATTCAGGATTCCTCGAAGGTGGAGAATTTCCTGATACGAGTCTGCCGGCGAATTAAACATGGCGGCGTCAAAGTAGAAACATGTGCTCGTCCATAAAGAGTTGAAATTTCATGATAATATGTGTTGAGCACTCTACGATTTAATGTGAAAAAAATTCTATAAAAATGTTTAATATCAATCAATTTAAAACCATAAGTGGATTGATTTAATTTCCCATGATATTTATAGATTCACTTTTGAACGACGCTATCCCGATCACGTTGGGGACACAAATTGTGGTAGTTCTGTATTTAAATAAATAATTAATATTTATAATAGTTTCCCATTACAGTGTTCGGGATAGTTGACAGACAATTATATAAAACTCAACAAATATAACTTTATTATAATAACTCTAATATCTTGTTACAAAAATATACTATAGTCGTCTGTATAGTCTCGAGACTCTTCATATAATGAATACACTTCGTTCGTACTTATCGTACTCTTCGTACGGAGGGATAACAGCGAAAGAGGAAAAGCTATATACTTGCTATTCGCCACAAAGTAAAGAGAAAGTGGAAAATTCAAAGAGCGGTGAGACAAGTGACAGTAGTAGCGCAACGGTGACAAGAAGGGAGGAGTCAGACCCAAGAGAGAGATAACATGCAGGTAGATTCGCAGAAAGATATATGAAGCAAGATAAACGCTCGTGCTGTAGACTTGCTGGGCAAGAATTCGAAAATATCAGTAGGCAGACCGACAAGCAAAGATAGAAGAGAAAGATCGGTGAATAGAAGTTCGAGAAAAATGATGGGGGATTTTGTGAAGGGTGATAAAAGTGGGGGTGATAAAGAGAAAAAGCAGGATAAGGATAAAAAAGATGATGAGAGAGCTAAAGATGAACTAACCGCGGTGCTTAATATGACTAAAAAAAATGCGTGAGGATTCGAATAGAAAATTAGACGAATGAAAAGAGATCAGAGAGGGCAGAAAGAAGGAAGAAGATAGAAGTAAGAGGATGAATGAAAAATAGAGAAGGTATGGCGGGAGATGGGGAAAATAAGAGAAATGTGGGTAAAGTATGAAGAGGAATGGAGAAAGGAGAAAGAATATGTATGGGATAAACTAGACGGAGAAGAAGGATTTAAGGAAAGGGAATAAGAAAAGATGGAAGAAGTTAGAAAAATTAAGGAAAAATTAGAAAGATTGTGTGATCTGGAAAAAAGAGTGGAGAAAATGGAAAAAAGGGAAGAGGATAGGGGAAAAATGTGGATGAGGAAGGGGCTGTGGGGGGCGGGCACGTAATCGAAAAGAGATTTGGGGAAATTGAAAGGAAAATAAAAGGGGTTGAGAAAGAAAGAAGAAAAGACAGGATTGTGGTAAAAGGGTTAAAGAAAAAAAAGTGAGGTTAAAGAAGAAGTGAAAAAAATAATGAAAGATATAAGAGTGGAAGTGCACATAAAGGGGATAAGGGGGGCTGGAGGTGAAAACAGAGAAAAGCCGAGGGTATGGATAGTAGAGTCAGTAAGTGTAGAGGAAAAATGGGATGTAATGAGGGCGAAAAATAAATTAAGGGGTAAACCTTTAAAAATTGATAAGGATAGGACTTTCAGGAAAAGAAGGATTGGTTGGCTGTTGGGAAGGAAAGCGTGGGAGGAGAGGGAAAAAGGGAGTTGGATAAAATGGGAAAGGGAATGTTTATGGATATTAATCCATAAACATTCCCTTCCCCATGGGAAGAAGTGGATAGTTAAAGAGGATGGAAAAGTGGTAGAAGAGGAGAGAGAAGTAAGGTTTGGTGAAGGGCGAACAGGAGAGCGAAAGAAGGAGGGGGGAAAGGGAATTAAATAGGAAAATAAAAGTTTCTTTTTGGATCGTATCTGGGTTGGGAAATAATGAAGGGTTCTGGAAAACATTAGGAGGGTGGGACATAATATTTTTAAGTGAGACATGGGTGGAAGAGAAAGATTGGAATAAAATTAAAAAAAAGTTGCCTAAGAATTTTACATGAAGAATGCAAGGGACGAGAAAGTATTGATTAGGGGATATAAATGCGTGGACGGGAGAAAAAAGTGGCGGTATATGGGATGAAGAAGAAGAAAAGTACGGGTATAGAAGAAGAAAAGAAAGAAAAATGAACAGAATACGAAGAAAGAATCCAGGATGAAAGAGCGTCAAGAGAAGGGGCAGTTATGGATGTAAACGAAAGGATTCGAAGGTCAAGAGACATAATCGTGAAAATAAAAAGGGAAATAAAGGCAGAACGAGTGAAGGAGGGCAATAAAAAGGGTTGGTGGGATGAAGAATGTAAAAGAAGTAGAAAAGAGTTGAGAGAGTGTATAAGAGCATGGAGAAAACGGTGGATAGAGAAGAAGTTGTATAACAAGAGGCACAAGATGCATGAAAAGCTGTTGAAGGAGAAAAGAGAAGCGGAAAGAATAAGATATATGGAGGAAATAGAAAAGGCTGTGGCAAAGGGTAAGGTTTGGGAAGTAATAAATAGGGAAAGAAAAAAGTGGGAGGGAATAAATAGGGAAGTAAGACTAGAGGAATGGACGGAGTATTTTAAAAGTTTAAGCGGGGGCATGTAAAAAAGAATTAGAGGAGAAGGGAGATGGGAAATAAGGATGATGCAGGAATAAGTATGGGAGAGGTAGAAGAGGCAATAGGAAGGCTAAAAAGAGGAAAGGCGGCAGGGGGGATGGATCGGAAGGGGAGGGTTTAGAATATGGGGGAGAATGGGTTAAAAAGGAAATGTGCAAAGTGGTGAATGAGGTGTGGGAGGGAAAAAGGTTGCCTGAGGAGTAAAAAACAGGACTAATAGTAGGGGAATCTGGCATGTAACGTAACATCTGAAGCGTCTTATCACTGTAGTCGATGTCTTTTATCGTGATGACATTTTATATGCAGTAGTATTAATGATCAAACGCGTGCTTTGTACTTTAAGTGATTTTGAAAAAAAAAAATAGTGAAAAAAAGGTTTTATTGGATATGTGTGTTAACAGTGCCAGAGTGAAGATTTTTTGAAAATTGAGTCTGGTAAATGTATGGAACGTATTGTTTAGACCTTGGACAACAGTTTTTTGTATTTTACATTTTTCTCAATTTGCGCTGTATGAAAGTAACACCATCATATTTTTATCAATAGCTTGTAAGGTATGATGGCGCAATTTTTGCAACGTACAGTGGTGGATCATTTTTTGCATGAGTTTCAATTGTCTTTGTATTTTTTGTGTACTAATGCCTCTTGTGCTCCAACGCAACAATTCTCGAATATGTGACACTTGCGGTCTTCTCTTATTCTAGTTGCGTTAAAACAGCCACCAGCTACTTTACATGTCCAAATTGTAACCATAACTGAAGTGAAACTTTTTTTTCTATAATGTAAAATCATCAGTTTTTTCCTTTTTTGTTATTTTTCATCATTTCTAGTAGTTTTAATAAATAATTTAAACATCTACATAATATTTTAGTTAACCCTAGAAGGAGTAATTGGGGTGTCTGGACACCCCAAGGAAAATTCAAAGTATTCCCATGGCTTAACCAATAATTTTTTTACGCTCAAAACCCGTTGATAATTTAGTTTGAACCTCTATCTCTTGACACCTGTATGTGCCGCCAAAAGTTTTGCTCTAGGAAGAGCTCTATCTCCTGTTAAAATACGTCTGGGGTGTCTGGACACCCCAGTTACTCCCTAACGTTAGAAAAATTGTCAAGATAAGTAAATTCAAATTTTTTTAAAAAATCGTTTTTAATCAGTTAAAATCATCTGATAAAGATGATATAAAAAAGAAACATTTTTGTACAAAAATTCTATTTTTATGAAAAATAGACATTCTGTATTTGTAACAACTTATGGAATTTGAGTTAAGATTTATTAAAAATTTCTGTGCTCTCTCTACAGTCAGAAATTAAATTATAATACAGAAAAATGTAGTATATGACAGTCAAATTTAAATTATAAATTCTATATTGTTAATAACATTTTAACATATATTAGAGGTATTAAGAATTGTTAATTAAAACTTTGATTAAATATTAATTTACAGAATCATTTCATAAGTTATTAATTATAATGTTAATATATTCATATATATTAAGTTTGTAAAATTTTAAATTTATAACACCATTTTTAGTAAATATTAATTGTTTAAGTCCATTTTATAGTCAATTTTGCAATTTTTTGGTGTTTTTTTTGGGTTTTTATGGTATTTTTTCAAAATTTTTTTAATTTATCAAAATATGAATAATATTATTGTATTCCTTACTAAAAAACCAATCAATTCATTATAAATCTTTTTTTTACGTCAAATATAAACCTTATAAAACAAGTTTAAAGCGTAGGGTGTCGGGACACCCCAGTTACTCCTTAGAGGGTGAGTAAACTAACGTACTCCTTCTAGGGTTAAATACACCAAATGCGCCACCATACCTTACAACTTTCAAAAATAAAAAAAATTAGTTTTTTGCGCCAAGAGCTGTAAAATTTGACTGAATTTAAATTTTAACAGCCGCTTCTGACAGAAATATGCTTAAAGGAGCATTCAGACCTCTGCAGGCTGCCTGCCTGCGCAGGCAGAAGATCGTTCACACCTCACTTTTCTCGTTGAAAAATGAGGGAAGATTTAAATATCTATTAAAATTCAAATCTTCCCTCATTTTTCAACGGGAAAAGTGAGGTGTGAACGATCTTCTGCCTGCGCAGGCAGGCAGTCTGCAGAGGTCTGAATGCTCCTTTATAGATGTAAGCAACTGCCTGCTTTTGAAATTTTGAAAAATATTGTTTTTTGAGAAAGAGAGACGCAAAAAAGAAAGTGTCCGCCACCATACCTTACACTCCCCTACCAATCAAGAAGAAAGGAGAAGGGAAAGGGTGGATGAGTAAAGGGGGGTCACATTAATGCCGGTGGTATATAAGGTTTACGCGGAGATTCTGAGGAAGAGGTTAGAAAAGAGGGTGGGAGAGCTTGGATGCATACCTGACAATCAGACAGGATTCAGAAGAGGAATGGGGACGATTGATAATATTTATGTATTGAATTTTTTAATAAATAGAAATTTGAGAAGGGATAAGGGTAAATTGGTTGCTGTATTCATAGATTTTTAAGGCGGCATTCCCGTCAGTAAACAGGGGGATTTTGTGGAAAGTTTTTTAAAAAAAGGAATTAAGGAAGACTAGGTGGAAAGAATTAAGGAAATGTACGTAGACACAAGGAAAAGACTAAAGATCGGAGAGGAGTTAGGAGAAGAATTTTGGTTGGGAAGAGGGCTTAGGCAAGGATGTTGTTCAACCTGGGTAAGAATTCCTGAAGTGGGCCCCTATTTTTTATTGGGTCGGTGAATTTTTCTCATTCTTATATGTTTCGATAGCCTTATGATGGTGTAATTAAAACATGTAAATAGTTTTTCGAAATTCGAATATTTGCTAAAGTTATTCAAGGTCAAAGTTATTTGTAGCGTTTTAGTAAATAGCTAATTACTAGTGATCGGATGAACCGATTTTAATCAAAATTGAAGGAGAGATTGCCTGAGGAATTGTACTTTAAATAAATGATAATAAAATTAACTTTTTAATTTTTGGGGTTAAAAATCTTTTTATTATATTTTTATAATATAATTATATATTATAATTTTATTCATCTTTTTTAAAATTTTTTTTTAATAATCAAATAGAGAAAACTTTTAAGATTTGATTTGAGCAATAAAAAATTTGGATTCTCTATCACTTTAGGAAATATACCTAATATTTTTTGTTACAAAAAGTTTTGAAAAGTTAAAGAGATTTGAAGCAAAACAAATGAATAAACTAAACTCGACAACTTTAACCAAGAAAATTACATATTAGCAATCATACATATATATATACGTGAAAACATGAAATCGACACGAATTCATTTGTTTTGTTTCAAATGTCTTTTACGTTTCAAAAAATTTTGTAACTAACAATATTTTATTTTCTAAAGTGATACAGATTCCACTTTTTTATTGTTTAAATAAAATCTGAAAAGTATTCTATATTTGATTATTAAAAAAAATAAAAGATGGAGAACAATTTTTTTTAATCCCAAAAATTAAAAAGTTAATTTATTTAAACAAATTATATTTTTTAATTAAAATTTTTATCATTTATCTAAAGTACAATTCCTCAGGTAATCTCTCCTTCAATTTTTATTAAAATCGGTTTATCCGATCGCGAGTAATTAGCTATTTACTAAAACGCTAGAAATAAGATTGACCTTGAATAACTTTGGCAAATATTGTTACAGGCTTTTTATACTATTTTGTGCCCCCAGTGGAACGACATTTTGACCTACCTGTTCCTCACCAGTTACAGAACTTGTTCTTTTTGTTCTATAATAGTTATAGCATTGTTCTGAAACTTTGCACACTGGGAAAATAACCCTTACTACCAAATTGTGGAAAGATACATTCAGTCGTTTTCTTAAAATGTCCATGACGTGTATACACGTCATCCACACGCAAGGGGTTAATTAGAAGAATAAATTTTTAAATATTGATTTTATATAGAAAGGTTAATACATTTAAAAAATTTATAATTTCTTACAAGATATTGAAATATACATAATTACCATTATGATCTTGCTTGATAACATTCCTTTATTGTTATAAAGAAATATATTATACATTATACTAGAAGTAAATAAAAAAGTTTTACATGATTTTTGATTAAGGAAGAAAAATTAAATTTTTATTCTTAATTTGACTAGAGGTTTATCATTAATTGATAAAATGATTTTTCCCAAAGGAATTGTCATCATTCAAAATCATAATATTTTTTCTTTTCGAAGCTCGATTAACAAACAATTAATGAGATGCTTCAGATTAAAGGCTAAGTTAAAATAAATTCTCAACTATATTTACATTATATGGACAGGTCTGCTTACAATTTATGTCATTTGAAAAACTTTTCAGTTATTTACAGAAATAGACATAATAATCGTTGATGTCAATCTATGTACGTTCAACCGAAGACATTCTCACATTTCAGAGACTAGTATGAACAATGACAGTTTTAAATGAATAAAATCTTTACATTCAAATATTTAAATTTGCTTCTTATAATAAACACCCTATTTTTTGATAGTTTTGCTAAAAAGAACGAAATATCATTACTTAATCGTAAAAGTAAGGATGGGATTTTCGAATGTCGAAAAAAGTCGAATTTGTTGCATAATTTTTTTAAAGAAATTATTGTTTTCAATAATAATATATTCTTTAACGGCCGAGTGGTTTAAACAATAATATAAAATAAAACGAAAACATTCAGACAAAGCTTCTTTAATGTTACTCCAACGTTTCGAAATCCACGAATTTCCTCTTCAGGGAGTATAATATGTACAACAAAAAAACAATTTAAAACAAAAAATGTTAGCTTACATTAAATTAATTAAAATATTGTAGAAACGTAAATAAACATAAAAATTAGAAATAAGAAAATTAACATAAAAATTTCAAATATAAAAAACAAAAATTCAAAAATAAATAAATACAATAATAAATTATCAGTACAATCTTACAAAATTAACAACAGTCAGAAAATTAAATTTCGTCCAAGAATAAAACACAAACACCCACACATTGGAGACATATAGAATCTGGAGTCAATATTTAAATTTAGTTAAAATAAAGGACATGTAAAAAACATAAAAAATAAATTAAAAGTAATTCAACAAAGAAAATTAAATTATATAAAATTCTGATAAAATATAAAAATTAGTCACAACTTACCAAAAAAATAAATAAATAAATAATCCAATCAATAAAAAACAATTAAATAAATAGACAAACAAACAATTACAATATAACAGATAAAAAATTAAAAAACTATTAAACCCGATATCGGGACTTGTCACCATGAAGGCACAATTTAAACTGACATCCAAACACTATACTATTAATCACAATGTCACTCAAAAATACATAAGCAGTTAAGATAATAATAAGAAATTTAATAAGAAACAGAGAATCACAGAATGAGCATTTTAATTTTATTTAGTTATTCGAAATAAATTTTATTTAGTTTTTCGAAATAAAATTTAAAATCATTTCATAAGATTTATCAAAATTATCCAAATCAGTGACTTTATTTAAACTATTGTCACCTTCCTTCTTAATAAAAACCATTTCAGCAAATAAACGTTTTCCAAGATTTTGTTCTGTATGTAAAATTTTAAATTCATCCCACTTTATAAAGATTAAGATTGTACTGATAATTTATTATTTATTATTGTATTTATTTATTTTTGAATTTTTGTTTTTTATATTTGAAATTTTTATGTTAATTTTCTTATTTCTAATTTTTATGTTTATTTCCGTTTCTACAATATTTTAATTAATTTAATGTAAGCTAACATTTTTTGTTTTAAATTGTTTTTTTGTTGTACATATTAGACTCCCTGAAGAGGAAATCCGTGGATTTCGAAACGTTGGAGTAACATTAAAAAATCTTTGTCTGAATGTTTTCGTTTTATTTTATTATTGTTTTCAATTTTGTTTTTTTATTGAACTTTAGAATATCTATAGAAAAAATATCATATTATATACCGAAAATTATTTCAAAAAAATATTCAGTCTAGTTTATAAATAAAATTAGCTGATCATAATAGTTCCAAACACGGTAAAATTATGTGCACGACTAAATAGTACTAGACTCGAACGCTGGTTTAGCGGACTGTCTGTGAGAGTCGTCAAAGAAAATTACCTATTTCTTAATAAACATTTTTGGATATAATTTTTTTACATATTATTTTTATATAATTTTTCAAAATAAAAATTTTTATTTTCTGAATATAATAGTTTTTATTTTGATTAACTATAAGTTTTTAATTCAAAAACAATACGACAAATTTACAGCTGATTAATATTTTAATTTTATCAATATTAAATATAATTTAAATTAAATTTTAAATGTTTAAAATTATTGTTAAGTATGTCACCATTTATTATTAATTAATAATTTTACATTGAAAAAATTTCTTTGATTTAAAAGATGCAGATATTATTGATTTGATTACACTTAATTTAAATAAAAATTATTTGTTCATTGTCAATTTCCATTTAATAATAAGAAAAGTAACAAATGACTTATTTATTTATAAATTATATTTAATATTGATAAATTTGAAAAAATACATAAGTATTATTAATCATAATAATATATAATAAGCATATCAGTTGGGGGAATAGAAAGTGGTAGTCTCAAGAAAGTGTTCTTCATACTTTACTGACATAAAATCAGACTTCCTGGGTGTCCTTTCATACCGCAGTTCAAAAAGTCCGCTAAACCGGTGTCCGCTTTTTGGACGTTCGAGTGTATTACTTCTCATAACGCGGTGCAAAAAAAGGCACTTTTTTGCACTTTGTTATGAAAAATATCGTTCGTAACTAGTGCGAGCAGTTGCCAATTTTTGAACGAGCACTTTTTTTGGAACAAACTGTAGGCTTCGCTTCGCCTACAGTTTGTTCCAAAAAAAGTGCTCCCCGTGTAAAAAAATTTCGGGGCAGTCTGGAGTCCAGTGATTGCCTCAACTAGACGCATCTGGACGGTCTAATCTGGACGGTCTAACTGTGTGCTATATGGGATTTTTCTGGACGGTCTAATTTAGACTGTCTAATTGTATGCTATATGGGACTTCATTGGCATCACTAGAATTCAAAATTTTTAAAGTACAAATCAAAGTACAATCAAGACTTTAGTGCCCGATTTGTCGGTCTTCTTTGAATTTATACATGGATTGTCACTTCAAAATTCAATGGAATAATTTAGTCAATTTAAAGAATCGTTCAAAAAAAAATATTGTAGGTTTATATGAATTATTATAAATAAAATTTTCAATGAATTTAATTAAAAATTCTAAAGAACTTAGATTTTTGAAAAATGCCTAATAATTCAAATTCTCCTGAAATTAGATCAATTTTTTAACATATTGTATTTGATTAATTATTAAAAATAATTTATCTGTAGAAGAATTTTAGTTCAAAACACTATATACAAATGAGTGTAACAAAATTCTACACAGAAATTCAATTATGTTCAAAAATTTTTTTAAATTCTCATCAAAATTTCAATTATCTTTATAAATAATAAAATCGTTCTCTGAAATTCAATTATTTTCCAAATTTTTAACAAAATTCTTGTCAAAATAAAATGTAAGCAAAAATTTAATTACTTTCATAAATAAAAAGCCTTTCACAAAAATTCAATAAGTATTTACAAATTTTTTATAAGTTTCTTCTCAATAATTCAATTATTTTTATAAATAATAAAATTCTCAGAATTTTTTTATTATTAAAAATTTCTTAGTTAATCTCAGAATTTCTTAATTATTTTTAATACAATTTTAATCGAATTCTTCGAAAAGTGTATAATTATACTTAAGTGGCCATGCGGTTTAAATGCTTCGAGTCGGGTCGTCAAGGGTGGGGGGCGTGAGTTCGATCCCACATGCGAGCGAATATTTTTCATTGTAAGTGTTATACAAAATAATAAAATTACTATATTTAATCTGTATAAGTGTTATAAATTAAAATTGTAAACTTGTTTGTAAATAATGTTAAATGCCTGTTAAAGAATGAATTTAAAAAATGTACCAATTAACGCAAATTGGTTTTTTATTAAAATTATCTTTCAATATTACTCTTTTAAATAATATTTACTGCTAGTGCAGTATATTATTTATTTGAAAATAATATAATTATTATAATAAGTTATTGTCATTAAATAGATATACACACATATATATATGAATAACAATAATATTTATTTATTATTAATAATTCATATTTTCACATTACATTGAATAAACGTGAGAACCGAGTAAATTTGGGTAAATTATTTAAAATTAAAAAACTGAAATATTGAAATCGAACCTAAAATTTGAAATATTAGTACTGCTCATTAGCCCTGATTAGCTCGTCCAGTCTGGACCAACGCGTGGTTCGATCGTCACTGGTCTGATTAGCCCATGGTCAGACAGTCTTTTCAGCGCCCAGTTAGAGAATAGACTGTCTTTCTGGCACCACACTAGAACCCAACAATTTTTCTACACGGGTCATTCAAAAATTGACAACTGCTCACACTCGTTACGAAATATACTATTAAGGTACTACTACACTTTAGAAGGCTCTTGAAAGACAAAATTCAAAGAAAAATTTTCTTAGCTCATAATCTGCAGACAGCATCCAGATCTAATCTCCAAAAAGTTAATTGTCCAATTGCGGACAGTTTATCTCAAGATTGACAAATCGGAAACAAAAAATCCAAACTGATTTTTAAAAAGGAAGGTGTCTTGCATAGAAATCCACCACCATTAATGAAAAATCGACTAAAATAAATAAATAGCAGATGTTTCAGTAATTTTTTTCAAAATATACTATGTTTTTCAGTATTTTTTTAGTCTGCAAAAATGTTTTTTTTTTAATTTTTTGACTATTTTCTGGTAAATTTACATACAGGACATGCTAACAAACAAAACGACCTATTATTATTATTATTAAAATCGGTTCAGTAGATTCAGAGATAGTGTCCGCAATTTGAGAAAACGTTATTTTGAGAAAAACGCGTTTAAACCTTATATGTATCGTTAGAGGCTATCCATAAAATACCTAAAATTCTTTTGCAAATTGAAACCCCTCCACAGCTTTTTTGTCAGACACTGTTACATACATTAGCACCAATGTTTCTACTGGTCGTAACAAAAAGCTGGACCAAACCGTCCCCTTAAAGACTTACTTAATTTTTCAATGGCTCTTTACATTTATTGAATACTTTTTGAAAAATTTACTTTCATTTTTTCCAATTAATTATGAATACTTTCGGAGGTGTTTTTTGAAGCCATAAGGAGTTAAAAAATAAAATAAAAAAAATATTTTTTTTTAATTCTAAAGTGTAGTAGTTCCTTAAGAAAAAAAATTTAACGTATCGGTTAAACTAGGTATAAGAAACCTTCAAAGTTATGTCAATAATAAAGCTCAATAGATAAAATATTTTGTTATTCCAAATTTCTTGGAGTTCAAAAAACATTTTTTTCTGATCAGAATAGGTCCGATTGACGGTACTACCTTTTGTTAGTCACATGGGTAACATGTGTTGCTCACATGTTTTTAATTGACTTTATATATCAAATAATTTAGGAAGCCCACCCGTGCTGATCATTTCTTAAACAGAAAGTAAATAAAAACGCATAACACAGTTTTCATATAACACTTACAATAAAAATGCTTACTAATACTTTGAGTAGGTTAAAAATTGATAAATTTTCCCACGTGACTAACATAGAAATAAAAAAAATTATTGAAATAGTATCCCAATATTATCATTTGATTACGTTAAAAATTTATTTAGTATCTAAAAAATAGGTAACAGTACGTATGAAAAAATTCAGAAAAGTAACATTGACAGTTTAGAAAAAATCCCTGTGTTTTAGAATGATTTTAATAACCGCTATTTTAATAAATTGTGTGATTTTAATAATTACACACTATCGCCTGTAATTTCGCATCCAATTAATTAAAAAACATACTTTCACTTTAATAGAGACAGTTTCGTCAAAACTAAAGAGGGTGAATTTGAGAAAAAAAGTCTTAAAAATAATGTAAAAGAAAAAATGTTTGACATTTTTTGCACTACATAAGGACTCAAAAAAATTCTTTTGTCCTTCTCGCCCGGGGATAGGGTAATACATGGCAAAATACTTTTCCGCCTACTAACGTCACAAAAGCGGGCGGAAAAGTATTATTCATAACATAAGCATAGAAAAGGTAACTTTTTATTGGTGAAAATAATTCAGCAATTGACACATTTCCGAAGATTGAAAGAAAGTTCCACTGTTCAACCAATAAGAATTTAAAGTTACATTGTCGCACATTTGTCCACCAATAGAAATACATATCTACATTATCGCATTACTTTCTTTCACAATTTGTACCGAAATAAACGAATGTTGATCAGAAAACTATACCAAAAGAACTCAACATACTTGACTTCACACGACGCGGTGACGTCGTTTTTTATGTTTCTTTTCATTTCGTTTTTTTCTTTTTGTTAAAGTGTCAAAAGCTTTTTGTCAAAGTTGGTTTTTTTGCAGTCTGCTTGTGCTGCAACTATTCCACTTTGAAATGTTCATCTTTCTAACACATACCGTAATGTACATTACATTAGAGCAGATGCACCTGCTGACGCTTAAAAATTTTAAAACGCATCTCGATTACATATAAATCAGTCTTTCACACTGTATTGAATTTATTTCCCTATGTAATAAGAAGTAATATAAATGAATTTTTACTGCTCGTGCCCTCAATGCTATACCATACCGTCCATACTTTTGCACCCTTAATAAAAAAACTATTTTATACTCATACATTACGATATATTGATTTGATACAAAATCTTACTAGATCCTTAACGAAGTTATAAAATAAAATTTACACTATAAAAAAAACTGTCATTAAAAAGAACAGCTATATATAACAAAATTGACATTTAACAGAATAGCCACTTACGACACTCAAGAAAAAAGCTATTTCTACAAGCAGACATCCCAAATAGCACGTAATTTTGCGGCAAGCTTCAGGACCGGCGGAACTAAATTTTTTAGAATATGTAGTTCTCATATGCTCCTAAACTGATGACTGAGGGGAGGGGTTACATACCTTTTTGACCACAAGAAAGAGTGATTTTCATAATTATTTTTAGACTTTTCATTAAAACTTTATTAAAATAATGTACATTGTATTAGATAGTACATGGCTTTATGAATTTTTAGCAACTTTGAAACTTAAAAAACATTAACATTTGTGCAAACTGTAGCTGTTGCTCCAAAAAAAATTTTTTTTAAACGACTTGCTGTGTTGCCGATAAAATGTTAACTACTCGACTAAAATAAAAAATAATGGAAAGTTTGTTAGTTTACTACATGGAGAGAAAAATCAAGCGTTTGTAGTATGGAGCCCTGCTATGGTAATTTTGTATGGACGTTCCTGCTTAAGAGGCGTGTCCTTATACCTCAGTTGCATGAAACATATACTAAAAAACATGGATCTCTTTCAATGGTAGTATACTGACGTCCCATGCGTTTAAAGATAGAACTTTTATGCTCATAACGTAGAAATTGATACAAATACAGCACACATTTTACGCCAATTGCGCATGTGCATTCTTTTACGAAATAAGGTTAACTGTTCATACTACAAAAGCTTGATTTTTCTCTCTGTGTATATAATCTCGTTTGTGAACGAAGAGTTTTAAGAAAAAATTTTTTTTCTAGAAATAGCAATGATTTTCCTCAAAAATAAAATTTTTAGATTTTTTAAAAACTGGTTTTCTGACCGAAAAAAATATAAATTTTGGTTGAGTTGAGTGGTTCCCGTTTTTTCGTGCACACCGCAAGTCGCATTAAAAAATAATTTTTTTGGTCGATAGTTGCAGTTTGCACAAATATTAATATTTTTTAAGTTTCAAACATGCTTGAAGTTCATATAACGATGTACCATCTGATGTAATGTACATTATTTTAATAAGCTTTTAATGAAAAGTCTAAAAACAATTATGAAAAATCACTCTTTTTGCGGTCAAAAAGGTATGTAACCCCTTAAAAACTTGAATTAATTAGTAGAATAATATAATTTATAACATATTAAACTACAAATCCAGCAATACAATATAGTTGTATCAGCCAGAATTCTCACAATAATCATGACTAATTTCTTTGAGTGTTCAATTTAGACTCATTTTTTCATAATAATTTTTTTTAAAGGGACCATTCAAGTATTACGTAAGCATTTGAGGGGGAGGAGGTCTAGCTATTGCTTACTTTCATTAGAAAATGGCGCTAATGCATGTAAAAAATCTTACGAGGGAGAGGGGGGGGGGTCTAAAAATCTTAAAAATATTCTTACCTAATACTTGAATGACCCCAAAACAATATATTTATTTATATAATGTATCATTATTTTAGAGTGTGGAATTCCATACTATCCCAGTAAACGAAAACTAATTGAAATGAATTAAAAAGAATTCACAAAGAGCTTTCGTGAATCCCGCTTTGTGACAAATACGAATTGGAGCCATGATGCAATTTTCCTGAATTCGTGAAACTGTATTGAACTTCCGAACCTTCTATCCGTACCAATTCACTGGACAAGTTTTGAGCCTTTAATTTTTTTTCAATTCGTTAGCACGAATTCAATGCATTCCTTGGCCATTTCTTTCGAATGCGAATTCGTTTGGACAAATTGGTACATATTGAATTAAATTCAATTGAATATACAAAGAGCTTGAGTGAATCCCGCTTTGTGACAAATACGAATTGTGGAGCCTACCAAAAATGTTAATTCGTTTCAATTCATTTGAATTAGTTTTTTTTTACTGGGATACCCGCCCTAGACTATGGAGTTCTTCATAGTCCCTATACAGGTTCCGCCTGCTCTGGCCAGCTTGTCGTTCAACAGAGTTTTAGAAAAGTATTAACTGAGAAATTAAGAGGGGGTCTGGTCAAATCGAGGGTTTTTTTCAAAGTGTTTTTTCTAAAGATATAATATATTTTTTTAACTAAAATTTTTTTACATGTAAGGGAACATATTCAGAACAAAATTTAAACAAAAAAATTAATTTAAATTTAAATATGTATAGATATAGTAGTGACAAGTCAAAGGGTCGTTAAATTCGGCGGGAGCTATAGAGTCCACAAAAATGATCCAAAACATAAAATCGAAGAAGTTTTGGTTAATATATGATAGTAAAATGAGGATGAACCTCTAATATTTATGAATTTTTATTACAAAAGAAAGGTAGAGCACAATGAATGAAAAAACATTTTTTCACTTCTTTTATTTTTCTCGACATTTTGCAACAATTTTTTTTTGCAAATTGAGGTTCATCCTCAGTTTACTATCATATATTAACCAAAACTTCTTCGATTTTATGTTTTAGACCATTTTTGTGGACTCCATCAGAGCTCCCGCCGATTTTAACTCTTTGCCGTACATAAGTTTTCCCCACCTCAGAAACAAGCAGTTTGACAGTTGAATCACGTGGACAATATCAGGGCGGGATGTTAGTTTGATTTTGAGCTTATGTTTACATAGGATATTTAGATTTGATAAAAGTCTTTAACAATAAAATTTACCATTTTTAAATTGTAATAAATTGCAAATACATTTGCACTTTACACAAAAAAGCGTATTTTTAGTTATTAAATAGTATAATTAAATATAATTTATTGTAAAATATAAATGGGTTCCAATTTTAAGAGGGTTCGATCCTGCGAATTCAGACACTTACATTCTCACACATAACTAATTTATCAACATAAGCATAAACGCCTCTTCTCATTGGTTGTTCCCCCAGAAAGGACCCTTTGACTTATCACTGCTATATATATATATATATACTAGGGGGGCTTCGCCCCCCTGCGCGCTTCGCGCGCCAACCCCCTATCTCTATTTTTCTATTTCTATTTCTATTTCTTTTTAATTTTAATTTTTATAAATTTAAAGTAACTTTTTCTTAATATCAATGCATCTTAATAAATTGCATACAATACATGACAAAATACGCATAGATTTTGACGTAATGTAATAATCGTTATGGACCTTTTTTATATATATGTCAAAAATTAGATTAAACTTTGACATATATTTTGACCCATTTTAACCTATAGGTTAAAAAGGCGTCAAATTTTAAATAGATTTTGACGTATCATAGATACGTTTATTGTCCTTTATTGTCCCTTTTTAAGTTGTAGTTAAATAAAAGTCAAATTACACATAGATTATGACGTAACTAAATGAGGAAGTAAAAATAAAACGTCAAAATTAGGTCAAAATGATAGGTGTAAGAACAAACACAATTTTAAAATTACCTTACATTGTTAGGTAAGATGCCAAACTTCACCTCATCATTAAGTCTGCGCGCGGAAATTGTTTGACAAATTTTGATGTGTAGGTCAAAACTGCCCTCAAAATTGACCTAAATTTTGAGGGTAGCGGAAATTGTTTGTCAAACTTTAACGTCTAGGTCAAAACTGCCCTCAAAATTGACCTTAATTTTAAGGGTAGCGGGAATTCTTTGTCAAATTTTGACGTCTGGGTCAAAACTGCCCTCAAAATTGACCTAAATTTTGAGGGTAGTGGAAATTGTTTGTCAATTTTTGATGGGTAGGTCAAAATCGCCCTTAAAATTGACCTAAATTTTGAGGGTAGCGGAAATTGTTTGTCTAGGTCAAAACTGCCCTCAAAATTGACCTAAATTTTGAGGGTAGCAGAAATTCTTTGTCAAATTTTGACGCCTAGGTCAAAACTGCCCTCAAAATTGACCTATATTAACGTAATGTGAGGCCTTTATTTATCCTCTTTTTGACCTACAGGTAAAAAAATATGTCAAATTAGACATAGATTTTGACGTAATGTGAGGCCGTTATTTATCCTCTTTTTGACCTATAGGTCAAAAAATAGGTCAATTTTGACATAAGTTTTGACGGCCCCTTTGGGCTAGGGCGCCCTTACAGAATCTTGAAACAGCGGCGGCGGCGGCGGCGATATCTTTTTGTAATATAGGTAGATATATATATATATATATATATATATATATATATATATATATATATATATATATATATATATATATATATATATATATATATATATATATATGTCGTAGGCAATTAGAAGAATCAGCCAATTAGCTAAACGCCTAGGCGATTAGCTAAGTGGCGGCCAGTAGACAAATATGCTGGAAATTATTTGTATTTGTCTACTGGCCTAACAAAATTCGCCATTTAGCTAACTGGCTAGGCAGTTGTCTAATCGCCTAACACGTTTTAGGCGAATAGAAAATATACATCATCCAATGCATGTAAGATTAAAGAAATATTTCACTTTATCATTTATTATTTTATTGTAATATATATTTATATATGTTTGAACTAAACGAAATGTCACTTTCATCAAAATTATTTAATTAATTTTTTTTGATACCTACTATGGTTAAGAAAAAGCCCTGAAAATATTAAGTCAAAAAAAAATTTTTTACAACAGTTTAAGTTAACTTTTTTACTTGGAATTGTGTTATTTATTACAACAAGGCAAGCTTTGATGACAACGAGAATTGCACAATGTGCCTGATTTATAGCAAATGCATAATAATTTACTAATATACGAGTTATTAAATATAGCAAAAGTAAACAATATATCTACGAAAACAAAGAATAAATAATTTTGAAAAGAGAAAAATAAACAAAACTATAAAATGAAAAACCAGAATTCAAAAATTATGAATTTATGAAATAAATTTAATTTTATTTTAGTATAAATTAATATTTTCCTTTTTCAATTGCGAAAATTTTTAAAAACTTATGTCAATATAATTTTGATGAAAGTGACATTTCGTTTAGTTCAAACATGTATAAATATATATTACAATAAAATAATAAATGAGAAAGTGAAATATTTCTTTAATCTTACATGCATTGGATGATGTATATTTTCTATTCGCCTAAAACGTGTTAGGCGATTAGACAACTGCCTAGCCAGTTAGCTAAATGGCGAATTTTGTTAGGCCAGTAGACAAATACAAATAATTTCCAAGCATATTTGTCTACTGGCCGCCACTTAGCTAATCGCCTAGGCGTTTAGCTAATTGGCTGATTCTTCTAATTGCCTACGACATATATATATATATATATATATATATATATATATATATATATATATATATATATTCTCATCACATAAGAAAGTATTAGTTTTGGTCGAAAATTGACTTTTGCTAATTTTATGAAATCTTTACGTTTTGGGGCCCCCTGAACCCGAAAAACATGGTCCGGCTAGTCCGTCTGTCTGTGTGTCTGTCCGTCTGTCTGTCTATCTGTCTGTATGTCCGTCTGTAGACCAAAATGTTGTTGACGCAATAACTTTTGAAAATCTTATCTGATCTTTTTTAAATTTAACACACCTTAAGTTGGTGTAAAAATGAAGGTTAAGTTCGTTAACCAGCCATTTTCGTTGAAAACTACAGAAACTACAGTAGTTTCAAAATTTTGAAAACTTAATTTTTTCATATTTTAGAATTATTGCCATTTGTTTGTGTCCTCAATAGCTTGTTTTTAATATAAAACTCACGAGAAAGCTCGCAGCTAGGTTTGCTGTACGTAAGTTGACTTAAATTTCTCGAGCAGGAAATATTTCTCGCGCTTTACATTTCTAGTCGTTTCGTGAAGGGTTTGAATTTATTTTATAGATAAGAATGTGTTTATTGTTCCCAGCAAACACGTTATATAAGTATTCTATAACAGTGAGGTTACAGTGTTATAGAACATTTGTTCTTAACTAGTTATAGATCTGTGATAGAACCTGATTGTAACAGAGTTCTAGAACATAGTTACAAGTTAGTTACAGAATAGTTCTGTATTATGCTTATGTCACAGTTCTATCACAATGTGATGTAAGAGTTACATAACTTTAATGTCGCAAATTTTCTGTAACTGTTGTTCCAACCTTGTTCTATAACTGTGTATGAACATTGTTGTGTAATTGGTCTAAACATCTGTTGCAATGCAGTTCTGTAATATACAGTTTAACATTGTCCGAACAATGTTAAACTCTTCTAACAAATTTGGTGTAGTTCATATTATTTTTAATATAATATAATATAATTCGTAATAATTTATAAAAAATACCTATATGGGTGATTCTTCATTAAGTGCTCACTTTTGCTTCCCCTCTGTTTCCTATTTAATAACTTTCAAAATTGTTATCTAATCTACTTCAAACTTTTGCATAATTAATCTTCAATATGTTTTTTAGTAATATCATAATCGAAAAAATTTTTTTAATTAAAACAAAAGTTGTAATTCAATTGCAAATGTTCAAAAAATGCACATTTGTCGTTTCTCCACACATGAATCATGAAGTTTAATATGTTTTATTTTGCACAAACTTTATTTTAAACGTTTTTTTATTTATTCTATTCCAAAGTTCATTTCAAAAACTAAGTTTTAGTGTGTCGTTTTCTAATTTCCATTAAAAAATCTGTGTAAAAATATTTTTTTAATATTTTCCCCAATCTTTTTTTATTTAGAACTGGAGTTTACAATTTCATTGATTTTCATTAATTTTATTCCCTTTTTTAGTGCGATTTTATTTGCCATTAATATTATTAAGTTAATAAGTTGTATTTATGTTAAATTTGCAAAAAGAAATATAATTTTTAGATTTAAAACTACAAAAGTTACTATTATTTTATAGCGTATTTTAATGGTATGTAACTCCATACCCGACAAAATTGCCGAATTCTAAATGTATAAAAAAAATAAAAATAATAGTGATTTAGAGTAAGCAAATCTCTTTAATAATCTGCAAAAATTGTTTATTTTTATGAATTTTTACGGTTTCAATGAATTTTTTTCTTTGATTTGTAAACTCCAGTTCCTGTAAACTCCAGTTCCTAATTTCGTTTCGCGTAATGGAAGTGTTTTGTTTTCTTGAATAAATATTATTAACCTCGATTAACCTGTATCAAAACAAGTAATTTCAATAACAGGTATGAGTAAAAATATTATTTATTTATTTATTAAAGCAGTTTAAAGTAATTATTTGCTTATTTACACTATTTATAATTATTCACAGTCGAAAATTAACTTTTTCAAATAAATTATTTAACCTTTAAATTACAAATTTTTAAATTGTTTGTATATAAAACTAAAGAAAGAATTAAACTCAAATATCTATAAAATAATCATTTTCAAGCTTTATTAAAAAGATCTAAATAAAAAATTTCCAAAAAATTTAATTAAAAAAGAAAATTTTAACATATTCAAAAGTTACCACTTTGTGGAGAATCACTCATATAGTAATTATTGACAACAAAATGCTTTCTTATTTCTTTTATACTACTATCAGTAGCATTTTTTACTCTATCTTTAAATTTTCTTCAGTTTTATTATTCTTCTAGTGACTATTTAAACAATATTATTATGTATAAAAGTCTCATAAATGTTTTAAAGGTGCATGTAATGTAATCGAGAATGTAATTATTCGTTAATTGTTTGGCATTATTATTATTCGTAATAGCAAATTTTTTTGATAAATTAATTTCACAAAGAATTTTGTAAAATCTATTTATATTTAAATGAAAAATTATAGAATATAAATTTGTTATAAAAATGTAGAAATTTCATTAATTAAGCTTAAATTTATTGCTTTAATCTTTCATTTAAAAAGTAATTTTTAAGCCTTTCCTTATGCTTGTAACTTTGAAAATTTACATTTTTCAATTAACATTATTAAATATAATGTATATTATACATAACATAATTATACTATTGTTGCAAATACAGTATCCTTTTTCAAGTTACAAAGCACATTTTCATAGTTCCTTCGTTATATATATGTAAATTCTAAACTTCCTTTCATGAGCCTCCGTGGCGCAGTTGGTAGAGCGTTTGATTTATAATCCACTCCTAGCTGCGTCTTGCGTTCGAGACCTCGTGGTTGTAAATATTTAAATAAATAGCAAAACAAATTTTCTTCGACATGTATAAATATTCCGGGTATGTATGACATGCGAGAACAGCGTGGAATATTTTTTTAATTTTAATTAAAATATTTTTTAATGACAGATATGAGTAACAGAAATTTGTAACTGTTCTAGAACTGTGACAAGTATCTTCGTCACCATGTTACAGATCTGTTACTTAACTGTGACAACCTTCTGACTACGACATTTTGCGTACCCAGTGAGTCCCCTGTGAGTCACCAGTTACATCACATGTTCTTCAATTATTTGTCACAGTTCTGTAACAGATCTGTAACAGTGTTTGCTGGGTTGCTTTTTTAAGTGTTTTTAAATATCTGTTTATATTTTGTGTTTCCATTGCATTGTATTGCGTACAAATCATTTTGCGCAAAATATCATATTTGGGGTGATGTGCAACACTTTTTTTTGGTGTGGACGTAAAGCTACTTTTTACGTGACATAACTGCGATTCACATTATGAATAAAAAATGCTTAGTTATTTTCCTTTAATTATATTCCTTATTCAGTTACGAATAAATAAAAAATTAAACAAAAAAAAATTTTTTTTTCTTTGGTGAAATCTTCATTTTTTAGAGGTCAACTATACCTTAGTAAATTTTTTCTTGTCAGATTTTGATTAGTTTGCATTGAAAAAGCCTAAAATTAATAATTAAAGAGATTTTCATCGATATTTATGCATTACATGCCTCTAAGTCATTCAATTTTGAAATATTTAAAAATTTAATTATTTGACATGTTTTTTCATGATTGTAAATTTAAAAATTTCATATTTTTAATAATAATTTTATAAACAATTTGAATTATTTATATGTTCTACCCCTCGAATTTCATTGAATTTCATAGGAAGTATACTCAGTAGTTATTATTATTTTATTATTTTTCTTAGGTAAAGCACCTAAAAACTATGGTTATTTTTTAATTTTGCAAATAATTAAGTTGTTTATAAAAACATGAAGATATTTTATGATTTGATCAATTTGAGCAGAAGTTTATACAAATAATTGTTATTTACAAATGAAGGGCTGGCTGCAATAAGGGGACGAACGCGTGGTTGAAAGGGATAATACTAGTCAAGTAGCAGTGAGCGGCTTAAGGCTTGGGGAACGTCCATAAACTACGTAGACCAATTTTTTGGAAATTCTAACCCCCCCTCCCCCCACGTGGACGCAATTACATGTATTAGCGCCATTTTTTTCTCTTATGGTAGACAATTGCTTGATCCCCCTCCCCCTAGACGTGCTACGTAGTTTATGAACGTTCCCTTGTCACTGTAACCCGACTTGTATTTTTAAAATATTGTAGCTTCTTCAACAAACCATGATTCTGCGAAGATAATTAGTAGTTAAAATAATTTCACATTTTCGATCAGCAAGAACAAAAATTTGCATTTAAGTTCACTTAATCTCGCAATTATCAGCAAACAAAAATATATGATGAGAATGTAATCCTTAAAGTCGTAGTGACTTTAAGAAAAAATAATTCCATGAATCGTATAATAGAAAAAAGGAAAAGAACGCAAATAATGCACAACGGTCGTGGATGACTGCGAGCTATTTGCGCTCGAAGCGCGCAACAATCCTCGGAGCGCGACGACCAAAATTCGCGCGCCCCGAGGCGCGCTGAAACTTGCAAGCAAAGCGCGGATGAGAATGTGTCCGTTTTCTTCTGAATATGTTCCCTTATATGTAAAAAATTTTAGTTAATAAAAATATATTATATCTTTAGAAAAAATACTTTGGAAAAAACCCTCGGTTTGACCAGACTCCCCCCTTAACTACAGTTATCAGTTGAACTGTGGCAGGAATGTCCTCAAGTATTAAGCCAGTTTTCTTTTAATATTTTAAGGAAAAATTTAGGGACTCCAGAAGCGCAAAATCTTGTACAGATTTTGTACTGCTGTCTTTGTTCAACTGAAGTCCTAACTTTGGAGCTCTGGTGTCCACTGAGGTGCGTCTGCTATACTTTTGGGTACACCAGAGCTCCCCATTTGGGATATCGCTTGTCCAAGAATAAATGGATAAGCTCTGAGTGCTTCTGTAGTTCCCAAATTTTTTCCGTGTGGGTGTATACACAACATTATTGGCGATCGTAACGTATTACAACTCAATACATGTAGAAAATGAAAATCGTTTTGAGTTCTTAACAAATCAATTTTGTTGGGTGTTAAATGTGTTAAAAGTCAATTTTTCAGGTCGGTGAAATGCTTTTCTGTTAAGTGACAGTCCTGTTAATTGCTACTTGGCAAAGGCATTCGCCAGTTATTATGATATGCTTGCGGTGTAAATGGATGCCGAATATAAAATTATGAAAAACTTTAAGCAAGTTATTAAAATGGTTTATATGAAGAAATTCTCTGTCAGAGTCTTTTCGTAAAATAATAGAATTTTTAAGTTTTAAGAAATATGCAAATTAGGAGTTCTTTAGTGACAATATAAAAAAAGAGAATGGAATGTTTGCTAGCCTGGCCGCGATTTGTTGAGATGTTTTTTAATCTGGTGATATCATTGAGCGCCGGGTAGAAAAAGTTTCCTTTTTACCTAAAGAAACAAAAACGAAAATACTTAAGTTGATCTATAAATAATTAATAGACCCAAAAACTTAATAATATTATAGAAAAAGAGATTTTATTGACATTTTTAATTTTAATATTAATTTCATAAAGTTTTGAATATCTCGGACTATTGTTTATGGATTTTTATGAAGTTTACACATTTTTCAGGTAAAAATGTGTACTTTGAAATAAAAATAATGTAAATAAAAAAATTTAAAAAAAAATTTTTTTTTAATTATTTACTCCTCTCTAAGAAAAATGTTATTAACATATTTGGAATCCTTATGAATTCACGTTTAATTTAATAAAACAAAATTGATGAAGACTCATCTGGTTCAGGAGATATTGAAGTTTTTGCAAAAAAAGACTAGCGCAGCAACAAGGTGAGCTTCGAATAAAAAGCCAAAAGTTCTTGCACATCCCATTTTTTTAGTATCGTTTCGGTAAAGCCATACAATAATTTTAAGACAAAAAAGAAAAAATCGGTACATGAAATTTTGAATAAACTCAGTTTTTCGATTTTTTTCATTTCGGATATTTAAAAAATCTTCATTAATTAATATTATATAATTAATATTACAATTGAAAATGGCGTATCTTCAACAATTTTTGAATTAAAAAAAAAAATTTTAGGAAAAGAAGTCTCTTATATATAATAATATATATTATATTTTGGTATAGCTACACAGAAAAAAACCATTTTCTTTAAAGAAACATTGAAAATTACTGCAAAAAATTAATAAAATCTCTTTTTTCACATTCAATCAGTTTTTGGGTCCATTAATTATTCACACATTCACTTTATTATTTTTGTATTTGTTTTTTTAGATGAAAAGGAAACTTTTTCAGCTCGGCACTTATTGATATTAAATAATTTTACAAAAATGGCCAGGCTAATGTTTGCAAAATTTAAATCGATGTATTAAATCCTTGTTGCAAAATGATTCTTCTTTAAAACTATGTTTTACATTGTCCACACAAGTTTTTTTTAGTTTTAATAAAGATTCATTAATAGATTAATTATTGCATTTTTATTGTTGAATCTCCCTCAACAATAAACATATAATGTAGACCAACACATCTTCTACTGATATAATCATTCCGGATGATTAATCTTTTATGAATAGATTCGCAAATTAAAATATTTTAGGTGATTACCTCTTTTAATGTACTCCTTTTTCATGCATCTTTAATATAGTCGATAAACTTTGTAGAATAAAAAATAATTCTTGACTAACAAGTTTATGAAACGTGTTACAAAAACAGCAATTTAACATTTACATATTGCTCACATCCAACCAGTACAACAATAATTTATTTCTCAATATCATTATTCTCGACATTGATTTGACGGTTTTCGAAGACATTGAAAGAAGGATCACCATCAGTCGCCATTTTTCCGAGCCAGGAAAAAAGGATAACGACAAAAATGAAGGCGATGAATCCACCAACAGCTAATAACACGTACCTTCTGTATAAACTTCCAGGACTGTTTCTTCGACGTGCAGGAGACCTTGATATCAATTTCCACCATCGCAAGAACCATTCAATTGCAGATTTTCTTTGATATTTATTTTCATCATGATCGAAAGATACGTCCTTTGGATCATCGTATGCTTCGAAGATTTTTCTTGGAATTTGATTAGTTAGAGTCGCATCTATATTAACCACAGAGTAAGGTGGACCTACCTTCTGATTATTTACATGTACGTTATTAGTAAGAGAATTTGTTGAATTTAGTAGGCTATTCGTTCGAGAAGTCGCTATTGTCGACGATGTAGAAGGAGATACAGGAGGCGCAACGGATGAATGATTTTTAAAAGCTGAGTTTCCAACTGATATTTTACGTTCTTGTACTGGCTTCTGTTCTCTGTCTTCACTCAACTGTAAAAAAACAATTTTTCTTAATGTCTCTATATTTTCAGAAATAGCGAAACTTTTAACATTATTGTTAATGAAATAAGAAAGCCTCTACAAAGTTGGAGTAAAAGTTTTTATTTTTATGTCGTTAACAATCTGTTTCTTTATTTAAATTTTCTATTTATAAATACTATAAATTTTAATATTGCTATACATTATTAGTACATCATAACTGTTACGTCACCGTAACCTATTTTCAATAATAATATGTAGAATAATAATTAATCTTAATAATTAATAATAATAATCATGTTAATTAATAATATTAATAATAATTAATAATAATAGTAATAATCATAATAAAAGTTAATAACAAAATTGTTATTTACATATTATTATAAATAATAACTATAAATATTAATAATAATCAATAATAAATTGTAATAATAAACATAAACAATAATTGTAATACATAAGTTAAATATAACAATCTTAACAACAATCTTTAAGAAATAATAATAAACAATAATAAACATAAACAATAATAACTTGTAATAATAAACGTAAACAATAATAAATTGTAATAATAAATATTAGCAAATAATAACAAAATGTAATAAATAGTTAAATATAACAAATATCAACAACAACAAAATTGTAATAACAAATAATAACAAATTTAAATAATTATAATTAACAACAAAATTAAACAATTTTAATTAACAAATTGTAACAATTAATAACAAAATTATAAAATAATATGAGTAATAAGAGAATGTACACGTGCGATCTAATGATGAGTCACCACAAGTGTTCTTATAACAAAGGGTTTTTCAAATGCATGGTAAAATGAAACGATTCTTCAAATGCATGGCAAAATGGAACGATTCTTCAAATGCATGGCAAAGTGGAACGATTCTTCAAACACATGGAAAAATGAACAGTTTCTTCAAATACACAGGGAAATTTGGGTATAAGAAGAGCCAGACCATCAACAGCAGTTCAGTCTAAGAAATCAGTCTAAGAAATCAGTCTAGAAAAGCAGTCAAGAAAATGTAGTCATCAATATTATAAGTCTCAAATTGAGAAGTGGTGCTCTGCACAAGTCAGTCTTAAAATTTTATCTATAACAAGTGGTTCTTCACGACACAGTGCCCTAAACCCAGTTTCAGTAGTTGTCCTTTACTCTACGTATATTTCAAAAGTGCATTTTGGAAAGTCGATCTGGAAGTCAAATTTGCCATTTGAAAAGAGTGTTCCTGTTTCTCGAGACACAATACTGCATCCAATTAGTCAACCATTAAAGGACCAGTGCCATTATACCTGAACGTCTAGCATCACCCTTTGTCCCAAGGTAAACAATCAACCACTCTAAGACTCACATTAGAAAGCCTATGTCCATCTCTTATTTTCATCAATTTTATCTTATTTCATAAAATACACATATATTTGTTCAACTAAAGTAATTTCTTGTTATTTACTACCCCGTCCCTATTTTAATTAATTTTAAAATAAAATCGGGAAACATTAGGGAAATTATAATAATTAGGATCGTAACATAACGAAGGAAAAAAATTAGTTGCTGATATTTGAAGCGACTAATCGAAGACTCTCGCACGGAAAATCTTTGTTCGAGAGTTTTTGTAATAGCTTCGAAATAATTTATCTTGGCGCTAAGACTGAATATCTCAGTCACTGCGTTTGCGTCTCGCGTACAGCTTAAATCTGTATCTGTGACGCGGTCTGAAGAAATGGACCTTAGAAGCAAAAATTATAGGTTATGATTGAAATTTTTTAAATGAAAATACAAAAAAGGGTCAACTGTCAATGTAAATCGTTGATGTTTAAGTCTTTATTACAACTAAAATATTTAATAAATACTGATTTTAATTTGCAATAAGTAAAAAGTAACTTTTAATCAACAAAAAACTAACACTAACATAACCTTAAAGTGATTTGCTTCTAAGGTCCCTTTCTTCAGATCGCGTCACGTAAAAAAAAGTGAGAAACGCGAGACGCAGACGCGAAAAATTTCCATGTATTTTTTCCGCGTCGCACGTTTCTTATTTTTTTCGCTATGTAGAGGCAACTTTAGGTGTTTTCAGAATGGATAGATGCAAGCTGGCGCGCGCGTTGGTTCTAACGCAAGGATTGTAGTGTTGTTAACTAAAGGAGCATTCAGACCTCTGCAGGCTGCCTGCCTGCGCAGGCAGAAGATCGGTCACACCTCACTTTTCTCGTTGAAAAATGAGGGAAGATTTAAATATCTATTAAAATTCAAATCTTCCCTCATTTTTCAACGGGAAAAGTGAGGTGTGAACGATCTTCTGCCTGCGCAGGCAGGCAGTCTGCAGAGGTCTGAATGCTCCTTAATTCAGATTTAAAGAGTATTTAAATAATTATAAATTTTGTAAATGTTTTGTAGCAAGAGCAATGAATTTACTACTAAATAATTATTTTTAACAAATTTTAAATTAATCTACACGAAACACCGAATTTTTAAAAGAATGAGTATACAGGCTGCTAGCAGTTGGCAACACTACGTTCTTTGCGTCAGAACCAACGCGCGCGTTAGTTTTGCTTCACGTCATCTTTGCGTCTATCCATTCTGGAAACGGCCGTTATAGATATATAGCATCTGTTTGCGTTAAATATTTTTTTCCTTAAGTTTCAGGTTCCACATTGCCCTATTTTAGGAAAAAAGGGGGAAATAGGGGACTGGAAATTAAAAATAAGGGACTTTTAAGAGACTATAAAAATTGTTTAAATAAAAATAAAATTTATTTATAAGAAAACAAACTTTAGTACAATTTTTAAATACTGCTTCAACCACTTCGGCGGCATGGCGTTCCATGAGTAAGTGGCAGAAGCGGCAAAAAGTGCGAAAATGGCGTTCCTACTTGAACTCCATTTTAAAAGTCTGTAGTCAAGATAAACTTGACAAAATTAAATATTAATTAATAAATTTATTTAAGAACCGTTTTTTAATAATATTGATAATAGTATTTAGAGGCCTTTTACGGTTAAAGATGTTCGTTTATTACAAAAATTGTATAAATTGCTACAAGTTTCGACTTTGATTAAGTCCTCATCAGGCAATCTATCTATCTACATATCTATCTATAAATATAAAATCAGACTTTTGTCTGTACATTGCTCAGAACATTAAATTTCATACATAATTATTCGTTTTGAGTATCAAGGATTCCAAATATACCAATAAAAAATTTCGTGTATGTATGTATGTATGGATGTATGTGTGTATGTATGTTACAGAATCTTTGTTCGCGCATCACTTAAAAACGGCTGAACCGTTTAAAACGAAATTTGACAGAATGTTAGACCTTGGGCCAAGGAAGGTTTATAAATTTAAAGATTTGAAAAATATTAATTAGAACGGGAGATATTCAATTTTTTCAAATAATTAAAAAATCCAAAATTTTCAAATTTTACATTTTTTTTTAAATGCTTTTAAACTTTCTATAATTGAGTATAACATTTTATTTAGTCTCATTTTAGAATAGTTTTGCCAGAAATAATGTCCTATAACTAAGATGCAAGTATAAAAATGTTTTCAAAAATCAAAATTTTTCAAATTTTCTATTTTTTTATGAATTACTTTTAAACTCTCTATAATTGAGTATTACATTTTATTTAGTCAAATTTTAGCCTTATTTTTCAAAAACTACTGCCTTATAACTAAGAAGTAAGTATAAAAACGATTTCAAAAAATTCAAAAAATTGCAAATTTCCAAATTTTATATTTTTTAATGGACTGCTTTTAAACTATCTACAACTAAGTATGACATGTTATTTATAGTCACATTTTAGCATAATATTGCACAAAAAATCCTATGACTAAGATGTAAGTATAAAAATATTTTCGATATCAAAAAATCGATTAAGGTATTTGTCGCGCGACTGGTCACTATCAAAAGTTTGTATCCGTTGACTGTACTTATGAAACGATTTAATGAATGCGAGTTTCCGAAAAACTTTTGCGGACGTACAGTTTGACACACAGATGTTCTCAAAGTATATTCATAACCTCTCGCATGAAAAACGATCGTGGCAACGTCGCAAGTTTGGCGTATGGCCGTCTTTAAAATTTCGCGCCAAAAGTAGCAGACAAGCTGTAGTATTTAACAAGCGCTATTGCCACGTTTACAAATTCACCTGTCATTTACAGTAAATGTTAAAATAATTTTTCAAGTTTGATGTTAAATATCTTTTAAACAAGACGGTAAAAAATTTTCATTTTTTTTATAAAAGTTCATTTTGGTTCAATAAATAAAACTTTAGTTTTTCTAAAAAATCTGTCGATTAGTATAAGTGCAAAAATTAAAAATCTGTGGTTTTCATATGGTTTTCCTATACCGTACATGTTAAAAATCGAAACTTTGATTTCATTTTTCGAGACTTACAGACGGTCAATTTTATTTTAATAGGCCTTATTTTGTAGATAAATATCCAAAGAATAATTATGTGAAATTTAAAAAAATTCTGTCGAAAACGAATTTACGCGACAAATACCTTAAATTTATTATCGATTAAAGTTATTATGCTACTGGATAAGCTTAGGTGGTAAAAATTTACGTTATTTTACTTTTAGATTTAACTTCTAAAGATGTTTTGAACAATGTAAAGATAAAAGTTAAGCTAGGTCTCTATGTTTGTTTAACAAAATTCCCGGCGTTGTTCAAATTTTATCCGGTTTATTTTTTTAAACAAACTTAAATTTACTTGATTTTAAGTTTTAGCCATAAATAAATCTGCAGATGGCTACAAAAATACTCTTTTTTAAGTAAATATGTTATATACCAGTACCAGTCTTTGACGAGTTTTAGTTTCTAATATAATACATTTGACAGAGTATCTACCGCAATTGCGCGGGGAAACCGATAAATAGCCGGGAATTTAATTTAGCCAGGAAAAACCGGGAATTTTCTTACCAAATTAAAAAAAGTTTTATTATAGATTAATTTGTTATTAAAAACTGCTTTTTGGGTTAGATTTTCTCAAGTGGACCTTAAATTTTCAAAAGTTGAAATTTATCACTGTAAATGTGCAAAAAGATAGTTCTATTAGAGTTACAAATAACCTGTAAATTTTATTAAAAAATATTCAATTGTTTATTTTTTATAAACAATTGAAATTTTATGCATAACATTTTTAAAAAATGCATAACTTTGACAAAAATTGACGAAACTTGATGATTCTTTTTGCAAATTAACTATGAAATTACAAACTTTATATAAATAATGTTTACTCCATCAAAGCTCTTAATTTGTTATAAAAAATAATTATTTATTATAAACAAATTAAAAATAAAACGTGTTCTGGATAACCATATTCAATTTTATAAATAAGAACTTTAAGAGAATTTATTAAGGATTGCATATCAAAAAGAAAAAATTGTTTCAAGCAAATATTTTATTAATTATGAATTTTTTTGTAAGCGCGCGCAAGCTCCGTGATGTGGGCTCCCGCGTCTGACGAATGTCGTGTGCCCCGCTTTGCACGCTTTAACTTGTTTATTTTGGAAGGTTTTCTTTCATAATTTTTTTCAAATTTGGTTTGTATGTTTTGAACTAAAATTCGATTGGAATACTTGTTTATAATAAAATTAGTAATATATTATTTTATTTATATTTATTTATGTAATCTATTTTAAGCGATAAATTCTACGTCGGAAATGGTACTTCCTAAAATTTTTAACTAATTATTTCATACAAAATAAGAGTCATGAAACCTTGGTACGTTTTGCGTCCTGGTGGGCGTTAATGGGTTAATACATTTTGCAGAATGAAAACAATATTTATAGCACTAAAATGTAGCATTTACATAATTTTTGCAGATAGTGTACAATTAATTAAAATTGCTTTAATAAATGGTAATAAATCATTAATTAGAGAATAATTTAATCCCAACAAAATCATCTTTGATGTTTTAATATAATGGGTTTTGACCCAATAAGGAAAAAAAAATTTTCCTAATAAGGGAAACTTTTTCAAAAAAAAATTTTATTATTAAAGTAATTTGGTGTTAAAGTTTGAGATCATTTTATTTTCATGTTATTATTACTTTGAAACAAATTAAGAAACCGCTGACAAGTTTTATATTTTTTTATAACTTTGGTGCGCTCATTTCATGAATACTTTGCTTCCTCATAGAGATAATAGTAATAGGAAAATATATGAACCCGTGTGGAAAAATTTTAGGGCGCTGACCAAGCGCTTAATAGACTGTCTAACGTCTTTCTAGACCCAGGGCAGACGGTCTTGTCGAGCGGCTGTTCAGAATTGAAACGAAACTTCCACGCTATCGTCTAGAATAGACCAGCGTTTCTGGTCTGATCAGCAGTGCTAGTAAATTCTAATCTACGTCTATTCAAAATTTCTCATTATATGTTATGACAACTATTCTTAGAATGATAAAACTTAATTATATTTGAAATAATTTTAATGACTTTTTTTTATATAAAATTATTAAAAAATATTTTTCTGTATCCCTTTGCCGAAAGTACTGTCTTCCCGGTCTGATTTGGCTCCGGGAATATCGACATTTGTGGCCGGCTCGACAGACCCAACGAGCGCTCTGATTGGTTACAAGAATTTCAACACACGTACATGTTAGCATAGCAACCACACAGACACGTTACTTACAGAGCTCACGTTTTGAAAACAACTGACAGTCATCAAAATAATGCATGAAATTTCTTATTTTCTTTTATTATTTTTTAATTATTAAATATATATTTGTAAAAGAAAATTTCTTGTTTACTATTTTTTAAATTTTACTTCCAATTATTTTTTACTTATAATTTTTTTTTCATGCCCGCCCCGACCAGCTAAGTCTCGGCTTCGCCTCGACTTTGCAAAAGTCGGGCGGGCAACTTATTGAGATATTTTATTATTCAAACAATAATTATTTAACGTACTTTCGGCTGGGGATACAGAAAAATTGTATACGACACACGGCCAGAAATTTGGATACCCTAGCGAGCGTGATATATAAAGCCTCGGCTTCGCCTCGGCCTTATATATCACGCCGGCCAGGAAATCCAACTTTCTGGCCTAGTATCGTAATATACTATTAACTTTCTGTATTTTTCACTTCAACTTTCTTTAAGCGTAAGGCTTTGTGTCTCTCCCAATCTTTGGCATTGGAGATATAGTAGTCTTTTTGTAAAATAAAATTTACTGCAAATCAAAACAGCCGGATGAAACTAGCAGTCGTACTCAGCACCAATCTTTAGGCGTCAACCACTAATTAATGAAATTAATAAATAAAAACTTACTAAATTTACTATTTAGTGGATATTGATTCCCAAATAACAATACTCGATGGTTTTTTAAATCATTAAGTATTACAAAATTTGAAGGAGAGGCATATTGGTAGATGACGCCTAAACATTGATGCTGAGTACGACTGCTAGCTTCAGCCGACTAATCAAAACACATAGAAACACATCAAAATCATTTTTTTTCAGGGCACATTTAAAATTAAATTATACAGAAAACAACAACAACATAGCACATTATTATTCACGTAAAACAGAAACCACAACAAATACTATAATTCACAAACAAAATGCATCACACACTGACTGATCTAACGACGCCAAACGACGCGACGCCATTAGGCGCCATGTTAATTAACAGCTGGGCATTCATCGACGCATGCGCATATAACATCCTAGACCAAATCTAGACGGTCTTAATAACACCGTACTAGGCGGACATATTTGACTTAGATTTTTTCTAATAAGCTGATTCGGGACTTGATGGACCGTCTAGAATTAGACGGACTTGATGATTGCTAATCGGGAAATCATTGGACTCTAGACTGCCACAATATTTTTCCACACGGGAATAACTTTTAATAAATATGGTAAAAGTGATTGAATCTTGGGTCAGTCAATATATTTTTAAATTCTCTACAATATAGTTATAATAGTTTAATAGTTAAACAAAAATTTTCAAACAAAAAAGTTGACAAAATGTCATTTTTCACAATTTTTGGTTTTTAAAATACCAATAATTTCGAAATTTATTATCGAATTAGGTTCAAAAATAGGTCAATCGAATCGTTTTATAATGCTCTACAAGTTGGTAACGATAATTTTAAGATTACTTCTACATTTTTTAACAAAATTTTCAAAAAAATATGTTTTTCTAAAATTTATGATTCTTAAAAGTTTAATATCTCCGGTTAATATGGACGAAAAATGTTCAATTAGGACTTAAAAGATGCGTTTAAAAAACTCTACAAAATTATGGAAAAACATTTATAGGTGTCCTAACAGTTTTTTAAAGTTATGGGCAAAAAACTTTTTTTTGGAAAATTAAAAATCCAAAAAAAAATTAGTTAAACTTTATTAATCTTTCACAAAGTACTCTCACTTTATGTCCGCAACTCCTGAGGTCAAATAACATAAAGATATATCAAAAAATCGAACTCGAAAAATTTCGGTATTACAATACTTCCTCTATGAGGAAGTAATAATTAAGTAATTTTTTTTAATTAAAGCTTCAAGTCTATACTTTAATGATAAAATAAAGTTATTGTAAAAAAATAAAATTTTAAAATTGTTATTAACAATTCTTTAAAACAATTGTAAATTCAAGAATGTTCTCAATATTTTAGGAAAATTAAATTACCCTGTATTGATGTGAAAAACTCCAAGTATAAATTTTATAAAAATTTCACCTGTAATTTGGCAGAAAAATCTACACAATTTCTATAATATAGAAGGTTACTGATTTTTCTTCTTTTAAATTAATTCTTGGAGTTTGTACATAGTTTTTCAAGTCATTTGATCAATATTTTATTTAGACATTTTTAAAAAATGATAATTTTCAATGTGTTACAAAAATTTTAATGACTTATAAAATACTGAATGCATTTTAATGATTTTGCTTCCTCGTGAGGAAGCTTTGTAGTCGTTTAATTTACAAAATTTTTAAAAATCCTTTTAACAAATTTTCTTCTATATGGGACTATGTTATATAAGACCCTGAACAATTGTCCGGATGTATGTCACACACACATGTGTGTGTGTGTGGATCCCGATTTTTGTGAACACGATAACTCGAAGAGGTTTTAACGAATTTGGCTAAAATTTACCAGGTATATTTATCATAAAAATATCTCGAAATGGATTGATAGACTTTAAAAAATTCTCAAAAAATTTTTTTTTTCAAAAAAAATTTTTTTTTTGACTTTTTTCTAAAAAATTTTTTTTTTCAAAAAAAGTTTTTTAAGTTGTTTATTGTAGTTAATATATAATAAAATCTTATTCTTTGCATCAAGACGAATTGATTGGTATATAAGAAGTATAAATTGTATGAGAATTTATAGAGTTAATCACAATTAAAGCTGAAAAAATCGCATTTTTATCAAAAAATGAGTTCTCTCCGCAAAATTATGTTGCTGTGTAAGAAAATCTTACTCATTTATTTCTAAAATCTTATTCTTTACACCAAGACGGATCGATTGGTATATATAAAGTATATATTTTACTTAAATTTATAGAATTAAAACCAATTATAGACAAAAAATTTGCACTTTTAATAAAAATTCATTTTTTCTTAAAAATCATGTTGCTGTACAATAGAATGTTATTATTTATTGAAAAATAAATCAAAAATCTTATTCTTTGCATCAAGACGAATCGATTGATGTATATAAAGTATATATTCTATTGAAAATTATAGAATTAATTACAATTAAAGTTGAAAAATTCACTTTTTGACTAAAAATTTTTTTGTTTATTTAGATTCATATTACTGTATTAGAAAATTTTATTTTTTCTATTAAGACGAATTAACTTTATTTTATAAATGTTAAATTGTATTCAAAATGATTTAAAAATAAAATATATTTATCGTTAATTTTTTTTTATTTTTTATCGTTAATTTTTTTTGCTAATCGTAAAGAGGAAGCAAAATGTTCATGTAATGAACATCTGGATTTACAACTTGTTAGGCTTATTTTAAAGGTGATTTTCTCCAGAATGAGAATTTTTTATAGGCATTAACGTGTAATTTTTTATAGAAAATTCAATTCGTCAAACTTAGATTAAAAAAATTAAAAAATTTTAAACAATCTTATTAACAGAAAAATAATTTTTAAAATATAAACATATGTTATTATTAAATTCAGATTTAATTTAACCCGTTGCCTGTTTCCGACCCACGGGTGGGTCGTGAAAAAGTATGGCCATAACTGTTTCCGACCCACCCGTGGGTCGTGTTCACTATCACTCAAAATAAATATAATTTGTATATAAATTGATAGATATTTTTCTTTATATCAATATTATAAGAAATTATAAGGGTCATTAATGATATTTTAGAAAATAATTGAATAATTAGTTATAATTTAAATATATTATACTATTTGAAAAAGTATCAGATTCCGCTGGGCAGTTTGGGACAATCATGTTGTATTTTCTTCAAACAGTTAAGGGGTTAAGGTTATATTAAGGTTTTATTTTGTGTGGTAAAGGACCAGGAGTGGGCGCGCGACGCGCGCCCTTTTGGTTCTAGTATTTATTAATTCTATAAATTTTGATAAAATATATACTTTATATACATGAATCGATTCGTTTTTATGTCAGGAATGCAATTTTGACAATAATTAATAAAAATTTTAATATAGAAAAAAGTTATTTCAAAAAATCCAAAAATTAATTTTTTCAAAAATTAAAAAATTGTTGAAAAAAATTTTTTTTTAGATATTTTTGAAAATTCTTTTGTCTGATTTTTGGTATTCGTGACCGTAATACACCTACAAAATTTTATCAAAATCCGTCAAGACGTGTAAGAGAAAATTTGTCCACAAGAATCGGTGACATACACACACACACACACATACACCCGGACATTTGTTCCTCTCGACGAATTATGTATACTACACTTGAAAATTTGTAAAAATAATTTGTTCTAAAAAATTCGGAAATCGACATCACTATAAGGCTTCCTTTATGAGGAAGCAATATATTGTAATTTATATAGTATAAAATAAGTTTTTTAAAAATCCTTTCAGTTTGAGGATTTTGTAAAATTTTATTTGTAAAAAGATAATATTGTAATATAAATTTTTTAAAAGTTCGTTCAGTTTGAGTAAATTTTTTTTTTACTTTCACGTAATTTTGAACAAAATTTTACCACATTATGCTTACCGAGGAAATTGCCTTAAAACCCTCATAAAAAATTGTAGTCTGTTTAGTAGTAAAATATATTGTATTACTACTTTTTATTTTTAATAGGTACGAAAGTTTACAAGTAAATATATAAAATTATAGAATTAAGAAAAATCAGTTAAAACATGTTTTTTTCGAAGCGAGAAATATTCAACTGAAAACAATTAAAAAACAAAAAAATAGTTTTGTTTTAAGCGGATTCCTTTTTTTTAATGCATATTTTCCTCTTGAATATGGCTCAAAAATAATCCTCTTATCTTAAGAGCAAAATACTCTTCCATTAAGTGTAATATTCTTGATTCAAGAGGAATTTTCCTCTCAAAAGAAGAATATTTTTTTTCAGTGAATAAACTTAAAATAGAAATTATAAATAAATAATATAAATAAAATAATGTATTACTATTTTTATTATAAACAAGTATTCCAATTGAATTTTAGATCAAAACATACAAACCAAATTTGAAAAAAATTATGAAAGAAAACCTTCCAAAATAAACAAGTTAAAGCGTGCAAAGCGGGGCACACGACATTCGTCAGACGCGGGAGCCCACATCACGGAGCTTGCGCGCGCTTACGAAAAAATTCATAATTAATAAAATATTTGCTTGAAACAATTTTTTCTTTTTGATATGCAATCCTTAATAAATTCTCTTAAAGTTCTTATTTATAAAATTGAATATGGTTATCCAGAACACGTTTTATTTTTAATTGGTTTATAATAAATAATTATTTTTTATAACAAATTAAGAGCTTCGATGGAGTAAACATTATTTTTATAAAGTTTGTAATTTCATAGTTAATTTGCAAAAAGAATCATCAAGTTTCGTCAATTTTTGTCAAAGTTATGCATTTTTTAAAAATGTTATGCATAAAATTTCAATTGTTTATAAAAAAAAAACAATTGAATATTTTTTAATAAAATTTACAGGTTATTCGTAACTCTAATAGAACTATCTTTTTGCACATTTACACTGATAAATTTCAACTTTTGAAAATTTAAAGTCCACTTGAGAAAATCTAACCCTTTTACTTTAATTTTTATTGATGTAATATTTATGTAAACAGACCCGAGTCAAAATTGCGTCTAATTGCGACACAATTATTTATAATAATAAGACTCTACTTTGACTCCAAAAGCTGGATTAAATTTAGGATTAATTTTTAATACATTAATTGCAGTACTACAAACGCATAAATAGTAATATTTTCCTAACGAAATAGTTAATGGTTACTAATTATTTATTAGTTTTTCCCAGTAAAATTTAATTCGCGGCTATTTCCCGGTTGGCTATTTCCCCTATCAAATGTATTAGCTGAAACTAAAACCCGTCGAAGACGGGTACGACAGCTAGTTTTTAATAATAATAATAATTTTTAATCTTAAAACGAACATAAGCAAATCAAAAACACATCTTGTGTTTGATCACATTAATAATCATATAATAAAAGGTTAAATTTTAAAAATTTCTTGAAAACCATGATGGTAAGAAAGTTCATGGTAAAAACCATCTTAATGAAAATCATGGTGAACGTTACGATGAACACCATGTGAAAAACATTCAAATTTTTAGGTTTAACCTAAAAAAACCTAAAACCTAAACCTTTTTAACCTTTTTAGGTTTTAACCTAAAAATTTGAATGTTTCTCACATGGTGTTCATCGTAACGTTCACCATGATTTTTATTAAGATGGTTTTTACCATGAACTTTCTTACCATCATGGTTTTCAAGAAATTTTTAAAATTTAACTTTTTATTACATGATTATTAATGTGATCAAACACAAGATGTGTTTTTGATTTGTTTATGTTCGTTTTAAAAATTATTATTATTATTAAAAATTGCCTGATGAGGACTTAATCAAAGTCGAAACTTGTAGCAATTTATACAATTTTTGTAATAAACGAACATCTTTTACCGTAAAAGGCCTCTAAATACTATTATCAAAATTAAATATTCTTATTATTTGAGATAAATGAAGATGATTAGGACAAGAAAAAATTATTTTTTGGAGGTGTTAAATGGTTTTATAAGGGTTTTAATGTAGCCAATTTTTAATACTTTTTACGAATGGCGTTCCAATATTCACCCAAAATAGTTCACAATATTGGATCCACTTATTTGAATTTTTGAAAATCAATTTAAGATTCATAATCTCAAATAAATAAAAAACATTTGGTTTGGTAAACTTAATTTGTTTACAGAGTTTAAAAATCAAGTTTAAATAGGAACGCCATTTTCGCATTTTTTGCCGCTTCTGTCACCTACTCACGCGACGCCAATTGGAACGATATGCCGCTGAAGTGGTTAAGAAATTTTAGAACAATAAGGAGAAAAACGATAAATATTATTTTCCTTTTAACAAGTCGTCTCTTTCATCACATAATTCTTAACTTTCTTAAGATAAGTTTACCTAAAGCTTTGGCTTTTTAATTAATGATTTATTAATTATTTCTGATTTGTTTATAATAATTTTTTTATTTTAAAGTTTAACAAAAGTATCATTTTTTAAGAAAAAATTATCTCCAATTGCTATAATTAAATGCGATAGGCAAAAAAATATTTTAAGATACACCTAGAGTACTCCCTAAACTGTAAAAAAATTAAACTTGTAAAAATTTTCAGGTTATAAATAAATAATGTTAATAAATAAGTAAAGTTACAACAAATTATTAATGTCGACACATGCTTTAATAGAGGGTATGCGGAATAAGAATGGAAAATCTGCCTTTGCTACAAAAAAGTTTAAATTATTACTAAAAGTTGATACTAATGAGATGAAAATTTCTACCAAATATATTTTGAAAAAATGCATTTTTACAGGAGTTGTGGAGGGGGAAAGCAAAATCAAAAATCGATTTTTCTCGAAAACGACTCAACATATTTTAATGACAAAAATATGTTTTTTTGTACAATCATAAGATGAATTATAAAAAAAATTCTAAAAATTTTGACCAAAAAAACCCGACAAAAATTTTTTTAAAAGGGTTATTGCAGAGGTACCATTTTTGAAATGTGACAACGATATCTCTAAAAGTGTCTACTTTAAGATATAATTTTTCTAGATTTTTAAATTAAGTGGGTGTGAAGTAGAAATTGGTTACTTTGGGGTAATTGAACAATTTTGTCTTAGTTGTTTGTGCAATATGATGTTTTAAACATGCCGAAGGTAATAAAAGTTATTGCATTGTGAATGGTTTACATTACTCTAGTGTTGGGGCATTTTACGTCAGAAATATCACAATTTGCAAAAGGTAGGCCGTTTTTCAAAAACTTCGTGGGATTTTGAATTTTAATAATGGGGATCCTCACAGCCAAACTTGGCCAGTAGAGTGCAGCACCACTAGGGGAGAGTCTCCAGTTGTGAGACACCTCCAGTTGTGAGACAGTCAATTTTTTTTAACATGCAATATTAAAAAGCCGATTGGTTTAAATAAAAACATTTCTTTTTATATGAGCCAACTTTTTCGTGTACGCCGAAGCGGATATATAAACTGTTTTTGTTAAATACCAAGACTGTGTGTGATAATAATAGACTAAAAAGCGTTTTTTCAATAAATGCAAAGTACTTTTTTCCAAGTGATACAATATTGCATTGTTCCAATCTACGGTTGAAAATAATTTAATTTTCCTTTTTCAAAATAGCGCCAATTTCTGGGTGTGAGACACAGCATATCACCAGTTATGAGACGGTGTCAACACCCATCTGGGCAGCATAAAAAATACGACTTTGCAGGCATACTATTTAAATGTTGTTTTGATTTTTTTTCTAGTATTTTTGGGCATGTCAAGTGGAAAAAAGTCAATTGATTCCGAAGAAATCAATTTTAACGCTCTTGTTAAAGCTATTAAATTGTGTTTATTTAATAGTCATATTTTGGCGAATAAATATTATTATTTAGTATATAATAATATATATTATTAATATATTTAATTATTTCTACTAAACCTAACGTTTTATGTCAAACTTATTAAATTTTAGCAATTTTTAATGAGTGTCTCACAACTGGAGACATTTTTACATTCTCATCAAAAATGAGAAAGTCTTGGTTTTGTGTGATTTTGAGAAATTTCTAATTTTGATAAATCTTCACGTTTCATAACCCCCTAATTCCAAAAAAATGGTTTTTAGAGAAGTGCCTGTCTGTCTGTAGAAAATTTTGTCTCGACGATAACTCGAATAAATTTTAATGAATCGACTTGCAATTTGGGGTGCTTTTTTAGTCCATTAAAATGAAGCCTGAGTTCGTTGGACAGTTCATTTCGTCAAAAAACGACAAAAATACGAAACTTTAAAATTTTCAAAATTTTGTATTTTTTACAATTTTCAAAAATATATTTTTTTCTAATTTTTTCCTTAAAATTTGTACAAAAACAAACAACTTTTCCTTTAGACACTTTTTTGTATAACAAAAAACAAAAAAGTTATGAATTTTTTTGAAATTTTGAAATTATCAAAATTTTGGATTTTTTACAATTTTTAAAAAAATATTTTTTTCTAATTTTTTCCTTAAATTTTGAGCAAAAACAAACAATTTTTCCTTTAGATACTTTTTTTACAACAAAAAACAAAAAAGTTATGAATTTTTTATTTTTGAAGTTTTTGGGTCAGGTATAGCCAAACGGTTTATCTAGGACTAAAAAATTTTATTTTTAATTTAAAATATTTTTACATTCTCATCACATGAGAAAGTATTATTTTTGGTCGAAAATTGATTTACGCTAATTTTATGAAATCTCATGAAATTAACACAGTCGAGCTGGTCTGACCCTTTTTTACATTTCAATTTTTGGTCCTATGTTGTTGGAAATGGTTTTTTACAATATTCTCATCACATGAGAAGATATTAGATATTGTGGAAAACTGACTTTTGCTAATTGTATGAAATCTTTGCGTTTTGAGGTTCCCTGAATTCAAAAAACATGGTTTGGCGATTACGTCTGTCTGTAAGCCTGTCTGTCCGTCTGTCCGTAGACAAAAACTTTGTTCCGACTATAACTTTTGAAAAACTTAGTTTTTTTAAAGTTTTTTCGAATTTTTGACTTTTTGTCTCATCTCAGTGGAGGTGATTTATTTTTTCTTGTCGAAACGACGTGTAAATTTTGGAGGATTATTTTTATTTTCTTAGTTCAAAATTTTTTTTGAAATTCTGTGCTATTTTTTATTATTTTGTTCTAATTTGGGTATCCTACCTTTGCTTTGCTTACAATTTTTTAAGCAAAGAATACACTTTAATACCTGAAGTAATTCTCATACTTTTGAAAATGACCTTTAAAATAATAAGAGAAGCATTAGAAAACGTTTACTATTTTATAAGTTATTCAAATATTTGTATAGCATTAAAAATGGCGATTTTTTCAAAATCTCTAATTGAATTTCTTGTTTAAGCTCAAAATAACATATAATAACAATATTTGTTAATATATTTAATAAATTATGTATAAAATAATATATTTTAATATTATATAAAATTTAAATATTTCTTTACAAAAATAACTTTCGTCCTTTCTGAAGGATGGTTGCCGTACTGCTGACAAGACGCCGTAATGTGCAGAGAGGCGCGTCCTGCCGGAAGGCCCTTCCAAAAGTTTAGACGCTTGAACGTTCTCTTAAAAAATCATGCAGAAAATTTATCTAATTGTTCATTTTTAAATCTTCAGTAAATTTAACGTTTTTCTTATAAGAATTAAACTATCACATCCACTGTATCCGGATTTACATGTTTTTAATCATACATTTATATTTACAAAAATCACGTATATAGGGGGAACGGGACATAATGGCTAAGGGGTGTAATGAATAATTGTAATTTATTTAAAAATTGTTGGAGTTATGGTTTAAATAAAACACTTTAGTTTATATATTCAGATCGATTAATCTCTTAATCATTTATTGTCTCAAACTCTTTAATAAAATTCTAAAGCACTATATATATTTATATATAAAGTAAGTCTTAATAACGCGGTTAGCTATACTGTGAACAGTGTTTGCACACACGACGTAAAGATTTGAATGCGTAGTTCATGTGTGTATCGACTTCGATACATGATCGATCGATTCACACATCGAACGTATCGACAAAGTTATTCAAACTTCATATTCCCTCCTTTTGTCGATTTAAAAAGAATATTTATCATAGTATATATATATATATATGGGCAATTCCACGTGAGATTTAAGTCGACCTCTTAAAATCGGCCAAAAATATTTTTTTTCTATTCTGTTTCGAAAAAAAAACAGATACGTTTTTTTTATTTATGTTTAATTGTCCAAATTTTCGAGTTATGAATTTTCGAAAATTTGGACTTTTAATTGTAGACCTATATTCAGTAACTTATAAGTCCGAAAATATTGAGTTTAGGAAAAAGTTGTCAAAGAATGAAAGTTTTAGTTTTCTTTCGACTTTTAAGAAATGTAAACAAAAAAAATTTTTTCAAGTTTTTTATTAAAAAAAAGAATTTTTTATAAACAAATTATTTTTTTTTAACTTTGGGCCGGATTTTTTTTTATTATTTTTTTATTTTTTTGTACCTTATAATATAGAGAAAATTTTCCAAAAAGTCCCGAAATGGGCCTGATGTGTTAAATGAGTTTTAAAATATTTTTAAAAATTACTTCCAAGCATCACAGTGGGATTTTTTTTACATTTAACTCTTTAAAACTGTTTACAGTGTAGACCCTTATATTTAAAACAAAAAACACTCAAATATATTAAAAATTATACGCTGTAGGCAGTTTTAGAAAGTTAATTGTAAAAAAATCCCACTGTGATGCTTGCAAATGATTTTTAAAAATATTTTAAAACTCATTTAACACATCAGGCCCATTTCGAAACATTTTGGAAAATCTTCTTTATATTATAAGGTACAAAAAAATAGAAAAAAAATAAAAAAAAATCCGGCCCAAAGTTAAAAAAAATTAATTTGTTTATAAAAAAAAATTTTTTTTCAATAAAAAATTTTTAAAAAAATTTTTTGTTTACATTTCTTAAAAGTCGAAAGAAAACTAAAACTTTCATTCTTTGACAACTTTTTCCTAAACTCAATATTTTCGGACTTATAAGTTACTGAATATAGGTCTACAATTAAAAGTCCAAATTTTCGAAAATTTATAACTCGAAAATTTGGACAATTAAACATAAATAAAAAAAACGTATCTGTTTTTTTTTCGAAACAGAATAGAAAAAAAATATGTTTGGCCGATTTTAAGAGGTCGACTTAAATCTCACGTGGAATTGCCCATATATATATATATTTCAGGCCAAATCGGAAATTATTTTGCTTTTGCATCTCAAAAATATTTTTATTAAAAACTACGTGTGAAAACAAAACTTTTCATTATAAAAACGTCCAATTTGATCAATTTTTGACCGAGTTATAAGCATTTAAAAAAAATTTACGTAAAAAACGTCTTTGGTCTTATATTACAATACCGAAGTGATAATACTACACTGTAACAAACCAACAAATGCATATCACAAAATTTGTATCGTTCGTTATATTAATACTTGTTTAAAAGTTAAAATTAAAGTTATAAACTAAATCCTTGATTGTTGCCATATCACATCTTAAGTGGCTACTTCTTATTTAAGCTTAAGCATCTTCTACATTGGCACTTCAACTCTTAATGTTTGCGTTTGTCTGTGAACAAAGAAAAGATTACAAATTAACTTCAATTTAAACTCAAATATGACATTCATACTCATGATAAAAATCTTAAATTTTGTCTTTCTAATCTCTTTATTTTTCTAACATCGAATTCCTCTAATCTTCTAACATTTTATCTCTTAAATATTTATGTGCTTCTAAAGGTAGTGGTTTTGTCATGATATCTGTTATATTCTCTTTAGTTGCTATCCATTCTACTTTTACTCTTCCTTCTTCAACACATTGTTTAACAAAATCACCATGGGTATTGGCCATGTGCTTTCTATTTCCTCTATCTTCTCTATATTCAAGACTCTTATTAATTTCCTCTAAATTATCGTCAAACATCTTTAACTTGTGACTACCATCTTTCTTAGTGCAGTCACCTGCTGACCTATTATCACACCAAATTGTCACAGGAAAAAGCGTTTTTCCGATGATGTATCTAGTTGATTTGTCAAGAGAAATTAGCTCTTGGCATGCATCACTCATGGCAAGATATTCTGCTTGACAAGTTGATAATGTCACATATGACTGTTTGTGACTTCTCCACGCTATGGCGTCTCCGAACAATTTGATTACATAACCTCCAGTAGAAGTTGAATCGTCACAGTCTCTAAAACTTGCATCTGTTAATGCTTCTAACTCTTCAGTTTTACCTCTAAATTTTAAACCTACATGTGTAGTCCCTCTTAAGTATCGGAAGATTCTCTTAACATCAGTCCAGTCCTCTTCACTCGGATTTACCTGTTTTCTTGACAGGTAGTTGACGGCAAAGGTAATGTCGGGACGTGTTGCATTCGACAAGTACATTAAACTTCCAATAGCTTCTCTGTATGGTACTCTTTGGATTTCTTGGTTTTGAGTTTCGCTCTTAGTGTCTTCCTCTAATTTGCTCTTTTTGTTCCTATTGTTCACTTGTTTAGTGACCATGGGAGTACTTTGAGGTTTGCAGTCTTTCATGTTGAATTTTTCTAGGATGCTTTCCACATTGTTTGCTAGATGAATAAGCAAAACATTTTTCTCTTTATTTCTCTCTAATTGTTATTCCTAGAAAATTCTTCAGTTCTCCAAGATCTGTTAAATCGAAAGCTTGACTAAGGCTTTTCTTGATTTTCTCTAATACCTCTTTATCATTGCTTGCAATAAGCATGTCATCTACATAGATCAGAACCACTGCTAATTTACCATCTGTTCTCCAAGTAAATAAACAGGGTTCATGAAGATCATTCTCTAATCCGAGTTTCTGCATCTCTTTTGTAAATCTTCTGTTCCATTTTGTAGGGCTAATTTTTAGACCATATAAGCATCTCTTCAATTTGCACACTTTGGTCTCTTTTGTCTTCTTATCAAATGGTAAACCATCTGGAATCTCCATATAAATCTCTTCCTCTAAAATACCATTTAAAAAGGCTGTCTTCACATCTAATTGACAAGCAAATAAATTATACTTGTTAAAAATTGAAAGCAGTGCTCTTACAACTGGTAATCTTGAGACAGGTGCGTAAGTGTCTTTTAAATCATATATGTTTCTGTCTTTAAAACCTCTAATAACTAGCCTTGCTTTAAAACGTGTTGTTCCATCAGCTTGCAGTTGCTTCTTAAAAATCCATCTAAAATCAATTATATTTGCTTTCTTTCCATCTAACATTGTTTTTGGTCGATTTACTAAATCCCAGACTTCGTTCGAATTTAAGGATTCAATTTCTTCGTTTATTGCTTTCTCCCACTTTTCTTTCTCTTTAGTTTTCATTGCCTCATCATAAGTTGTTGGATCCTTATTTAGTGATGCCATAAGACAATTTATCATCTCTATCTCTTTATCTTCTTTTTCTTCTCTATTTAAAAATTCGATGTTTTATTTTGATTTTATTTCTTCTAAATCTTCTAATTTTCTTTTGCTCTTACTTCTTGTTGAATAACTATTTTCATCGTTTATTAGTTTCTCTTTAGGTTTACTCTTTTCATCTAATGTTTTCTTTGGTCTTCCTCTTTTCCTGCGTATCGCCTTTTCCTCTTTTTCTTCTTGATTATTCTCTTTAGTTTCTGTTAAACAATTCCACTTAATTGCTTCAATTGTTTCATTTGAATCGTCTAAATCAATGTTACTCTTAGTTAGATCTCTCTTATAAACATCTTTATACACAAATTTTTCATTAAATCTCACATGTCGAGATTCAAGGAATTTTCCTGTGCTTGGATGCCACAGTAAATAGGCAGTGCTCTTATATCCCACCAACACACATTTTATTGTTCTTTGACTGAATTTTGAGTCTGGTTTTGGTACTTTTACATACGCAATGCAACCAAATCTCTTAATTCGATCAAAGTGGCAACTTGAGTTTGGTGTGAATTTCTCTAAAGGAACTTCAAATTCTATACTTTTGTGGGGAGTTCTATTGTATGCATGCACAGCAGCATCAACAGCAAGTTCCCACATACTTTTCGGTAAACCTGAATCAAGCATGTACGCTCGAACTTTTCCTTGAATGGTTTTATTAAATCTTTCGGCTACTCCATTGTGTTCAGGAGTATACGGTGGTGACGGTTGAATTTCTATTTTCTCTTTATTAATAGGGTAATGTCACCTTGAGTGGACCACCTAAGCTTTTTTTCTAAAAAATTCTTTATGACAGCAAATTAATCGGAGGTTTCTATTCCAAGCTTTAGTTTAGATCCCTAGATAAGTGTTTATACCATAATAGCGTTGATTTTTTTTATTTGGGAAAAACAATTGACTTTAAAAAAATAGCTCATTTTTAAGGAATGAAAAAAGTGTAACCTTGAGTGGACCACTCTTAAAAAATTGTAAAAGTTATTCTAAATTCTTTAATGTATTTAATATTTCTGATATATTGAAACAAAATTTATGCTTATGCAGCTTCAGACCATGTTTGTGTCGCAATGTTTACAAGTGAAACCATTTTCAATAATTTTGGTACATATCACATCAAAATCACAAAAAAATTAATAAAGAACATAAAACAGTTTCAAAACAATTTATTGTCAATTTATTTCCATAAAAATGGTAAACTGACATTAAAAATATAAAAAACAGGCAGTCCAGTCATGGTTATAAACAGTGGTCCACTCATGGTGACATGCAATTTTTTATTGCAGACACCAAAATTTTTTTTTTGAGTCAAAATTATCACTTAATTAAACTAAGACAATCAATTTCAATGTCCAAAGTAGTAGGAAAAAAATAAGTTACCTTTTAAAACTTAAATTTTACACTACTTTTACACTTCCGAATCACTTTACTCATTGTAAGAGCGACTTCTTTTTTGGTTTGTGTTCTTAAAAATGCGTTACATCAAACAATAACGTGTATTATTATCGCGGAACATAAATTCTTACTGTTTCTAGGTGCGGTGCTGCTATTCGTTTTATTTATTTCACGTTTCCGCTGTCAGATAACTTAAAAACTCAGGTGGTCCACTCAAAGTGGCGGTCCACTCAATGTGACATTACCCTTACATCTAAAAAATTACCCCCTGTAAATTCGGTGCCTTGATTAGATTTAATATAACACACTTTTTCATTTTTACCTAATAAGTTTCGTGCAGACATTAGATAATTTTCTAAAGCAATTCCAGTTTCGTCTTTTGACTTTAAAGAATATGCTTTAGCAAATCTAGAAAAATCATCGACAAAAACCACGATAAACCTTTTTAAACTTGAATGAGACAAAGGTTTAATGAGTCCCATACTGTCGGTATAGATAAATTGCATGGGTCGAATAGCTCTTTTCCTACTCTCTTTAAAAGGCAATTTTTCCATCTTTGACATAATACAAATTTCACAATTTAAAATAGAATCATCAAATTTTACATTCTCTAATACTTTTTGAACTTTTTGTAATTTCTTAAGATAGTTTAATGAGGCGTGACCTAACCTAACATGCCACATCATTGCCTCATCATATCTCTTAAAATTAATTGGTTTTATCTCTAAAGGACTTGTAATAAAGTTTTTTTCTAAATTGTTCAAAGACTCTAAATCATCTATTTTTATTGTTTCTCTAGAAATGAAATTTGTATTACTATCTCTAAATAATTTATCATCTAACTCTAACTCTTTAATTTTTGCAGAATCTGTAAGCTTTTCTTCATTCTCCCTCCCAATCGCACAACCAACATTGCTAAACTCTTTATTTTCTCCCTCCGAATTTGAGGACTCTTTGTTACCAATGTTTGTTTGTGATTGTTCAGGAAGCTGAAGATTAGTGACCATTCTTGCTGTACAGGAAAACCTTTTATACTCTAAATTTTGTTTATTTTCAAATTCACTCTTTTTACATTAAAACGAACTACACAATTTGGTTTTTCGTATGTACTTTCTAAAATCATTTTCTCTGTATTTCTATCAAAAACTTTAAGAGACTTGTCATCTAAATAGTTAGTCTCCTTAAAGATAGTAAATTTTCAGAGACATCTCTTGCTGCAATGACATTTGTTAACTTAAAGATTTCTTTATTAAACGTATCTGTTTGCAACAAAAGATCTCCCTTTCCATCTATAACAATATCTGCATATTCATTTTTATTTGCACTCTTAATAACCTCTTTTTCACATTGTTTAAAGTCACTTAAAATTAAGCTTTTATTAACAATATGATCCGTGGCACCGGAATCAGCAATAAAGTCAATAATCTCTTTTGACTCTATTGAACTTTGTACAAATCGAGTCTTACCTTGTTTATTTTCCTGCTCTTTATTTTTCTTTTGTTGAGGCTTCTGATTTTTGGTTCTAGATGCCGACGGTCCGTCCGTTTAGTTTTTCTCTTTATTGTACTTTTTAGAATTGTTTTTCCCCTCTTAATTACAGCTCTTATTTTTGTTTCTGTTTTTAGCGTCTGATTTATTTTTATTGAAATCATTAGGTTTGAACTTCTTACCTTGTTTGGTTTTGGCATTGCGGCATTCATCACCCTTATGATTTCTTATACCCTGGCAGTAATAGCAAAACCACTGACCACTGTTTTGCAAATGGCAATTTTTCGCCCAATGTCCGATTCAATTGCATCTATGACACCTATTCTCAGTTGCTTGAGATTGCTGAGACTGTGTCCTCTGAACTCTAATTTCATCTTTAGTTTCCGATTTCTTTTCAGCTTCTAGCTGCAAAAGAAAAGATTTTATTTCCTCAAGACTCATCTCTTTTGCAAGAGTTTGTCTTCTTATCAAGTCAGCATTCCGAAGTTCTGGAACGATCGAAGTTACTGCTTGATAAAATGAAGATCTCTTTTCTTGATCAGTAAGTGGTACTGCATCTCTACAGGCAAAAATCGTCAACTTTTTCATCTTTTTTCATCTTAATTTGATACAGGCGAGCTCTTACTGAAGTATGAGTTACGTTTACTTCACTCTTCCTGTATCCTCTTAACTTCTTTAAAATCTCTTGAGGTTCTGTTTCATGCAAAATCTTTTTGTGATAAGTTTCATCTAAATGGTTTATAATAATGTCTCTAACAATATTCTTTCTCTTTAAAATTATTTTACTCGAAAGTTTTTCAGGACCTTTAACATTTGAATCAATGATATCAAGCAAATCATTGCTCATCAAATCGGACTTTAGGTAATCTAACCAAATGTCAAAGTTGGACTTTTGTGACAGCTTGTACTCCATCTTAATATTTATTTTTGAATTAAAATATTTGTTCTCTAATTTCTCTTTAAAAAGTTGCACATCTTGATTTAAATCATTTTGTGCCTCTAAATTTTTATCTCTAAGTAAATCAGCGCTATTCTCTAATTTTCTTCTCTTGGAATCAGTCTTTGATTCATCAGAGTTTTTCTCTGGATTTTCTCGAAAAATGTTATCTCTTTGTGTTACCTCTACACGTTTCAACCGTAGTCGTTCAGCTTCTAGGTTGTTTTTGGAAACTTCAGCCATGCTGAGCATCATCTTGTTGGCTTACTCCATCACTCTTTCGACCATTAACAGTGAGTATTCAATTTATCCAGGGTTGTATCTTCTAATTCATATTTTCTCTTTTCTTCTTTTACAACACCTGATAAATTGACATTTTTCACCGTAGCAATGCTCGTTATTTTCGGCATCGTCTTTGTTTTAGATTTTTTATCCGCTTTGAAATAAATTTTGTAAATTAATACTTAAAATTTGTCTCTAATCTCAAAAAAAATTAAATTTGTCAGGCCCGACCATCTAACTCTTTACACTTCTAAATTGATTAATATACATTAATTAATTATTCTCAAATCATCTTTATCTTCTAATTCTTAATTTGTTTAAATTAATTTATTAATCAATTAATTATTTTTTTTAATAACTTATCTCTAAATTTTTCACAGCACTCTAAAAAATATTTGGGCAGAAATGATGAAACGAAATAGAAAAAAAATTGAAAGAAACTGTTATTCTTACTCTCTTTGGATTCCTCTTTAGCTTCCTTATTTTTCTCTATTTCATCTACTAAATTTTCACCACTTAAATCGTAGTCCACAATACCGTTTGGACTTAGTTCAATTTCAAGTTCTGAATCTGAAATGTATTCTGCCATCTAAACCGGAACAGAGAAACAAATATCTCATCAGTTTTCATTTATGAGGCATTCCATGTCAAGTGATCCGGGTGGAGAAAAATTTTTCTCCAATCGTAGCAAAACTTGGGGCTTTTGTAGTACTAATAGATAGTAATTTTTCGTGAAAATATTTTTTTACCTAGTCCAATATTTTCCGAGGGGGAGGGGGTTAAATTTTTGGGTTTTTCAGTACAATGCTTATTTCGATAATTTTTTACTCTTAAACTATTAAACATAAAAATTTGGCAAGGTACATTTTGGAAAGGTTTTTTCATGCTCTTTCGATTGAAAATAAGCATTTAAAAAAAAAAATTTTTTTGACCCAAAAAAATCAAAATTAAAAATAAATTTTAATTTTTTGGAAAAAAGGTCCCATTTTTTTTTTTTTTTTTTTTTTTAAACGAAAGCTGAGGTTTTTTCCTAAAAGGACATATAAATGAAAAAGTGGGACAAGAATGTTTAAACATTGAAAAAATGAATTTTCTCGTAAACAGAGCTAAAAACCGGGTTTAGAGAGTAGAAACCTCTGTTTTTCAATGTTTAAACATTCTTGTCCCACTTTTTCATTTATATGTCCTTTTAGGAAAAAACCTCAGCTTTCGTTTAAAAAAAAAAAAAAAAAAAATGGGACCTTTTTTCCAAAAAATTAAAATTTATTTTTAATTTTGATTTTTTTGGGTCAAAAAATTTTTTTTTTTAATGCTTATTTTCAATCGAAAGAGCATGAAAAAACCTTTCCAAAATGTACCTTGCCAAATTTTTATGTTTAATAGTTTAAGAGTAAAAAATTATCGAAATAAGCATTACACCGTAAGACACCTGGATCACTTGACATGGAATGCCTCTTATATATTTTATATAAATATTACACTTTATTCTCTAATTTTTGTGTAACTTCTAAATACTAAGTATACTCTTAGACAAAAACTTTGAGATATTTTAAGTCCTGAGTTACAATAAACGCACAGCAATTTATTGTACAAAGAATCTTTATATATGAGTCTCTGGTCATTTATTAAACTCAACCGCACTGCAAGTTTTGTTCAATTCTGACACCGGTAAAAATTATTATTTTGCCGAAAATTAAAAAAAAATTTATTGTATATATGCTAATTTTTCAAATTAATCCCTTTTCGTATATGTGTCATTTAATTGATTTCACACATACAAGCAATTAATCAGAATGTCATTAGCACACAAAAAAATTTTTATTCTTTTCTAAATTATATTAAACATCTCTAAAAAAATTTTAATCTCTTAAAATAATTAAATAAATCTAAATAAATTCTTTAATTATTATTCTTGTCTCTAAATATTAAAAACTCTTATTTATATAACTCCTTATAAAATTAATTGATAATCTCTTAAGTAATTTTATTTAATTAATTATTCTTTAAATAATTTCATCTTAAGTTTATAAGAAGAATTTATTTTTCTTTTATATTAGTCTGTTTATATATATATATGTGTATATATATTTACTCTTATAATTCATATAGTGACAGCACAGAGCTGAATACTTGGAAGTTTTAAATTTTGCTAAGGTGAGGGGCCCTAATATTCAGTGATTCGGCACTGGCCAAAATTTTGAAAGAGGGGTCTCTCAATGATAGCAATTCAGCAGTGACACAGATGAGATCATGGGAGATGCTCAACAAGTCTAATCTTGCACAAATTTTGCGCATGCGTGTCAATGAATTTATTGTTTCAAATATCATCTAAAATTTACTCAACTTCTACTCTTAAAATCTCTAAATTCATGAATAATTATTATTTCAAATTACTCACCTTCTTAATCCTTTTTGTATGTTTATATTAAAAACTCACAAAACTTCTAAAACTTCTAAACACACTCTTTATAACTCAAAGGGGCTTTCTACGCAGTGGAAGCGTGCCCTGGGCCCATAACCTGTTGGAGTTATGGTTTAAATAAAACACTTTGGTTTATATATTCAGAGATCGTTAATCTCTTAATCATTTATTGTCTCAAACTCTTTAATAAAACTCTAAAGCACTATATATATTTATACACTGAGAGACCTTTGGGTCAGCAGCAGACTTTCGATAGGCTGCTACTGACCATTTTGGTGGTACGCTACAGGACTATACTTTTGGGTTGCTGCGGTACAATTTTGGGCGCGTGACAGTCCAAAAGTTAATTAGCTGCAAACCAATGACGGCATCCCCACTACTTCGGTGAGCTTTTCACCAACATTTTGGACTGTCACGCGCCCAAAATTGTTTCGCAGCGCACTAAAACCATAGTGGAGCTGCTATCTCATACGTTGTTCCGCTGCAGTCCAAAAGGTCTCTCAGTGTATATAAAGTAAGTCTTAATAACGCGGTTAGCTATACTGTGAACAGTGTTCGCACACACGACGTAAAGATTCGAATGCGTAGTTCCTGTGTGTATCGACTTTGATGCATGATCGATCGATCATCATCGATCGATTCACACATCGAACGTATCGACAAAGTTATTCAAACTTCACAAAAATCGTAAATCGAAATGATTTCGCTCTAAACACAACTTGATGTACTGCAAGTTTCTACAAAGTTTGATTATTTATTATATATAATAATGATGCTATCACTCGGTCGATAAAATATTAAGATAATGAAAAAAATCGATCACTCCGAGTCAGGATTCAAAAAACAAAAAAGAAGTAATTTCTTTTAACGTTTCAACGGCACGGCTGTCCTCTTCAGAAACTATAATTTATTAAAACAAAAAATAAAAATAATAGAATAGAAGAAATACCAAGGTTAATCAAAGCAGATAAGAGTCACACGTGTTTCTTTTCATTGAGAAAATGGATGTAGTAGTTGTTGAGATTTTGTGTATCATCTTTTTTGTTAACAGAGTTTTTTTGCAAATTAATGTGGATCATTTCTGATATTAAACGTTTATTATAATAAGACTCTTTGTCGAGTATTAAAAAATTATTCCAATCAAAATTGTGATTTAGCTTGTTATTATGATCAGCAATTACATTAGTCGTAGAGTTTTTATGTTCATTAATACGTACACCAACATTTCTTTTTGACTCACCAACATAAGAAGCAGAGCAATTACCACAGTTAATTTTATAAACGGTGTTAACATTTTCAGTTTTTTTGCTTTTGTCCTTAGCTTTTTTGACGAGGTTATGACTCATTTTTTATTATCTATAGGAACTGGCAAGATATTATAATTTTTTAGAAATATTGAAGTGTTCTCATAAAGAATTGGAACATAAGGTAAGAAGACTTTGGGGAGCATTTTATACATTACATTATTGTTACTAATTTTTATATTAGAAGTAGAACTAATAGAACAGATTTTAATTTTCTTGATGTTCATATTATTAATGACAATGGAAATATTATCACTGACTGGTATAAAAAACCTATTTTCTCGGGGCGCACTATTAATTATTTTTCAAAACATCCTTTTTCTCAAAAGATCGCTATAATATATAATTTGGTTGATAGAGCAGTTAAACTTTCTGATAAAAAATTTCTCAACAAAAAAATCGAGTTGGTTAAAGAAATTTTAATGAAAAATAATTATCCCTTGGGTTTTATTGTTAAATATATCACTAAGCGTATCTGTTCTATTAGTTCTACTTCTAATATAAAAATTAGTAACAATAATGTAATGTATAAAATGCTCCGCAAAGTCTTTTTACCTTATGTTCCAATTCTTTATGAGAACACTTCAATATTTCTAAAAAATTATAATATCTTGACAGTTCCTATAGATAATAAAAAATGAGTCATAACCTCGTCAAAAAAGCTAAGGACAAAAGCAAAAAAACTGAAAATGTTAACACCGTTTATAAAATTAACTGTGGTAATTGCTCTGCTTCTTATGTTGGTGAGTCAAAAAGAAATGTTGGTGTACGTATTAATGAACATAAAAACTCTACGACTAATGTAATTGCTGATCATAATAACAAGCTAAATCACAATTTTGATTGGAATAATTTTTTAATACTCGACAAAGAGTCTAATTATAATAAACGTTTAATATCAGAAATGATCCACATTAATTTGCAAAAAAACTCTGTTAACAAAAAAGATGATACACAAAATCTCAACAACTACTACATCCATTTTCTCAATGAAAAGAAACACGTGTGACTCTTATCTGCTTTGATTAACCTTGGTATTTCTTCTATTCTATTATTTTTATTTTTTGTTTACTGGTAAGTCAGTCACCTCATCTTCATCGATTTTACTTGCGTTGCTTATTTTGAACTAGTGTCTAATCGTTCTTGCTTCGACGAAGACGTTCGTCTTGTATAAGCAATGTGTGACTTAAATGATTTATAATTTTTTCTTACGGTAATAATTGTATTTTATTTTTTGTAAATTAATTTTTGTAAAAATGTTTATAATTCGCATCAAAAAATTCTTTTTAATAAATTACAGTTTCTGAAGAGGACAGCTGTGCTGTTGAAACGTTAAAAGAAATTACTTCTTTTTTGTTTTTTGAATCCTGACTCGGAGTGATCGATTTTTTTCATCATCTTAATATTTTGATTATTTATTATTCAACCACTATTGTAAGAAATATAGTAGAAAAACTGTATTTCACATATGAAAGTAACTTTTCAAAATTTTCATTTTTTCGTTCTAATTTTTTTAAAATAACTTTAAAAAAGAAACTAAAATCGCGTTTTAAGCTTGAAATATATTTTGAGGGTCAATTTGAGATTTTTGATTCACACTTACCGTATTGATAAAAATTACAAAATATTTTCCAAGTACCCCTAGGGTGTGTTGGCTAATCCAACACGCTATGCATAAAGAGCAACCTACGATACCTACGAAGTGTACGTTCATTGTAGAAACAAATGTAAGAGTAATATAGGGACGTTCGTTTTTTCTAAAAGAAAGCTGAGATATCAGAGTAACTTTTCTAGGAGATGTCCGAGTAAATCAACAAAGAGTGAAAGAGTTAGCCATTACGCTCCGGTCTACACTACACAAAAAACTTATAATAATACTAATACTTTAAGAATATTTTAGCTGCTTCTGCAAATCATGTTTCTGCTAAGAGAGTTAGTAGAATTAAAAATAACTTCACAATTTTAATCATCAAGACCAAAAATATACATTTAAATCCACTTAATCTCACAATCATCAGCAAACAAAAACATGTGATGAGAATGTAATCCTTAAAGTCGTAGTAACTTTAAGAAAAAAAAATGTTTTATGAAACATATTGAAGGAGATTAATCATTTTGTAATCAATTTCAAATTTAAATTAATTCGCGATATCTTCGTAGCGCTAGTATCGAGCGTTAGAGTGGGGAGAAAGAGAAGCGTTCTCTCTGGGTACGCGAATTACAGTCAGTTGCTCTCCTGAGGTCTGAGAGTATTTATCTTTAAGATGTAAATTTACGCAAATTTTAATAAACTATTTTTATACGAAGGAAAACCGAGTTCTTAATTATTTATGCCGGTTAGCCTTCAGATTCAGAAGTGGGATAAGTGCCAAAAAGAAGGCCGCGTTGTGCAAAGTGAAATAGTTTAGAATACCGGGACGCGAGCATCGTGTGGTGTGTGCACGCTGTGGGATCGCGTCGAGACCGGAATTCTGATAGTGAACGCTTTCCTTTGTTGGAGAAGGGAAGGAACTGTGAATTGGTTGAGTCGAGAAAATCATTAAATACGTGTTAATTTTAGTGATTGGTGATCTTTGAAAGTCTTGTTGTGTCGAGATAAGTGAAAAGAAATTTCGAGACGCATTATTGAATTTCCGAGAAACATCGAGACGCGCTGAGAAAAGAGGGCGCTGTAGTGTACGCGAGACTGAAACTGTGTAGAGTTAAAAATGGCCGACCAGGCAGAGGGAGACGGAAATTCAGATCATTCAGATGAATTCCAGGAAATGGAAGATGCAGGGAACGCAAATCAGAATTTCTTACGTGCTCAATTACATGGACGACAACCTATATTGATGAATGTGGAAGACTTAATTGCCGCTACGACAAGGGCAGTTATGACTGCTATGGGAGGTGTAAATGTAAATGAAAGAGCTGGTAGACGACAACAACAACAGCTACAACAAGAAAGAGAACTCGCACCGGGTGTTAGCTATCGGGACATTGCTTCTCTGATACCGCCTTATGGAAAAGATGAGGACGACGATGTGGAGAGATGGATTACTCGAGTAAATGAAATCCAAGCTTCTTATCGAGTTCCGGACGAGATCATAAAATTATATGCGACGCAACAACTAAAAGGGAGAGTTTTGGATTGGTATAATGATTCTCCCGGAATAGTCACACGAACCTGGGACGAGTTGAAGACCGAATTAATCAATATGTTCAAATGCCGAGATGATCTCCTCACACGAACGAAGAAAATGGAAGCAAGAACTTGGAAGGTTGGCGAAAAATTCTCCGCATATTTCCAAGAAAAATTGAAATTGCTAAACAAACTGGGTTTAGCCGAGGAGCTGTCAATTGAATATGTAATCGAAGGGATTCCAGATTACATATTAAAATCTCACGCGAGAGCTGGAAACTTTCAGACTCTAGTTGCATTATTGGAAGGAATGCAACGAATCACTAAAAATGAACCACGAAGAGACTTTAAGAAAGAGAAAAAGTTGACAACGGAGAAACGATCTGTCAGGGATGTCAAATCAGGAGACTTATCATCGATTAGATGTTATGCTTGCCACGAATTTGGACACTATTCTACAGACTGTGAAAATCAACCGAAGGAGAAAGGAACCTGTTTCAAATGTGATCAAAAGGGACATATGGCGAGAAATTGCCCAGTAGTCAAACCAACAACTTCGAGGAAAATTGATCATGCAAATTCTACGAAGCCCAATGGAGGAGGAGCAGCATCTGTGATGATCATCGAGGAATCATCAGACCAGGAATCGCCATCGAGGATTTCGCCGAGTGTGCCTGCGTCGAAAGATACTGTTCTCCTAGGAAGGGAGAATTGCGATAAGTATAATTTAAATTGTTTACCTGATTCAGGAAGCGCGATTTGTTTAATTAAAATGTCGATTTATGAACGTGAATTTCAAGACTGCGAATTATTGCCGAGATCCGATGATTTAAATAAATATGCGGGAATAAATCAATCGCTTTTAAAAATTTATGGATTTATTAAAACTAGAGTTAAATTTCAATTGATACCAGGAGAAATTTTTGAAATTACCTTCGCTGTCGTTTCAGATAATTCTATTGGTTATGATGGTTTGCTGGGTCGGGACTTTATTCGTAATACACCGGGATTAACTGTAAACTTTTCGTCCGAGATTTCATTCACTTATGAAAAACCGTTTCCAGACATTTTATTAATCGATGCAATTTCCGAGGCCGAGGAAAATACTGACAGTTTATCGTCAAGTAAAATTGGGGAAAATGTACCTTTTGAAAAAATCGAGGAGTTAAAGGAAATAGTAGAGCGTTATTACGTGTTATTACCGAATGCAGAGCCGATTGTTTACGAGATGGAAATAAATGTCACTACGAATGAACCTTTTCATTATAAACCGAGAAGACTGTCGTGGAGCGAACGACAGGAACTAAAGAAACTTATCGACGATTTATTAAAACGAAAAATAATAAGACCGAGTAGATCGAAATATTGCAGTCCGATAGTATTGACATTGCGAAAAGACGGTTCGTTACGATTATGCGTGGATTACCGATATTTAAATAAAATAACCGAGAGATATAATTTTCCATTGCCGAGAATGGATGACATAATTGACAGATTAGCCGGGAAAAAATGGTTCACCAGTCTTGACTTAAAAGACGGGTTTCACCAAATGCGTATGGCTGAGAATTCAATTAAATTCACGGCGTTCGGAACGCCCGATAGTTTCTACGAGTATCTTAAAGCTCCATTTGGTGCTGCGAATGCAACTGCGAATTTTCAACGATTTTTACATTTAATCTTTGAAGAGTTGATTCGTGCGGAAAAATTGTATTTGTATCTTGATGATTTTATGATTGCGACGGTAACTCTCGAGGAAAATCTGACCATCATTGACGAGGTTTTACAAGTTTTAGCACATAACGGATTACAGATAAAGTGGGAAAAATGTAAATTTGCATTCAATGAAATCGAATATCTCGGGTACACAATTAATGGAGAAGGGATTAAATTAGGTCGCGAGCACATACGAGCGCTTTTGGATTATCCAGTGCCGCGTAACAGTAAACAAGTACAAAAATTTCTGGGGTTAGCAAGTTACTTAAGGCGGTTCATCGCTAACTTTGCTTTGATTGCTAAACCGCTATATAATTTAGTCATAAAAAATGTTAAATTTGAATTCGGCAAAAATGAATTGAATTGTTTTGAGACTTTAATCAAGTTAATGACAAGTGACCCGATTTTATCAATTTATTCACCTCATGCTATTACGGAATTGCATACGGATGCAAGCTCCAAAGGGTACGGAGCCATTTTGCTCCAGAAGCAAAGTGATGGTCAGATGCATCCTGTGTTTTATTTCAGTTTACGGACGAGTGACGAGGAAAGCCGGCACTATAGCTATGAGCTAGAAACCCTCGCGATTATTTTAGCTCTTGACCGTTTTAGAGTGTACTTGATAGGAATACCATTTGTTATATTTACAGATTGTAATGCTTTAAAAATGACGTTAGCGAAAAAGGAAATTAACCCGAGAATTAGTCGTTGGGCTCTAATTTTGAAAAATTATAACTATAAAATTGAACATCGATCAGCTGAGCGAATGCGTCATGTCGACGCTCTAAGCCGGGAAATTTATGTAATAGAGCCATTGAGTTTTGAACAAGAATTGATTTTTAAACAACAAAGTGACCCTGTTATTAAAAAAATTCGAGAATCACTCGAACAATGTGAAAGCAAGCGGTATGAATCGAGGAACGGCGTTGTTTTTCGAAAATTTCGTGACACAGTCTTGTTTTATGTACCTACATCGATGACTCATAGCGTGATACGAACTTGTCATGACGAAATGGGACACATTGGTGTCGACAAAACATGTGACCTAATTTTGCGTGTATACTGGTTTCCTAAATTAAGAGAGAAAATAAAAGAGTATGTAAATAATTGTATTAAATGTCTAACTTTCTCGACGAAATCTGGTAAACCAGAAGGCGAATTCCACATTTGGGAGCGAGCGAAAAAGCCTTTCGAGGCGTGCTTCGTGGATCACTTTGGACCGTTAGAGAACTCTGTATTAGGGTACAAACATATTTTTTTATTAATAGATGGATATTCTCGATTTGTAACAATTTATCCTGTGAAATCTACGACGAGCAGAGAAGCGATAGGGAAACTAACGCAATTCATACATCATTTTGGAAAGCCAAAACGGCTTGTATCTGATCGAGGCACGTGTTTCACCTCATCAGAATTCGAATCATTTTTGAGTGAACGCGAAATCATTCACATCAAAATAGCGGCAGGAACACCACGTGGTAACGGGCAAGCTGAGAGGGTATTTAAATTTTTAAAGCCAACATTAGCGAAAATTTCGAGTCCGACTGGTTGGGCGAAAAAGATCGACGAAATACAATTTGTAATTAACAATACAATTAATCGTTCAATTGGTCGTTCTCCAATGTTGTAACAGAGATAGGAAAGAATCAGAAATTATTGCCGAAATTCAAAGGACCATACGTTGTAAAAAAGGTTCTCCGTAACGATCGATATATCATCGGAGATGTTGACGGCTTTCAGTTGACTCAGAAGCCTTTTACAGGCGTCTTTAGCGCAGAAAGAATGAAGTTATGGGAAACTCGCGATGAAACAGCCGCTAGCTTCTCCCGTGATGATCGATCGGGACGATCTGATTGTCAGGATGACCGAACTGAAGGAGATTAATCATTTTGTAATCAAAATTAATCAAAATTAATCAAAATTAATCAAAATTAATCAAAATTAATCAAAATTAATCAAAATTAAATTAATTCGCGATATCTTCGTAGCGCTAGTATCGAGCGTTAGAGTGGGGAGAAAGAGAAGCGTTCTCTCTGGGTACGCGAATTACAGTCAGTTGCTCTCCTGAGGTCTGAGAGTATTTATCTTTAAGATGTAAATTTACGCAAATTTTAATAAACTATTTTAATACGAAGGAAAACCGAGTTCTTAATTATTTATGCCGGTTAGCCTTCAATATAATAGAAAAGAAGAACAATACAATATAATAAAGCCGGAGCACGAAGCGCGACGATCAATACTCGCGCGCCCCGATGCGCGCTGAAACTTGCGAGTGAAACGAGCCCCCGCGCTTGCGCGGACAGATTTTTTTTTGACAAAAGCGATGTGCTCGGAAAATGTATCGTAAAATTTTTTGAGTTCATCGAAACACTACACTTTCTTTTAATAAAAGTTGCGTATTTCTGTTACCTTTCGAACGGTGTATTTTATTTACAATTATTGAATCATTATTGAATATGAAAAGTATGAAACCCCTTTTTAAAAAATTTTCCGGGTTTTTTTGGGCAAAAATTTTTAGAATTTTTTTTATAATTCATCTTATGATTACGAAAATTGAGTTTTATGGAATGGTTTAGAGAAAAACTATTTTATTTCTTAAGGCAAATTAGGCAGATGCTAGAATGACGTGACGCTCTCGGTTTTCCATTTTCTTCAATATGTTCCACCAAAAAAAAATCTAGAAAAATTATATCTTAAAGTAGACACTTTTAGAGATATCTTTGTCAAATTTCAAAAATGGTACATCTGCAATAACCCTTTTAAAAAAAATTTCAAAACTTTCTTTCCGGGTTTTTTTGGGCAAAAATTTTTAGAATTTTTTTTTTAATTCATCTTATGATTGTACAAAAAAACATATTTTTGTCATTAAAATCGGTTGAGACGTTTTCGAGAAAAATCAATTTTTTGATTTTGCTTTCCCCTCCATAACTCCTGTAAAAATGCATTTTTTCAAAATATATTTGGTGGAAATTTTCTCATCTCATTAGTATCAACTTTTAGTAATAATTTAAACTTTTTTGGAGCGAGGCAGATTTTCCATTCTTATTCCGCTGTACCCTTTTGTTGGTTTTTTAAAATTTAATGTGGCGGATGCAATATGGCACAGTTTTTTAAAAAATTAATCGAATTTGATTAAATTTGTTAGTGATATCAATCTAAAATCAGACAATTGACTTTTATATTTTTCGCGCCAAGACATCACAGATGTCGTACATATCGTTTCTACTCTATTACCCTTTTATTTCCGTTTTTCAATTCAGTTCTGTTCTAGCCAAGCTAGCAATTATTTCCATCTGACTGAATAAAGTTCGATTACTTTTTTTCTATTAAGTCTTTGTTTTATTTCACCCATTGCGCCTAATATCCCGCTAACAGGTTATGGGCCCAGGACCGTGATAATTAATAGTTCAGTGTAAAGTTATTCCTTATTCTCTCTCGGTCAAAAACGAAAATCAGAAAACGCGAAAGTGTGTGGACAGCTCCGAAAATGGCGAACTCTACCAACACGAATTCCGTTCGACTCGAAACATTGTCTCGCGACAATTATGACACCTGGAAAATGCAGGCAGAGGCCTTATTCACAAAAAACGAAACTTGGACTTACGTATCCGGAGATACACCAAAACCTCCCATCATCGATAATGATGCTGAACGAGCACAATCAGAAGCTAGACAAAAAGAATGGATAAAGGCAGATGGAAAGGCAAGGGCCGACCTTATTTTAAGTATCAGCCCTTCCGAACTAAAGCAGATAAAGGGCTGCATCACATCCAACGATATATGGATTAAACTAGAACGAACGTACGCGTCGAAAGGTCCAGCTCGGAAAGCGACGCTACTTAAACGCTTAACGCAACACAAGATGGCCGAATGTGATGATCCGAAGCAACACTTATGCGAATTCTTTGATGCTGTGGACAAATTGAACTCTATGGACGTCGAAATAAATGGAGACCTGCTATCGATCATGCTGCTCTATAGCCTATCAAACTCCTTCGACAACTTTCGCTGTGCCATAGAGTCCCGAGACCAGTTACCAGACGCTGAAAACCTAAAAATAAAAATTTTAGAAGAACATGACGCCAGACGAAGCGGTGACGAAGCAGACAACGCAGCCATGTTTGCGAGCAATAAGCGCCACTCCAAACAGAGAAACAACGGAACGAGAACCAACGGAACGAAGAACGACGGATCCGGCATCGATGCGAAGGGGAACGAAGGAAGGAAATTCAACAGGAAAAACAAGCCAAACTACAACTGCGGATACTGTGGAAGAAAAGGACATAAAGAGTCCGAGTGTTTTCACAAAAAACGACAAGAAAGTCAATCGGCAAACAACGTGGAATCCACTCAGTGTTTCTTTTCGGAAAGTAAAGTGCAGTGCTCAAATAGTGATCTCTGGTGCATCGACAGTGGTTGTAGTTCACACCTATGTAAGGATAAAGGTGCGTTCACCGAAATCTCGGATACCAAAGCAATTGTGAAACTCGCGAATAGTGAAACGACTCCAATCGTGGCAAAAGGTGACGTGAAGCTAACAGTGGACAAATCAAATACAGTGACACTAAAAAATACTCTCTATGCACCAGATCTTCGAACAAACTTGATGTCGGTTGCAAAAATAGTAGACAACAACTGTGAAGTGATCTTCTCAAAGAAACGCGCCACTGTTACGGATAAAAATGGCGAAATCAAATTGACAGCTGACCGGATCGGTGACCTTTTTTACGTAAAGAACTCGGAAGAATCACACCTCGCATGCTCAGCCGACAACATCAGAGACGTTGCAGAAATTTGGCATGCTCGTCTAGGCCACCTAAATCATCGAGATATGGTACATATGATTAAAAATAATTGCGTAAAGGGACTCACATTCGACACCTCAGCAAATCCAAAGAAATGTACCGTTTGCCTGGCCGGAAAACTCACCAGCACCCCTTTCATGAAACGAGAAAAATCGTCGACAGCACCGCTTGAACTGATACACACTGACGTATGCGGGCCCATGAGAACCCCATCACTCGGAGGCGCTCGTTACTTCATTACTTTTATCGACGATTGGAGCAAGTGGTGTCAAGTATATTTCATGAAACGAAAAAGTGAAGCCACGGAAAAATTCATCGATTTCAAAAATATGGTAGAAAACCAAACAGGAAAAAAAATAAAGTCTGTTCAATCAGATAATAGTCGCGAATTCTTGAACAATCTATTCAGTGACGTCTTCAAAAAATCCGGAATTCATCATCGATTAACAGTCCCATACACACCGCAGCAGAACGGATTGGCCGAGCGGATGAATCGAACATTAGTAGAGTCAGCACGCTGCATGTTGATTCAATCCGGCTTGGCACAAACGTTCTGGGCAGAAACCATAGCCATGGCAAATTACACGCGAAATCGATGTGTGACAAAAGGATTACCAAACGGAACTCGTTTACATTCTCGACAAAAAGCCCACGAAAGGAAAATTCGACCCGAGAGGATTACCGGGAAATACGCAGATAATTCTAAGGCCTATCGGATATGGCTTCCTGAAACAAGAAAAGTGGTGATATCAAGAGACGTTAAATTCATTAACAACACCAAGTCAACAAATGTCGAAGAAAATGCTCAGACGAGTAAATCAAATGAAAATCGACACAGAGAAATTAATGTGATCAACAGTGAAAATACGGACAACCCCAGGATCGTCAAAATCGAAACAACCGATGAAAACAAATATTCGGAGGACGATGAGTCACCATTTCCCGATGTCAAAGAACAAGCCGCTCCATTCTTCTCAGATGAAGAACCGGATTTCAAAGGATTCACAGGATCACCGAGTACGAGCACCGCTAGCAGTGAATCACCATTTCGCGGTTTCCCAAGAACCGATGACAACGAAGAAGAAGATTTCTACGACGCTGGGTTCGCCTTAAATGTTTCCGAAATCCCACTGAATGACGCGATGACCGGCGAAGATCGAGACGAATGGCTCGCAGCAATACACGACGAAGTGAAGTGTTTGGTGATCAACGATACGTGGAAACTGGTTGACAAGCCTAAGGACCAAAAAATAATTGGTTGCAGGACAGTTCTGAGAAATAAATACAACTCAGACGGTACCGTGTGTCGAAGAAAAGCAAGGGTAGTCGCTTAGGGTTTTTCCCAAAGACCTGGGATAGACTTTATAGACACTTTCGCTCCAGTCGCCAGACTGGAAACTTTACGCTTACTTGTTGCAATCGCAGCAAGATTAAACGTCAAAATTCATCAAATCGACATTACGGCAGCTTATCTCAATGGCGAGATTGACACAACTTTATACATGAAAAAACCGGAGCTCCTCGACGAAACTTTAAACGCACTAAAGAAAGTCGAAACCGACAAAAATCTTCTCATGAAAATACAAAAAATGCTCGACGACCTTCAGACTGGAGATAAAGTTTGTTTACTCCAAAAGGCAATCTATGGACTTCGACAGGCCGGACGAAGATGGCACGCAAAACTAAATCGAGTGCTCCAATCCTTCGGTTTAAAACCCGCCGACTCTGATCCATGTCTCTGCATATCCACCAATGAAGAAGATCCATTATATGCGGTAGTATACGTCGATGACATCTTGTTTATTTCGCAAGACACTAGAAAAATCGAAAAATTTAAACAAAGTCTTTCCGATCATTTTGACGTGAAAGATTTAGGAATCGCAAATTACTGTCTCGGAATCGAGATTACTCAAACGGAGAATAAAATAACACTCTGTCAAAAAGGATACATAAAAAGTATTCTTTCAAGGTTCAATATGAGTCAGTGCAAGCCAGTCAACACACCTCTCGCGACTGGAAAGAAATTCAACAGACCCGCAACTCTCGAGAAAACAACGTCGGTGCCGTATAGAGAACTCATCGGCGCACTCACCTACGTTGCAGTGGCTACTCGACCCGACATATCACATGCAGTGAATCTATTAAGCCAATTCAACGTCGATCATGGAGATCAACATTGGGAAGCGGCAAAACGGATACTACGCTATCTACAGGGGACCAAAGACAAGAAACTTGTTTATTCTACGAACAAAAAAGGGGTCGATTGTTATGCTGATGCCGATTGGGGGAATTGTGAAATGGATCGAAGATCTTTTTCAGGATACTCCTTTATCATGTCCGGTGCGGCAATTTCCTGGAATTCTCGGAAGCAGAGGACCGTCGCCCTCTCGTCGACCGAAGCGGAATACGTGTGCCTGACGGAGGCAGCGAAAGAGGCGATCTTTTTGAGTTCACTCTTGACAGAACTCGGACTTTCAAATCTAACTAACATCACGATATATAATGATAATCAGTCGGCCGGGAAATTAGCCAGTAATCCAGTGTTTCATTCCCGATCCAAACACATTAGTATCAAACATCATTTTATCAGGGATGCCCTTTGAGATTACCCTCTCAAATTGGAATATTTGCCAACGGAGAACATGACGGCCGACATCCTAACCAAAGGATTACCAGTGTCTAAACATAATAAGTGTGTGTTGGAGCTGGGGCTTCGTGATTAAAAGTAAATTAAAAAAAAAATGTTTTGATTGAGGGGGGTGTGTTAGTGATATCAATCTAAAATCAGACAATTGACTTTTATATTTTCGCGCAAAGACACCACAGATGTCGTACATATCGTTTCTACTCTATTACCCTTTTATTTCCGTTTTTTCAATTCAGTTCTGTTCTAGCCAAGCTAGCAATTACTTCCATCTGACTGAATAAAGTTCGATTACTTTTTTTCTATTAAGTCTTTGTTTTATTTCACCCATTGCGCCTAATATCCCGCTAACAAAATTCGTTACTAGAGGGTTTTTGGGGTCGCTGAGCATGAATACAGTGTACGTTTCGATTTCATTTTTGTCAGATTGATGCTAGGATCCTGAAATAATCGAGTTACAGTGTGGACAATTATATTTTGAGGATGGAAATTCCCATTCCCTTTTCTATATAACTATCATCTTATCAAGGTAACTACCATTTACACTACCGTCCACGAGTATCAGAACTATTACACGCGTCTCTATGAAAAAACATGCCATCACTTTTCAATCATATCTCGGAAATAAAAGGAGATACAAAAAAAAACTTATATACGGTTAGAAAGCTGATTAAATTTTGCGTAAAATAAGACATCTTTGAAGTCATTTCGTTAACTATTTTTTAAGTTGTAGAGTGAGAAATAAATAAAAAAATTATCAAATTTTCTCATCTTTGTCTCTTTACTTCAACTTTTTTAAAAAATCGAGAAAAATTTAGATACATTTTTTCTAAAAACACAGAAATCTTCGTTAGAATTTCAGCTTTAAAATATGCATACGAAAATTAAAAAAGGTTAATCCGTCTTCGATATATCATTAAAAATGTGAAGCCGTGTTTCGACCGATTTGTGCATTGAATTTTAACTGTGACGACTCGATTCTGGCTTCGCGCGGCAGCGAATGAGAGGGAAAGCTGTGACGAATTTATGCGGGGGAACGATGAACTTTCAAGTTTCTTTATATTACTCGTGAAACATCATTTTTTATTAATCCCCAGCATAAATCCGTCCCCGTTTTCTCTCCCATTCGCAGCCGCGTGAAGCTAGAATCGAATTTTTTATTTCTTTCTCACTCTACAACTCACAAAATAGTTAACGAAATGACTTCAAAGACGGCTTATTTTACGCAAAATTTTATCAGCTTTCTAACCGTATTTAAGTTGTTTTTGTATCTTCTTTTATTTCCGAGATATGATTGAGAAAATGATGTCATGTTTTTCCATAGAGTCGTGTGTAATCGTCCTGATACTCGTGGACGGTAGTTTATCTTCCGTTAAATTCTTAAATGGAGGAAATATATTTTTATATTTGTTTCGATACTGGATATAAAATAGATGATACTGTGATTCCGTTAACTTTACTTCATTAAACAAAGCTACTGCTTCTACAACAGTGAATGGTTCTGAAGAGTCAGCTGAAGTCCAAAGTCAGCGACTCCAAGAACCCTTGAGTAACAAGTTCCAAGCTAATTCAATAAAAAAAATTGTGCGCCATATTAGATCCACCATATTGAATTTTGAAAACTTAACACCGGATTCATAATAATCAGCGACTCTGATAACCCCCAAATAACAAATTTTAAGAATTTTTAAAATCAATATGCGCCATATTGGATCCGCCATATTGGATTTTGAAAAAGTAACTCCGGATTCGTAATTAGCGCCCCCTAGAATCCCGAGTAAAGTATTTCATCAAAATCTATTAAAGCATTTGTCGACATAAATAACACAGGCACACAAAAAAATAAAATTTCTGTCAGAACAGTTAAAATTCATTATCTTTCGAACGGAAATAGTTAGAGCATTGCAATTTTAATTATAGAAGGGTGTTATCACCCTAAATAAATGTCCGGAGTTATGTGACATTCTGTTCATTTTTGTGGTGTCCATATTTAAATTTTTTTTTCACCCTACTTTTAAAAATTTTTTCGTAAAAGAAAATATCAACTTTTAAGTATATTTTTTGAATTTATTCTCATCGCGATTTTTTTAGGTCCTTATTTGGGTCCCCTGAAGAGATACCTGAAGATATTTCCTAAATATCTGTAGTCAGATTTTTTATATTTGTTATTAAAGCCAAAAATGCACAATGGGCCGAAACGTTGAATGTATTTTTACATGTTGTTAAAATTTTTTTTACATTTTTTGTTTTTTTGGGTTTATTTGTTTAAAAATGATTTATTTGACATTAGGTAAGTACTCTGTCAATAAACAAGACCGTTTACGTAAAATAAACCAAAAAATTTTTTTTTTTAAATTTTAATTTATTAACTTTATATAACTGTTCTGAAGCTTTTGTTAAATAAACACAGATCTTTTATGAACTAAATTAATTGTTTACGTATACTTTAACTTATCTACTACTTAACACCTAGGGAACGTTCATAAACTACGTAGCACGTCTAGGGGGAGGGGGGGGTCAAGCAATTGTCTACCATAAGAGGAAAAAATGGCGCTAATACATGTAATTGCGTCCACGTGGGGGGAGGGGGGGGGGTAAAATTTCCAAAAAATTGGTCTACGTAGTTTATGGACGTTCCCCTATCAGAAAATAGTTTTAGTAGGCTAAACATAGAATTTAACATCTAGCCCCAGCCATTTAACTTTTCGCCCCAGCATGGGGCGAAAAGTTAAAAAGAACAAAATTTTCAAAAAAGGACAAAACATGTATTTTATGCGAAAATATCAGAAACTTTTTTATTGAAAGTTGTAGAGGACAAGTTGCCCTACAATATTGATATATAAATATTTGCATCTAAGCAGATTATATTGTCTAAAAAATAGTACATTATGCTACAAGGGAGGTAAGTCCCAGTTTATGTACCGAGCACCGAGCGAGGTCATAAACGAGGTTACCTCCCTTGTTATATACTTTGCTTTATACAACAAAGGCGTATTATGGTTACTCTCTGCTACCAGTACCGGTGCATGCCAAGTTCTCCCATATAACCCAGCTGGTCAATAAAGTAACCATTATTGCCCTAGGGAGATAAAGGGTACTTTATTGACCTGTGAGTGGTTAATAATGTACCCTTTATCTCCCTAGGGCTATAATGGTTACTTTATTGACTGCTGGGTTATAAGGGGGAACTTAGTACGCGCCTGTACAGGTAGATAAAGTGACCATAAGTTGTATAAAATCATTTATGAAAAATTTAACTTTTCGCCTCAGTCTTCCCTACATAAAAGAAATTACGAATTTAAAGTCGGTTTTTAAAAATTAAAAATGGCGAATCCAATTCTTCCCTGTGGGCACTGGGACGTCTTTAGGACGTCCTTAAGACATATTTAGGACGTCTATGTCCATTCGAAAGACATCCAAAAGACATCTTATGTCCTAAGGATGTCTTCAGGATGTAAGATATTTTTTATCCCACATGCACAAAAATGGCGCTTTTAGATAGCTGACGACAGGGAGTAAAGTCACTCATTTGTTCGACCATATGAAAATGGCGTCCATTTTCTCCCATGTGCAAACATAACAGCTGATCCTATGCGTTATTTTTGCCCATGAAAGAAAACGGCCGCCATTTTCATATAAGTCGAACAAGTGACTGACTTTTATTCCCTGTCGTCTGCTATCTGAAATCGACACTTTTGTGCATTAGGAATAAAAAATATCGTAAGCCAATTTGTTTACGATAATTTTTGTGACCGTAAACAAATGGCTGCCTTCCCAGTGGGCACAAAGACGAAAAACGTTCTTTAAACGTCTGTAGAACGTTTAATGTCTGCCAATTTATGTTTTAAGAACGCCCGACTGTTCCAAAAAAGTTTCGGAACATTCGGATGTTCTTTGAACGTAAATTGTCAGACATTAAACGTTCTACAGACGTTTAAAGAACGTTTTTTGTCTTTGTGCCCACTGGGTTTATACCCTTGTTGCTTAATATAATATTTTAAACGACCTTTGAACGGACATAGACAGCAGAGGAATCAAAAATAATTTCTCTGCATCGTAAACTTCTTATCTATTTTTACCCATGAAGGCATAATTTAACCTAGAAAATTAACCGAAAATTTTTTGTGCGCCTTTACCAAGGACCACTACTTTGACTGGACCGCCTGAGCTTTTAAGTTATCTGACAGCGGAAACGTCAAATAAATAGTGCGAATAGCAGCACCGCACCTAGAAACCGTAAGAAATTAAGTTCCGCGATAATCATATACGTTACCGTTTGATGTAACGCGTTTTTAAGAACACAAACCAAAAAAAGTCGCTCTTACAATAAGTAAAGTGAATCGGAAGTATAAAAGTAGTGTAAAATTTAAGTTTTAAAAGGTAACTTATTTTTTTCCTACTACTTTGGACATTGAAATTGATTGTCTTAGTTTAATTTAGTGATAATTTTGACTAAAAAAAATTGTGGTGGCTGCCATAAAAAGTTGCATGTCACCATGAGTGGATCACTGTTTGAAACCATGAGTGGACTGCATGTTTTTCCATTTTTAATGTCAGCTTACCATTTTTATGGATATAAATTGACAATAAATTGGTTTAAAAATTTGTTTTATGTTCTTTATTAATTTTTTTGTGATATGTGCCAAAATTATTAAAAATGGTTTCACTTGCAAACATTGAGACTCATACATGGTCTGAAGCTGCATAAGCATAAATTTTGTTTTAATATATCAGAAATATTAAATACATTAAAGAATTTAAAATAACTTTTGCAATTTTTTAGGAGTGGTCCACTCAAGGTTACACTTTTTTATTCCTTAAAAATTAGCTTTTTTTTGAAGTCAATTTTTTCTTCCAAATAAAAAAAAATCAAAGCTATTATGGTAGAAACACTTATCTAGGGATCTAAACTAAAGCTTGGAATAGAAACCTCCGATTAATTTGCTGTCATAAAGAATTTTTTAGAAAAAAAGCTTAGGCGGTCCACTCAAGGTGACATTACCCTAATAAATGATTTAAGTAACTCCAAGTGCGAAATTAAAAACGGCAGAAATTAATGGCCCAATACCGGCTGCCATTACTCCCCCAGTATTGTCAAAATTAAAAAAATAATAATATTGTTTAATTAATTAACTAATTAATTTGTAAGGTTTATTTTCTTAAATTAAACGCAAACTTACAAACATTTGAAAAATTCTTACCGCTCGCGAGGATCGATACCTGAGCCTGACGCACCAAAGCCTAACACTCTGACCAATTGTTTGTTTTTCATTTATTTTTAAAACAACAATATAAATTCTGATACAACGCAAAAAAATGAACAAAAACGTTTTGCAAAAATTTAGAACAATTCTGCGTCGAAAACGGGCTTTCAAAGCCAACTCGTCGACAAACTCTCTCATATATATATGTCGTAGGCAACTACACTGAAAGAATTTTAGGCAGGCTGCTGGCTTTTCATGTCCGAAATTAGTGCCCCTTGCACAGGGCTCGCAGCTCACCTCAAAAAAGCGAGCATCTACTCCCGAAAGGTGAGCAGCTGCCCCTGAGGAGTTGCTGCTTACCTTTCGGGAGTAGATTCTCGCCTTTTTGAGGTTAACTGCGAGCTTGAGGCAGAGAGCTCTAGCGGCACTCATGCAAAGCCTGCAGCCTGTCCAAAATTCTTTCCGTGTAGAAGAATCCGGCATTAAGCTTAATTCCTAGGCAATAAGCTTACTGCCGGCAATTAGACGAATACACGACGAAATCGTTCAGATTTGTCTATTTGCCTAGGCAGTAAGCTTAATGCCCGGCAGTAAGCTTATTGCCCGATGAAGATTCGGCAATTAGACGATTCACATTAGAATCCATTTGCAGTGCACAAACGTCCTATAAAAAATTAATTAAAAACAATAATAAAGATAATAATATTCCTTGACTCATATAAATAATTTTCGACTAAAATAAATATTGCTTGAGTCAAATAAACATTTCTTTACTGAAATAAATCATTCTGGACAGAATTAAATATTTCTTGGGTAAAAAAAATATTTCTTGAGTCTAATAAATATTTTTTGACTCAAAAAGAAATAATTCTTGGATGAAAAAAAATATTTCTTAGGAAAATAGAAATTATTTATTTGACTCAGGAAATATTTTTTTTACTCAAAAAATATTTAATTCTGTCCAGAATTATTTAATTGATCCAAGAAATGTTTATTAGACTCAAGAAATATTTTTTCTACCCAAGAAATATTTAATTCTGTCCAGAATGATTTATTTCAGTTAAGAAATGTTTATTTGACTCAAGCAATATTTATTTTAGTCAAGAATTATTTATATGAGTCAAGGAATATTATTATCAATATATTATTATCATTATTATTGTTTTTAATTAATTTTTTATAGGACGTTTGTGCACTGCAAATGGATTCTAATGTGAATCATCTAATTGCCGAATCTTCATCGGGCAATAAGCTTACTGCCTAGGCAAATAGACAAATCTGAACGATTTTGTCGTGTATTCGTCTAATTGCCGGCAGTAAGCTTATTGCCTAGGAATTAAGCTTAATGCCGGATTCTTCTAGTTGCCTACGACATATATACATAATCTTTTTTTTCAAATTACCACATAAAAACACATTTTACATTATTTATATTTCTCATCAGCCAGAAACACCCTGTGGCGAAAACTAACTGCATACATTTTAACAAACAAAAGAAAGCTAGGAGAATATTTACTTAGGATAAAAAAAGCTCCACTATATCAACTCTATTTATTTCAATCCCATGTGAAGTTTCACCGATTGCATCCCGGTAAGTGTACTCTGACCACTCTTCTACTCTGACGTGAAGTCGAGGAAGAAAAAAAGGTTTTTATAAGCTACACTACACTGGCCGATACTGTGCCATTATTGGGCCGAGCTACGTCCCAATATTGGCAATTATAATTTGACATCATAGATACAAAATGTTAGGCATTAATGTGACATTACTGGGCCAAGCTACCTCCTATTATTGTCAATTTTAATTTGCCATCATTGATATAAAATTTTAGCCATTAATGTGCCATTACTGGGCCGAGCTACGTTCTAATATTGGCAATTGTATTTTTTCAACAAAGATACAAAATTTGTGCCACTAAAGTGCCATTACTGGACCGAGCTACGTCCTAATATTGGCTATTATAATTTGCTATGAATAAGTTGGCAGAGATTTGACCTGGCGCTGACTGCAAAAAGGGCCGATATTTTGTCAGCATGAAAAAAATAATATTATTTTGATAATTTATAAATATTTATTCAGGAAACACCTAATTGTAAGTAAAAAGAATCAAAATATGCGCTGACTGCAAAAACGGCCGATATTTTGTCAGGATGAAAAAAAATAATATTATTTTGATAATTTATAAATATTTATTCAGGAAACACCTAATTGTAAGTAAAAAGAATCAAAAGAGTATGTAAAAATTTTAATCGTAAGCCGTATTCAATTTTCCATTTAAAATTTGGTAAAAACCGACATTATATTCAATTCTGAGAAATTAAAAATTTTTTTGGCCGCCATATTGGATTCGCCATTTTTAATTTTTTAAAACCGACTTCAAATTTGTAATCATTGACCCCAAAAACCCCCGAGCAACGATTTTTTAGGAAATCCGAATTTTTTTTTAAATCCGCCATTTTAGGTTTGCTATTTTGGATCCGACATTTTTAATTTCTTTTATGCATTCAATTTTTATGTAATTATAGTCACTGAATTCAAATCAAAAGTAAAAACATTCGAAAAGACTGTTTTAGATATAAAAAGTAAGTAAATTCTCATGGAAATCAATTTCTCAGACTTAACCACCTTACCAGGCGTGCAAAAAAATACCAGCACCAAACTTTAGGTCCGACCACGTTTTTCTTCTTAGATACATCTTAAGAAAGAGAACCTACCATATTTCACTCTTCGCACTCGAAATTTTTTTTTGTGCCGGTGTAATTCGTTGTAACTTTAATTACTTATTAACATTATTAATTTATAACCTGCAAATTTTTACGAGTTCAATTTTTTTATAGTTTAGGGAGTACTCTAGGTGTATCTTAAAATAGTTTTTTGTCTATGGCATTTAACTATAGCAACTGGAGGTAATTTTTTCTTAAAAAATGATACTTTTGTTAAACTTTGAAATAAAAAAATTATTATAAACAAATAGAAATTTGAAATTCGGCCTCGAGAAATCTCTTCCAAATTTTATAATCTTTCATGTAAAAAAAATTGTAAAATCGGTTAAGAAATGAGGACTCTGGACAATTATAAACATTAAATTCTAGTTTGGTCTCACTGTGGGGGGGGGGGTTGAAAATTTTGGTTCAGTTTAATCAGCAGGGTGTTGTGGGGTGATGTGCAACGTTTTTTCTCGTTGGACAAAAAACATGTCAAATAATTAAATTTTTAAATATTTCAAAATTGAATTACTTAGAAGCATTATAATAGAATATTTCTCCATTATTAGATTTTCAGAATTTTAAATGTTTCCTACAAATTTTTCGCTTTTTCAAAAACGTCTTTTTTTGCATTTTCCAAAAAAGTTGGGGTGATGTGCAACACCAGTAAAATTAAGGTATGTAATGCATAAATATCGATGAAAATCTCTTTAATTATTAATTTTAGGATTTTTCAATGCAAACTAATCGAAATCTGCCAAAAAAATTTACTAAGGTATAGTTGACCTCTGAAAAGTGGAGATTTCAGCAAAGAAAAAAAAATTTTTTTGTTTAATCTTTTATTCATTCCTAACTGAATAAGGAATATAATTAAAGGAAAATAACTCAGAATTTTTTATTCATCATGTGGATCGCAGTTATGGCACGTAAAGTATAAAAAAGAAAAAAGTGTTGCACATCACCCCAAATATGATATTTTGCAAAAAATGATTTGTACGCAATACAATGCAATGGAAACACAAAATATAAACAGATATTTAAAAACACCTAAAAAACCAACAATAAACACATTCTTATCTATAAAACAAATTAAAACCCTTAACGAAACGACTAGAAATGTAAAGCGCGAGAAATATTTCCTGCTCGAGAAATTTAAGTCAACTTACGTACAGCGAACCTAGCTGCGAGCTGTCTCGTATGAAACTGAAGTTACCAACGTTTGTTCGACGAAAAATATAATACGTATCAATTTCCTCGCCTCAGATCCAATTTTTTTTCCACATTTATTAAAAATACTAATGTCAAGAATCATAAGAAATTATTTTCAACTGGAACCAGGTCGGGAAGGGCAATGATTTTGATTTTTTGAAATGAGGACTCTGGACGATTATAAACATTAAATTCCAGTTTGGTCTCACTGTGGGTGGGGGGGGGATACTAATATTAGATACTAGTATTAGAAGCCATTAAAAATTATTTTCAAGATGAAATTGAAGTTACCAACGTTTGTTCGACGAAAAATATAATACGTAACAATTTCTATTTCCCCGCCTCAGATCCAATTTTTTCCACATTTATTAAAAATACTAATGTCAGGAATCATAAGAAATTATTTTCAACTGGAACCAGGTCGGGGAGGGCAATGATTTTGATTTCTTGTCACGGATTTTTCGAAAATTCAGAAATTTTGAAACAATTTCTATTTCCCCGCCTCAGATCCAATTTTTTTTCCACATTTATTATAGATATTAATATTAGAAGCCATTAAAAATTATTTTCAAGTGAAACCAGGTCGGGGAGGGCAACGATTTTGACATTTTTTTTGTCACGGATTTTTCGAAAATTCAGATTTTGATTTTGATTTTTTGTCGCGGATTTTTTCAAAAATCCGTGACAAAAATCAAAATCGTTGCTCTCCCCTACCTGGTTTCACTTGAAAATAATTTCTAATGGCTTCTAATATTAGTATCTATAATAAATGTGGAAAAAAAATTGTATCTGAAGCGGGGAAATTGTTACGTATTATATTTTTCGTCGAACAAACGTTTACAACTTCAGTTTCATTGTCTCGTGAGTTATACAGTAAGAATACCTAACTATGCATCAGTCCACGAGTGCGAAGAGGACACTCTTATGCGGCGTTCAATGTTCGCTCACTCGCACTCACGCTTAGGGGTGATTCATAGTTAGATACTCTTACTGTATATCAAAAACAAGTTACTGAGGACACAAACAAATGGCAATACTTGGCTCTGTTCAATATCAAACTGCAGATCAGAAATCGGCAGTGCTGCACATGACCCCATGTTTCACATCACCCCACAGCACCTTAGGTTTTTCAAATAGTCATAGCTATTACATAACAATGTAAAAAATTGTTGTCCTATATGCATTCTAAAGGTTTTTTCCTGTTCTTTCAAAAGCAAGAAAAAAATTTAAAATTTGACCTTTTTTGAAAAACAAAAATTGTTTTGAAAATGGACCCTTTTTTCTGTATACTTGTCATGTGAAATGAACATTGTACGCCACATTTGAGCTTCTGGCGCCATCTATCATAGGAGTTAGGTACTTAAATGTGATTTTGATAGACTCACTTACTTGTTTTCACTCATTTAGTCTGCCATTGTAAATAGTGATAAACGGTCGGAAAAATTACCGGGTAAGTGTTTTCTAAAGTCAAATTTACTGCTGAACACGAATATCATAATGGATTTTTGATATTCTATTGGTCAAAAATTTTACAAGTGTTTTTTCAAAAAATGTGCGGTTGGGGCAAAACTATTCGCCCACTGATGACAGCAAAAACTACGAAACAGTGTTTTTTTTAATTCTGACAGTCGGCTACGCCAAAAGTCATTTAAGAAGAAAGAAAGAAAAAGTGTATTTTTTGTGTGCTCGTGTGTGCTTGTTTTTAGGTTAGTATGGTAAGAAATTGGAAGAGAAAAACTCCTTCAATTAACAAATTAATTTTTGTATTTTTTTTTAGTATTATATCGTCAATAGCTGCAAGAATAGTTTCGCCCCTCGTTTTTTTCGACATAAAAAAAAAATTCGTAAAATCGCTGTAGTTCGGAACAGAATCGAGTTACAGCAAAATAATACATGGAAAAATTGTAGCTAAGAAGTCAAGTTTTCAAACGGTTTTTTTATTTTTTTTTAAATACATTTTTTAGACTCAAAAATCCAAACAAGAATAGTATTGCCCCACCCTACCCTACTTTTAAAAATTGGAATTTTGATTACCCTTTTGAAATTAAAAAGTTTTTAAAAATGACATTTTTTCGTATTCGAGATATTAATTAATTAATAAAAAATGATATAATTGTAAACAAATAAAGTAAAAATACTTTTGAAGTAATCATTTTAAAGCTTTCTAAATTCCACATCCAATGAATCCCATAAAAAGTATTTTTAAATAATTTTTACCAATTTTTTAAATTAATTTTTAGTTATTTAATTATAAATATCTTAGAAACAAACAGAACATAATTTTCTTTATTTCGCTTGTTGAAAGTATACATCCTAAGCTTTACTTTAAGGCTAGAAAAAGGGTCCTTTCTTAAAAGAAGTCAAAAATATTTTTGATTGATTTTTTGTTTAAAAAAATTGAAAAGAGTAGAAAAAAAACCTTTAGGAAACATACAGGTTAAAAATTTGTTTCATGCTGTTGTATAATATTGAAACAAACTGTCAAAAATTTGCTGTTCCGATAACCTGTATATTTGAGGTTGGTACACATGAGAAATTTTGCCTGAAAATAGAAAAATGCTTACTAAAGGTAATCCAAGACCTGCTCTTGCCCAGTTGACGCCAGCCAATTTTTCTCTAAGTACATCAGCAACTGGAGATACTAAATTTGACTGTGGAAATATTCGTGATTGACAGGTAGGGCACGTGTATCCTGCAGGTGCTGTTGTAGTTGGTAAGTTTCTTGCAAATTTATCCAAACATCTCCAATGATAGACATGATAGCAGATCAACCTCACACAGTCTCCTTCATTTAAATTTTCTGAACATATTGTGCAAACTGGAGTCCAATCACTGTCTTGTAGCCATTGTAAATACGATTGTACTATGCACTGTAAATGATACGTATAGAGAAATTAAAGATTTATAAGCTTAGAAATAAAAATTTACTGACTGATTATAAATCGCCGTGAATTACAATTATCTGTGAAAAATTATTTAAAATGTCATCGGGTAAGTGCAGGTGTAGTCGGACATTTTTGTGTTTTTTTTTAAATAAATAATAATGCATTGTGGTAATTACTTTAAAAAATATACTGGACGAATGTCTTAAGTTTTTATTTTATTAAAATAGTATTATTTTACATTATATTGCAATAAAAAATATTTTATTCATTATTTTAAAAATCATAGTGTCCGATTATAGATATAACCATTTTCAAGTAGCGCAATGAGTAGCACAAAGTTTTGTTGATAACACAAGTCAACATGAAATTTGCGCCTGACATTTAAGATATTTTTTATGATAGATTTATCGACAGATATGAGGAAAAAATTATATTTTATCAAAAAGTTTGTTTTTGTAGATAGGAGAACGTTTTTACCATAGGGGAGAGGGCCCCAAGGTGGTCAGGGCCCTAAGGTGGTCACCCTAAGAAAATTGTTGTATATTAGTTAGTATCTTCAAATGTTTTTTGTTATTGTTATTATTTGAGAAGACAAAGATTTCAGTAAAGTTTTGAGGTAAATAGTCGTATGAGTCTCTTTGTAACGTGAACGTCGTAAAATTTCTGTTTTTAAATGATCGAGAAATTTTTTTCTCAGGGTGTTAAAAGCATCGAAATTAACCATTTTAAATTAGTAAAAATCGTTATAATTATCTTTATATATCGTACAATAGTATTCCAAATGAATATAATTAATATTGTGCTTTAAAAAAATTTTTTATTAACGTTTAAAAAATTGTGTCTTGGCCCTAAGGTGGACACTTTTTTGGCCCCAAGGTGGTCACTTTTGATTTTTTATGAAAATGTGTTTATACGCCATATTTATCAACATTTATCACTGTGAATGTGAATTTTATCAATTTTTAAGTTTTATGATGAATAATAATGAAATAGAATTATTTTCAAAATTTTACCTGACTAATACATACACAAAAAGTATCATTTTTGACGAAAGGACAGAGTGCAAAAAAAAATATGTAATATGTTTCTGTGATCCTGAAAAACAATTAATATTAAATAAACAACTTAATAGTACGTTTTTTACATTTTTTTAAAACTTTTTTAGTGAATGTTTGTATGGTGACCACCTTGGGGCCACTTTTTTAAAAGTCGAATTTTCAACTTTTTTTAAAAAGTGCCATAACTTTTTTTTTATTAATGAAATGAAAAAAACTTTATGATAGGAAGTTAGGTGATAAGATAAAGTTTCAAACGCCGTATTATTGACCTTTAAATATAATTCCATTTGAAATCTACAGTCGTTCAAAAGATGGGTGACCACCTTAGGGCCCTCTCCCCTACCTATTTTTAAAAATTTTTGATTTTCTGAAAATGGTCAATCAAAAATCTGTAAAGTACGTAATGAAGCGTACTTTACAGATTTTTGATTGACCATTTCATGATTATGGATGTGCAAAATAAATATATTTTTTAAATTTTATTAAAAAATGGTGGCTGTGCAGCATTTTATTGGAAACCCTGGTAAAAATTCCGGACAAATTCCGGATTATAAATACAGACAGATTAGTACGTATTAGTCCGAAAATTGTACGAAAAAGGTCCGAAAATGATCCGCGCTAGTCTGATATCAATCCGAACGAAAACCTGAATCCGAAAACACTCCGGAGTAATGCTGAATGTCTACGAATTCAGTCCGTCATTAGTCCGCAACGATCCAAATTTATGACCGTTGAAGAATTCTTCTAAAATAAGTACGGAATTATCCGATATCAATATGTAAAGAATAAGGAATAAGTCCGCAATTTGAAATTAAGTGTGGCAAAATCCTAATCCGAAACAAGTACGAAACAATCCAAAATCTGTATGCTAAGAATCCGAAAATTGTCTGCAATAATCCGGATTTAATCCAACTAAAAGGTATAATCCGAAATCTGTATTCCGAAACAAATACGAAACAATCCCTGGTAAAAATTTCGGACTAATCCGGATTAAATGCTGGTATATTAGTGTGGATTAGTCCGATAATTGTACGAAAATGATCCGCGTTAATCTAACATCAATCCGAGTGAAATTGTGAATCCTAAATCAGTCTGGAGAAATCTTAAATGTCTATGAATTAAGTCCGTAATTATTACGCAACAATCCGAAATTATGTCCGTCAAAAAACTCATCTAAAATAAATACGAAATAATCAGAAATGAATATGTAAAGAATATGAAATCAGTCCGCAATAATCCGAATTTAATCCAGTTAAAAGATTTACTCCGAAACAAGTATGGAACAATCCAAAATCTGTATGCAAAGAATCCGGTAATAGTCAGCGTCAATCCGAATAATATCCGATCAAAACACCCCAGTCCGAAAATAAGTCTTATTATTATAAGAATTTGTAAATATATACAATCCACAGACAGTTCAAAACAATCCATGTTCAATCCAATTCAAAGACTTAATCCGGAATGATTTTGGTATAATATTGAATTTGTATATTAATAACAATTTGTATTAAATGTAGATAAATTCAAACTATAATTATAATTTCGTATGACAAAAACCTGACCAAAACCAGATTAATTCCGGATTTAATAATTTCACATTTGCAAGTTGCGTATTATACTTGTAATTTCTTTTCGTGGCACTTCATAAATTCTATTATAAATTTGAACTCCCATGCGAGCGTGGTTTAGTGGTTAGTGTATTTGATTTCGGCGTGTTATAATGTTAGATAGGTGTAGGTTCGAATCCCCAAGTGTTAGAAATTTTAAGTTAATGTAAATAAAATTGCGATATAGGTAAATCGAAAAATATGTTGAATGTACCATAAAGTAAGAATAATTGATATGTGTAACTTGTATAATTATTTTTTTATTAACATTCACAAAATGGTTCGGACTACTTTTTGACTGTTTCGGACTAATTCGAATTTTTCCGGATTAATTTCGGGTACCCTATTAGTAATGTACACTTTATCTCCCTAGGGCTACAATGGTTTTTTTTTTACTGCTGGGTTATAAGGGGGAACTTAGTACGCGCCTGTACAGGTAGATAAAGTGACCATAATACGCCTGAGTTGTATAAAAGTACATATGAGACATTTCACGCCAAAGCAACATATCGTCAAAATTCACATTTTTTATTTGGATCAAACATTTTTAATCTATTAGTACTCGTTGAAAAAGAGCTTTAGAATTTTTTTCAAATTTTTTTACCCAGCTGTTTACAAGATACGAATTTTTAAAAATTTTACGTTTTGAAAAAAAAATTTGAATGCTCATACCTTATTTTCAACAATAATAAATGAATAACAATGAAATTTGGTACAAACTTACAGTATACCAAGTACATTATTTTGATCGGAAACCGAAATTACTCTGACTTATCACTTTTGAATAAATTGAAGTGATTCATTAAGCCCCGGTCTCTCCTACTAAAACTTTAACTGCGTTTTTCTCAAAACGCTGTTTTTTAAATCGGTTGCAGGGATTCTGAGTTAACGGATGGATGTTTCTGTCTAATTCTTTTTGCATATTGTTAAAAAATATGTTCTTTAGTGGGTATACCTAAAAAATTAAATAAAAAACCATTTTTAATACTTTTTTTAAAAAAAATGTAATTTTTCAATTTTTTGTTAAAAGTGGTGCTATTTTTTTAAATTTTGATATTTTAAGGTAATTTTAGGTATAACCACTAGATTATTACCCCATCTGTAAAAGCTCTTGTAGTTTTTTGTTTTAGAGCACTGGGGGCGGCTCTAGACATGCAGCCGCGAAGCGCCTCAAAATAAAAGCATCGTTTATGACGCCCTCTACACCCTAACATAATATAAAATTTTTCAAAATTTTAATTGTTTTTAATACTTTAAGTTATACTATTTATTATGCAAAAAGGCTTTTTAAATTTTATGATAAAATAAGCGAGAAAAAAATGTTGAATTTTGACATATTTTGCTCACTTCTCATGAGGGATCCTCCTTAAGGCTGCTCGCACAAGGATTGTCGGAGCTGTATGTCCGATACGTTTCTAATGAGATAGAAGGAGACAGACTAATAAAATAGAATAGAACATGATTGTGCGAGCAGCCTACTAGAATTCCTATCCTAGTTGTTAATGTTATTAACAATTTAGTTTTTTTGTAGTCTTAAATAAAAAAAAAATTTTATCGAAATCCAGTTGACCGATTTTAAAATACCAAAATCTTCTTCGTGAAACAAAGTATTAATTATTGTTTTTAAAAAAATTAATTTTTAATAGTTTTTTATATAAGGGAAGTGTTCCGGTTGTGGGCACCCTTTTGTTTTTGCCTCATAACATTTGTCCATGTGCATATTATTCAAATATATGTGTACGAATTTAAAGCTAGAGGTCTAAGGTGACTGTCAGTGAAGGAATTAAATTGATTCCTTTAAATAAAAAAGTTTTATTAGAAATTTAGTGAAATGGGAATTTTTTGACAAAAAAAATTTTGTACCCGGTTGTGGGCACCCTTGAAAAATCCGCTAAAAATGGAAAAATATTAAAGGAAACCAACACAAATAAAGAAGAAATGAAAGTTTCTTTATTTTAAGAGAATTTGCCGGGATAAAGAACAAAAATGATGACACGTTTTCACACTATGCTCATCGCTAACAAAAGCATAATGCTTGCATGTGAAGTAGCTAGTACGCATACCATAACGCACTTCTAATGCACTGAACGACTATATTCATCGCATTTAATGGAGTTTGCGGCTGTCACTTTCCTTGGCAGAAAGTTTAGATAGATGAGACAGTAGTCCTCATCATTGTCAGATGGTAGAGCCTCCTTAACATAAAGGTGCCCACAACCGGGAATGACAGTCATTTTCTAAAAAGACCAACACATTTTGTGATGCAGGATTTTGGTTAAACACGAAGGTAAATCACAAAATATAATGACAACACTGCAAAAAAAAAATTAAACCCTTTTTTTCTGAACGAATCTACACCCATATGTTGCTCTTCGAAAACAATACAAAATTACTTTTTTATTTATTTAATGCAAATTTTCTTTATTATGCTCACAGCTATTACACAAATGCATATATTTGTTTCGTTATCAATACGAAAAGTCTGTATTGTCAACGAACACGACTTGCAATACTTAGTTCAGTAAAGTCTGCTTGCCGTCGAAGTTTACGTAGGGGTGCCCACAACCGGAGGGTGCCCACAACCGGCGCACTTCCCCTAATTTATTAATAAAATGTTAATAACAAATTATGTTCTGCGCCTCCTAGAAAAAAAAATTGTTTTGTATTGCCAACATTCCCCTGAGTAAAAAACCATTTCGAAAAAAATTGTACGTCAATTACAAAAAAGTTATTAAATAATAACTGCGGCGGTGCAAAGCGATACATGGCTCGCAAGCATGCCTTCCATTGACGCTGTGTTCACTGGCGCTACGCTACAAGTTTGTACAAATTCTAACAGTCTCAATATTTAAGAAAAAAGTAATACAGTTTGAATTATAAGTATATTTATATAACATTTTAGTTAAAATGTAATATTATAAAACCGCTGCGAAGTTGTACATTTTTATAATTTTGGTGTTCATTTCATGAACACTTTACTGCCTCATAGAAATAATAATAATTGAAATATAAGAAATGAAAATGTTGAAAGCAATTAATTGTTTATTGAATTTTAATTGTTAATACTGACCGGTCAAAAATAATGTTTTCTTATCTTCGGCTGCAAAAAGTATGCAGGGAACTTTAAAATTCAAACAACTTCCAGTGAGACATTTGTTTATTACGATGTAAAGAAGTTTTCTGTAAAATTGCAGAAAGATTAGTTTTATATTTACAGAAATACAATAGTTTTAAGAAAAATGCTCGCGCCGCCAACGATCCCTACCGCACAGATTTTAAGGTTAGTTGCACAGTGAAGTTTTATTTGTATATAAATATATGTGTGTAATATTTGCATTGAATTATTTATTAACTATTACATACTATACAACATAGGTATAAACTTTTTTAATAATTTTGTAAAACATTATGTGTATGAATGTAAATATTACAAATAATTCTAGCAGTATTTAATCAAATTAAGATTATTTCTGATATTTATTTTTGTTAGTATATCGTTTATTTACAACTCAATTTTTATCGACTCTATAATGTATTAAAACTATTATTCAATATGCTGTAACAACACTTAATGTCCTTTTTAATTACATATTACGTTGAATCTAGTATAATCTAATAATATCTACTATATCTATATCTACTAAAATATAATAGTTCAAAATATCACAATTGTAAAAATTTGTTTAAAATAAAAATTTTTTCCAGTTTTTAAACAATAACATTGACATCTAAAAACGTTTTAAAAATTTTATAATGTTTAAAATAAAATCATTTCTTTTAACACAGATATTAATCTTAATTTAATTAAATACTGCTAGAATTATTTGTAATATTTACATTCATACACATAATGTTTTACAAAATTATTAAAAAAGTTTATACCTATGTTGTATAGTATGTAATAGTTAATAAATAATTTAATGCAAACATTACACACATATATGTATTTATATATAAATAAAACTTTACCGTGCAACTAACCTTAAAATCTGTGCGGTAGGGATCGTTGGCGGCGCGAGCATTTTTCTTAAAACTATTGTATTTCTGTAAATATAAAACTAATCTTCCTGCAATTTTACAGAAAACTTCTTTACATCGTAATAAACAAATGTCTCACTGGAAGTTGTTTGAATTTTAAAGTTCCCCGCATACTTTTTGCAGCCAAAGATAAGAAAAAATTATATTTGACCGGTCAGTATTAACAATTAAAAATCAATAAACAATTAATTGCTTTTAACATTTTCGTGATATTGTCGTCTTCTATAGGTCCAAATGCATTTGTATACCAAAAATCAAAAGAATTCATTCATTTTTGTCGGAGATACGACGATTTATATTTTAAAATTCAATGAAATTTAACAATGAAAATTAATCGCATTTTTTCCATTATCATATAAAAATATTAATTATTCAAAGAAATTTCAAAGGAAAAAAAGATGCGCATTTTTATTTCCTATTAGATGGCAGTTTTTAAAATTCAAAATTTTGAATTTTCATTTTTTACACTTTACGGTACCTTTGACTGACTTTAAAGCGGCTCGCCGAGCGTACGTCCCCTTGTTGTATCCAAGCACTTAATTATTATCAAAAATTGAAAAAAAATTTAGGTTTTTGCTCAAAACGCAATGAAGATCAATTCTAATCATTTCCACTATATTTTTCCTGTAATCTACACGTGAAAATACAAAAGTGTACCAATTTTCAGCTCTTTAGGTAAAAAAATGAGTAAAAAAATTTTTAAAAACTTTGAGTTTTTCGCTGAAAAAAATATGAAGATCAAATCCAATCATGTTCGCTATATTTTTCCTGAAATGTACTCACGAAACTACATAAAATAAGCAAAACTGCAGTTCTGAGGCCAAGAATTGTGAAAACCAAGGGAGGGGGTACACACTTTTTTTTCTAAAACGAAATTTTTTTTTAGTTTTTCGCAAAAAAAAATATGAAGATGAATTCCAATAATTTTTTCTGTATGTTTGTTGAAATCTACACGAAAAAATAAATAAAAATGTATAGCGACAGTCCACTAGATTAAGAATTGAGAGAACCAGCAACGGTTAAAGAATTTTCGAGCTTGCAAAAAGAGATTTTAGTTTTTCGATGAAAACACCATGAAAATAAATTCTAATCACTCCCGCTATATTTTTCCTGTAATCTATGCGTAAAAACGAATAAGTATGCCAATTTTCAGCTTTTTAGATAAAAAACTGGGCGCCAGGGGGGGGTACATGCATTTTTTTCGAAATTTTCAAAATTTTCGAGTTTTTCGATGAAAACATTATGAAGATCAATACCAAATATGTTCGCTATATTTTTCCTGTAATCCATTTTTGAAAATACATATGCATACCAATTTTCATCTTTCTAGGTAAAAAACTGAGCGCTAGGGGGGGTACATGCCTTTTTTGCGAAAAACAGCCAAAATTTGATGTTTTTCGCGGAAAATTCTATGAAGATTAACTCCAATCACGTTCGCTATATTTTTCGTGCAATCTACGCGTGAAAATACATGCGTGTACCAATTTTTAGCTCTCTAGATGAAAAACTGTGAGCGCTAGGGGGGGGGGGGTACATGGTGATTTTCCGTAACCGTTTTAATAGTCACCTAAAAATCACCTAAAACTAAAAAATTTTCTCTTTGAACCAAAATAGTTTTTTTTTACTCTTAATATGGTTAAGAAAAATCCCTGAAAATATTAAGCCAAAAAAAAATTTTTTGTAAAAGTTATTAACAATTGAATTTTTTAGTACTGCTAAATTAACAAATTTTTTTCTCGAGTTGCAGTTGACGGATTTTAAAATTAAAATATGGGTTTTTTTCGTCTTGAATAGCACTATTTGAATATATTTTTTGTTTTTAAATTTTTGTATTTTTTATAATTTTTTATATAATTTGTTTATAAAATGTTAATAAACAAATATGTTCTTCACGTCCTAACAAAAAATTCAAATTGTATTCTATTCCTTAAATGTCTCCGAGTGTAAAACCGTTTCGAAAAAAAATGAGCCTCAATTAGAAAAAAAGTTATTAATTAAAAACTGCAGCTATGTATTATTTATAAAAAATAATTTAATTTTTGCGATGAATTTTAAATATAATTATTTTTTTTAAAATTACTCTGATTTCTTTTTCTATTTATTTTTTATAATATATAAAATATATCACAAAATAAACAAATAATATAAATCAAATATAAATTAAATAATTTAAATAAAGAAACATCTGTATAAAAATTACAATTCGGAACTTTTCGACCCTGATAAACATGTCGATATCTCAATTTATTGAAATTGAAAATTCGGTTATAACTATAACCCAAAAACAAAACTATGTCCAACTCGCAGCAAACTCCCCTATATTGTTGAATTATATTGTAATATTATTATATTTTAACTAAAATGTTTTATAAATATACTAATAATTCAAACTGTATCTGCTATTACTTTTTTCTTAAATATTGACATTGTTAGAATTTGTACAAACTTGTAGCGTAGCGCCAGTGAACACAGCGGCATAATGGAAGCCATGCTTGCGAGCCATGTATCGCTTTCAGGGTTCCTACAGAAATCCGAATTTAAAATTCCATACCTTTTCCATGATTTCCAGGTAAAATTTTTAGGAAATGCCAGTGGAATTTTAAATTTAATTTCCACGTCGTGCAATATATATTATCTTAAAATTTCTAATACGTGTCACAGCTCAGGAATGAGGCTTAATATTTCTGCCACAGTTATAGCGAATTCGGTTATCTGCACCGGAGCACTCTCGGAGTGCTCCAGAGCAGGAGTAGCATGTTCGGTTTGACAAATGTGCTCTAGTGCAGATCGTTTGGAGTATTCACTTTAGCAGCACTGCTCCGGCGCAGATCGTTTCGAGTATTCGTTTTGGCAGCACTGCTCCGGCGCAGATCGTTATTTGTGTTCGAATTAAGAAGTGTGCACTCTCAAGGATCGAAAGGTGCAACAAAATTTGCTCCCACAATTTTGTTAGTGCAGTTTAAAAAAATGTCAAGAGAAGCGGCAAATTTAAAAATTTCACTTCTAACAGATTTAATTGACACCTCTAGCGATAGTAGTGAAGACGACTTATGTTTTTTATAATGAATTTTTTATTTAGAGAAAGACTAACATTCAATATTTTAATATTTAATAAAAACAGTAAATAATTTTCAATATTTTTAATATTTAAATAAAAATACTCATTATAAAGTAATTATTTGGTCTCAAAGAAATAACCTTTTCACTTATTTTATTATTGTTGTTGTTAGTAGTTCAAAATGTCAAATAGTGTAAACAAAATTTATATCAGAAATATTATTCGATAATTTTGTGATTAACAATTCTGCTATATCAAAACATTGACCGAATAAGATTTTAAAATTCTAATAAAAATATCAAATTTTTTGCTTTTAAAAATATTATTTATGTATACATCATAAAATATTTAATTTTAAGTAAAATAATTTTACATTTAAGAAGAAAATATATTGCATAATATAATGTATAATAATATATATAATATAATAAATATAATATTACATTATATTATATAAGTTTAATTAAATTTAAACTTCGCGCCAAACGAGCAGTGTATGCTTTACACCATAGCAGTTCATGTTGTGCTCCTGCTCCAAAAACAGTCAAACTTTGCCAGTGTTCATGACGTCATAGATTGCCTCAGAGTAGAGCACAGCTTTTTGAGAGCAGAGTAAACTATACTCCTACACCGAGCAAGATCGCTCTCGGAGCAGATAACCGAATTCGCTATTTTACTATCAGGGAGTAAGACTAAGGCTGGAGTCCCATGACACCGTTTTGCGTTGCGTTTTGTAACTAGGCCTTGAGTGTGAGAGAGATGGAGATATATGTTGCTATATTTGCACTCATGGCCTAGTTACAAAACGCAACGCGAAACGGTCCCATGGGACTCCAGCCTAAGGGCCAGTTTCACCAACTGGCGGTTAAGCTTGGTTCAACTGAACTCGTTCAACTCTTGATCGTCAGAGTTAACCGCTAGTGCGTTTCACCAGCCTAATCCCAGTTTAAAATGAACGCGTTTAGTTAATCTACATTTCCTAGTGGTTATGGCGCTTAAATCTAACCACAGAATGTAAATAAACAACTGAACTAACCTAAAATATAAATGTCGCATAGGTTCTTTTGAGCTTAATATCTATTATTTTAAATTAAAACCTTAATAAAAAATGAGTAGTGGAGTAAAAAACAAGTTGTTCTTTTCATGATCATTTAGCTTCCACAATATAATATATACCAATTGCTTAATTTCTTATTCTAGAATAATTATTTAAAAGTATTTAAAAAAATTTCAAAAAATACAAAATTTGAATTTTTTGTTAAAAATAAAAATATCGTCCGATTAATTTTATAAATATTGATAAAATATATACTTTATATACATGAATCGATTCGTTTTCGTGGCAGAAATACAATTTTGACAAGAGTAAATGAAAATTTTAATAAAGAAAAAAGTTATTTCAAAAATTACAAAATTTAAATTTTTTGTTGAAAGCAAAATTAGACAGAGAGAGCCAAACTTTTTTTAAAGTCCTTTTTTATATTTTCTTAATTTAATAACATAATAGTGCATACATATTTTGTGATTGTGGTGTAGTAGATCAGATTTGTAAATTTCAATACGAATATCAATTAAATGACCATTTAAAATTTGTAAAGGCTTTTATATGAATATTTCTAAACATTTGTCAGATTTATTTTTCTTTTGATAAAATCCTTCTTTCTTTATATTTTTTTAATTTAATTTACATTTAATAAAGTTAAATCTGTTGAAACAAAGCATCTACATGCAATATTGTTTTGATAGTGGGTCAGTTTAGGATAGAATGCTTTGTATATATAATGATTCCACTTATTTTGTTAAGTAAATAATACACTGAATGTTAATTAATTTTTTATACCTATAGGTAGTGGTCCCTTAAGAAAATCAACAAATCGTAAAAGTTCGCACTGCGCTTCGTAGGCCAGTCGGTGAGTGCAAAAACTGCCCAAAAATTCAAACAGCAAAGTCTCAACGGTTTCTGGTAGTTTGGGGGCTCCTTATAAGAGCCCCACAGTTTGCTCTCGATTTCCGGGTGCGAAAAACAGTGTAAACAATCGCCAAAGTTTGTAAAACATGGTTTTTCGATGCTCGTTGCTTCCGGTTAAGTTTTAGGGGAAAAAGTTGTTATTGAAAGTTATAGAGCTTGGAAATACCTTTCAAATGATGGGTCATATGTTAAAAAAGGTTAATTAGTTTAGTTGCAAATGAATTTAAACCATTAAAAATAGCACTTCTTTAATTGTTTAATAACTTTGTTAATAATTATCGAATTTGTTCATAACTTACCAGGAATGTTCTCCTTGCGTAGCTGAATAAATCCCAAAAAAAATTAACTAGATCGGAGAAATAGTTTATGCATAATTCCATTTGTTAACTAAAAACATGTAATTTTTCAACGGAATTTCCCCACTTTTGGTCCATCGAATTTCGATTTTTTTTTGGAAAGTACACTTAAGAAGTCAAACTTTCATCCTATTTAAATGGCCAATTGATTTTTTTTATCTAAGTGCATAATAATGGACTTCAAAAAAGGGTATGTTTTTTTTACATAAACAAATGGAATAACTCAGTCAATTTTCACTTTATCAATTTAGTGTAAACGGCATTTAATTTTATTTGTTTTCACAAAACTTTTTCAAAAAAAAAAATCCAACCTAGTTTTAAGGGGGGGAGAGTTAGTTTTTATTTTTCAAAAAATTCCTGACTAGATAATAATTAATATTTTTAATTGAAAATTGTGCCACTTATAGTTCAATACATGTATTTTACGAAAAAAAATTGAACATAAGGTTTTGTGCATTTATTTTTCATTTACATCAAGTAAAAGTAAATACATCCTTTTTTCAACCTCTAAACGTCGGAGTGGGGGTACTCGGAGGAGCGTGATTCTCGCCGCCACAACTCAATTCAGCCGTTCAAATTTGCAAAAATTGTCATAACTTCGTTAATTATTTACCGATTTTAATCATTCTTTTTTTAATTTGATGTATTTTTTTACGCTGAATCCAAAAATGATTTTATATTTTTTCAAAATACAATATTTTTAAAAATAAAAGAGAAAATTTTTTTAACAAAAAATTTTTAATTATTATTTATAACATTTGACAAAAAATTCTTTTCATACATATAATTCTGTTGAATTGAAAATAATATTATGACATAAAAAAATTCAAATTATTTTTATATAAGTGTGTAGCATCGTTGTATTGATAGTTGAACAGGCGTGCATATGTCAACCTAATGCTACAAGCTTATAAATAATTAATTTGAATTTTTTTATGTCATAATATTATTCTGAATGCAATGGAATTATATGTACGAAAAGAATTTTTTGTCAAATGTTATAAATAATAATTAAAAATTTTTTGTTAAACAAATTTTCTCTTTTATTTTTAAAAATATTGTATTTTGAAAAAATATAAAATCATTTTTGGATTCAGCGTAAAAAAATACATCAAATTAAAAAAGAATGATTAAAATCGGTAAATAATTAACGAAGTTATGACAATTTTTGCAAATTTGAACGGCTGAATTGAGTTGTGGCGGCGAGAATCACGCTCCTCCGAGTACCCCCACTCCGACGTTTAGAGGTTGAAAAAAGGATGTATTTACTTTTACTTGATGTAAATGAAAAATAAATGCACAAAACCTTATGTTCAATTTTTTTTCGTAAAATACATGTATTGAACTATAAGTGGCACAATTTTCAATTAAAAATATTAATTATTATCTAGTCAGGAATTTTTTGAAAAATAAAAACTAACTCTCCCCCCCTTGAAACTAGGTTGGATTTTTTTTTTGAAAAAGTTTTGTGAAAACAAATAAAATTAAATGCCGTTTACACTCAATTGATAAAGTGAAAATTGACTGAGTTATTCCAATTGTTTATGTAAAAAAAACATACCCTTTTTTGAAGTCCATTATTATGCACTTAGATAAAAAAAATCAATTGGCCATTTAAATAGGATGAAAGTTTGACTTCTTAAGTGTACTTTCCAAAAAAAAATCGAAATTCGATGGACCAAAAGTGGGGAAATTCCGTTGAAAAATTACATGTTTTTAGTTAACAAATGGAATTATGCATAAACTATTTCTCCGATCTAGTAAATTTTTTTTGGGATTTATTTAGCTACGCAAGGAGAACATTCCTGGTAAGTTATGAACAAATTCGATAATTATTAACAAAGTTATTAAACAATTAAAGAAGTGCTATTTTTAATGGTTTAAATTCATTTGCAACTAAACTAATAAAAAAAACTTAACCGGAAGCAACGAGCATCGAAAAACCATGTTTTACAAACTTTGGCGATTGTTTACACTGTTTTTCGCACCCGGAAATCGAGAGCAAACTGTGGGGCTCTTATAAGGAGCCCCCAAACTACCAGAAACCGTTGAGACTTTGCTGTTTGAATTTTTGGGCAGTTTTTGCACTCACCGACTGGCCTATCGGGAGAGTTCGGCAAGTTGAATGCGGTCAACTCTGCTTAAACCGACAAAATTCAGCTATTAAAATATAAACTTAATTCAACCGAGTTGAACGTGGTTAAGTAGATGGTGAAACGTACGCAGAGACTTGATCTCGTTCAACTCATACTTTGAACGAGTTCAGTGCTTGAACTAGTTTGGTGAAACTGGCCCTAAGGAGACTGAACTGACTGTGTGAAGTCTCTCAAAAATGAAACCTTTTTCTGTAGGGGAACTATACTCGCAGAATGACAAAACTTATGCTCCGCGCGCATGCGCAGTACATGCGCATATTGCCCTCTCTTTTTATATCGTAAAATATGAGCAAGTGAGAAAACAAAAACATATCAATAGGTTATGGTTATGTTTTGACATATGATTCTTAAAATAAAATTACAAAATTATGGTTTGTTGCATACCAGGATGCAAAACATCATATTACAATGATCGAAAAACGAATAAATTAACTTATTGATAACTTTTATGTGACATTTAAAGCTGTTTATTTATAAAGTATATAATTAAAGTAAATTACAAATTCGTAAATATTATTTATTTAGGAATTGTTCAATTGTTTCCACAAAGAATAAAACACTTTGTAGTTATATACCAAAAAAATTTATTCTGAACATTTATAAATATTTCATTATATTATTAACTAGCTGTCGTACCCGTCTTCGACAGGTTTTAGTTTCTACAAATACATTCAATAGTGTGTCTACCAGTCTCGAAAAATGGAAAATAGAGGGGAATTTAATTTGACCGGAAAAAATAATAATTAGCTACCATTAACTATTTCATTAGAAAAATATAACTACATATTTTAAATCAGTGATTGACTTTTTATCATCAAATAATTTGTTTTTAATTAATTAAAATGCAGAGAACAATGTTTGTCAATTATTTGTAGAAATTTAATTATTGTATTATAAGTTAATCGAACATTTCCACCAGTTTTTGCTAAAATCTAAAATAAGACCTATATTGCAGGCTGAATTCACAGTTTTTCCCAATTAAATTAAATTCCTGCATATTTACCGTTTTTCCAGTTGGTAGAACCCCTGTTAAAAGTATTAGTAAAAACAAAAACCCGTCGAAGAGTATTTTCATAAAATAAGTGAATTTTTGTAGCCACTTGTAGATTTATTTAATGTTAATTCTTCTCAAGAAAATTTATATTTGATGAGAAAAGATACACCTGGAAAAATTTGGACAAAGCTGGGAAAAACCGGATAGTTTGTTAAACAAAAATAATAATAGACACCCTGTTTAACTTTTGCCTTTACAATGCTCAAAACATCCCTAAAAGTTAAATCTAGAATTAAAATAACATAACTTTTTACTATCTGAGTTTTTTCCCAGTATCATAATGCAAGTATCGTATCACAGGTATTCTTGAATTCCTGCAGTATCAATTTTATCATAAAAAATCTCCATTTTTAATTTTTTCGAAGTTTTTGCAATTGAAAATTTTTTATTAATTAAATAAACAAATAATTCTAAATTCCATTATTTTGACGTCAAAAGTTTATCAGAGACCCCAAAAATACTACTGAATTAAGCTTGATAGTAATTGGTCTCTCAATTATAATTTTTCAATTTTTTGATATTAAAAACATTTTTATACATACTTCCATCTTATAGTTATAGGACAGTTTTTTTTCAAAGTTATGCTAAAATATCACTAAATAACATGCAATATTTAATTACAAAAAGTTTAAAAGATATACATTAAAAAATATAAAATTTGGAAATTTTCCATTTTTTTTATTTTTTGAAAAAATTGAATACCTCCCTTCTAACTAATAAGTTTAAAATCTGTAAATTTATTGTTTATATATATTTTACAAAAGTCATACTTGATTAATTTACAGCAATCTGGCAAAATTAAAAAAAAAATTTCGAATTTTTTGGAAAATTCATAATTTTTTTTTCATATTAATATTATTTTTTAATTCAATTTATTGTTATATATCTTTAAAATCATTTATATTATTAATAAATTAAAAAATTTATGCCAATCTGCAAAAATAAAAAAAATAAAATTTTTTAATTTTTTAAAAAATTTATAACTTTTGTTCATCTCAATATTTTTTCATCAAATATAGCTAATATTTTAAGTCAGACCAATACCTAAAAGATTGACAAATTTTACTTCAATCGGTCAAAACGTTTTCAAGTTATACGCGAACAAAATTTTGCGGACATACATACATACATACATACACACATACATACATACATACATACATACATACATACATACATACATACATACATACATACAGACAGGAAATTTTCTATTACCATTTTTGGATTCTCCGTTGTTCAAATAAATAAATTATGCTAGAAAAAATTAATTTCGTGCAATGTACAGACAAAAGTCTGATTTTATTAATATAGATATATTACTTATCACTGAAAAATATACACTCTTTAGTATATATTTTTGTATGCACATATATATTTATTAAATTATTTTTTTTTTCAATTTATTAATAGTTATTATTAATAATATTTCCTAAAACGCACAACATTCACAAACATTAAACATAACCTTCTCAACTTGTAGCTTATCTACAAGCTCTATTTAATAACTTTTTTCGAAATGGTTTTTTTACTCAGGGGAATGTTGGCAATACAAAACAATTTTTCTTTTTTTTCTAGGAGGCGCAGAACACAATTTGTTATTAACACAGGCATCACAGTACCTTTTTTGTTCAAAATAGGTGAATAGGTGATTTTTTTTTTGAAATAGGTGACAAAAGAAATGACAAATAACATAATGAAATGTATTTAAACTTGTATTAACAATGTATTAAAGCTCCAATTTCTTACTTTTTTAAATCTTTGTCAGAAAGTAGCTTAATTTTAATACAATTTATAAAGTTATGTTATCTAGATTACATAGGCAACAGATACATAGAATTGCGCTATTTTTTATCAAGTTTTCTATTTTACCAAAAACCCCAACAGCACCGAAACTTTCCTAAAAATTTATTAAATATTTACTTGCAATATTTGGCATATTTGACTGACCAGTTTAGTGAAAATTGTGTAAAGATTTAAATGTCCCGATTGAATAAATGTTTAGTGTGAAAATTTCCTGGACATTTAAATTACATTTTCGCCTAATTATAATTATAATTAAAAAAAATGTAATTTAAATGTTCAGGAAAGTTTCGCGCTAAACATTTATTTAATCGGGACATTTAAATCTTTACACAACTTTCAATAAATATTGCAATTACATATTCCGAACATTGCAAGTAAATATTTAATAAATTTTTAAAAAAGCTTTGGTGCTGTGGGGGAAGTTTTTATCCCTTAATATTAATAGAGAAAGGTAGTTATGCATTTTGAGTCCTTCTAATTATGCGCTTAAATTGTGCACAATTATGCGCTTAAATTGTGTACAATTATGCGGAATTATGCGACTAAAAAAATAAATTCTGCGTTAATTATGCGCTAAAATGAGCATGATTATGCAGAATTATGCAATTAAAAAGAATTCTGCTTCAATTATACGCTAAAAAATGTTCATTTTACAAAATTATGTTGCGTTTAAAAAAAAATTTTGATTTTTAACGGTTACTTGTTATTTTTCGAAACCAATTTCCCGAAAGACCCTGAATTTTTTTGTTTTTTTATTAAAAAATGGATATATGTGCGACTCCAAGTGGGAATTTAGTTTTTTCGTAGTAAGTAAATCAATTGCAATAAAATTCAGGAATTTTAATCTACACATAAAAAGAAATGTTTCCACCACACTTAGTTCAGCCAAAAAACGAAAAAATTGTTTATATTATGTTTATACAAATTTTTATAAACAAAACAGGTATTAAATAATAATTGAATAACTTTTGAACGACCAAACGAAATTGAATGAGGCAAACACTAAACAAATATTTGCTGTGGTTTCTTTAAGATTCCGAAAAAAATTTTAACAACGGAAACATTTTTATACAAAATTTTGTATAAAAGTATTCGGGATTTTAGACATACGGGACAGGGCCTTTCGGGAAAATGACTGGAAACGATGTTACTCATCATTTATAGCACTTACTGCTTTTTAAAATTTAAGATTTATTCAATTTTTTAATAACATATAACAAGTTAGTTAACAGTTCAAAAACTTATTTATTATTTTATTTAAAAAAATATTTTAAAAATAAAGAAACTGAAAAAAGTTTTCATGGTTTTTAGTTAAAAAAAGCAATATTTTGAAAATTTTGAGCTTATTATGCGATCATTATGCAAAAAGAGTACAATTATAATCCTATTGGTACAGGTCTGAATCACAAATAAAACGCGTTGTATTCAAATATTAAATTTGAATTTTATGAACAGATTTCCAAATATTTAGCAGAAAATTTTGTATCTTTGAGCATAAAAAGGTGACAAAGCATTAAAATAGGTGAAATAGGTGATAAATCATCAAAATAGGTGAAATAGGTGACAAATTTGAAAAAAGGTGAAACCTGTGATGCCTGTTAACATCTTATAAACAAATTATATAAAAAACTATTAAAAATTAATTTTTTAAAGACAATAATTATTTTTAAATACTTTGTTTCACGAAGAAGATTTTGGTATTTTAAAATCGGTAAACTAGATTTCGAGCAAAATTTTTTTTTTATTTAAGACTACAAAAAAACTAAATTGTTAATAGCATTAACAAAATTTTTTTTTATTTTAAAATTTCCAGGGTCTTTTTTTTACTCTACGACTAGTAAAAAAATTATTTTAGATGAAAAACAAAAAATTTTTTTTAAGTGATCCGTTTGAGAAATTCTGACCCGTATTGGAAATAATCCAATTCTTATATAGAATTTTATTAAAAATTATAGAAAATAATTGAATTCTTTGGAGAAAATTTATTAAAATGTTGTAGGGGAAAGGCTTTTGCAGGTTGCCACACCTAAGCTTTTTTGCTTATATATAACTCATTAAAAAAATGTAATTTATATGAACATACTAAAAAGCTACAAATTTGACCCGTAGATAATTTAAATTGGCAAAAAATAAAATTTTTACATCAAATTTTAAAATAATGTAAAATCAACGTTTCGAAATTTAGGCTTGCAGGTTGACCCACCTTGAAAAATTGATAGTAATATGGAAAACTCAAATAAATTTATTAAATTTCACTTACAATGAAAGTTTCTGAACAAAATAATTTAAATTTAAATTTTTTAAACAATTTATTGTTAGAGTATCTCTATGATTCTACAGGGAGGGATCTCCAACATTTAATCAAACTACACTACTAGAGTTCAAGTTTATTTATTATTAAAGTTATTATTAAAAGAACACACCGTATTACAATTCGTTACACAACTAGTCTGTCAATATATTTCTTGACAACTATCAACAACTAACAACTATCAACTTCCCAACTATCAAACGGGACAAACCCAACCAGGTTACAATCATAACCCGACGACTAACCACACTGAAAAACTGTTGGTAGAGCTGTTCGCCCAATGCGGTGAACTGCTGCGTTAAAAAGAAACGCACAGCTCACTTTATTTTTGGGCGAGTTACTCTCCTTTTTGGGCGAGCAACTCTCCTTTTTGATAGAGCTGCTGACCTTTTTGTCAAGCAGCCGCTCGCCAACGCCATTGGTAGTCAAGTTTAGGAGAGCAACTCGCCTAATTTTGATAGAGCTGTGAGTTTAAAGTTAAGTAGCGCTGCACAACAGTCAATAGCGGAACTGCTCTACCAACAGTTTTTCAGTGCAAAGCCAACTGCCGTCCCCAGCATCGGCGCAACGCTTGCCACACACGGCATTAATGCCAACCTAAACTTAACCTAACCTATTTTTTTGAATAAAAAAATTTTTGTTTCAATTGAAAATCAAACGAAAATGAAAATATGTGAAAATTTATTCCAAATTATCAATTGCATTATTATTAATTGCAAGTGGGGCAACCTGCAAGTCGTAAAGTGAGTTAACCTGCAATTTTGAACTCCATTTTTAAATCGATGGAAAAAAATTAATTCTTGATATTTTAAAAATTCCTTTTGGATTATTAAAACTGTTTCATTTGTTAGCACATGAAAAAGTCACAATTTTAATTTTTGAATTTTTCTACAAGTCAATTCTAGAATTTGTTTAACAAGAAGTTTTTTATTGCTTCCTTTTGCTACAAAAGATCATAAAAAGTAATATCTAATCATTTGACAACAATATCAGTCGCGTTTTTAATTACGGCACTTCTAGAATAAAAAATAACGCATGTGGTTGTTGTTAACTGCTTATAGGTAATTGTAAAGTCTTGAAAAGCTAATGAAAAATTTACTTTGGACGAACAAAAGAAAATTAAAAAAAATTAAATTATCAAACTTTGAAGCATTAGTAAATAATGAAGGTGGCCCTTAATTACCCAATTTACCATAGTATTTAATCGTGTAGAGTAAAAAAATTGTAAATAAATTTTATTTTTTCTACTATTAATATGCAGGATTTTTTGCGTAAAGAAAACGAAGTGGCTATTTCGCCCGTCAATGAAAATGCATGGAAAAAAAGACGGGCGAAATAAGAGAAATAGTTTATTTCGTCCGTCATTAAAAATATATTATGATTACTAATTAAAAATATTTGTAAATTTTTCTGTTTTTATTTTGAGGAGGAAGGAGTCATTCACTTCGGGTTGGAAATTTTTGTTATTATCAAAATATAATTGATAGGAGGGATAATTGTGATATTTTTTGTTTTTTATTTAATTCTAAAAAACCCAAGGTGGATGACTCCTTCCTTCTGAAAAAAACAGAAAAATTTACAAATATTTTCAATTAGTAATCATATATTTTTACTGACGGGCGAAATAGCCACTTCGTTTAAAATAATAGATATCTTAATTTGAAACCAAATTTATCTGAATTCCATTCTATAGCGAAATTGTTTTGAACCGATTTCAAATTACGTTCTTTACCAGATAATAATGTTCAATAAAGAAAATAAATGTAAATTTTTAAACTAAAATTTAAATATAAATGATCTATACCTTTGGGTGATTCGTAACCATACAGTTTTCACAGACGTTTACTCTGTGCTCAAAACAAAATTGGTTAGTTACTTTTCTCCAAGGACATTTACAAAGTCCCATTGTAATTGTTACAAAATGAAAATTATTTAAACAGACTAAAAAGTAGTTATTTATCAATGTTAGACGAAATATACAGCTTCCTCGATTTCTTTATGCAAGATAATAAAAAATAACCTCACTTTCAATTATTGTTATTGTAAACTCAAACTACAACTTGCTTGAACTTATAGAACTGATGATAACCTAAATCAACTTGAAACCAGCCACGTCGTTATTAAGTTGCTTCTACAACTTTTTTCTTGGATGAGAGCGCAATCCCATGTAATACGGAAGCCTCTACCGCTCACGAGTGTGAGAGTGCAGTCCCATGGCACCGTTTTGCGTTTTGTAACTAGGCAATGAGTGCAAATAGAGCAAACATATATCTGTATCTCTCTCACACTCATTGCCTAGTTACAAAACGCAACGCAAAACGCTGTCATGGGACTCCAGCCTGAGGCCGCAGTCCCATGGCAGCGTTTTGCGTTGCGTTTTAATGAGAGAGAATGCAGCAAACGTATTGGGATCCGAAATCATGTGAAACTGACCCACCCCTGTACCCACTTGCGTCCGACATCTTGGTTTCTTATCTCTTTTTTTACATATGTTAGAGAGAGACGAAATGTAAAGACAACTACCGCAAGTGGGTCGACACCAGAGGGCCTACGCAGCTCTGCGGTTCCCAATATTTGCGTCTTTTTCTCTCCCATTACAACGCAACGCAAAACGCTGTCATGGGACTGCGGCCTGAGGGTGGAGTCCCATGACAGCGTTTTGCGTTGCGTTTGGTAACTAGGCCTTGAGTGTGAGAGAGATGGAGATATATTTTAACTATATTTGCACTCATGGCCTAGTTACAAAACGCAACGTAATACGGTGCTATGGGACTGCACCCTGAGGGTGAAGTCCCATGGCAGCGTTTTGCGTTGCGTTTTGTAACTAGGCCATGAGTGCAAATATAGCAAACATATATCTCCATCTCTCTCACACTCATGGCCTAGTTACAAATCGCAACGCAAAACGGTGCCATGGGACTGCACCCTGAGGCTGGAGTCCCATGGCAGCGTTTTGCGTTGCGTTTTGTAACTAGGCAATGAGTGTAAGAGTGATGGAGATATGTGTTTGCTATATTTGCACTCATGGCCTAGTTACAAAACGCAACGCAAAACGGTGCCATGGGACTCCACCCTGAGGGTACGGTTTCCGAACTTTTCGTCAAAGTTAACGAAAAATTCGTGAACTTTTAAAAAATGCTAAAAACAAGAAAAAATAATTTCCAGACACTACTTTTTTATAGTATTTCACTTTATTTGATAACTTGATGCCTATTACGCACCCAACTACACAGAATACACAATTTTATTGCCATTAAAATTCGTAATTCGCTTCACGGGATTCGAACCTAGTACCTATACCCTATAACATAATTTTTCTAATAACTAACCGCCACGGCTAAATCTAGATACACTGTCCTTCGACAAACGAAACGATTAGCTTTGTCTGCTGTAAAACTCAGGACCGTGCAAAGTAGAAAAAGTCCCTTATCGTAACTTTTAATTCATTTTATGAATTATTTGTTTCACAAAGGAAATTAGCAAACAAAAATATTCACTAAGTAATAAAAAACACTGATTCTAAATAATAACTTTCATCAAAGAATTTTCCCGAATGTAAACACCGATGACACCGACTGAATGATGAATGCTTGATCAGTACGGTGTCCCAAAAAAATAAAAAGTTTTTTTTATTGGGTCTCATCCCCTAAAAATCTTTTAATTTGTGTAAAAATAAGAACACAATATTTGGAAATAAAATTTTTTAATATTAACCCGTAGTTCAGAGCCTTTGAACCATAAAAACGCTAAAAATGTAGTGTTTTTTCATTTTTAACATAAATATAAATGTCAAAATATAATGATTAGGGTGTCATTGTAAAGATAATTAAATTACCTTTCGATCCATATGACACAGTATAAGATTCAATGAAAATTAAGAGTGTTACAGTCGATTAAAGATTAAATTTCATGGAAATTTTGATGATTATTAGACACTTAAGTAAATAGTACTTTTTTCACATTGAACAGTAAAAAATATTTAGATTTTAATTTTTTTATTAAGAGTCTAACATTACAAAAATCCGTAATTTAATCGTCGATTAAATTCGTCTCAAAATCCGTTACCCGATTTTTAGACGAATTCGATCGACTTTTATGAAGTTCTTCGCCATTTTGAAATTTGAAAAACTGACATTGGACTCTAAATCATCGACTTCAGTATTTCTTAATCACTGATTTTAGTACGTTTAGTGGTTATATCTAAACTTATTGTTTCAATTTTTGCTGCAAATGTTGAAGGAATGATAAAAATTAAAAAAATAGTTTCGTTCACTAAATCTAGTGTATAATTGTCATATTCAATCAAATCGAGGTCCACAAGGGCTAAAAATTTTCGTAATGTTAGACTCTCAATAAAAAAATTAAAACCTAAATATTTCTTACTGTTTAATGTAAAAAAAAGTACAAGTTACTTAAGGACGCTGCACGGTGGGAAATATTTAAAAGTACGCATAGGCGTAGCGAGCGATTTCTCCTCAACTTCCACTCTTTTCCCCTCTTTTCGTCACTCTTGGTGAAATTTTTTGACTTTGATAATTAATTAAAAAAAATCCAGATTGAAAATGAAAAAAAGGGCGATTTAGGGAAAAATAATATTTAATAGAGAATATTCAACAAGTTTTCTTATGACGATTAGATGTTTCTATGGGCGTGAATATCAATCCGCGTTTTCCAAAACATAGCAAACTGACAGCTCAATATGGGAGGTTAGCCATGGCCGACTATATCAGGTTGCACCGTTTGCGTAGTACAGTAGAAATGAACGTAAGGAACAAAAATATTAAATGTCAATTACACTCTCATTGTTTACTATTACATTTATTATTTGTTTATTTATTTATTATTGTTATTATATCTATTATTATTTATTACTAGCTGTCGTACCCGTCTTCGACGGGTTTCAGTTTCTTCTAATACATTAAATAGCGTGTGTCTACCAGTCTCGAAAAATGGGAAATAGCGGAGAATTTAATTTGACCGGAAAAAATAATAATTAGCTACCATTAACTATTTCATTAGATAAATATTACTATTTTAAATCAGTGATTGACTTTTTATCATCAAATAATTTATTTTTAATGAATTAAAATGCAGAGAACAATGTTTGTCAATTATTTGTAGAAATTTAATTATTGTATTATAAGTTAATCCAAAATTTTCACCAGTTTTTGGAGTTACAATGAAGTCAAATTCGAACTAATTGTATCAGCTGGGAGTATAATAAATTATGGATTTATAATAAACAAAATTTACAACATAACTACTTTTTAAATATCCAAACAAAATTTCCATCCACAATTAATTGTATCATAATTGCTAAAATCTAAATTAAGACCTATATTGCAGGCTGAATTCACAGTTTTCCCGATTAAATTAAATTCCTGCATATTTCCCGTTTTTTCCAGTTGGTAGAACCCCTGTTAAAAGTATTAGTAAAAACAAAAACCCGTCGAAGAGTATTTTCATAAAATAAGTGAATTTTTGTAGCCACTTGTAGATTTATTTAATGTTAATTCTTCTCAAGAAAATTTATATTTGATGAGAAAAGATACACCTGTAAAAATTTGGACAAAGCTGGGAAAAACCGGATAGTTTGTTAAACAAAAATAATAATAGACACCTTGTTTAACTTTTGCCTTTACATAATGCTCAAAACATCCCTAAAAGTTAAATCAAGAATTAAAATAACAAAACTTTTTACTATTTAAGTTTTTTCCCAGTAGCATAATGCAAGTATCTTATCACAGAGGTATTCTTGAATTTCCACAATATCAATTTTATCATAAAAAATCTCCATTTTTAATATTTTCGAAATTTTTGCAATTGAAAATTGTTGATTAATTGGATAAACAAATAATTCTAAATTCCATTATTGTGAAGTCAAAAGTTTATCAGAGACCCCAAAAATACTACTGAATTAAGCTTGATAGTAATTGGTCTGTCAATTATAATTTTTCAATTTTTTTATATTAAAAACATTTTTATACTTATACTTCCATCTTATAGTTACAGGACAGTATTTTTTTCAAAATTATGCTAAAATATGACAAAATAACATGTAATATTTAATTACTGAAAGTTTAAAAGATATACAATAAAAAATATAAAATTTGGAAATTTTCAATTTTTTTAATTTTTTGAAAAAATTGAATACCTCCCGTTCTAATTAATATGTTTAAAATCTGTAAATTTATTGTTTATATATATCTTATAAAAGTTATAACTGATTAATTTACAGCAATCTGTCAAAATTTAAAAAAAAAATTTCGAATTTTTTGGAAAATTTATAATTTTTTTTCATATTAATATTATTTTTTAATTCAATTTATTGTTATATATCTTTATAATCATTTGAATTATTAATAAATTAAAAAATGTATGCCAATCTGCAAAAATTAAAAAAAAAAATTTTTTGAATTTTTTGAAAAATTCATAACTTTTGTTTAGCTCAATATTTTTTCATCAAATATAGCTAATATTTTAAGTTAGACCAATATCTAAAAGATTGCCAAATTTTACTTCAATCGGTCAAGACGTTTTGAAGTTATACGCGAACAAAATTTTGCGGACATACATACATACATACATACATACAGACAGGAAATTTTCTATTACCATTTTTGGATTCTCCGTTGTTCAAATAAATAAATTATGCTATTAAAAATTAATTTTGTGCAATGTACAGACAAAAGTCTGATTTTATTAATATAGATTTTATTTACTTTTTAAAAATATTATTATGGAAAAGTATTAAAACAATAAAGGAAAATTTTTTATGAAAAAATTATTAAACAAATAAAATTTCTAAACAAAAAAAAAGTAAATAATAAAAAATTATGAAATGTATAATTTTAAAAATTTTTAATGGTTATTTTTATTATTGATATTTTTAAGTATATGAAAAATCTAATTTAAATATTCCACAAAATTAGTTTTAAAGTAATTTTTTATAAGGAATTCAACGGTCATAAAATAAAAGCGGACAGAAAATATTTTGACCCTTTTTCAATTATCATTTTTCTTAAAAATTGGTGGATTTCGAAACACACGCGTAATTTGGTAGAAAATATGTTTTTAAATCCATGAAAAGAATTCCAAATGAAATCGATGATTTTCATAATTACCTATAGAAGTATTGTTTTGAAAAAAATCTTTGTTTTTAAACTGAAAATTCTAAAAATAACATTGTTATTCAATTTTTCTATATGGAAAATTATTTGTTTACTTATTTAGTTTCTGATCAAAATTTAATCTTAATTTTTCTGTATTTCTATTTTTCATCAATAAAAATTATGATATGAAATTATTTAGAAAAATAAATGTCAAAAAATGCCCTTTTTTAATAAAAAAAAAGCTGCAATGTATTGAAAAAAGACGAAAATTTAATAATCTACTTCAAAAATTGTTAGAAAAAAATTGCAAACATCAACGTCGTTTTCTCAAGACAAAAATGGTTTTCATAATTGGAAATAAATTCTGAGTACCTCCGTGTTTCAGAAAAAGGACTTTTTTCATAAAAAAGATCCAATTTTATGACAAAAATTATGTTTAATAATATTTTCATAAAAAATTTACATTACTTTGTTTTATACTTTTCCATTATAATATTTCTAAAAAGTAAGAATAATAATAAATAATAATAGATAAATAAACAAATAAATATAATTATTTATATAATATTAAATAATAAAAGTAATGACTTATTATTTTTGTTGATCATCTACGTCCCTACATTACCATAGCGTAAATACTTTCAACACGAAAATGGTGCAACCTGTTATGGTCGGCAAAGGCCTACATCGAGCTGTTGCTTTGTTTTGTAAAACGCGGATTCATATTTACGCTCCTAGAAACATCTAATCGTCATAAGTAAGTTTGAATTATATTCTCTATTAAATATTATTTTTCCTTAAATCGCCCTTTTTTTCATTTTCTGTCTGAATTTTTCAAAATTAATTATCAAAGTCGAAAACTTCCCCTCTTTTGGTGTAATTTTTTACTTTGATAATTAATTTTTAAAAATTCAGACAGAAAATGAAAAAAAGGGCGATTTAGGGAAAAATAATATTTAATAGAGAATATAAAACAAATTTTCTTATGACGATTAGATGTTTCTATGGGCGTAAATATCAATCCGCGTTTTACGAAACATATCAAACTGATAGCTCTATATGAGAAGTTGGACATGGCCGACCATAACAGGTTGCTCCGTTTGCGTGGTACAGTAGGAATGAACGTGAGGAACAAAAATATTAAATGTCAATTACTCTTATTGTTTACTATTATATTTATTATTTGTTTATTTATTTATTATTGTTATTATATCTATTATTATTTATTATTATACTTACTTTTTAAAAATATTATTATGGAAAATTATTAAAACAATAAAGGGAAATTTTTTATGAAAAAATTATTAAACAAATAAAATTACTAAACAAAAAAAGTAAATAATAAAAAATTATGAAATGTATAATTTTTTAAATTATATTAGTTATACAAATTTTTTTAAACAAAATTATTTCAAATACCAAGATTAACTTTTTTTATAGACAATTTGAAAATTAATACACTGGGAATAATATTGACACATTCAGAAAAAATAAATTTTAATGGATAATTTTTTTTTATTATTTATCAACTATAGTTTATTTCTAAAAAAAATTATACATTTCATAATTTTTTATTATTTACTCTTTTTTGTTTAGAAATTTTATTTGTTTAATAATTTTTTCATAAAAAATTTTCCTTTTATTGTTTTAATAATTTTCCATAATAATATTTTTAAAAAGTAAGTATAATAATAAATAATAATAGATATAATAACAATAATAAATAAATAAAAAATAATAAATATAATAGTAAAACAATAACAGGGTTCCTACAGAATCTGGAAATCATGGAAATGGTATGGAATTTTTAAAAGGCTTCTGGAAATCAGGAAAATAATGGAAAAGGCCTGGAACTTTTAAAAGTTTCTAAATTTTTTCTGTTTTCTATTTTTTCTCTTGAATAGAAATTCAAATAATAACAAAGCTAAATGGCATAAAAGAGAAGAAAAAATATTGAATTTTAAGAAATTCGATTTTTCGGATTTTTGATAATTTTATATAATTTTAGATTTTTTACCAAAGAGTCGAGACTATTAAATAAGTAAAGTATTTTCCAAGAGCACAAAAATAATGAAGCTAAATTTTTGATAATTTTCGATTTTTTACCAAAGGGTCGAGACTATTTAATAAGTAGGGTAAAGTGCGGATAGATGCCCCCCCCCCCCAATTCGAAAATTACATCTAAATTCAACAAATATTAATATTTTTAATTGACTATTCGATTTTTACACACTATTACTATTTATCATTAACTAGCTCCTCCGACGGCCGCAAGCGGCCGTCTACGGTGCTAGTTTTTATATGTCCATTTAGGCCAGTCGGTGAGTGCAAAAAGTGCACATAAGTGCAACCTGAAAAGTCGAAGCAGTTTCTTGTAGTTTGAGGGCCCCAAATAAAAGCCCCATAGTTTGCACCACATTTCCGGTTGCGAAAAACGGTGTAAACAATCGCCAAAGTTCGAAAAACATGGTTTTTCGATGACTGTTGCTTCCGGTTAAATTTTAGGGGAAAAAGTTGTGATTGAAAGTTATAGAGCTTGGAAATAGCTTTCAAATGATTGGTCGCAAGTTAAAAAAGCTTAATTAGTTTAGTTGCAAATGAATTTAAACCATTAAAAATAGCACTTTTTTAATTGTTTAATAACTTTGTTAATAATTATCGAATTTGTTTCTAACTTCCCAGAAATATTCCCCTTGCGAGGCTGAATAAATCCAAAAAAAAATCAACTTGATCGGGTAAATAGTTTATGCATAATTCCATTTGTTAACTAAAAACATGTAATTTTTCAACGGAATTTCCCCACTTTTGGACCTGCGAATTTCGTTTTTTTTCTTGGAGACTACAGTTAAGGAGTCTAACTTTAGTTCCATTTAAATGAGAAATTGATTTTTTTTATTTAAGTGCATAGTAATAGACGTTAAAAAACGGTATGTTTTTTTGACATAAACAAATGGAATAACTCGGCCAATTTTCACTTTATCGATTTCGTGTAAAGGGCATTTGATTTCATTTGTTTTCACAAAACTTTTCCAAAAAAAAAATCCGATCTAACTTCAAGAGGTGGAGAGTTAACTTTTTTTAAAAAAAAAATTCCTGACAAGTTAATTATTAATGTTTTTTATTGAAATTCGCACCACTTACAGTTTGATACATGTATTTTATGTAAAAAAATTAAACATAAGGTTTTGTGCATTTTTTTAAAATTTATAACAAGTAAAAGTAAATGTATCCATTTTTCAACCTCTGAACGGCGGAGTGGGGGTACTCGGTGGAGCGTGATTCTCGCCGCCGCAACTGAATTCAGCTGTTCAAATTTGCAAAAATGGTCATAACTTCGTTAATTATTTACCGATTTTTATCTTTCTTTTTTTAATTCGATGTATTTTTTTACGCTGAATCCAAAAATAATTTTATATGTTTTCAAAATACAATATTTTTAATAATAAAAAAGAAAATTTTTTTTAACAACAAATTTTTAATTATTATTTATCATATTTGACAAAAAATTCTTTTCGTACATATAATTCCATTGAATTTAAAATAATATTATGACATAAAAAAATTAAAATTAATTATATATAAGCTTGTAGCATCAGGTACACATATGCACGCCTGTTCAACTATCAATACAACAATGCTACACACTTATAAGTAAATAATTTTATTTTTTTTATGTCATAATATTATTTTAAATTTAATGGAATTATATGTACGAAAAGAATTTTTTGTCAAATATGATAAATAATAATTAAAAATTTGTTGTTAAAAAAAATTTTCTTTTTTATTATTAAAAATATTGTATTTTGAAAACATATAAAATTATTTTTGGATTCAGCGTAAAAAAATACATCGAATTAAAAAAAGAAAGATAAAAATCGGTAAATAATTAACGAAGTTATGACCATTTTTGCAAATTTGAACAGCTGAATTCAGTTGCGGCGGCGAGAATCACGCTCCACCGAGTACCCCCACTCCGCCGTTCAGAGGTTGAAAAATGGATACATTTACTTTTACTTGTTATAAATTTTAAAAAAATGCACAAAACCTTATGTTTAATTTTTTTACATAAAATACATGTATCAAACTGTAAGTGGTGCGAATTTCAATAAAAAACATTAATAATTAACTTGTCAGGAATTTTTTTTTAAAAAAAAGTTAACTCTCCACCTCTTGAAGTTAGATCGGATTTTTTTTTTGGAAAAGTTTTGTGAAAACAAATGAAATCAAATGCCCTTTACACGAAATCGATAAAGTGAAAATTGGCCGAGTTATTCCATTTGTTTATGTCAAAAAAACATACCGTTTTTTAACGTCTATTACTATGCACTTAAATAAAAAAAATCAATTTCTCATTTAAATGGAACTAAAGTTAGACTCCTTAACTGTAGTCTCCAAGAAAAAAAACGAAATTCGCAGGTCCAAAAGTGGGGAAATTCCGTTGAAAAATTACATGTTTTTAGTTAACAAATGGAATTATGCATAAACTATTTACCCGATCAAGTTGATTTTTTTTTGGATTTATTCAGCCTCGCAAGGGGAATATTTCTGGGAAGTTAGAAACAAATTCGATAATTATTAACAAAGTTATTAAACAATTAAAAAAGTGCTATATTTAATGGTTTAAATTCATTTGCAACTAAACTAATTAAGCTTTTTTAACTTGCGACCAATCATTTGAAAGCTATTTCCAAGCTCTATAACTTTCAATCACAACTTTTTCCCCTAAAATTTAACCGGAAGCAACAGTCATCGAAAAACCATGTTTTTCGAACTTTGGCGATTGTTTACACCATTTTTCGCAACCGGAAATGTGGTGCAAACTATGGGGCTTTTATTTGGGGCCCTCAAACTACAAGAAACTGCTTCGACTTTTCAGGTTGCACTTATGTGCACTTTTTGCACTCACCGACTGGCCTAATTGTCCAAGTCCATTATTTCATTAATAATAATATTCAAATTTTTTCAGTTAATAATTTGCTTATTTATATTTGAAATGTTGACGTTTTTTTTGACAATGCAAAATAAGATTTATTATGAGTACTTTCTCTTAACAAAAATAAAATTTATATATTCGCGCTCTTTTTAAATAACATACGACTGCAGCGCCACCTTCACATGTACAAACAATTTTAAAAACACCCTTCTATTAAGATTTTACATCCTAATTGCCCATTCTTTACTTCGATACTTTTCGATACATTCGACCTTTCCACTCCATGTCTTTTTTAAGAAAGGACATATGTAAGGACCAAATACCTACAATAAATAATAAATTAATCAGAACGAAAATTCAAAAGGTCTGTATTTGGCCATATATCCCACCTGGGTGGGTAAGACGCCCCCCGCGGTAAGTTATTATCATTTATTACAACTATATTATTATAAAAAATGGAAAACGTCGATCTAATATGTTTCTCTGATTAAATTGAAACAATTAAATAATTGAAAATATTTTCTTACATGTTAAATATCCTCGATTTTTGTAATGAGGAATTTTGTCCAGCAGTTTGAAAATTTTTGGACATTTTCAGCAATCTGAAATTTTTACATTATTATAACTAATAACCCCGGGGTGCCAGCGAGCTGGTACTTTACAGTAAAATTGTTATGGCCAATAGGTACACAGGAAAAAAAAAGTCTGACTCCGTTTACACCTTAAATTCAGCCCATGTATTTCACATAAGTCTGTCCTTGTCTAACGGGGCTGACTCCGTTTACACCTTAAATTTAGCCTTAAAAAGAGGCTGAAAGTAAGACTTTTTTTTTAGTGTGTATAAAAAAAACTAATAATCCATAAATATAGTTTCTTTCATATTGGAGAACTGAGAAAGGGGACATCTATCCGCACTTTTCCCTAAAGTATTTTCCAAGAGCCCAAAAATAATGAAGCTGAATCCCATAAAAGAGAGGAAAAAATGTTAAATTTTAAAAAATTCGGTTTTTTGAATTTTTGATAATTTTAGATTTTTTACCAAATGGTGGAGACTATTTAATAAGTAAAGTATTTTCCAAGAGCCGAAAAATAATGAAGCTAAATCCCATAAAAGAGAGGAAAAAATGTTGAATTTTAAAAAAATCGGTTTTTCGAATTTTTGATAAATTTTGATAATTTTAGAATTTTCACCAAAGGGTGGAGACTATTAAATATGTAAAGTGTTTTTAAAGAGCCCAAAAATATTGAAATAAGATTTAAAATTCCACTGGAACTTCGTAAGAATTTGACCTGGAAATCATGGAAAAGGTATGGAATTTTAAATTCGGATTTCTGTAGGAATCCTGAATAAGAGTAATTGACATTTAATATTTTTGTTCCTCACGTTCATTCCTACTGTACTACGCAAACGGTGCAACCTGATATAGTCGACCATGACTATAGTCATGGCCGTATAGTCTCCACCCTTTGGTAAAAATTCTAAAATTATCAAAATTTATCATAAATTCGAAAAACCGATTTTTTTAAAATTCAACAGTATTTCTTCTCTTTGATAATATTTAGCTTCATTATTTTTTAGCTCTTGGAAAACACTTTACTTATTAAATAGTCTCGAATCTTTGGTAAAAAATCTAAAATTATCAAAAATTCAAAAATCCGAATTTCTTAAAATTCAACATTTTTTCCTCTCTTTTATGGAATTTAGCTTCATTATTTTTGGGCTCTTGGAAAATACTTTACTTATTTAATAGTCTCGACTCTTTCGTAAAAAATGTAGGGGAGAGTCTCCAGTTGTGAGACGGGTTTTATTTTTGACCCGTAAATTTTAAACGGGTAAACAAAATTGTAAATAAAATACACCGTTCGAAAGGTAACAGAAATACGCAACTTTTATTAAAAGAAAGTATAGTGTTTCGTTGAACTCAAAAAAATTTACGATACATTTTCCGAGCACATCGCTTTTTAAAAAAAAAAAATGTCTCCAGTTGTGAGACACTCATTAAAAATTGCTAAAATTTAATAAGTTTGACATAAAACGTTATGTTTAGTAGAAATAATTAAATATATTAATAATATATATTATTATATACTAAATAATAATATTTATTCGCCAAAATATGACTATCAAATAAACACAATTTAATAGCTTCAACAAGAGCATTAAAATTGATTTCTTCTGAATCAATTGACTTTTTTCCACTTGACATGCCCAAAAATACTAGAAAAAAAATCAAAACAACATTTAAATAGTATGCCTGCAAAGTTGTATTTTTTATGCTGCCCAGATAGGTGACACCGTCTCACAACTGGTGATATGCTGTGTCTCACACTCAGAAATTGGCGCTATTTTGAAAAAGGAAAATTAAATTATTTTCAACCGCAGATTGGAACAATGCAATATTGCATCACAAAATATAAGGAAAACCCTAAAAGAAAATGCATTACATTTACCTTTTCCAATTAATTAACTTGGAAAAAAAGAACTTTGCATTTATTGAAAAAACGCTTTTTAGTCGATTATCACCCTCAGTGTTAGTATTTAACAAAAACAGTTTATATATCCGCTTCGGTGTACACGAAAAAGTTGGCTCTTATAAAAAGAAATGTTTTTATATAAACCAATCGGCTTTTTAATATTGCATGTTAAAAAAAATTGACTGTCTCACAACTGGAGGTGTCTCACAACTGGAGACTCTTCCCTAAAATTATCAAAAATTATCAAATTTCAAAAATCCGAATTTCTAAAAAATTCAACATTTTTTCTCCTCTTTTATGGCATTAGGTTCATTATTTTTGGGCTCTTGGAAAATACTTTACTTATTTAATAGTCTCGACTCTTTGGTAAAAAATCTAAAATTATCAAAAATTCAAAAATAAACATAAAACATGAAAATATAATAGCTTTTTTGTCGATATTTTACATTCGAAAGTTTTATTTACATAATGAAATGTAATTGTTAATAATACTTAAATGAGATCTTTCATAAGAATTTGTTTTTTAATAACAGGCTCATAATTTTGAGAAGTTAAATTGACACCTTCTTTCTCCTTATTATTTTTTAAAAAACTATCAATAACTTTTTATCAGCCATCTAATTTTTAAAAATGAAACGTAAACATTTTTTAGTAATTTACTAATAACAACTATCAAAATGGAAAAAATGGATTGTTTTTAGTCATATAAATTTTTTTAATTTTAGAATCCACATAGCCATAATTTTGTACAATAATAAATTATGAGCAATTTAATTCCAATAAAAAAAATTATAATTTTTTTTCTAGATAGATCTTAAATCTTTATAAATGATTTTTTTATTATTGAACAACCGACTTAAAACACTGTATTATTCATTCTTAATTGATTTTTTCTATACTTGATGGAACTTTTATAAAGTCAAAAAAGGTATTACTATTAAATTATATAGTGAAAAATTTAGTTTTTAATTTTTTTAAGAAGCTTAAAGAATAATAAAATTAGATACGAAAAATTCGAAACGTTAAAAAGTTGTAATCTAATAAACATCCACTATTAGTAATTATTATAATATATTATAATCACGCGTCCAATAATAAATTTAATTCACTTGGCGGGTTTTTTGAAATCTACGAAATTCACCAAAAAAACTAAAATTCTTGAATTCTGTAAATTTTTTTTACCTTTTTTTGGAAAAAAGTAGCATTTAGTAGCTTTTTGACAAAATAAGTAGCAAAAAGTAGGCTTGACCAAAAAAAGTGGAAAAGTGTGTCACTTCGAAGCCTAGCTTCATTATTTTTGGGCTCTTGGAAAAAACTTTACTTATTTAATAGTCTCGACTCTTTGGTAAAAAATGTAAAATTATCGAAAATTATCAAAAATTCAAAAATCCGAATTTCTTAAAACTCAACATTTTTTTCTCTCTTTTATGGCATTTAGCTTCATTATTTTTGGGCTTTTGGAAAATACTTTACTTATTAAATAGTCTCGACTCTTTGGTAAAAAATCTAAAATTATCAAAAAACCAAATTTCTTAAAATTCAACATTTTTTCTTCTCTTTTATGGGATTTAGCTTCATTATTTTTTTGCTTTTGGAAAATACTTTACTTTTTTAATAGACTCGACTCTTTGGTAAAAAATCTAAAATTATATAAAATTATCAAAAATCCGAAAAATCGAATTTCTTAAAATTCAATATTTTTTCTCCTCTTTTATGGCATTTAGCTTCATTATTTTTGGGCTCTTGGAAAACACTTTACTTATTAAATAGTCTCGAATCTTTGGTAAAAAATCTAAAATTATCAAAAATTCGAAAAAATTCAAAAAACCAAATTTCTTAAAATTCAACATTTTTTCCTCTCTTTTATGGGATTTAACTTCATTATTTTTGGGCTCTTGGAAAATACTTTACTTATTTAATAGTCTCGACTCTTTGGTAAAAAATCTAAAATTATGGAAAATTATCAAAAATCCAAAAATCCGAATTTCTTAAAATTCAACATTTTTTCCTCTCTTTTATGGCATTTAGCTTCATTATTTTTAGGCTCTTGGAAAATACTTTACTTATTTAATAGTCTCGACTCTTTGGTAAAAAATCTAAAATTATCAAAAAACCCTTAAAATTCAACATTTTTTCCTCTCTTTTATGGGATTTAGCTTCATTATTTTTGGGCTCTTTAAAAACACTTTACATATTTAATAGTCTCGACTCTTTGGTAAAAAATCTAAAATTATATAAAATTATCAAAAATCCGAAAAATCGAATTTCTTAAAATTCAATATTTTTTCTTCTCTTTTATGCCATTTAGCTTTGTTATTATTTGAATTTCTATTCAAGAGAAAAAATAGAAAACAGAAAAAATTTAGAAACTTTTAAAAGTTCCAGGCCTTTTCCATTATTTTCCTGATTTCCAGAAGCCTTTTAAAAATTCCATACCATTTCCATGATTTCCAGATTCTGTAGGAACCCTGTTATTGTTTACTATTATATTTATTATTTTTTATTTATTTATTATTGTTATTATATCTATTATTATTTATTATTATACTTACTTTTTAAAAATATTATTATGGAAAATTATTAAAACAATAAAAGGAAAATTTTTTATGAAAAAATTATTAAACAAATAAAATTTCTAAACAAAAAAGAGTAAATAATAAAAAATTATGAAATGTATATTTTTTTTAGAAATAAACTATAGTTGATAAATAATAAAAAAAAATTATCCATTAAAATTTATTTTTTCTGAATGTGTCAATATTATTCCCAGTGTATTAATTTTCAAATTGTCTATAAAAAAAGTTAATCTTGGTATTTGAAATAATTTTGTTTAAAAAAATTTGTATAACTAATATAATTTAAAAAATTATACATTTCATAATTTTTTATTATTTACTTTTTTTGTTTAGTAATTTTATTTGTTTAATAATTTTTTCATAAAAAATTTCCCTTTATTGTTTTAATAATTTTCCATAATAATATTTTTAAAAAGTAAGTATAATAATAAATAATAATAGATATAATAACAATAATAAATAAATAAACAAATAATAAATATAATAGTAAACAATAAGAGTAATTGACATTTAATATTTTTGTTCCTCACGTTCATTCCTACTGTACCACGCAAACGGAGCAACCTGTTATGGTCGGCCATGTCCAACTTCTCATATAGAGCTATCAGTTTGATATGTTTCGTAAAACGCGGATTGATATTTACGCCCATAGAAACATCTAATCGTCATAAGAAAATTTGTTTTATATTCTCTATTAAATATTATTTTTCCCTAAATCGCCCTTTTTTTCATTTTCTGTCTGAATTTTTAAAAATTAATTATCAAAGTAAAAAATTACACCAAAAGAGGGGAAGTTTTCGACTTTGATAATTAATTTTGAAAAATTCAGACAGAAAATGAAAAAAAGGGCGATTTAAGGAAAAATAATATTTAATAGAGAATATAATTCAAACTTACTTATGACGATTAGATGTTTCTAGGAGCGTAAATATGAATCCGCGTTTTACAAAACAAAGCAACAGCTCGATGTAGGCCTTTGCCGACCATAACAGGTTGCACCATTTTCGTGTTGAAAGTATTTACGCTATGGTAATGTAGGGACGTAGATGATCAACAAAAATAATAAGTCATTACTTTTATTATTTAATATTATATAAATAATTATATTTATTTGTTTATTTATCTATTATTATTTATTATTATTCTTACTTTTTAGAAATATTATAATGGAAAAGTATAAAACAAAGTAATGTAAATTTTTTATGAAAATATTATTAAACATAATTTTTGTCATAAAATTGGATCTTTTTTATGAAAAAAGTCCTTTTTCTGAAACACGGAGGTACTCAGAATTTATTTCCAATTATGAAAACCATTTTTGTCTTGAGAAAACGACGTTGATGTTTGCAATTTTTTTCTAACAATTTTTGAAGTAGATTATTAAATTTTCGTCTTTTTTCAATACATTGCAGCTTTTTTTTTTATTAAAAAAGGGCATTTTTTGACATTTATTTTTCTAAATAATTTCATATCATAATTTTTATTGATGAAAAATAGAAATACAGAAAAATTAAGATTAAATTTTGATCAGAAACTAAATAAGTAAACAAATAATTTTCCATATAGAAAAATTGAATAACAATGTTATTTTTAGAATTTTCAGTTTAAAAACAAAGATTTTTTTCAAAACAATACTTCTATAGGTAATTATGAAAATCATCGATTTCATTTGGAATTCTTTTCATGGATTTAAAAACATATTTTCTACCAAATTACGCGTGTGTTTCGAAATCCACCAATTTTTAAGAAAAATGATAATTGAAAAAGGGTCAAAATATTTTCTGTCCGCTTTTATTTTATGACCGTTGAATTCCTTATAAAAAATTACTTTAAAACTAATTTTGTGGAATATTTAAATTAGATTTTTCATATACTTAAAAATATCAATAATAAAAATAACCATTAAAAATTTTTAAAATTATACATTTCATAATTTTTTATTATTTACTTTTTTTTTGTTTAGAAATTTTATTTGTTTAATAATTTTTTCATAAAAAATTTTCCTTTATTGTTTTAATACTTTTCCATAATAATATTTTTAAAAAGTAAATAAAATCTATATTAATAAAATCAGACTTTTGTCTGTACATTGCACAAAATTAATTTTTAATAGCATAATTTATTTATTTGAACAACGGAGAATCCAAAAATGGTAATAGAAAATTTCCTGTCTGTATGTATGTATGTATGTATGTATGTATGTCCGCAAAATTTTGTTCGCGTATAACTTCAAAACGTCTTGACCGATTGAAGTAAAATTTGGCAATCTTTTAGATATTGGTCTAACTTAAAATATTAGCTATATTTGATGAAAAAATATTGAGCTAAACAAAAGTTATGAATTTTTCAAAAAATTCAAAAAATTTTTTTTTTTAATTTTTGCAGATTGGCATACATTTTTTAATTTATTAATAATTCAAATGATTATAAAGATATATAACAATAAATTGAATTAAAAAATAATATTAATATGAAAAAAAATTATAAATTTTCCAAAAAATTCGAAATTTTTTTTTTAAATTTTGACAGATTGCTGTAAATTAATCAGTTATAACTTTTATAAGATATATATAAACAATAAATTTACAGATTTTAAACATATTAATTAGAACGGGAGGTATTCAATTTTTTCAAAAAATTAAAAAAATTGAAAATTTCCAAATTTTATATTTTTTATTGTATATCTTTTAAACTTTCAGTAATTAAATATTACATGTTATTTTGTCATATTTTAGCATAATTTTGAAAAAAATACTGTCCTGTAACTATAAGATGGAAGTATAAGTATAAAAATGTTTTTAATATAAAAAAATTGAAAAATTATAATTGACAGACCAATTACTATCAAGCTTAATTCAGTAGTATTTTTGGGGTCTCTGATAAACTTTTGACTTCACAATAATGGAATTTAGAATTATTTGTTTATCCAATTAATCAACAATTTTCAATTGCAAAAATTTCGAAAATATTAAAAATGGAGATTTTTTATGATAAAATTGATATTGTGGAAATTCAAGAATACCTCTGTGATAAGATACTTGCATTATGCTACTGGGAAAAAACTTAAATAGTAAAAAGTTTTGTTATTTTAATTCTTGATTTAACTTTTAGGGATGTTTTGAGCATTATGTAAAGGCAAAAGTTAAACAAGGTGTCTATTATTATTTTTGTTTAACAAACTATCCGGTTTTTCCCAGCTTTGTCCAAATTTTTACAGGTGTATCTTTTCTCATCAAATATAAATTTTCTTGAGAAGAATTAACATTAAATAAATCTACAAGTGGCTACAAAAATTCACTTATTTTATGAAAATACTCTTCGACGGGTTTTTGTTTTTACTAATACTTTTAACAGGGGTTCTACCAACTGGAAAAAACGGGAAATATGCAGGAATTTAATTTAATCGGGAAAACTGTGAATTCAGCCTGCAATATAGGTCTTAATTTAGATTTTAGCAATTATGATACAATTAATTGTGGATGGAAATTTTGTTTGGATATTTAAAAAGTAGTTATGTTGTAAATTTTGTTTATTATAAATCCATAATTTATTATACTCCCAGCTGATACAATTAGTTCGAATTTGACTTCATTGTAACTCCAAAAACTGGTGAAAATTTTGGATTAACTTATAATACAATAATTAAATTTCTACAAATAATTGACAAACATTGTTCTCTGCATTTTAATTCATTAAAAATAAATTATTTGATGATAAAAAGTCAATCACTGATTTAAAATAGTAATATTTATCTAATGAAATAGTTAATGGTAGCTAATTATTATTTTTTCCGGTCAAATTAAATTCTCCGCTATTTCCCATTTTTCGAGACTGGTAGACACACGCTATTTAATGTATTAGAAGAAACTGAAACCCGTCGAAGACGGGTACGACAGCTAGTAATAAATAATAATAGATATAATAACAATAATAAATAAATAAACAAATAATAAATGTAATAGTAAACAATGAGAGTGTAATTGACATTTAATATTTTTGTTCCTTACGTTCATTTCTACTGTACTACGCAAACGGTGCAACCTGATATAGTCGGCCATGGCTAACCTCCCATATTGAGCTGTCAGTTTGCTATGTTTTGGAAAACGCGGATTGATATTCACGCCCATAGAAACATCTAATCGTCATAAGAAAACTTGTTGAATATTCTCTATTAAATATTATTTTTCCCTAAATCGCCCTTTTTTTCATTTTCAATCTGGATTTTTTTTAATTAATTATCAAAGTCAAAAAATTTCACCAAGAGTGACGAAAAGAGGGGAAAAGAGTGGAAGTTGAGGAGAAATCGCTCGCTACGCCTATGCGTACTTTTAAATATTTCCCACCGTGCAGCGTCCTTAAGTGTCTAAAAAATAAAAATCATCAAAATTTCCATAAAATTTGATCTTTAATCGACTGTAACACTCTTAATTTTCATTGAATCTTAAACTATGATATATGGATCAAAAGGTAATTTAATTATCTTTACAATGACACCCTATTCATTATATTTTGACATTTATATTTATGTTAAAAATGAAAAAACACTATATTTTTAGCGTTTTTATGGTTCAAAGGCTCTGAACCACGGGTTAATATTAAAATTTTTTATTTACAAATATTGTGTTCTTATTTTTACACAATTTGAAAGAATTTTAGGGGATGAGACCCAATAAAAAAAAACTTTTTATTTTTTTGGAACACCCTATTGATCAGCCATATTTGATGCGCATTACGAACTGCGCATACTACTGACACTCGCGAGTTCACGATTTTTTCGTGAACTTGTACCTCTACTTTTGACGAACTACTCTTCCTTAACAGTTCATCAAAAATTCATTAACTTTGTTTCAGTTTTTCGTTGACGTTCGCCATTTCTAATCAAAAGTGAATGAAAATTTTGAAATTTTGTGTCCCATCCAAAAGTGATATACTAGTTCACGAAAGATTCGTGAACTTTTTTTTTCCGTGTAATGTCGTTTTAGCTTGTGAAACATAGGAACACGTTTAGGCCAGTCGGTGAGTGCAAAAACTGCCCAAAAATGCAAACAGCAAAGTCTCAACGGTTTCTGGTAGTTTGGGGGCTCCTTATAAGAGCCCCACAGTTTGCTCTCGATTTCCGGGTGCGAAAAACAGTGTAAACAATCGCCAAAGTTTGTAAAATATGGTTTTTCGATGCTCGTTGCTTCCGGTTAAGTTCTAGGGGAAAAAGTTGTGATTAAAAGTTATAGAGCTTGGAAATACCTTTCAAATGATGGGTCATATGTTAAAAAAGGTTAATTAGTTTAGTTGCAAATGAATTTAAACCATTAAAAATAGCACTTCTTTAATTGTTTAATAACTTTGTTAATAATTATCGAATTTGTTCATAACTTACCAGGAAAGTTCTCCTTGCGTAGCTGAATAAATCCCAAAAAAAATTAACTAGATCGGAGAAATAGTTTATGCATAATTCCATTTGTTAACTAAAAACATGTAATTTTTCAACAGAATTTCCCCACTTTTGGTACATGGAAATTCGATTTTTTTTTTGAAAGTACACTTAAGAAGTCAAACTTTCATCCTATTTAAATGGCCAATTGATTTTTTTTATCTAAGTGCATAATAAAAAGGGTTAAAAAAGAGTGTGTTTTTTGTCATAAACAAATGGAATTACTCAGCCAATTTTCACTTTATCAATTAGCTATAAACGGCATATAATTCCATTTGTTTCCACAAAACTTTTCAAAAAAAAAAATCCGACTTAACTTGAAGGGGGGGGGGAGTTAACTTTTAAAAAAAAAAAATTCCTGAGAAGTTAATTATTAATATTTTTTATTGAAACTCGCACGACTTTTAGTTCAAAACATGTATTTTATGAAAAAAAATTGAACTTAACGTTTTGTGCTTTTATTTTTCATTTATATCAAGTGAAAGTACTTGAATATTTTTTTCAACCCTTGGATGGCGGAGTGGGGAACTCGGTACGCGGGAATTTCGCCCGCCACAAACAGAATTCAGCCGTCAAATTCACAAAAATGGTCATAACTTCGTTAATTATTGACCGATTTTAATCTTTTTTTTTTAATTCCATGTATTTTTTTATGCTGAATCCAAATATGAATTTATATATTTTTTAAATAAAATATTTTTTGTGGAAATAAAAAAATTTTTTTTTAACAACAAATTTTTATTATTAGGTATTTATTATATTTAACAAAAATTTTTCTTCGTACATCTTATTTCATTTAATATAAAATAATGTTATTTAAAAAAAAAAACTGAAATTATTTACCAATAAGCGTGTAGCATCGAGTTTAAGCGTTGTAGTGGCAAAATAATTATTTTTTATGGGTTAAAGTAATTTTATTAACTTTTTTTTAAATAAAAACAAAGGTGTGTTATAAAAGAAACAATATTATCTTTTTTATTAAATACTATTTACAATAAACATATTTTTAATCATCCATACACTCAACATTCATTTTAGCATTATCATTATGATTAAAAATATGTTTATTGTAAATAGTATTTAATAAAAAAGATAATATTGTTTCTTTTATAACACACCTTTGTTTTTATTTAAAAAAAAGTTAATAAAATTACTTTAACCCATAAAAAATAATTATTTTGCCACTACAACGCTTAAACTCGATGCTACACGCTTATTGGTAAATAATTTCAGTTTTTTTTTTTAAATAACATTATTTTATATTAAATGAAATAAGATGTACGAAGAAAAATTTTTGTTAAATATAATAAATACCTAATAATGAAAATTTGTTGTTAAAAAAAAATTTTTTTATTTCCACAAAAAATATTTTATTTAAAAAATATATAAATTCATATTTGGATTCAGCATAAAAAAATACATGGAATTAAAAAAAAAAGATTAAAATCGGTCAATAATTAACGAAGTTATGACCATTTTTGTGAATTTGACGGCTGAATTCTGTTTGTGGCGGGCGAAATTCCCGCGTACCGAGTTCCCCACTCCGCCATCCAAGGGTTGAAAAAAATATTCAAGTACTTTCACTTGATATAAATGAAAAATAAAAGCACAAAACGTTAAGTTCAATTTTTTTCATAAAATACATGTTTTGAACTAAAAGTCGTGCGAGTTTCAATAAAAAATATTAATAATTAACTTCTCAGGAATTTTTTTTTTTTAAAAGTTAACTCCCCCCCCCTTCAAGTTAAGTCGGATTTTTTTTTTTGAAAAGTTTTGTGGAAACAAATGGAATTATATGCCGTTTATAGCTAATTGATAAAGTGAAAATTGGCTGAGTAATTCCATTTGTTTATGACAAAAAACACACTCTTTTTTAACCCTTTTTATTATGCACTTAGATAAAAAAAATCAATTGGCCATTTAAATAGGATGAAAGTTTGACTTCTTAAGTGTACTTTCCAAAAAAAAAAAATCGAATTTCGATGTACCAAAAGTGGGGAAATTCCGTTGAAAAATTACATGTTTTTAGTTAGGGATCATCCATAAACCACGTAGCTCCGATTTTTGAACTTTTCGACCCCTCCCCTCCCCCACGTAGCTTAACGTAGCATATTACCGAACCCCCTCCCCCCCCCTACTTAATGGAACGTAGCTTTTTTCTTTTTTTGAATATTAAAATCTCTTTTCTAAAAATAATCAATAAAATCGTATTGAAACATAGTAAACAATATTAAATGTTTTTAAATCACAGTTTATTTTTTTCTTTTGACAAGTAAGAGTTTGATACAAGACTAATTCTTAATTGTAATCAATATATATATATATATATATATATATATATATATATATATATATATATATATATATATATATATATATATATATATATATATATATATATATATATATATATATATATATATTTAATATTTAATTATATATTATATATTATATATTATATATTTAATATATATTTATTTATATATTTATATATATATTATTAAATATGTATATTTTTTCATCACTATATATATATATATATATATATTTATAGTATATTTATTCCACATGAAAAGGGCCTATATTGTCGGTTCTAGTTTTCGAGATAATCGCAATTTAGTAATTTTGGAGCAAAATCTTAATTTTTAAAAATTTTTTATTATCAATCTACATGTTTTAACAAGTCGAATTATGCGGTTTTCATTAATTTATCGATAATTTAACTGTTTGATTTCATTGGTTCTTTAGAAAAATGAAAAGGGCCCATTTTGGCGGTCATTTGCAAAAGTAATCCGTATTTTAAAAAATGGTGGTGTGGAAAAAATTTAAAATCTCTTGATTTTTCATCTTTAAGGTGTCCTGGACTGTAAACAATTCTTATCTGAAAACTATTTCTCCGATCTAGTTAATTTTTTTTGGGATTTATTCAGCTACGCAAGGAGAACTTTCCTGGTAAGTTATGAACAAATTCGATAATTATTAACAAAGTTATTAAACAATTAAATCAATTGACGATTCGATGTTTTAAGCATTCGACCATTTGACGATTCGATGTTTTTAGCATTGGACGAAATGACGATTAGACGTTTTGACGATTCGACCATTTGCCGATTCGATGTTTTTAGCATTCTTTAAAAAAGATATTTTATTTAAATCAATTATATTTTACTACATTTAGATTTGACAGACATTTGTTAAATTACAATTTATACAAATTAAAAATTATAACACTTTAAAATTAGCAGGTTTTTATAAAATTATAAAAAAGAAACTTTGGCTTATACAACTATTTTATCAGTTGAAAGTTTGCGTGAAAAAATTTTATAATTGCTTATGATTATAGAAAATGCGAATTGGATTTCGAACTTTTGACGATTCGACGTTTTTATTATTCGACGTTTTGAGCATTCGACGAATTAAGGCCGCAGTCCCATGGCAGCGTTTTGCGTTGCGTTGTAATGAGAGAGAATGCAGCAAACGTATATTTGCGTCTTTTTCTTTCCCATTACGACGCAACGCAAAACGCTGCCATGAGACGCATGAATATCCCCTAATCGCCAAGTCGTCGAATGATCAAATAGTCGAATGCCAAGTAATCGAATTGACAAAACGTCGAATGCTAAAAACATCGAATCGGCATTTAGTCGAATGCTTAAAACATCGAATTGTCAATACGTCGAATGTTCAAAACGTCGAATTATCAATTCGTCGAATGTTAAAAATATCGAATCGTCAATATGACGAATGTTCAAAACGTCGAATTATCAATTCGTCGAATGTTAAAAACATCGAATTGTCAATACGTCGAATGTTCAAAACGTCGAATGATAAAAACGTCGAATGCTAAAAACAACGAATCGTCATGTAGTCGAATGCTAAAAATATCGAATCTTCAGTTAATCGAATGCTAAAAACATCGAATTCTCAATTCGTCGAATGTTCAAAACGTCGAATGTTTAAAACGTCGAATGCTAAAAACGTCGAATGTTCAAAATATCGAATGCTCAAAACGTCGAATGATAAAAACGTCGAATGCTAAAAACTTCAAATCGTCATTTAGTCGAATGATAAAAAAATCGAATCGTCAATACTTCGAATGCTAAAAACATCGAATTGTTAATTCATCGAATGCTTAAATCATCGAATTTTCCATTCGTCGAATGTTCAAAACGTCGAATGATCAAAACGTCGAATGCTAAAAACGTCGAATTCTCAAATCGTCGAATGCTCAAATAATCGAAACGCCATCTGTTCGAAATGGCAAGTAGTAGAATGGTAAAGTAGTCGAAACGCCATCTGTTCGAATTGCCAAGTAGTAGAATGGTAAAGTAGTCGAATGTTCAAAACGTCGAATGATAAAAATGTCGAATGCTCAGAACATCGAACTGTTAATTCATCGAATGCTCAAAACGTCGAATGATAAAAACGTCGGATGCTAAAAACATCGAATCGTCAAAAGTTCGAAAAAGTTCTTTGTCTTCAGTAGACATTAACTTAAAACAAAGAACTTTTTCGAACTTTTGACGATTCGATGTTTTTAGCATTCGACGTTTTTATCATTCGACGTTTTGAGCATTCGACGAATTAAGGCCGCAGTCCCATGGCAGCGTTTTGCGTTGCGTTGTAATGAGAGAGAATGCAGCAAACGTATATTTGAGTCTTTTTCTCTCCCATTACGACGCAACGCAAAACACTGCCATGGGACCTCCAGCCTAACAGTTCGATGTTCTGAGCATTCGACGTTTTGATCATTCGACGTTTTGAGCATTCGACGAATTAAGGCCGCAGTCCCATGGCAGCGTTTTGCGTTGCGTTGTAATGAGAGAGAATGCAGCAAACGTATATTTGCGTCTTTTTCTCTCCCATTACGACGCAACGCAAAACGCTGCCATGGGACTCCAGCCTAACAGTTCGATGTTCTGAGCATTCGACGTTTTTATCATTCGACTACTTTACCATTCTACTACTTGGCAATTCGAACAGATGGCGTTTCGACTACTTTACATTTCGAACAGATGGCGTTTCGACTATTTGAGCATTCGACGATTTGAGAATTCGATGTTTTTAGCATTTGACGTTTTGATCATTCGACGTTTTGACAGGGATGGGTTTTGACGCGTCACTCGAGGTTTTATACGTATAATACATTTTCGACGTATTATACGTATAAAACTAGGTAAAATACATAATCATGATGGCAGACTTATTTTGACATATTTACCCTCTTTACCATAACCTGAAATGTTTGTTATTTATTATTTATATTCCCATTATTCCTATATTTAAATTTAAAACAAAATTTTAATTGATAAAAAAAGTTTTGCACTACTATGACACTAGTGAATATACGTTATGTTGTATGCTTATATATACATCATATACATATATTACTGTGACGGCTATGATTAAATTTCTAAATAAAAGAAATTAAATATGTAAAGATTTTAATTAATAAACATTTTATTTTACTATTAACAAAACGATAAAAATTTTTTTAATTTAAAAACAAAGAAATTTTAAAATACCACCTTTCAGTTACTGAGTTACGTCATCACATGTAATATACATAATGTAGAAAACCTAGGACGTAATATACGTAGTATTATACATGTATAAAGCCACGTATTATACATCATGTATTATACGCACCCATCCCTGCTCGACGTTTTTATCATTCGACGTTTTTAGCATTCGACGTTTTAAAAGCCAACGCAGAATAGATCTGTAACTGGAACCGCAATCGTAACCGTAAGCGTAAGAATGAGTTAGAGAAGGATAAACAATATACCTATCCTTCTCTAACTCATTCTTACGGTTACGCTTACGATTGCGGTTCCGGTTACAGATCTATTCTGCGTTGGCCTTAAACATTCGACGAATTGAGAATTCGATGTTTTTAGCATTCGACGTTTTTATCATTCGACGTTTTGAACATTCGACGTATTGACAATTCGATGTTTTAAAGGGTCGTTCCAGAATGAGCTAAAACGCAACGAAGACGCGACGCGTCCCAATGCTAATCAAATGGAGACGCGTCGCGTCTTCGTTGCGTTTTGGCTCATTCTGGAACGACCCAAAGGTGAGAACAGAATCCATGGGAACGCGAACGTGAACGTGTACGCGAACGTATGACGTCACAATGTTAAGGCGAGAACAGAATAGCCTACGTGAACGTGTAACGTGCTGACGTCACAATGTTATTCAAATGGGTCACGTGACCACGTTCACGTTAACGTACACGTTTTCATAGGCATTCTGTTCTCGCCTTTAAGGCGAGAACAGAATAGCCTACGTGAACGTGTAACGTGCTGACGTCACAATGTTAACTAAATGGGTGACGTCATACGTTTACGTTCACGTCGCTCGCGTACCCATGGATTGTGTTCTCGCCTTTATTCAAATGGGTGACGTCATACGTTCGCGTACACGTTCACGTTATTCTGTTCTCACCTTAAGGTTGAGTCCACAATAGCACTTTTGAACGGGATGTAAACGTAATGAAACAATATACTTAGCATTGTTTCGTTTCGTTTACGTTCCGTTCAAGAGTGCTATTGTGGACTCAACCTTAAGGCGAGAACAAAATAGCCTACGTGAACGTGTAACGTGCTGACGTCACAATGTTATACAAGTCGGTTCTACAATGGGCACGTCGGACGTGGTCGTCTGACGTGCCGTGCTGACGTCACCCATGCTATTCAAATGGGTGACGTCAGCACGGTACGTCAGACGTCCACGTCCGACGTGCCCATTGTAGAACCGACTTCAAATGGGTCACGTGACCACGTTCACGTTAACGTACACGTTTTCATAGGCATTCTGTTCTCGCCTTTAAGGGTGGATTCCCATGACAGCGTTTTGCGTTGCGTTGTAATGGGAGAGAAAAAGACGCAAATATACGTTTGCTGCATTCTCTCTCATTAAAACGCAACGCAAAACGCTGCCATGGGACTGCGGCCTAACATTCGACGAATTGCGATAATCCGACGTTTTGAACATTCGTCGTATTGACGATTCGATATTTTTAATATTCGACTAATTGATAAATCGACGTTTTGAACATTCGACGTATTGACAATTCGATGTTTTTAGCATTCGACTAAATGCCGATTCGATGTTTTTAGCATTCGACGTTTTGTCCATTCGATTACTTGGCATTCGACTATTTGATCATTCGACGACTTGGCGATTAGGGGATATGCATGCGTCTCATATGCATGCGTCTCCAAAAAAAAGTTGTTGTAAAAAGCCCCTTAGAAGAAAGATAAAGGAAAATGTCAGCCATATATTCTATGATAAGTTCTATTACACGGAAAAACATTATATCACAGGAAAGCAAAAAAAAATTTTCACTTTCAAGTGTTACTAGAATTAAAGAAAGTAAGTTATAAAAAAATTTGTTGATTTACTTTAGAAAAACTCCTTCTCAATACCAATTATTTATTTGGTATGGAGTCAAAAGTTCCAAAAGAGAAGTTCCAATTCCGAAGGATCCAAATTATTATTTTCCCAAATGATATTTTTTCCAAAGTATTATTTTTCCAAAGGCCATTTTTACCAAAGTATTATTTTTCCAATAGTCGTTTTTTCCAAACATTGTTTTTTTATTTTTTAAATTTCAAATCAAAAATTTCATTCAACGTGTGCTCATTCCAAAATTATGTTGTGAAATTAAAATTTTTTTTTCAAATTTAAAAATAGTAAGCAGTGAAATTATATTAAATTGTAAATTAGTAAAATTAGAAATTTTATTTAAACTATAAAATAGTGAACAGTGAAATTATATTAATTAAATTGTAAATTAGTAAAATTAAAAATTTTATTTTAATTTAAAATTTTATATAAACTATAAAATAGTGAACAGTGAAATTATATTAATTGTAAATTTTAATTATGGTAGAATTAATACAAGACGGAAAAAAATTATTTACATATCGAAGGATTTCTGTATTACAAGCATTTAGATAGAAGAAATGTGAAATATTGGAGATGCCTTATTTTTTCAAACAACTCCAATACTTTTCACTTATTTAACAATTCAACACTTTTTATTTTGGAAATTTCACACTTTGGTAAATTTATATTTTGGACTTTGGAACTTTTGTAATTTGGAAAAATAAATTTTGGATCTTTTCATTTTGGAACTTTTTTCTTGGAATTTTTCGATTGGAACTTCCGTTTTGGAACTTTTGTACCCCAATCATTTATTTTTTGTCTCTAAGTTCGTCTAAGTAGGGTAAAGGATAGTTACCACATGCGTTATTAAAAACGATAATAATTATAGCAATACGTTATTAAAATATGTTTTAATATATATTAATATTCTAAAATTCAATATTTGGAAGCCAATATAGTAGAAGTAATATTTAACTTGTTTATATTTTCGTTAATATTATACTTTGTGAGAAGATAACCTCAAAAACTTGACAGTTTAGCGTATAGAAAGGTGAAAAACAAAACCACAAAGTAAAATATCACTGTAAAAAAATTTTCTGTAAACTTAATACTCTGAAAGTAGGATGAATGTTACCTACTTTCAGAGTAGCGATTTTACTAAATTCTAAGTAACAACTATACACGTTATGTTTTTTTACAATTATTTGTAAAGTTACAACCGCGGTTGTAATTATGCCACACTGAATGTAGGTAATATTTAGTCCCTCATTCAGAGTAGTAAATTTACAGAAAATTGTAAAATTGACACATTTAAAGTATTAATTTTACCAAAGATAACTTAGATTCCCTACTTTTAAAGACGATATTTTACAGAAATTTTTTTTTACAGTCCATGACTTACACTGTAAAAAAAATTTTCTGTAGATTTACAGTTTTGTTCAGAATTTTACAGAAACTTGTTAAATAACGTCTTTAAAAGTAGTGAATTTAAAATCCCTTCTGTAAAATTAATACTTTCAATGTCTCAATTTTACAATTTTCTGTAAATTTACTACTCTGAAAGTAGGTAATATTTTTGTCTTTTTATTACCTACTTTCAGAGTAGTAAATTTACAGAAAATTGTAAAATTGAGACATTGAAAGTATTAATTTTACAGGAGGGATTTTAAATTCACTGCTTTTAAAGACGTTATTTTACAAGTTTCTGTAAAATTCTGAACAAAACTGTAAATCTACAGAAAACTTTGTTTACAGTGTATATGTATAAAATTCAAAGCGAAATGTAAACTAACCTAAAAACTAATTTAATCTTATATGTAAATCTCATTTCATATGATAGGTTATATTTACTCCAGTTTATTTGAGCGTGGTGCAGAATTGTTCTTTTTAACATTTAGAAAGGGCATGTGTCAAGCATTTAAAATATTTTAAGACTGCCGTGTCTAAAGACGTAGTTACTAAAAGTTTTATGCATTATAAGCACCCACTCTGTTCGAATAATTTTTCCGATTTTTCTTTTCTATTTGACGTCTTTATAAATAATATATATATAATATAATATATTGTAATAAAATAAAGAGAAAGTTAATGTTTAATGAAATATATATGTAAAAGGTAGTTTTTGAAAAAGTTAGTATTATAGTATAATTTGAAAATAATTATGACTATACTTCCTACTTTAAAGTTTGTTTATAAATATTTGAATATTGTTAATGAGATATGTTATTGCAAAAATATTATCAACGATTAGAGTTTAGTGTATAATTATTAATATATTATTCAGTGGTTATTTTAATTAAAAAATTTGTAAATGTTAAAGAAAAAGGAAAGAAAAGTGGTAAAATCTAGAACATTAGGAATACAAATGTTTGTACATTTGAATTTATACAACAACATATCGATTTCATAAAGCTTCTTTCATCGGACTGGTCCTTTTCAAGAGGAAATACATTATTCTTCGGATTCCAGAAAGTCGAACAGAATAACACTGTAAGAAAAAGAGTTGCAGTAATTCCTGATTTTGAAATAAAAGTTTTTATTGATGATAATTTAATTCCATTCTGTGAATTTATTCGTGTTATGAGTATAGCAGAATTTGGAAAATTATTGAAACTTGTCGATAATTATCATTTAATTTGAAAATTTTATAATCAATTTTTTTTAATTCTCAGCAATATATTTTATTCTAAATTGCAGAAAAATATTATTTATTATAATGTCTATTATATTATGGGCATGATTTTTTATTTTAACTTTTGAGTATTAATATATGTATTGAATTTTTCAAGTACAAATCTTTTGGCTTTTTAATTTTATGTTATGATTTTTGATACATTTTTCTTTGAACAGAAATTACTTTTTTTCAATATTTTCATTATGCAATGTAATTAACGTTATAATAAAATAGTCTAACATTCAGAAATTTATTTATACTCTGTGAAATGCGGTTTATTATAAACCCTTAAAATACACATTGAGTACAGATCGCCCCAGTGTTTTTTTAAATGCATTCCATTTTTAAACGCGTGTAATTGTTTATTGTTAAATATTTTTTAATAAATTAATTTTATATGTACAGAACTACTTTTTTCATATTCCTTAGAACATTTTCTATCGATTAAAAAAAATCGACTGAATTTCATTAATTTGAGACAAAGATATAAGGTTTCAAAGTATCGCAGGGTACAAATCGCCCTAATGTGTTTTTGAACTGTGTACTTTAAGGGTTAAAAGTGATATAAAATTATTTTTTGGAATTAATTTAAAATGCAAATTTTGAATTGTTTTTATTAATCGTGAATTACAGCATAATTTTTGTAACCTGAACAGTCATTATCGTCAAAATGAAGATGTAAAACAAAAAATTTTTTCTTTTAACGTTATTCCATTTGGAATAACACTTCTCCAAAGTTCAATCATTTCTAGTTCATTTCAGGCCATAAAGAATATAGAATGGATTTTAATGCTGTTATTTTGTAAAAATATTTTTTAATAATTATCACAGTTGGTCCCCTTTTCCCCTTTTACTGATGGGTCAAAATTCGTGAAGTGGGCAACTAATTTTTAGTTGATCAATATTTTTCATGAAATATATGTTTTTCTGTTTGAAATAATAAATAAAAAATACAAGTTGAACAGTTTTGCAAAATTCGTTTTTTTGTTGTACATATTGTTAAACAAACTTTTTTGCATGAATTTAGAAAAGTTTTTTTTTTAATAAAGTAATAGGTAAAATTTAATGATTTTTGGAATCATTATATAAAAATAACACGATTTTTGAATAACATTTTTCATTTTAAAACTTAACGTAATTTAATAAAATTATAAACAATTTATTTAAACAAATGAAAATAAATGCAACTTCTCGATCTGTTATTTTATTTTTCAAAAATGAATATTGTTCCTTATTTAATGCCCAAGTATTACCAAAAAGAAAAAATTGGTATTTTACATTTGTTCAAAAGAAATAAATAATTATGTTAATAACAATAAGCATTAGAAAATCATAAAATCTTAAAAATATTTTTTTTAGCTTTATTAATTAAGAAAATTAATTAAAAAACCTATTAAAATAATGTTTGAGTGTTTTTGATGTATGAAAAAAGTATGACAATTTATTAAATTATTTAAACAATTAATTGTTGTTATTTTTTTTAATCTGTACTTAAGGCTAGAAATCTCTAGTTTTTTCTCAATAATTGTGCAATTTGTCAAGAGTAAAACATCTGGTAATGATAAAAAATAAAAAATAAATTAATTAAACATTGTTTAAACAATTAATTGTTATTTTTCTCATAAAGTGTACTTAGGACTAGAAATATCTAGTTTTTTTTAAATTCAATCAACTGAAAAATTAAATAAAAAAAAATAATAAAATAAATGTTAATAAATTGTTTAAACAATGGTTAAATAATAAATTTTTAGTTTTTCTATTATACTTAAGTGTTTAAGTAATATAAAAAATGTCACAATTAAGAAAAAACAAGGAAGTTATAGTTTTAAGTACAGTAAATTAAAAAATTAATAGAATAAATTGTTTAAACAATGTTTAAATATTTAATTTTTTGTTTTTCTTCGATACTTAAATGTGGTAGTTACAAGAAAATGCACAATACAGAAAAAAATAGAAATTTCTAATCCCAAGTACAATTTATGAAAAATGTAACAACAATTAATTGTTTAGACAATGTTTAATTAATTTTTTTTTATCATTAGCAGATGTTTTACTCATGACAAATTGCACAATTATTGTGAAAAAACTGGAAATTTCTAGCCCTAAGTGCAGATTTAAAAAAATAAGAACAATTAATTGTTTAAACAATTTAATAAATTGTTATACTTTTTTTATACATCAGAAACACTCAAACATTATTTTAATAGGTTTTTTAATTAATTTTCTTAACTAATAAAGCTAAAAAAAATATTTTTAAGATTTTATGATTTTTTAATGCTTATTGTTATTAACATAATTATTTATTTCTTTTGAACAAATGTAAAAACCAATTTTTTCTTTTTGGTAATACTTGGGCATTAAATAAGGAACAATATTCATTTTTGAAAAATAAAATAAGAGATCGAGAAGTTGCATTTATTTTCATTTGTTTAAATAAATTGTTTATAATTTTATAATTAAAAATTTAAATTTAAAATTTTTTTTTAATTTTATCAAATTACGTTAAATTTTAAAATGAAAAATGTTAATAGAAAATCGTGTTATTTTTATAGAATCATACCAAAAATCATTAAATTTTACCTATTACTTTATTAAAGAAAAAACTTTTCTAAATTCATACAAAAAAGTTTGTTTAACAATATGTACAACAAAAAAACGAATTTTGCAAAACTGTTCAACTTGTATTTTTTATTTATTATTTCAAACAGAAAAACATAAATTTCATGAACAATATTGACCAACTGAAAATTAGTTGCCCACTTCACGAATTTTGACCCTGATGAGAAATAAAATTTTTTAATTTTTTAAAAATATATTCCAATGTATGATCATGAAATTTAGATTCAATTTTTGAATTTAGCATGTTTTTTTTAATTCAGACTATTGACACCATCACACAATATAAAGTTTTTTTACTGTTTGCGACTTATATAATACACTCGGATCGCAAAGTTTCAGTACATTTGGACTATTTGCTTTTAAATGCTTACTTCACTTCAAATTTAAATATTTATATAAAAATTGATTTAAAAGCTATTAAACTAGGATCATTTTGCGGTTTACTAAATTTAGAATCAAATGGCCCAAAATATAACCAATTTAATAATGTAAATATGAAAATATAGTTAATTGATAAAATAAATGAATAGATATGACGAACTTGCAATTTATATTGTTTAAAAAATTTAGAGCAAGAGAAGTTAATTTTATAGATTTCGAAATCGCTATTTTCACAAAATAGTTCTTGGCCAATTCGATCTAAATGTATTAAATTTTAAAATAATCCTAGTTTAATTATATTATATTAAAATTGAATCATTTTCTTAAAAAAACTCTGTAGAAGCGATATGATAAAAAATTTAAATTATATGTGCAAATTGTATAAACAAATAAATTTTTGTAGGTTTTAAATATTTTTTCTTGAAAATTAATATTTGTTTTGGTAATTATGCAGAAGAAGGACTTTTTTTCCGAAAACTTTATTAATAATAAAATTTCAAGTTTTTAAATGTTATAAATGATTATTTTTTTTAAAGACTGCATTTCTTTGGATGTACTTTCTTAAATGGCTATAACATTCCGATATAATAGAAATGTTTATAAAAAGATATATCGAAAACACTTAAATATAATTATTGTATTTTTCTAATGTTTATGTGATGTAAATATTTAAAAATTTTCTTTATATTAAAGTTATTTTCTATCAAAGAATCCAAAACTGTAAGAAATTTGAGTAGGGGAGGGTAGGCTACATTGAACCGGGTATTTTATAAAGTCCAAGAACTAATTAAATTTTACTAATTTCGATCAGGTTTTTGTATCAAAATTAAGCTGAAGTACTCCTTTAGTTAATACACACGTTACAAACACAAATTATTATGATTAAATAATTAAATTTAATTTTTTTCTAGCCAGTTACACTTTTCTTATTTTGAAGAATGTGTGTCTACATTGAACCACCTCTAATAAAACACTACAATTTACTTCAAAAATAATATTTCCACTTACACATTGTAAAAAATCTTATTTTCCACTCAAAAAAATAGAAAATTGTTATTTAATTGTTATTACTTGTTAATATAGGAGATTAATGTATTTTAATGTCAGGTTAGTTAGGTAAAGTGACAGTTTGAGTTTTTCTCGTTCACAATTGTGATGAAAGCACGTCTTCCAGTATTTTTCTTAATAATTAGTAGAGCAGACAATTTTACAACTCTTAAAATTGAAAATTCTTTGCTTTTTCGGGTGGTTCAATGATGCCGCACTCACTGTATTCACATGACATTCACAACAAAAATTGTTTATAATAAATTTGTGTAAGATTTAAAGTTCTTTATCACATCGGAATATTGAAGTTGACACCCTAAGCGAAATAAATCGCAAGTTTACTAATTTTTAAAACTTCCTACTTCAATAAAAAAACGTCATTATAATTCCACCAAATTTTTTGTTTTGTACGTGAAAAACAGTTTTTTTAGTTTTTCTTTGTAAATAATAAACCTACGTGCCCGAAATTTTTGGACATAGTTTGTTTCAGTAAAACTAACTTATATATTAAATAAGAAAAAATTTCACTCAGTCATTTCTCAGAAAATTGAAGTGGTTCACTGTTGACGCTGGTTCAATGTAGCCTACTCTCCCCTATTAATACATTGTTAATATAAATTTTAACACATTTTAATTTGTTATTTGGTACATTTTTTGTCCCCTTTTTGAGGGAAAAAATTCCCCTTTTTTGAGGATAAAAGGTACTGTGATGCCTGATAATATTACATGATCAACGCATTATTACATTATGTAAAATAAATGTATATAATAATATTAAGAGATAATACAAATATATTTATAACAGATTTTAGAATGAGTATGATAGAATTTTAATTATTCAAACTGTTGTTACCGTTTTTACCTTAAACAAATTATATTTCTCTTGGTTTTCTTTCTTCCTGGCGTTATTCTCATTGTTCTAAACACAATTATATTTTTATAATAATTATGCACAAAATGTGCACAAAATTTTGTGTTAATTATTGCTGACTGTTGTTGACGAAAATTAGCTGATCAAGGCTGGTAACGGTCGTTTGCATTTTTATCACTTTCCACAGTTATTTTAACACTTTTCACTACAGAGCCACTGCAAACGCTAAATAACCACGAGCCGAACAGAAAAGAAAAATCGTCATAAAAATATTTCGAACTACCCATTGAGTAATTACTTTGTGATTATAAGAAAAAGTCAAATATACATATATATTAGGGTGTCCGTTATTTCCCAAGTTAGCTACACTACCGGTCAAAATTGAGAGACCACCCATTTTCAGGCGAATGAAAAACGTTTTAAAACATAAAATTTATTAAAATTTTTTTCTGTTAATTTTCTGAAAGATGATAGAATTTTGGAAAGCACAAGATATTTCAGAAGTCCTTTGGCCAATAAATCATTTCGATATTTTTAAAAAATCGTCATTTCCAACGTTTTACAAAAATTTGAATAACTTCTAAAATAATGAACGCTTTTTAATGATCTTAGGTTTATTTTAAAGGTCATTTGCTGCATCATAAGAATTACTTATAAGCATTTACATGTAATTTTTTTCTTAAAAAATCCAGACCGTCAAACTTGTACCAAATAAATTCAAAAAATTTTAAACATTTTTATTAACAGAAAAATAATTTTTAAAATTCAAACGTATTTTTTTTATTGAATTATCTTGAAAAATCTACACCATATGATGTTTTATATATTTTCTAGAATAGTTTTTAGTACAGAAAAATAGTTCCAAATTTTTTGAATTTTTTTGATCCAAGTTCGACGGTCTGCACTTTCTAAGAAAAATTTTTGTAAAACATTGAAAATGACGATTTTTTAAAAATATCTAAATAAAATATTGGCCAAATGAAATGACTTCTAAAAGATCTTGTTCTTTTCAAAATGTTGTCATCTTTTAAAAAATACAAAGAAAAGAATTTTAGATTTCATACATTTTATGTTTTAAAATGTTTTTCAATCACCTGAAAGTGGGTGTTCTCTCAATTTTGACCGGTAGTGTATTTTCATTTGGGTATCGTCAAAATCGTTTCTTTTTGACCTAAAAACAATTCTAGAAACTAGAAAAAATTTTTACGATGCCGTTTAACCCTGCCTAAATAACAATACTTTTCCCATTTAATTAACATGGGATTTTTGCACTTTTTAAAAAATAATTTTTATTTCGTTTATAATACTCTTTGACTAACCAATAATGCTTGATTTTCTTCTATTATGATTCCTTTAGATAGAGAAATTTTCATATTATCGCGAAAAATTTATTACACAAGTTTTAAAAAGGTCAATTTCATTTTTATTGATTTTTCTGATTATTTTGCTAAATCTACTTATTAATTAATTTTTATTCGATATTTCATTGAAAGTTTCTTGTTTTATGCATCCAATTGGACCATAACAATAATTTCAATTCATAAACTATCCAAGAATCACACAGTAGACTAAATCCATTTCAAATCATGCAGGTCGACTAACTTCATGGTATAGAAAAAAAATTGTTTTGCTTGTCATTTTTTTCTCTTGAGTATAATTTAATTTTCTTTCTTGGGTCTTGTAAATGGTCTTGTCCTCTTCATAATCCAGTTTAAAATTTGAAAAAAATTTTAAATTATAAAAGTAGGGGATGATTTTTTGAAAATAAATAAGATCAATTTTTTCAAAAACACCACCTTTTTTTGTTATCAAATTTTTACTACAAATTCTTAACATAATTATGAACATTTCCTATGAATTTCAAGCGGGTTAAACCATTCTGTCCATCAAGAGAAATTTTTTTAAATATTTATTTTTGCAAATTTTCAAATTGTTAACTTGCATTTTTTAAAACAAATAAATCGTTATAACATTGTTGACGTGAACATTAACAATTTAAAAATTTGTAAAAATAAATTTTTCAAAAAAAAATTCTCCTAATTGCCAGAATGGTTTAGCCCGCTTGAAATTCATAGGAAATGTTCGTAATTATTTTAAAAATTTGTAGTAAAAATTTGATAACAAAAAAAGGTGGTGTTTTTGAAAAAATTGATCTTATTTATTTTCAAAAAAACATTCCCTATTTTTATAATTTAAAATTTTTTTTCAAATTTCAAACTGGATTGTGAAGAGGACAAGATCATCTACAAGACCCAAGAAAGAAAATTAAATTATACCTACTCAAGAGAAAAAAAATGACAAGCAAAACAATTTTTTTCTATAACTATAAAATCTCATGTTAATTAAATGGGAAGAGTATTGTTATTTAGGCAGGGTTAAACGGCATCGTAAAAATTTTTTCTAGTTTCTAGAATTGTTTTTAGATCAAAAAGAAACGATTTTGACGATATATATATTGGACTACAAGTACTAATATAATAATAAAAATTTTCAAACAAATCGGAGAGGGTGTTCCGAAATGTAGTAAATATCTTGTCGACTTACACTACATACCTATATTATTTTTTAGCGTAATGAATTACTTTTATTGCATTTTACAAACTTTTTATTAAGTGTTAGTTTCACTGTTTTAAATGTATTACTTAAATATTACAGTTATTGAAACGAAGGAAGAAAAAGTTCTCACCATCGAGGGTAAAATTTCACACACTGATAGTACTAATTTATTTCTGAAAAATGATGAAAATAAAGCCTGTTCTATTTGTTCGACTGGTTTGGAAGTGAAGCATACAGTAAGTTGATTAAAGATTGACATGACTAGTAAAAATTCACTATTTCTTTAGCACTAAATTATAATTCAATATCAGTAAATATTATCCACAAAAAGCACTTTAGACCTCATTATCCGGACAAATTTTAAATATTTTTTTGTTTTTATTTTATACCCCCATTTGCAGCTCAAAAAAGGCTATTTTCGTGAATTTTTCAAATAAAAACTCCTAAACTGTTTTAAACGATCAATATATTATCTAAAGGTAGGGGAACATAGTCGAGGTCGGCCCACTTTTTGACTTTTGTTTATAACTTTTTTTGAAAAATGAATTTGGACAATTGAAGTATATGGTTGGAAAGTCCTGTTTAATAGGAACATCTTTTCTGTACAAAGTAAATTGATTGGTTTTAAAATGAAAAATTTATAAAGATTTAAAAAAAAATTGTAGTCATGCTTGGCCCTTACAGTCAAGGTCGGTCCATGTTTAAAATTCAAAGGGCATTAATCGTTAAAAAATAAAATAACATGTTTGGAGTTAGGGGCCGTACACATAATACGTCACGCTGCTAGGGGGAGGGAGGGGGTCTGAGAATTGTGACTAAGTGTGACATGGGGGAGGGGGGGTGAACTCATGTGTTACGTCACAATCTTTTAAATTCAAAGATTATAAGAAATTATATGTGACAATGTCACTTTTTCTAAATAAATCAAGTTAAAAATGCTTTAAACTATTTAATATCTATTAGATACCTGTTTAACATCTATTAGCATATTATTTATAATATGATAAATAATATATTCTCTTAATTTGAATCAGTTAAAAATCATGGTTTTAACTGACAATCAGTACTGACTGACTTTTTGCTTCTGAATCAGTTAAAAATAACTGAAAAATTATCCACAAAACACCGAAATTTTTCTAAATATTGTATATTAAAGATTTGCTTGCATAATTCGAAAAATTTACTTGCAAAGTTTATTTTAAAATTGTGTAAAGATTTAAATTTCTCACTCCAATAAATGTCTATCGTCAAATTTTCTTAAAAATATAGCTTGAAACTTTCCTGAACATTTGAATTGCATTTTCGACTATACTTTCGTGAAAATTTTCCTAAAAATTTAACTTAATTAATTAATTTAACTTTTCGCGCTAAACATTTATTGAAGTGGGATATTTAAATCTACACAATTTTCACTAAACTTTGCATTTAAATATTTCGAAGCTTGCGAGTAAATCTTTAGTAAATTTTTAGGAAAGTTTCGGTGCTATGTAGGTAGTTAAACGTGACTAATTGAATCAATCAAAAACAATTGTATTGAAACATCAGTTATTTTCAACTAATTGTCAGAAAAAAAATATTACTATTTGAATTACTATCGGTGTAAAATGTAAAGTCAGTTGGCTTTGACCGCTTATATCTTGAGTAATAAAAATCGCATAATATTGAAACAACTTGGAATCAGTAGCTACAACATTTTTACGTTACTGTAGAAATTGAAGGAAATACAAAAAAATTATTTCGAGAGTTATTAATTTTTGAAGGGAAAAAGAACATGTTTTTTGGCATCATTTTCACAGGGTCTACTTTGGTAACATGTAACTCGTTTAATAAGAGTCCTATGATGTTCCTGATTTTTTTCTATGTTCCTTAAATCTTTCTGAATAATGTTATTTAAACAAATAACCGTTATTATAATAACTTTTTGAGATATTTAAACGAAATAGGAGTCATGTTATCTTTGATGGAAATTAAGGTACGAAGATGAGACAAAGTACACGTTACGGAGAATACGACACTTATTACGATTCATCAACAAAAGTTTGGAAAAAAAAATTATTTCAAGAAGTTATTTGCAAAACTATATTCAGTTTTTTGCTTTATTGCACCATTAGCGGTAAGGTGCACACCATCATAAACCATTTCCCATAGGCGTCAACATTTGAAATGCGATAAACTGTATTATTGTAGACATGAGCAGGTAAGTGAGGACTTCAGGTCACTTCTACCCAAACCTACATACAATTTTGAATTTCTTAAGACAGGAAAAATATTTTGGGTGTTTACACCTCTGTACATCCTTAGAAACCAGATCTTTAAAGTTATAAATCAGTTTCAACCACAGAAAAAAATGACCAAAAAAAAGGTAGTAGTGTTAAACTTGGAGTCTCGGACAAAAAGACTTACAGTAGTATGCTTTAGTATGCTTTAGTTTTTTGCAAATAATTACTTAAAATAATTTTTTTTTCCAAACTTTTGTTGATGAATCGTAATAAGTGTCGTATTCTCCGTAACGTGTACTTTGTCTCATCTTCGTACCTTAATTTCCAACAAAGATAACACAACTACGGTTTCGTTTAATAATCTCAAAAAGTTATTATAATAACGGTTATTTATTTAAATAACATTATTCAGAAAGATTTAAGGAACATAGAAAAAAATCAGGAATATTATAGGACTCTCATTAAACGAGTTACATGTTACCAAAGTAGGCCTTATTGAAAATAGTGTCAAAAAACATGTTCGTTTTCCCTTAAAAAATAAATAACTTTAAGAAAAAAATTTTTATTTGTTTTTAATTTTTCACATTAATGTAGAAATAAATTACTTACTGATTCCATACAGTTTCAATATTGTGCGATTTTTTTTATTCAAGTTACAAGCCTTCAAAGTCAACTGACTATACTTTTTGAACCGATAGTAGTGACTAACTTTTTGCTTCTAAATCAGGTATTTTTAACTGATTCAATAATTTAGAGTGTAAGATATAATATGTATATATTGTCCAATGTATAAAATTTACAGTGAAATTTACGTGTGTGACGTGACGTAGGGAGAAGGGGGGGTTCAAGATTTGTGACGAAGTGTGACATAGGGGGAGGGAAGGGTTATTAAAAATGGTCAAAAATCGCGTGAAGTATTATGTGTACGGCCCCTTACGGAAAATTGATTTTTTATTGTTTACAGCTTGTAACTTAATGAAATAACAAAATAATAAAAATAAACAATATAAAAAAATAAATACCTATAAATAAAAAAAAATTTTGCACTGAAATATTAATAAAATTAAATAAAAATATTAATAAGATGATCAATTATATTATGAGTTATACAGAATTGCAGTTTTTGCAAATGAAGTAGCTCGTCCTCATCTTTGCGCATTTTAAACACAAAGTGGCCGACCTTGACAGAAAGTAACATTACCGAATTGTTGTAACCAAAAAGAAATACGTTTCGGGATTCGATTTTTCACTTTGTTTTTTTTCAACCATAAGTCCCACAAAATTTCTGCATGCTTGCCTTGACGATTCATTTTTTTTTTATCTTTTATTAATGATTTTTCACATGATGCACAAAACTTTTTTTGAGCTTTTTTTGTACCGACGTCACAGAAAACACAATTTTCGATTCTCCGAAAATGTAATTGAACAAAAAGTTAAGTTTTACTAAGGGTGCAGTCCCATGCTGAGCAGAAAACAGAATGCAAAGCAGAATTTCGTAAGTGCAAGAGAGATAGTCAAATATCACTATCCTTTCCACTCTCACGAAATTCTGCTTTGCATTGTGTTTTCTGCTCAACATGGGACCGTACCCTTAGACAAGCTTCGACAAGTATGCGCGTAGGTGGCGCTAGTGAACTTGACAAAAAAACGCGAATGGCCTACCTAGACAGTGGTCCAACCTCGACTATACTCTCCTACATATGTTATATACATTTTAGTATTTTTTTATTAAAAAATATTTAATAATTACATTCTCATCATATGAAAAGGTATTAGTTTTGGTCGAATTTTGACTTTTGCTAATTTTATGAAATCTTTACGTTTTAAAGTGCCCTGAGTCCGAAAATCATGGTCCGGCGAGTGCGTCTGTCTGCGTGTCTGTCTGTTGTCTGTCCGTCTGTAGACGGAAATGTTGTTCCCACGATAACTCTTGAAAAACTTATCGGATCATTTTTAAATTTAACACACTAAGGGCCAGTTTCACCAATACTGATTAAAAGTTGACGAATGATTAAATCCTCAATCAAGCAATCATGAGCCGTTAAACTGGCTTTAATAATTGATTAACTTTTAATTGAGGTTGGTGGAATTAGCCCTAAAGTTGGTGTAAAAATAAAGGCTAAGTTCGTTAACCAGCCTTTTTCGTTGAAAACTACAAAAACTACAGTAGTTTCAAAATTTTAAAAACTCAATTTTTTCAAATTTAAAAATTTTTAACTTCATATTATTTTAGATTAGGAAAATACAAACAACTTTTCTCTTTATCATTTTTTCATAAAAACCCAATTTTCGAAGTTATAGTCTCTTAAATGGTAAAAAAAACTAAAAAAAATCACAAAATAACACTGAAAAATCGAATTTTTTTAAAGGAATAAAAGTTAGTCAATTGATTTTGACATATTCTCACCCTTAAATACTTGAAAAACATACTTGTACACAAAAAAGTCTTAATTTCCGGAAAAATTACTCTACATTATATATTTTTTGTGCCCTTTTTTGACAAAATAGTATATTACGATACTAGGCCAGAAACTTGGATTTTCTGGCCGGCGTGATATATAAGGCCGTGGCGAAGTTGAGGCTTTATATATCACGCTCGCCAGGGCATCCAAATTTCTAGCCGTGTGTCGTATACAATTTTTCTGTATCCCCAGCCGAAAGTACGTTATAATTATTGTTTGAATAATAAAATAGCACAATAAGTTACCCGCCCGACTTTTGCAAAGTCGAGGCGAAGCCGAGACTTGGCTGGTCGTGGTGGGAATAAAAAAAATTATATGTTAAAAATAATTGAAAGTAAAATTTAAAAAATAAACAATTAAAAAATAGTAGTTTCTATTCCAAGCTTTAGTTTAGATCCCTAGATAAGTGTTTATACCATAATAGCTTTGATTTTCTTTTATTTAGAAAAAACAATTGACTTTAAAAAAATAGCAAATTTTTAAGGAATGAAAAAAGTGTAACCTTGAGTGGACCACTCCTAAAAAATTGTAAAAGTTATTGTAAATTCTTTAATTTATTTAATATTTCTGATATATTAAAACAAAATTTATGCTTATGCAGCTTCAGACCATGATTGTGTCGAAATGTTTAGAAGTGAAACCATTTTTAATAATTTTGGCACATATCACATCAATATCACAAAAAAATTAATAAAGAACATAAAACATAGTTTCAAACCAATTTATTGTGAATTAACTTCCATAAAAATGGTAAACTGACATTAAAAATATAAAAAACAGGCAGTCCACTCGTGGTTATAAACAGTGGTCCACTCATGGTGACATGCAACTATTTATGGCAGACACCACAATTTTTTTTTGAGTCAAAATTATCACTTAATTAAACTAAGACAATCAATTTCAATGTCCAAAGTAGTAGGAAAAAAATAAGTTACCTTTTAAAACTTAAATTTTGCACTACTTTTACGCTTCCGAATCACTTTACTCATTGTAAGAGCGACTTCTTTTTTGGTTTGTGTTCTTAAAAATGCGTTACATCAAACAATAACGTGTATGATTATCGCGGAACATAATTTCTTACGGTTTCTAGGTGCGGTACTGCTATTCGTTTTATTTATTTCACGTTTCCGCTGTCAGATAACTTAAAAGCTCAAGTGGTCCACTCAAAGTGGCGGTCCACTCAATGTGACATTACCCTAATATATCTATTTTACAATCATCGAAATATTCATCAATTATAAGAGTATTTACCTACTTTACCGATCAAGTGACATCTGTGAAATATCGTTCAAATCTCAATCAAAATTTTTATTATGATAATTCTTTGTATTTAAATTACAATATTTTCAAATAATTAAAAAATAATAAATGTCATGCATTATTTTGGTTATTTCAATTACATGCACGGTGTTTATCTTATGTATTTTGGTATTTTTAACCAAACATTTCTAGAGTTTTGAGGTTATATTATGATCAGTTCACGTCAAAACACAAGCTCTTTAATGAACGTGTATGTGTGGTTCTACAGTTTACACTACCGTCCACGAATATCAGGGCGATTACACGCGACTCTATGAAAAAACATGCCATCACTTTCTCAATCATATCTCGTAAATAAAAGGATATACAAAAAAATATAAACACAGTTAGAAAGCTGATTAAATTTTGCGTAAAATAATACGTCTTTGAAGTCATTTCGTTAACTATTTTTTGAGTTGTAGAGTGAGAAAGAAATAAAAAAAATTTTCTCATTTTTGTCTCTTGACTTCAACTTTTTCAAAAATTTAGAAAAATTTAGATAAAATTTTTCTAAAAACACAGAAATCTTCGTTAGAATTTCAGCTTTAAAATAGGCCATCGAAAATTAAAAAAGGTTAATCCGTCTTCAATATATCATTAAAAATGTGAAGCCGAGTTTCTACGATTGGTGCATTGGAATTTAACTGTGACGACTCGATTCTGTCTTTGCGCGGTTGCAAATGAGAGAGAAAGCAGGGACGACTTCATGCGGGAGAACGATGAACTTTCGAGTTTCTTTATATTACTCGTGAAACATCATTATTTATTATTTCCCAACATAAATTCGTCCCTGTTTTCTCTCCCATTTGCAGCCACGCGAAGCTAGAATCGATTTGTCACAGTTAAATTCAAATGCACTAATCGTCGAAACACGGCTTCACATTTTTAATGATATATCAAAGACGGATTAACCTTTTTTAATTTTCGAAGGCCTATTTTAAAGCTGAAATTCTAACGAAGATTTGGGTTTTTAAAAAAAATGTTATCTAAATTTTTCTAGATTTTTGAAAAAGTTGAAGTCAAGAGACCAAAATGTAAGAATGTTTAATAATAGTGAGGATGGTCGTGGGCATAAAATAAATTAGTCACCAAAGTTAACAAAAATACATTTATATTCGAAACAAAGCAACACAATTATATCAATTAGACTAGCTGTCGTACCCGTCTTCGACGGGTTTTAGTTTCTACTAATATATTTGAACAGGTGTCTACCAATCAGGAATTTAATTTGACTGGGAAAAACTAATAATTAGTTACCATGAACTATTTCATTAGGAAGATATTACTATTTGAATCAGTAAATGACGTTCTCCATCAAATACTATTTTTAACTAATTCATATTTACAGAACAGTATTTGTCAATTTGTAGTACTTTATGCGTTTGTAGTATTTCAATTAATGTATTCATAATTAATACTAATTTTCCACCAGCTTTTAAAGTTATGTAGGGTCTAATTCGAACTAATTGTATCGCAAGTACGCCCCACGTTACGACTGCTAAAATCTAAAATAAGACCTATATTGTAGGCTGATAGTAGGTCTTAAATTTTGACAAATAAAAATATTGCATCAATAGAAATTAAAGCAAAAAGCAATTTTTTAAAAACGAATTAATATAATAAAACTTTTTTTACTTCGCGGTTAATAGACACTCTGTTAAATGTATTAGTAGAAACTATAACACGTTTTCGGTTCCCACATGGGAATCTACATGGGATCCACTTTCATAAAGGAAACCATATGGATTCCCATGTAAAACCGTATGGTATAATTTTTCCATATCCCTATTGAAAATTTCCTCATGGAATTTTACATTTTACCCGTTCTTGCGTAATGCCCGGATAGAGTTTTCAAAAGCAACAACATACCCCAAACATTTCTAAAATTCAAGAAGAAAAATTTTAATTCATAAATAGGAATTTGTTATTTATTTTTAGTCATTTTTAAAACATTTCTAGAATTCAAAAATAAGAAAATTTTGATTAATAAATCCCAATTTGCTTTAATGGCGTCTTAAGGACTTTCTATGTCCCAGTGCCCGCTGAAGTAAAATTTTAGTTTTATTGGTACTTTTACTGCACCCTTTATATTCAACATATATATTTTATTTTCTACGTTAAATATGACAATACATACTATGAAATTTTCAAACTTAAAACCTGAAAATATCAATATAGAAATTGTTTGCAAACTCACGTTCATTGATTTTAAAAAATTTGTAATCGACATCAAATTCATGACTCTAAACTTGTTAATAAAATAAATGTAATGAATGTAATCTAAAATCTAAAAACATCAACCGATATCAATACCAACTTCATAAAAAATTAAACAATATTGAAAAAAAACTAATTAAAAATTTGGTCGAAAATCAAAAATATGATTTTGGCTTAAAAATTCGGATTTATTATTTATATTTTATTTTTATAGTGCAAATTAGTTGTATTTATAGTAAAAAGTAGCTACAGAAAGTGTCACATCAATTTGACTTATAATAATATAATAATAATAATAATAATAATAATATAATGGGGATCATTATATGTAAAGCTAATCTCAGATGGCAGCACCATAGCAAGATTTGTGGGGAATTTGTCTCTGTCACACTTTCCCCTATGTTTCTCTCTCACTATATACTCATGCGTCGTAGTGTACAAGAGTTGAGAGAGACCAGATTGTCTTTGGACTTGTAATTGTTTGGTCGTGTTTATTGTAGTGTTGTACAATGTGTAAATGACTAGTAAATGTAATCTTTAAATAAATAATCACATGTGATAAGCATTAATATTGGAGTTACTATAATTTCTAATAATATTGATTATGGGAAGAATATATATTATTTAATATATATATATATGTCTCTAATTATCCCACATTGGTGACCCCGAGGAAAAGCATTGCACACCTGTTATTAAATCGAAATATATCTGCTTATTCAAGAATCATCCAAAAGTTAAAAGTCATGAATCTCGATAAAAAACAATAGTGAGCTTCAGGCGACAACATATTTCGTATAAAAATTCAATAATTATTGAATATTTTAATAAGTATTATACACGACCGCATGGCAATTTTTGAAACCGCCATATTGGAAAAGCAAACGCATTTTACTTCCATCGTTTTCCACTGCCGATGAGGAACCCTGGAGATATTCTTCTGAGGGATTTGTGATGTCGAGGAAGGACATGCTGTTCAGACTTCTGGGATATCATTTTTCTGCCAATTCAACGCAACATTTTTGCTGAGTTATGGTGTGAAGAAGATTAAAAATTTTTTTACGCTTTGGAAAACGGCGCATGGGCAGAACATTCCGCCCATGCAACAGGTATGTGACGATCTTACTTACTTGGTTGCTTTTAACAGTTTTCCGCACCCCTTATGATTTGACTCATTTCATGAAACGTTCCTGACTATCCTCTGATTGGGTTTGACCTTCAATGCATCCTGTGAATCAAGAGGTACGCTTAGGCTGCGGTTACACCTCTGCAGGCAGCCTGCCTGCCTGCAGGTTGTCATGGTAACGTACAAGAGTAAGAGAGTCAGTGACTTCAAACTTCTCCCTTACTCTCGTTGCTCGCAGGCAGGCAGCCTGCAGAGGTGTAACCGCAGCCTTACATGTCATGGATTTTCCGAGGACTGATTTAAACACACCGGAATACCATTGGAATGGAATTTACCTTTTTCATGTACGGCAACATAACTTTCAACAGGAGTTTCACCGCCTATTTGACATTTATGGTTTGCTTAAGTATCTAAACATATTTATTATTATAATCGTTTTGGCGACTAATTTGCATCGGTCGTTTAAGGCTGCGGTTACACCTCTGCAGGCTGCCTGCCTGCGCAGGCAGGAGCAACGAGAGTAAGGGAGAAGTTTGAAGTCACTGACTCTTTTACTCTTGTACGTTACCATGAAAACCTGCAGGCAGGCAGGCTGCCTGCAGAGGTGTAACCGCAGCCTAAATCTCTTGCTAAAAGAAAAAAAATTTAAAATTACTTTTTTTAAATTTGTGATTTGGAGAATTATTATTCTAAAGATTATTTCAAGTAAAAGTAGTTATAAAGAAACTTGAAATTGATTTAAAAATAATCAGAATTCACACTTGAATATTTACTTATCTTGTAGAAATAACAGTGACCTTTACATTAAAGGTAATTAACACTCTTTCAAGGAGACAAATAATTAAAAATAACATTCATCATTATCTTTTATATATTTCATTTTAATGGTGACAATTTAAAGTAATACTTTATTTTAAGAGATGTTATAAAAGTTCTTTTCCACAATTTTATTAATGTCTATTTGTTTATTTAAAAAAAGAGAAAAAGTTTAATTTATCGCCTTATATTTTATTTACGAAAAGATGCGAATTGTTTTGACTACACCTTATTTTATCGACAACATTTTGTGTATTGTGATTCTCGTTTTTATTATACGACTAATTTGGATGGTCACGTCTTCTATTAATTTGGTTCGCAACGGTTTATTTTTTTATTATTGAAGACGAAGATTTAAAAAACAAAAAATATATATATGCATTTATTTTTTTTTGAGGACGGAGAGGAATAATTAACATATGCTTCTTTTTTTGATATTTTGGGAATCGTTTATTTGCAACACGAACATTCGAGCGATTTAGTTAACATTTTTTTTTCACATTGATTTTTTTATTTTTTTTAAAATGAATGGTGGAAATCGTTCTGCTGACATGTCGGGTGATCCTTTGGGACCGGGACCTTTTGCCCAAGTGCATTTGCCCCATAGTTTTGAGGGAGTTTTCGGGAATTCACGTCATCCAGGCAGAATAACTCAGTATCGGAACAATGTATACCAACGTCTCCCACGACTTCCTTCTTTTTGCAGATCGGATCCTGACCTTTGGTTCGCTCAGATCGAACTTATTTTTTAATCTTCTGGTATTTTCGCGCAGCGTTGTAGGGCCGGTGCTGTCGTATCAGTCCTCGATTTTAAGGTTGTTCAGACTCTCGGTGACCTATTAACAAATAACAATTGCATCGAGGATTTATATTTTCAAATAAAGGAGAGAATTATCAAAAAATTTTCTGTATCTTCGGAAAGCGAATTGAGAAGTATTTTAAGGGGCGAGGTGATCGGCGACGGTAAACCATCTTTAATATTAAATAGAATTAGGCATTTAGCTCGTGGCAGATGCAGTGACGAGGTTATTAGGCCAATTTTTATGGAACATCTCCCCCCTAATTGTCGTTCTATTTTGGCTGTTTCTAACACGGAGGATTTAACAATTTTGGCTTCGATGGCCGACAGGATCGTTTCATATAACAATTGCGAGACTAACGTATCTGCAGTTTCCGTCGAGAATAGTATTATGTCTAGACTTGATGAAATGAGTGCTCGAATTGATGAGCTTTCGACTAGGTCCCGTCCTCGGAACAAATCATATCGTAGAGATCGTTCTAAGTCGCGTTCGGATTCGAGATTCAACCAGGGCAAATCGCGTGATCATAATTCTGGGGATCGTAAGTTTTGCTATTACCATGACAATTACGGAGATAATGCTCATAAATGTGTGGACCCATGTTCATATCCCAAGAAGAATAGTAAATTCGTGAAGCCTGATTCGGAAAACTGAAATCGCCAATCCGTGTTGAGGCGAACGGTATAATGGCGAAGTCCGAACGCTTTTTCGTTTTTGATCGTGAATCAGGTCTTAAATTTCTCAGACTTATTCTCCGCATACAATCAGAATCCTATTTCACCTGAGGATGTACCTAAGACTGCGATTATTACGCCGTTTGGCCTCTTTGAGTTTACAGTAATGAACTACGGTCTGAGGAATGCTGGTCAGACCTTCCAGCGATATGTCAATCGGGTGCTGGGAGATCTCGAATTTGTTTTTACCTATATAGATGATATCCTGATAGCTTCGTCCAATGTCAAGGAACATGAGAGCCATTTAAAAGTTGTTTTAGAACGCCTTTCCAATGCATCTCTCCGTTTGAATGTTAGTAAGTGCCAGTTTGGCCTTTCTGAGATCGATTTCCTCGGTTATATTGTTGGGGTTGATGGAATTAGGTCTACCTCTGAAAAGGTAAAAGCGATCGTGGACTTTCCTCGTCCAAAGACATTTTTGGAGCTTCGAAGATTTCTAGGTATGATGAATTTTTACCGTCGTAGTATTCCTCACGCTGTTGATATTCAGAGACCTTTGAACGCATTTCTCCATGATTCTAAGAAAAATGATCAGAGGGAGGTTAAGTGGTCTTCTCAGTCTATTGAGGCTTTCGAGAAGTGCCGAAGTAGTATCATTGATATTACAATGCTTATCTATCCTGATTGTTTCTGATGCATCCGATCTGGGTATGGGAGCATCACTTGAGCAATTTCAACGTGGTTCCTGAAAACCATTGGCTTTCTTCTCTCGTAGTTTTAATGCTGCTCAAAGAAACTATAGCACCTACGACCGCGAACTCACGGCTGTTCATGAAGCAATTAAGTATTTTAGGCATTTTTTGAAGGCAAGAGAATTGCACATCGAGACCGATCACAAACCTCTTATCTATGTTTTCAATCAGAGGTCCGAGAAGGCTTCTCCGCGACAATTGCGTCAGCTTTCGTACATTTCGCAGTTTACAACCGATATCAAATACTTACCTGGTGATGAGAACGTCGTTGCTGATAGTCTGTCCCGCACTGATTTGATCCGCGTCGCTTCTGATGTCACCTTCGTTGAATTGTCCATTGCTCAGGGGGACGATCAGGAAATCGAGTCTTGAATTAAAGAAGGGAATACTTCTCTTAATCTTAGTCGCATGCTCTGGGGTCCTGATCAAACCGCAGTGTTATGTGATGTCTCTGGGGAAGTTATCCGTCCATATGTTCCAGTCTCCTTGCGTCGTAGGATTTTTGAAAATTTTCATAACAATGCTCACCCGAGTGGCAAGGTGACTGATCGTATTATCCGTAAGAGCTACGTATGGTTAAACATGCACAAGGATATTAAGGATTGGTGCAGGAATTGTGTTGAGTGTCAAAGGTCAAAAGTCCATCGCCATACTATTTTGCAACCCACTCATTTTTCTACTCCTGACGGTCGTTTTCGTCATGTACATATGGACATAGTTGGTCCATTGCCAATTTGTGAGGATTATAGATATTGTTTGACGATTATAGATCGTTTTTCGCGTTGGCCGGAGGCCATACCTTTAAAGAACATCGAGGCTATGCCAATTTACCGTGCATTTGTTGATGGCTGAATATCTCGGTTCGGAACACCAGAGACTTTGACCACCGATCAGGGAAGCCAATTCGAGTCCCGGATTTTTTCTTCGTTGTTAAGGCTGTCGGGCTGCCATCGAATTCGTACGACCTCTTACCACCCTGCTTCAAATGGATTAATCGAGCGCTGGCATCGCACCCTGAAGGCCGCGATAAGATGTCATTCGGGAAAAAAGTGGATTCATGTTCTCTCTACCGTCCTCCTCGGTCTCAGATCCAATGTCATTGAAGTTGGTTCTTCTCCAGCAGAGTATATGTACGGTACAACCCTGAGGATCCTTGGAGAATTCGTTCTTCCGGAGGAGTTTTCTCCCGAACCTCAAATTTTTCTCGAAGAGTATAGGGAGCACATGCGTGAGGTCAAATCTGTCCCGGTCGAACATAAACACAAAAGAAAAATATTTTTTCATAAGAATTTATATAACTGTTCACACGTTTTTTTGAAAGTTGGTACTATAAAAAAGTCGCTTGAGTGTCCGTATACTGGTCCACACAAAGTCTTAAACCGTGTTTCGGATAGAATCTTCGAGATCGATATAAATGGAATCAGTCGTCGAGTTTCGGTGGAAAATGTAAAACCGGCGTTTTTTATCCCTCTCGATCCTCAACCTTTATCAAGAGATTTAAATTCTGGAAGATCTTTGAACAATCCTCAACCCTCGAATGATGATTCAAATTCTGCAAGAGTTGATGATAATTTTAATTACTTTGAAGTTCAGAAACCTTTGCCAACATATTTTAATAGGAAGAAAAAGATTACATTCGATTTAAAGAAATAATAATTAAAATAAGTACAAAAGAAAACAATAACAGAGATCATTAAATATTTTTTTAGAAAAAGTTTTGTACAGCAACAGTAGTTATTATAGTAGATAAATGTATATTGTATTTATGAAAGAGATTTTATATCATGTTAAAATAAGAGTTGCATAATATATTTTTAAGTAGTGACTATCCAAAAATAAAATAAAGTTTTTTTATACGATGTACATTTGTATCATAATTTTTAATTGATAAATAATTTGAGTATTGAGTAAGACAAATGTGATCTTAAATGTTTAAAAAAGTCGTCGTTATTATATTTATATGTATCGCTAAACACTCGGAGGGGAGTATGTGGGGAGTTTGTCTCTGTCACACTTTCCCCTATGTTTCTCTCTCACTTTACTCATGCGTCGTAGTGTAAAAGAGTTGAGAGAGACCAGATTGTCTTTGGACTTGTAATTGTTTGGTCGTGTTTATTGTAGTGTTGTACAATGTGTAGATGACTAGTAAATGTAATCTTTAATCTTTAAATAAATAATCACATGTGATAAGCATTAATATTGGAGTTACTATAATTTCTAATAATATTGATTATGGGAAGAATATATATTATTTCATATATATATATATATGTCTCTAATTATCCCACAGATTTTTCTAGCGCTTAATTTTTGATTTCGCGAAAAGTCATATTTGTTTTACAAACAAATGGGCGAAGTAAATAAATACTTTTTTTGGAATTGTGAAAAGTTAAAAATTGAATTACTTGGGTGAGGAATTTGTGTCACAGGAAGAAAGACGGTTTCGCAAGTCACAGTATCGTAAAAGTATAGATAAAAAAAATTGAGGTTATGTTGCCTGTTATTAAAAATATTGTAAACACATTTTAATTTTGAATCTCCCAACATCTTTAAATAATTTTCCGTACTTTATTATAACCAATATTTCTGATCTAATGATTTTATTCTTCATTTACATGAACAAAAACCATTTATATTGTTTAATTAATATTATGCAACAAATCACATTTAAAATTTTGCGCCATAAAATCTTATAGTAGTGCTGCACTCTACTGGTCAAGTTTGGCTGTGAGGATCCCCATTCTTACTACTCGAATAGAAAAACTAAATATGAATTTTCAAATTCTATGGAATGTACAAACAAAAGTCTGATCTTATTTATAAAGATTTGGCAATATTAATATTCTATAAAATTACAATTCTGATAAATTAAAATTCTACGAAAAAGTGTTTCCTTACTCTAAAACCAAGAAGACTATATACAGGAGAGCAAACTTTGTTCCAATTGTATAGAGAGTTACGGGCTGTTTTACGGGAACAAGGATGGCGTGGAGTGAGTTGCGCCAGAAATGAATTTTGGGTTCTGCACATACTAATGACATATATCAGCTGATGTAGCAGACAGCTTGCGTGCGCAGAGCCCAAATTCACTTTTGGCGCAACTCATTTCACGCCTACGGAATAATGTATTTATAGAAGAATTTTAGTTAAAAACACGAAAAAAATTTAATTTTGAATAAGTTACAAATTATTGCAGAAATTCAATTATTTTCAAGAGTAATAATATTCTTCGCAAAAATTAAATGTTGCTCAAAAATAATAAAATTCTTTTTAGAATTCAATTATCTTCACAAATAATAAAACTCATCGCAGAATTTTAATTATTTTTTATACAATTATTCAATAAATTATTTATTCTTGTATTTAAATAATTGAATTTTCGTTGAATTTTCTAAAAAAAATTAATTTCAGTTAAAGTTTTAGACAATAATTGAATATTAAGAATAATATAGTGTGAATTTTTAGAAATAATTAAATTTAGTAATTATTTTTTTTGAAAAAGTTTAAGATATTACTACACTTTAGAATTTAAAAAAAAAATTTGATTGTATTTTTTAACTCTTTAAGATTTCAAAAAGTACCTCCTAAAGTATTCATAACCAATTGTAAAAAATAAAAGTAAATTTTTCAAAAAGTATTCAATAAATATAAAAAGCCATTGACAAATTAAGTAAGTCTTTAAGAAGATGGTGTGGTCCAGCTTTTTGTTACGACCAGTAGAAACATTGGTGCTAATGTATGTAACAGTGTCTGACAAAAAAGAAGTGGAGGGGTTTCAATTTGCAAAAGAATTTTAGGTAATTTATGGATGGCCTCTAACGATACATGTAAGTTTAAACGCGTTTTTCTCAAAATAACGTTTTCTCAAATTGCGGACAGTTTATCTCTGAATCTACTGAACCGATTTTAATAAATAATAAGTCGTTTTGTTTGTTAGAATGTCCTGTGTGTGAATTCACCAGAAAATAGTAAAGAAAATTTAAAATAACATTTATGTTAGGCTGTAGAGGGCGTCATAAACGATGCTTTTATTTTGAGGTGCTTCGCGGTTGCAGGTGTTGAGCCGTCCCCAATGGTCTAAAACAAAAAACTAAAAGAGCTTTTACAGTTGAGGTATTAATCTAGTGGTTATATCTAAAATTACCTTAAAAATCAAAATTTTAAAAAATAGCACCACTTTTAACTAAAAAACTGAAAAATGACATTTCTTATTAAAAAAATCTACGCGCCCTTCGGGTGGACACATTCTCATCCACGCTTAGCGCGGAGGTTCGCTTCGATCGCAAGTTTCAGCGCGCCTCGGAGCGCGCGAATGCTGGTCGTCACGCTTCGTGCTCCGAAGATTGATGCGCGCTTTGCGCGCAAATAGCTTGCGGTCCTCTACGGCCGTTGTCCATTATTTGCGTTCTTTTTCCTGTTTCCTATTATACGTTTCATAAAACCTATTTTTTTTCTTAAAGTTACTACAACTTTAAGGATTACATTCTCATCACATATTTTGTTTGCTGATGATTGCGAGATTAAGTGGACTTTAGCCTGGCCGCGATTTGTTAAGATATTTTTTAATCTGGTGATATCATTGAGCGCCGGGCAGAAAAAGTTTCCTTTTTACCTAAAGAAACACGGAGAGAAATCTGTTGCAAATAATGCATGGAGTAGAGGTTATGAATATAGCATAAGCACTTACTAGCGAAAAGTATAAGAGGTCAGCCTGAATATCAGTCGACTCCGCCTAATATTCAGGCGGACTCGAGCAATAAATAGGGTCTCTGTTAGGATTTTAGCATCAAAGAATCGATAGAAAAAGTATATGAAAAGTTTCGAGCATCCTAACAGATTTCTCTCCGTGAACAAATACGAAAATACTTAAGTTGATCTATAAATAATTAATAGACCCAAAAAATTAATAATATTATAGAAAAAGAAATTTTATTGACATTTTAAATTTTAATATTAATTTCATAAAGTTTTGAATATCTCGGACTATTGTTTATAGATTTTTATGAAGTTTACACATTTTTCATGTAAAAATGTGTACTTTAAAATAAAAATAATGTAAATAAAACAATTAAAAAAAATTTTTTTCATTATTTACTCCTCTCTGAGAAAAATGTTATTAACATATTTGGAATCCTTATGAATTCACCTTTAATTTAATAAAGCAAAATTGATGAAGACTCATCTGGTTCCGGAGATATTGAAGTTTTTGTAAAAAAAGACTAGCGCAGCAACAAGGTGAGCTTCGAATAAAAAGCCAAAAGTTCTTGCCCATCCCATTTTTTTAGTATCGTTTCGGTAAAGCCATACAATAGTTTTAAGGAAGTACCCTCGGATATAGAATTAACAGCGAGTTTTTGATGAAACTCGGAATAATGGTAGATGTTGGTTTAAAAAATATGTAGTTAAATTTTTGGAGGTTTGCACAATGTATAAGAAAACTTATAAACAATTTTATGTTTTCACATTTTACATTGTGTCTTATGGGAAAATGCACTTTCATCATCTTTAAAATTCAATTGTGAGAAAAATGACAGCGAGATATTGATGTAATTTTTTACAGTTAAAGCTAAAGAACTGATGTTTAAATATTGTCCAAAAAAAAGATCAGTCACAACCTGTGAGACTCAAAATTAATTATTTTGTATAAAAAACACCTTTTTTTATCAATCAGAAGTTACTAAGCACGACACTTGGCAACGTTGCTTCTTAGAGGTTAAGTGTACAAGTAGCGCGAAAATTTAAATTTTGAAATCGTAACTAATATAGTACATATCATAATTTCTACAGCAAATTTTTGCAAAAATAATATATTTGACTTTCTCATATACAAGTTTAATGCAAGAATACAAGCACAACAGAATTTTTAATACAAAATTTTAAGAAAAACTTTGGTTCTAATAATTAAAAATATTTTAATGGAAAATTCATCATTAAAAAAATTGTTAAGAAAATATAAAATTATTTTAATTAATATTTTATCTGTTTCTTACACATTAATTGTTAATTTAAAAAATTGAATAAATTTGCAAATAATAAGTTGGAATTAATTAATTAATGAATATATTAATAAATATAATAAAACAAAAAATAAATAAGGTTAACAAGATTTGAAAATTTATTTACGTTATAAAAAAATTGAATTGGTTGGTAAAATAAGAAAAATTAATAATTTAAAAATACATAATTTGTTTACATTTTTAAGTTCTCTGGCAAAAGAATATTATTTATTATATTTTATAACAAGTATTTATTTTGGTTTTTTTAAAATAAAAAATCAGTATTTATTTTTTAAGAAATATATTTTTATTAAAAGTATATTTGGTTAAAATCACATTCATTTCTTATTTAGTACCACTTATTGATTTTAATAGAGTCAATAAATATTTTGCTTTGACCACTTTATACACAATGAAACATAACATAATAAAATCAATTTAAATAATTTGAGTTACACTATTTATAAGTAACATTTGGTAAGATAATTTTTTTATGAAGTCAACAATATTTGGTAAGCACCATTTGCTACTTGGCAACTTTTACATTGTTCTATTTTCATTTAATTCTAATTTTTTTAACAAAAACGTAAATTACATTTATACGTTTTAACAATTAAATGATATGTTATATTGTTAAACTAACAATTTCTTTTCTATTTAACACGTTTTTATAATTTATACGAATGCTATAAGTCTTTTGTTTAAAAAATATAATATATTTAAATATTTCGTTTTGACTGAAACTTATAAAAAGCATTTGGAACGATTATTTGGAGTTTCCTTCTAAGAAGTCAATAATTTTATTTATTACTCTTTGCTGCTTAGTAACTTTAACCTTTCCGTTTTCATCGAGACCTAGAATGTCCATTAAACCCATAAATTTGTTTTCTTTATACGCATTGAGAATCATGTCAAACGTAATATTTGCAGCTGCCATTTTTTTCCTAGTAGCGTATGTTGTGCATGTCTTCAATGAGTCCAGCTGCTTTATAGATGTTGATGAACCTTTTGACACAATTGATTTTTTCTCGATTTTATCCCAACTTAAAGTTGCTTTGACGATCTGCTGGTTCGAAATTTCTAGTTTCATTAAAACTTGCAGGAGGATTTGAACATCGCATATTGCATTGTGCGCCTCGTCTGCATTGATACCAAAGCTATTTGCAAGATTTTCCAATTTATTTTGCCCTTTCCCCTTTTTACCCGTGGACTTAGCAATTAAGGGCAATGTATCAGAAAATCCTTCTACGACCGATTTAAAATGCTTTGTCATGAAAACTTTTTGTGTCGCCAAAATTAGCCGGGGGTAATCGAATTTACAATTGTGTGCTGCGAGTACACATTTTTTTCCAAAAAAGCAAATAAATTGGTAGAATGCGAGCATTGCTTCCATTAATGAAACGGTTTCAACAGGTTTACCGTGGAGGTGCAATTGCTGATTAACAAAACGCAAACCATTAACGAGACTTGCATTTTCGGAAATTTTTTGTGAAGGAGTTACATACACCGAAAATTCATATCCTTGATATTTTGCAGCGATTTGCAAAATATCCGTATCTTTTTTTAGACTTCCTGTTTCTAAGTCAAATAATATGACTATGGGTTTGGAATTTTTATCGACGTTTGCAAGTGGAATATTCTCATCTACAGGAGTAAGGAGTCCAATGTTCGATTCGTAATTTGTTCCTTCCGAAAGTTCTTTCTTGTTCCGCAACTCAGTTTTTTGCTTCTTGAGAAATAATCGACGTTTTTTGAAAGCAGTAGTTAAAGACTTTAAATATCTTTTTTTATTTTTTTCATCGACGTTATCGCTGTATTTTTCAGTGTGCACTCCGGGAGATAAGTTTAATTTATTTAATAATTGAGGTACATATTTTTCTCCCTTATTCTTTTTGTTAACTGCACAAGCAACTCGCACATCACTAGATGATGTCATTCCGTATACACAACGTTTTGGTGCCTTACTGACAATCGTAGCATTTAGGCTTTCGTTTGGGTTACTAGAACCCCCTGCAGAATATCGACTCGCATTTTTAGCCATAATATTAAAAAGACACTCTAATTCTTTGAAAAATTCTGGATCTTGAAACCCATCGCCAATATTTGAATGTTTGTAATTTTCGGGATTTTTTGAAAAAGTGCACCATGCCCCACAGTTTTGGTGTTTATTGAAACAATGATACGGTATGTTTCGAATCGCTTTTGACATATTTTCACAATCTCCTTTATTTTGTGCAATAGAATAATTAAAACACTTTTGAAGATAATTTATCGTAGTAGTATTAAGCTCTTTATATTTTTTTTTTAATTTTGTAGAGTTCATTTGTCAAACCTTTACTCGTGTGGTTAGTATCACTTTGTTTGATGATGTCATGTGTGCTTGCATTTCGTGCAGCACAAATTGCAGTGCTATCATTGTCTCCTATCATAACACCAACCTCAATATTGCACTCGTTCAAAATGGGATTTTTTGCGATTAGATTTATTGCTCCTTGAGGCTCCATCGCCTTTGCACTTCCCTCAAAATTTAATCGGCAGTCGTGGTCATCTTTGGGATGTCCGCGCTCACACATCCTACATTTTCGATTAAAAGTCGCATAGGAAATAACTTTCTTAGAAAAAAAACCCATGAGCGACGCAGTGCCAGAAATACTGTCGTAAGATCGACCCGTTCCTCGCGTAAACCAACCTGTATCGAAAGAAGCAGCAACACGTACTTTATTATTTGCCGCAATTTGAAAAATTTCGACATTATTCGGAATATCAGGAAAAAGAAAGTGAATATCCAAATTTTTCGGCCTGAAATAACATTAAATGTTTAAGTAAAAAAGGCATAATAAAAAGTTTCACAATTTATTTATTTAGTAAAAAATAGATATACATTTTACAAAAAACAAAACGCATATATCCATTTATTATAAATAGAAAGTATATAAGTATAAAAGATTTTTAAGGCAATATAAGAAAAATAGAATTAAAACTTAATTAAAATTAATATTACAATGTTATTATAAACATTAAAATTAATAAATATGTTATTTAATACTTAAAATAAAATAAAAAATATAATAACCAAATTTTAATATCAAGAAATTAAGAAAGTTATAACTTCTTCCAAAAAGTGGAAAATAATTCAAATACAAAAACATTTGAGAAGACTTTCAAATTAACTTTATATCCATTGGTTCTATAAATTAATAAAATAAAGTAAATAAAGAGTAAATTATTGAATTATTGAATTAAATAATACAAAATTGTAAAGCAAAAAATAGTATAATACAATAAACAAATTAAAAATAAATCAGAATGATAAAAATTTGATCAAAAAATTTAAAATTATAATTGCATAAAATGCAATAATCAATAGTATATGATAAACAAATTAATGTTTTGCATTATTTATGAACTAAAAAACCTACAACAATTTTTTTACTTCCTCATAATTTGAAATTGTTAATTCTCTTTCTTCGTTTGCTGCTTTTAAGCAACTCTCGTGTGCCATTTTCTCGACTTCAGTTCCCACTTCTTTTTCGTGAGTCTTGAAAATATTCCATCCGAATCCGGGAATATTTACCGATGTTAAAACTCTATTTAAATGAGTATTGCCCAATCCTGCATTCAATGTTCCTAGAAATATATATTTATTAGTATTTTTTAATAGAGGAAGTAAACTTATAATTATTTATACTAACCAACAACAACTTTTGTATTAACATCAAAATGTTTATTTTGTCCGGAAACAGTATGTTGTTTATCAGATGACACTTGAGTGAGTAAACAACATTTTCTGCACTTTACAGTAAAGACAGACGCCAAACCAAACCTCGTTTCATTAACAACGTCTTTTAATGACAAAATCGATTTGCAGTTTCCACAAAACAATTGTTCTGACAATGTTTTCAGATGAATTATTCGTCTGCCTTCACTCTGTTCACTGTTCACACTTTTGAGGTTAGCTTTTTGATCATTCCTGATCCCATAAACATCACGAAGGTTTTTTCCCACCTCCTGCAACCTGCAGCGGTTCTCATAAACTCTTTGGGTAACTATTTTACCCTTCCAACGATAAATTTTTGCTTTTTGCACAGCATTTTCTTCTAATTCCGACATGATAATAAAAACATTGGCAGACGACACGAAGTAAAATGTGTGAGATACAAATGGACTGTTGCCAAGCGTTGCATTAGCACTACGTGATTCAAATAAAAACTAAAATGGGCATTGTTTTGACTTGTTATGCTGAAAGGGTTCTTCCAAGACAAAAAAGAAAAAATCGGTACAAATAATATTCCGAGATATTCAAAATTTTATAAAATTAATATTAAAATTCAAAATGGCGTATCTTCAACAATTTTTGAATTTTTTAAAAAAAAATTTTAGGGAAAGAAGTCTCTTGTATATATAATAATATATATTATATTTTTGGTATAGCTACACAGAAAAGAACCATTTTCTTTAAAGAAATATTGAAAATTACTGCAAATATTCAATAAAATATTTTTTTTCACATTCAATCAGTTTTTGGGTCCATTAATTATTCACACATTCACTTTATTATTTTTGTATTTGTTTTTTTAGATGAAAAGGAAACTTTCAGCCCGGCACTCATTGATATTAAATAATTTTATTAGACTACTTAATTCTTGTTAATGCGCACCATCAAGAAATGTGAGGTACAATGGACGATTTAGACAATTTATTCGATATCTAATTAATTGCAAATACGTATGTTAGACTGGCACTAGTACACTATTAGATTTTGTACTTCTCACTGGGATTTGAGAAGAAAAAATAATAAAATAAATTTGAAGGACTACAAGTTTTTTCTACAATACATACTGAACTATATATGCACATATTTCAGTATTTAATTGAAATTATTTTTTGCAGGATGTCTTAATAATAAGTCAGTTTGTACGATCAGATGGTTGTATGCTGCCACAGAGAATTACTGGTTTATGTAAAGTTCAGCAGGTTAGAATGAGCAAAATGGTTGCCATGGCACATAAAGCAGGTTAGCATATACATTATTTACATAATACTTAAGGGGGGAAACCACATTAGAACGCTGTTTTTTAGCCGTTTTTCGCAATTTTTTTTAAGGTAAGAATTTTTTTGAATGAAATAAAACATTTCTATCCTGTTGTTCATATATTTAACTGTAACTCATATTTTTTTAAGGGTATATAACAAAAATCTTCCAAATTGTGAGCTATTGCATACAGAGCTACTCCACCGGAGTTCATGACTGTCGTGTCATTTTTGTTCATTAAGTGAACTATCTTTTAAGTGAAAATATTGAAAATTAAAAAATTGACACTTTTAAAAAAAATTTCGATTTTTTGCCTACTTTTTTATTTAAAAAAAGGTACTAAAAATGTTTTCTTTCTTTTTAAGTTTAGTTCATATAAGGCTAATAACTCCTCTTTTCGTGCCTTTCTGCTCTCCTAAGTCTCAAAAGAGCTACGTCTATTCTAGTAATCTACGGTAATCCGGAGTGCACTCCGTTCATCACCAGTACAGCGAGGACGTCCATTTTTGCTCTAAAAACTTTTTTATCGCACATGCACAAAAATGGCGCTTTCTGATAGCAGACGACAGGGAGGAAAGTCATTTATTTCTTCGACCGTATGAATATGGCGGCCGTGTTCTCCCATGGGCAAGAAAATTAGCTGATCCCAAGCGTTATTTTTGCCCAAGGGAGAAAATGGCCGCCATTTTCATACAAGTCGAACAAGTGAATGACTTTTACTCCCTTTCGTCTGCTATCTGAAATCGCCACTTTTGTGCATTATTAGGAACACCCCAGTAGGACTCCTATACATTGTACACTAAAAATATGTCAGCTTAGTGGTTTGCATTTCTATATGCTAAAATATTCCGAGAGATGACGCTGCGCGCACCACGCATCATAAAAGCATTACAATAATAGGAAAAATGTATTAATTTGACAAAAAATAATGGTTATTCAAGATAAATAAAAAAGAGTTTATAAAAAAAATGTATTATATATATATAAAACATTATATAACATGAAATTCATAAATATACAAAGAAAACTACTACTACTACTACTACTACTACTACTACTACTACTACTACTACTACTACTACTACAATCCATTTCTGTCCAAAATTTGCGGTTTGTTGCTGCTCCATCGGACACAACACCATGTACTCTTGCTCCAACTTTTTCTAAAACAGCTATACATTGTATAACTAATTTAGCTAAAGTTACTCCACGGGTTGGACCTTTCGACGCGAAAACAGCTATCGGTTGCGTGAAATTATCACTTAACGAATGGAAAGCGAAAAGTAAACCGTGATCTGCGACTTCATTAATATTTCTACACTCTTCTTCATCGCCAAAATCCACGAGACCTGTGTACTTCATTGTCTTCGAGTCTAGTCTAATGTTCTTTCGTGTTTGCATTTCATCAAACATAATAATTCCATGTCTTGATATTTCGGGCATAGAGCTTAGTCGATCACCAACAAGTAACACAAATTTCCTACAAATTTGATTTACTTTATGAAAATAATAGTACAATATGTTTATAACAATTTTATTATTATAACATTAAAAAAGATGTTTTTGATAAGACTTGCAAAGAAAATGGTAATTTTTTTAATTACTCAAAGCTTATTATGAGCTCATAAAAATGAACACTCGGCGATTTTAGGGTCGCTGATTACGAATCTGTTGTCAACTTTTTCAAAATTCAAAATGGTGGATCCAATATGTCGGACAAAAAATTGGGAAGGGAGTGATTAACCCTTTAAGGCCATTTTAAAAAACTTGATAGCTTCACTTAACCCATTAACGCCCAACTCGTGAAAATTCTTTGGTCATTTTCAAGCTACGTAATTATAAATAAAACGGTTGACAATTTTAGATGTGTTCTTTTCGATTCCGGTGTCAAAAATAAATTTCGTCCAAACCAAAATTAAATATGGCGGTTTTAATGTCAAAAAACAAAAAAATTTCATTTTTTCAAGTTTGACATTTATTTACCTCGAAAAATTGTAAGAATAAAATTCTATTTTCAACCATCGGTGCATAAAAATTATACACTTTCGAGAAAAGTAAAGTAGAATTAAAAATTTCAAGATGGCGGACCAATATGGTGTCAAATCTAATGTAAAATTTAAAAATTTTGTGCAATATTCTTATGATTGCAGAAAACGCAATGAATTCGCCTGAATTTTGTTACTCGGGGGTTTTCGGTATCGCTGATTACGAATATGAAATTCATTTTCATAATTTCAAAATGGCTGACAAGAAACTTCAAATTTCATTCTATTGGCTTAAATCTTGTAACTCGGGGGTTTCTAATCAACGTACATAAAACCCCCGAGTAACAGGTTTCAAATGAATTTGATCAAGTTTAAAAAATTTGTCCGATACATTGAATTCGCCATTTCGAATTTTTGGAAATACAGTTCATATTTGTAATCAGCGACCCCAAAAACCCCCAAGTTCCAAGATTTAAGCCAATATAATGATATTTGAAGTTTCTTGTCCGCCATATTGAATCCGCCATTTTGAATTTTTGATAATGAATTTCATATTCGTAATCAGCTACCCTAAAAACCCCTGTGGGACAAGTTTCAAGTGAATTGGATGAATTTTTATAAAACTCGTTCGCTATATTGTATCCGCCATTTTGAATTTTTGAAAATGTAGTTAATATTCGTAATCAGCGACCCCAAAAACCCCCGAGTAACAAGTTTCAAGTGAATTTGATCAATTTAAAAAATAAGTCCGCCATATTGAATCCGCCATTTTGAATTTTTGAATATTTGTAATCAGTGACACCAAAAACCCTCGAGTAACAAATTTTAGGCGAATTCATTGACTTTTCAGGAATGTGAAGAATATTGCCCAAAATTATTATTATTTTCATAAAGTAAATCAAATTTGTAGGACAATTGTGTTTAGTAAACAAAAATTTATTAATTTTTGACAAAATTATGAATGTTTAAATGCAAAAGTGGTTTTAATCGAAACCGTTGGGATTTAAAGGATTAACTCACCCCATTCAAAAAGGTTTATAAGGGTAATTTCTACCCTTAAAATGTGTCAAACATTTCTTAAATAAATAAATTAATATTTTAATTAAAGTTTCTTTAAATTAAACTTTCTACCATGATATGCATATTTTGCCACTCAAAATATGACTTTTCAACCCCTATTTTCAACCCTTAAAACATCTTCATTGCCGATATAAAAAAATACGTGTCAAATATTTTTAGGTCCTCTAAAAAATGCTCACAAACTCAAGTCAATCGCCGATTGGCACTTGGGTAGTGTTACTTGCAAGTAATGTCAATAACTGATCACTAAACCCACAAGGAGTTTCTATAAATGTCATATACCTGTATTATAAAGTGAAAATATGAATTTAAAAATTAAATTATAAAACACATCAAAAATATTACAAATTAAATTTATGAATTTTATAAAATATCAAAATAAAAATTGTCTATATCATACTGAAGATAATGGTTAGGGAAGAGTGTAGGGCAAACCGGAGCGTTTGCAAAAAATTTTAAAGTTAACACAGCAACTAAACAATAAAAGATAAAGTATAGGTGTTTCTGAGAAAAAGTTGCTTAATTAAATGATCTTTTAAACAAGCTAATGGAAAATGAAATCGGTTAGTTCATTTAGTCACAAGAGTCAAAAAATTAATAATTACCTGCGAATTGTGCTTACGCAAGGAAGGGGCAATACTTTTGAATCCCGTAACAATCTATATGCTTTAGGCGATCGCATGTGAAATAGAAGACTGAGCATTAGCCAATTGTCGGAATACCTACGTCCCTTTGAATCCTTGCACTGAGCAGCTTTTATTATTTCGGAAATTACTGTCGCCTCATTTTTATGAATCTTTAATTTTTCCAATTCTTTTTCCAAGGAGATATTTTTTACAGAGTTTAACTCGTTTTTCATTTTTTCCAATTGATGCTTACGTCCCATTAGGCGAACTTTCTGCTTATATGTGGTATTAAATTTCCTATTTAAATTCTGTAGTTTCATTCTCTTTTGAGGACTCAATTTGAGAACAATGCGTTTAAAATTTGTTTGCCTTTGCAAGCGTACAGTTTTCTTCGACAAAGTGATTTTGGCTTTTTTACAATTTTGACAATACTTGGATTGTTGATTGCAATTTGCGTCCAAAACGAGAGAACACTTTGTGTGTCTCAATGTGCCAAGTGAATCCTGGAAAGTGAATGTGTTTTTCAAATTACGAATGGATGAAGAAGCACATCCTTGGCATATTTTCAATTTATGAAAAACATCCATTGCCGTTTCTAATTCAAGGGCTGAAGAAATAAAATTTTCTGTGAGTCCCACAGTTTTCTTTTCCAAAGAACTGTTCATTGCCGATACGTGGGTTGTCATATCCTGATAAAGTATGATTTTTTTGTGATGAACAGTTACTAATTTTTCGTCGATCCACCGAGCCGCACATTCAGAAAATTCAATAGCACGAAAATCTGCATTTTCGATATCGTATCTCACCCAAGCAGTTGATAACTTAAATGCAGATTTATCAGAAAAAAGAGTATTAAATAAATCAGACCTTTCAGATTCACTCAACTCCTTATTTTGAGGTATGAAATCGTTACTTGGTTGAATGTTATTATCGCAGTCTTGACCTTTTTCATTAGATGAATTTATATTTTCTTCACAGTTTTCGACTTCCATAGCTGTGATTTCAATAGGAGAAGTGTGAATAATTCTCGTCTCAGCGGTTGTATTTGAATAATGAGAAAAAGTGTTGCGGTCAATTGGATTCCTTCGCTTTGGCGCAATTTTGAAGAGATATTTCGGACAATTCGGGAAGATGGATGGAACTGCTCCTTTTCTGAGTTTCGGAATTTTATAATTCACCTGTTAAAATAAAAATAATGAATAAGATATAACACTGTATAAATTTACTTCAACATCTTTGCAAGATTAGTTTTTGAAATAATACAACTAAAAATATAAAAAGAAATTTTTTATTAAATATTTTTGAAAACAATTACAATGAAATGTAAAACAGGAAATAATAAGTTTCAAAACGAAATGTCTTTAGCTTGCGCATATTAAAACGTTTATAATGCTAATATTATAATAAAAAATTTAATTGATAATAATATTCTCGAAAGTCTGTGATTTGTCAATAATTACAAACATTTAGCGTTTTATATAAACACTTCAAAATATTTACAATATACAAAGTACACTCACTGTTGACATAACCTGTCCATTTGGATCCTTTACATCACGTTTCCATACAATGTCCTCTTTATTAAAATGCTTTCCACAGACCACTTGTCCCGTTCTAATGACAAAATTTTTCCTTAAAGTAGCTTTTTGCCATAATTCTACAGTATCTTTATCTCCAGGGACTGAGAAAAGTGTATTTTCTCGATTTTCTCCTCACTTTTCGTCGACTGAGACCTATAGCCCGATTTGCAGTTTGGTGCAATGCACCCATGTCCATTATACTTTGGTGGCATTATTACACTTCACATATAATAAATATTCATAAGGAAATAGTAGTATACAACCAATTTATTATATTTATTTTCAAACGGCTGTAATTGAAAAGTAATGCGTGCTGCGCACAGTGCCGTCTAGCGGCCACTTTTTGCACATAGAAACATTAACCACTAAGCTGACTGCTTTTCGGCTGCAGTCCTACCGGGGTGATTAGGAATAAAAAATATTGTAAGTAACACGAGAATAAAGGCAGTCAATTTCTTTACGATGATTTTTGTGACACGAGTGGAGGTCGATTGACTGCCTTTATCCTCTTCTTGCTTAATATACTATTTCAGCCTATTTTTGAATACCTTAACTAACAATTTAAGCAAAAAAGAAAAAATCGATTTTTTCAGCCGTCTAATGTGGTTTCCTCCCTTAAAATCAGAAATATGATAATGGAAAATGTGTGAGGCTATTTGAATCACTTTTATAATCAAAATTTATATTTTTTTAATTTTGCAAAAAACTCTCCAGGTCACAAATGTATTCATTTTTAGCTGTTCTACAAAATAGAACTTTTACAAAAGGTTAATTTTCAAAATGGCGGTTCTTTAAAGTAGGTCATAAAACTGCATAACTTATTACACGGGGTAATAACGGGCTTAACTTTCGGGCTTTATATTATTAATAAACTATTTAAGTTTTTCAACTTTTGATTTTTCGCGTGAAAGAGCAAAGGAAAATCTATCGAATAGGACCATAAATCTCAAAATCGACTTTTTTAACGATAGGTACCTTTTCTCGTGTCGCGTCACGTATGGTTAAATCATTAAAAAATTCTTACTTAGTTAAACTTTATGATAATTACAAACTACTTTTCATTATCAATAAACTGATATTAATTATTGATATTTAGCTCTAAAAGTTGAAGTCTCGTTTTGGTGGATACATCTTTGTTACAGCGCACCCTTCAATTAATATGTAAATAAGCTAAAATAACGCACGAGTGCACGGAGAGAAAAATCTAGCTTTAATAGCATGACACTACCTATACTAATTTCGCATGGACTATAGTCACACTTCAAACGCATGAAAACATACCGAAAAACCATGGTGAAGCGTGGACCCATGGTTTTTGGGTATGAATTCATGCGTTTGAAGCGTGACTATAGTCATGCGAAATTAGTATAGGTAGTGTCATACTATTAAAGCTAGATTTTTCTCTCCGTGTGTGGTTTCTTTCTTTGTGGTACATAAACATATACTAAAATATTTTTCATTTTCATATTAAATTATATTTTGTAAATAAAAAGTATTGTATTATTTTCAAAAATTATATTAATTAAAATTTTTTTAATTAAATTCTTGGCAAAATTAAATTTTTAAAAAAATTTTAGCAAAATTTCAATTATTTCCAAAAATTTTCATCTATTTCATATGAATTCTATTATTTACAATTTTTTTAATAAATTTCTTTGCAATAATTAAATTATTTTCAATAAATAATCAAAATTTTTACAGGTTTTGAATTATTTTCATAAATAATAAAATTCTTTTTAGGAATTCAATTATTTTCATAAATAAAATTCATCGCAGAATTTCATTTATTTTTTAATGCAATTTTTATCGAATTTCTCGAAAAATGTGATTGTTCTTAACAATTTTATTAAAAATCGTCAAAGAAATCAATTATTTAAAATTTTTTTGATAAATTACTTTATAAGAATTCAATTTTAAGAAATGTTCAATGAATTATTTATTTTTGTATTTAAATAATTGAATTCTCGTAGAATTTTATTTTAAAAATGAATTTCATTTAAAATTTTAAATTTGAATACCTATTTATTATTCAAATTATTCACATATTCAAATAATATTTGAATATTAAAAGCATTATAGCATGAATTTTAAAAAATAATTGAATTTTGAAAATGTTTTAAATTAAATTCTTTGAAAATTTTCATTTTTAATACTTATAACCAACAATTCTGTAAAATTAATTATTTTGAAAAAGTTTAATTGATTTTCTTTCTGAAATTATTTTAAGTGTTTATTTTTAATACGTATTCAATTGAAGAATTTCTGAATAATTGAAATTTCGTAAAATTGAATTGTAAACAAATGGATTTAAAAATCCTCAAAGAACTTTTTCAAAAATTACACAGGCACACAAAAAAATAAAAATTTCGTGACCCAGAGGGCAGACTACAGATATTCCTACGTTTTTGGGGTCGCTGAAACCGAATATGACCATTGCAAAATTTTTAAATGGCCCATTTTCCCGCTACCACACCCTTTATACCCCCACACGGTAGTGAGGGGGTTGGAATTTCAGTTTTCAAAAAAAAGTCGAGTAGGGTGTCTATTCTTATGTTTTTTGAGTCACTGAAATCGAAATATACCACCAAAAACAAATGCGTCCCTCCCTTCACTCCCTAGAACCTTCTAAATAAACCCTTGGATGGGGTTCAAATTACAGTTGTCACGGAAAGTCGAATACGGTGTCTATTACTATGTTTTTTGGGTCCCTGAAGCCAAAAAAACTACCAAAAATAAATTCGTCCCCTTCTCAACCCCCTAGCAATCTTTTAGTATGCCTAGGGAGGAGGTTGAACTTTTCTGTTTCATGAAAAGTCGTGTATACTTTTCATGAAAACGAAAATTTTAACTCCCATTAGGGATAGTAATGAGACTGCTAGGGCGTAAAGGAGGGGACTAATTTATTTTTAATGGTTTATTTCGGTTTCAGGGACCCAAAAAAAATAGACATCGCATTCGACTTTTCGTGAAAGTTGTAATTTTAACCCTCTCCAGGCGTGTATTTAGGGCGTTCTAGGGGGTAAAGGGATGGACGCATTGGTTCTTGGTGGTATTTTTCGGTTTCAGCGACCCAAAAAACATAAGAATAGACACCCTACTCGACTATTTTGGAAAACTGAAATGCCAACCCCCTCACTCACAGGTCTCAGGAAGGCGAAAAAAGTTTGGGTACGATAACGACGAAATTGGCGCGTGTAGAGTAACACTTTAGATGCCCAGGAAACAGAAAATCGCAAAAACAAAATCATAGCGGTTCATGTACATGAAATGTTTGCAATTTTGTCAGTTTTATGGGCAATTTTTTATTTATCGCATATTATAATAAGCCTGACATGTATACATTATGATCAAAAGATAAAATATACAATCACTCATCTATTCAACACATGATAATTTTTCGAAAAACTGCATTCATTTTTTTGTATAACTCTTTGAGTTTGTTTCGCAAACAAATAGTAGCGAAATCTTTATTTGATTATCGATGTTTACTTTTATGTTTCTAATTGGCAATTGATATTATTTTCTAATATGTAAAGTAAAGTGAATTTTATAAATACACATTTTTAGTGCATCCTATTTAAAAAAACGTGTAAATACACGTATAAATACGCAGCATATAACAATAACACACCAATAACAATTTTTTAAAATCTGTTTTTACATAAAATACAAATATCTTGCACTTCTACATATATTGATGGGTGCCTTAGATTTTTGAATGTAAATACACTGGAACTCCCAAGATAGTCACCAGTGTTCACGACGTTTAGAGACGTCAGGGGGTTACAAATGGGAGGGATCGAAATCATAATTTGATCCAATAGTTGAAAAATGTAAACAAACAAAAAAGTAAACAAACCAAACACTAAAATCGCAATTGTTTGGGAGCCTTTATTCCCATAAAAATAAACATTTTTGCACTTTCTATACAAAAATGGTAAATTAGAGTGTCAAAGTCTGCAATGAAACCACGTCCCTGGTAAAAATTTCGGACTAATTCCGGATTAAAAACGGACAGATTAGTACGGATTAGTCCGAAAATGATCCGCGCTAGTCTGATATCAATCCGAACGAAAACCTAAATCCGAAAACACTCCGGAGTAATCCTGAATGTCTACGAATTCAGTCCGTAATTAGTCCGCAACAATCCGAATTTATGACCGGTGAAGAATTCTTCTAAAATAAGTATGGAATTTTCAGAAATCAATATGTAAAGAATACGGAATCAGTCCGCAACAATCCGAGTTTAATCTAGTTGAAAAAACTTAATCCGCAAAATATCCGGAGCAATCCGAAGTCTGTAAGCAAGAAATCCGGTATTAGTCCGCAACAATTTGAAATTAAGTGTGTCAAAATCCTATTCCGAAAGAAGTACGAAACAATCCGAAATCTGTATGCTAAGAATCCGAAAATTGTCTGCAACAATCTGGATTTAATCCAACTGAAAGGTATAATCCGAAACAAATACGAAATAATCCGAAATCTGTACACAAAGAATCCGACATTAGTCCGCTTCAATTCGGAATTAGTGTGGTAAAGTCATATTCCAAAACAAATACGAAACAATCCGAAATATGTATGCTAAGAATCCGGTAATAGACGGCCACCCGAATTAGTGTTGCCGCGATACGAGACGAGGCGATAATTTCAACTGTCTCGTCTTGTCTCGTTATTGTAGGTCAAATTATCGTCTCGTCTCGTCTCGTGTTTCGAAAATATTACACATTATCGTCTCGTCTCGTCTAGAGTGTCGAGAATGCTACACATTCTCGTTTTCTCTCGTCTTTTTCAGCTTTTTTATAGAAGTATTGTAAAAAATTTGACGTGTTTACACATGACGGAAAAATGACTTGACGATTAACCCTTTGCGTCACAGTGGGTCGCTCAGCGACCCACCTTTTCCTTCTCAGTTTTCAGTATTTCTATGGCATATTTATTAATAAATTTAGGGTTTTTTTTCCGGGCATGTTCCTCATACCTAAACAAGTCTAAGAAAACTGTTGATTCACAATTTGTTAATAATAAAAATATTATAAACAAATAAATAACAAAAAATAATGCTTCTTTTTCAGAAAAAATTCATTTTTTACTTATCCTTACTAATTTTTGAGATGATAATTTTTTTTCTTTACAAATTAGATCCTAAACTATATTTACAATTACTTTTTTGAAATTTTTTTTATAATTTTTAATAATAAATAACAATTTTTTGTAATATTTTATAAAATAAAAGTATTTCAGATGAAATTTCAAACCTATTTTCATAAAACTCGTTACTCGGGGGTTTTTGGTGTCGCTGAATACAAATCTAGCATCAGATTTTTAAAATTCAAAATGGCGGATCCAATATGGCGGACGCGAAAATAAAAAATGAACTGAATTTGCTTGAAACTGGTTACTCAGGGGTTTTTGGGGTCTCTGAATACAAATCTCATCAGATTTTCAAAATTCAAAATGGCTGATCCAATATGGCGGACGCGAAAATTAAAAATAAACTGAATTTGCTTGAAACTGGTTACTCAGGGGTTTTTGGGGTCGCTAAATACGAATCTGGCATCAGAGTTTCAAAATTGAAAATGGCGGATCCGATATGGCGGACGCGAAGATAAAAAATGAACAGAATTTGCTTAGAACTCGTTTTTTTGGGGGTTTTTGGGGTCGCTGAGTACGAATCTGGCATGAGTATTAATAAATTTATTAATAAACTTAGAAGATTCAAAACGTTCGGATAAAATTAAAGAGTAAAATCAAAAGTGAATGAATCCTGACAATCCACAGTCAGGTTACTCGTTTAACGTAAAATCCTCTTCATAGTATTTCTGTCTATAAAAAAAAAATTAATTTTTTGATACTGAATATAATGTACCATTTTTGCCAATCCGATTGAACAAACTGTAGATATTAGTAAAGAACTGCTAACCGATAAGTAGCTGAAAATGTCAAACTTAATGCAGGATGTTATGTAAAAAAACACATACAATAATACTGCTTCTACTCAATAAAATACCTTCTTTCAACGTAAAAGCTGTATTAACCTGTTGAGAGAATCGTTAGTAATAGTTTCTCGAATGTCGTTTGTTTGAATGAAGTTGATACTTACCTTTGGAGGGAATCGTTCGTGTTAGTCTGTCATTTGTCATTTGTTTGTTTGAAGTCGGTACTTACCTGTGGAGATAATCGTTTGTGTAAGTCTGTTGATTGTGATTTGTCCGATTGTAGCCGATACTCACCTGTGGAGGAAATCGTTTGTGTTAATTGTGTCGATTTTTATTTGTTTGATTAAAGTCGGTACTTACCTGTGGAGAGAATCGTTCGTGTAAGTCTGTCGTTTGTCATTTGTTTGTTTGTCCGCCATATTGGATCCGCCATCTTGAATTTTGAAAATCTGATGCCAGATTCGTATTCAGCGACCCCAAAAACCCCCAAGTAACGAGTTCCAAGCAAATTCTGTTCATTTTTTATTTTCGCGTCCGCCATATTGGATCCGCCATTTTGAATTTTGAAAATCTGATGCCAGAATCGTATTCAGCGACCCCAAAATCCCCCGAGTAACGAGTTCCAAGCAAATTCTGTTCATTTTTTATTTTCGCGTCCGCCATATTGGATCCGCCATTTTGAATTTTGAAAATCTGATGCCAGATTCGTATTCAACGTCCCCAAAAACCCCCGAGTAACGAGTTCCAAGCAAATTCTGTTTATTTTTTATTTTTGCGTCCGCCATATTGGATCCGCCATCTTGAATTTTGAAAATCTGATGCCAGATTCGTATTCAGCGACCCCAAAAACCCCCAAGTAACGAGTTCCAAGCAAATTCTGTTCATTTTTTATTTTCGCGTCCGCCATATTGGATCCGCGATTTTGAATTTTGAAAATCTGATGCCAGAATCGTATTCAGCGACCCCAAAAACCCCCGAGTAACGAGTTCCAAGCAAATTCTGTTCATTTTTTATTTTCGCGTCCGCCATATTGGATCCGCCATTTTGAATTTTGAAAATCTGATGCCAGATTCGTATTCAGCGACCCCAAAAACCCCCGAGTAACCAGTTTCAATAGATTTCAATGAAATGAAAAATGTATGACTCAAAGGGTTAAAAGATTTAATCCGAAACAAGTATGGAACAATCCAAAATCTGTATGCAAAGAATCCGGTAATAGTCAGCGTCAATCCGAATAATATCTTATCAAAACACCACAGTCCGAAAATAAGTCTTATTATTATAAGAATTTGTAAATATTTATATACAATCCACAGACAGTTTAAAACAATCCATATTCAATCCAATTCAAAGACTTAATCAGGAATGATTTTGGTATAATATTGAATTTGTATATTAAAAACAATTTGTATTAAATGCAGATAAATTCTAACTATAATTATAATTTCGTATGACAAAAACCTGACCAAAACCAGATTAATTCCGGATTTAATAATTTCACATTTGCAAGTTGCGTATTATCAGACTATCTTTGGACTAGATCGGACTAATTCCGGATTCACTGGTTATACACAAACCGCATTTAGTTTGAATTTATCCGGACAAATTCTCAGCGGCAAAACCCTGTCAATAAGCAGACTGTTTCGGATTAGATGCGGATTCACTGGTTAAACCAAGCGAATTACTTCTGCATTTACTAGTCGCATATGATCTGACTAACTGCAGACTAAACGGGACTTATTACGGATTCAATAGTTATAAAAAACGGTATTGATGTCAAACTTAATTCATGGTAAAAAAACTCCACAATAAACCGTACTGTTGCGGACAAATTCCGGATTAGTCCGAAATCGGTCCCACTTTTTATTCAGGGTATTTTCTTACGGTAAATAAAATATTTAATTCTGCAGTCAGTTTGTTTTTACAAATTTACTAGTAAGTATTATTAGTTATCTTGTTTCAATATTAAAATTAACACTGATGTGTTAGTTTCTTGTCATTTCTTTTCGTGGCACTTCATAAATTCTTTTAAGAATTTGAACTCCCATGCGAGCGTGGTATAGTGGTTAGTGTATTCGATTTCGGTGCGATATAATGTTAGATAGATGTAGGTTCGAATCCCCAAGCGTTAGAAATTTTAAGTTAATGTAAATAAAATTGCGATAGGTATCATTATTTTTTTATTAACATTCACTAAATTGCCTGGACTAATTTTTGACTATTTCGGACTAATTCCGGATTCACTAGTTAAAATTAACTGATTAATTTCGGACTTCATCGGACTAACTCCGGTCTTACTAGTTGTTCAAAAACCGTATAGAGTTCGGATTTTTCCGGATTAATTTCGGGTGACAAAAACCTGACCATAAACCGCATTGTTTCGGACAAATTTCGGATTAGTCCGAAATCTGTCCGGTTTTTTAACCAGGGACGTGCTTACGATAAAATATAAAATGCTCTTATTGAAAGAAATTTTCAAGTGTTCAATGTTTAAGTCAAGTTTTGAAACCTAACCTCACTTTCTAGTGGAATCTTGAGTGATAGTAAGTCAATTCATTGGAATAGAAATTTCTACTGACTGGCACTACTTTCTCATTCTTTTGAATGCGCGTTTCATATTTTTGTGAAGTCAATTTAGAATAATAGACTTTTCTGAAATTTTGGTGGTTTCCGTGGAATAGAGCTCCGAGGTAAATTCACCTATTAAGAAGAATACAACTTTTGAATTCTTTTCAATTCTTTGCTTCTTACCGGGTACTTAGTTCAAATAAATAAAAATAAATAAACCGACAGACTAGCTCAGTCGGATAGATGCCTCGCTTGGCGGTCGTTTAAGGACCAAGGGTATAGTACCCTTGGTTCGCGCCCATTTGGCTTGGTATTTTTCCGGCACGTGAGACAATCTGAGCGGGAGGTTTGACGTCGAGGTATAATGATGTGCACCGTCGATTATTGTCCAGTACACACCATTAGAACTCGACTGTCGATAAACCGGTTGTACTCAGGAGAGGTTTTCTACAGTTTCCCTCTTCTCTGGCGAGAAAACCCATTGACGTGTGGTCCAGGCGGAATGCGAGTACTTCTAATAAAGTCGGCTGTCGACGCAAATTAGGTTAATGTATAGAAAATTTTCAAATGTAGAATGGTTATGCTTAATCCAAAAAAAGTATTTCTCGGGGACTCTTGTCGAAGTGCGTAAGGCCAATAGGGCAGGAGTATAAACAATAAAAAAAAATAAAAAAATAAAAATAAATAAGTAAAAACAAATAAGTTTAAATACAACCGAACGAGCGTTAGCGAGGAGGTATATGTCGCTAGTCTTTAATAAATTTTTAGGAAAGTTTCATTGCAGACTTTGACACTCAATTTTGCAATTTTTGTTAAGAAAGTGTAAAAATAAGAAAAATGGATGGTAAAAGTTCTATTAAATATCTGTATTATTTATAAAATTAAGAAGAGAATTGATATTACAGGTTAATTTTTAATTTAAATTTTCAAAAATATGCCAAAAATAACCTCACTTTTTACTCACTATTTTACTTGTAAATTCACTATTTACTCACTTTTTTCAATTAAAAACTCACTTTTTTCACTAGTTTTAACTTCTAAGTACGCTGGCAGCCCTTTATATGTTTAAATTTTGTCTAAAAATTATAAAAGAGAATTTTAGATGTTAGTTTATGTTAGACATACATATTTTGTAAAAAACATTAATATAATCAAAATTAGTTAATTTATAAACACATCTTTTCACAGTTTTTAATAAAATTATAATTTTAAATCAAGTGGGGTATATATTAATCAACTCTTTCAGAATTTTAAATTAAATAAGTTAAGTACGTAATTCTGTTGTGAAATATATTTTATTTAATACACTAAAAGTTAACATTTAAATATGCAAACCATTATATTCGCAAACGGCATTTGCAAACGATGCATGTATAGAGGATTCTAAACATTTAACTTATATTTACTCCAAACAGAATTAAAATCAAATTGGACAGATTCCATTCTTTGCTCGATAAAGACACCTAATGCTTTTTTATTTTTCGACACAAAAATCTTCAACGTGAAAAACACTCTGTGAACTTTGGGTGTTATTGGAATTTGTAAATCTAAATAACTTTTTTTAAAATTAGCAATACACTTTAAAATTGGGTTCAAGAGTTTGCGAAAAACAGGTTTTTACAACTGAACGAAAATCTTCTAAAGCTTTAACATAATTTAAACAGCTAATTGGACTCTTTGAGCGTAAAATATCAATTTTTTCGAACAATGTTTTGCAAGAATTTGTGTTCCTGCAAGTGTCTAATTAGCTGTTTATAGTATGTTAAAGCTTTTGAAGATTTTTGTTCAGTTGTAAAAACCTGTTTTTCGCAAACTCTTGAACCAAATTTTAAAGAGTGCATTGCTAATTTTAAAAAAAGTTACTTTGATTTACAAATTTTAAAAAAAGTTACTTTGATTTACAAATTCTAAAAACAACCGAAGTTCACGGAGAGTTGTTTACGTTAAAGATTTTTGTGTCAAAAATAAAAAAGCATTAGGTTTCTTTAGCGAGTAAGCAATGGAATTTGTCCATTTTGATTTTAATTCTTTTTGGAGTAAATATAAGGTAAATGTTCAGAATTCTTTATACATGCATCGTTTGCTAAATGCTGTTTGCGAATAGGGTAAACGTACCAATTGTCGAGGATGGTTCCAGTTGTCGAGTAAACAAACTTTGTATTTTATTTAAACATTGTAGCACATTGTAAATGCAAAAAGTGATAAATGTTAATTATCTTATGCGTTATAAATGTGAAAAAATATATTAATATTATATCCACAAACAAATGAGAAATTTTATATAATATTTTTTGGTTATTACCATGGTAACATCTACAAATTGGGCATCCTCGGTAATTGGTACACTTACCCTATAATGGTTTGCATATTTAAATGTTAACTTAGTGTATTAAATAAATATATTTCGAACAGAATTACGTCCTTAACTTATTTAATTTAAAATTCTGAAAGAGTTGATTGATATGCACCCCACTTAATTTAAAAGTATTATTTTATAAAAAACTGTGATAAGATGTATTTATAAATTAACTAATAATTTTGATTATATTAATATTTTTTTTCAAAATATGTACCTATGTCTAACATAAACTAACATCTTAAATTCTCTTTTATAATTTTCAGAAAAAATTTAAACATATTTGATTAAAGAAATTGACAATTGGCGAATATTAAATAATAAAATTCACTTTTCTGAAAAAGCGCCCGGCGGATAATTCCGTTTTTGGTCTTAAATTGTTCGTAAGAGATGAGGGAACAATATACTACAAAAGAATCTGATATACAAAACACTGTCAATTAATGTTGCTCCAGGCACACCGTGGCATATGAGGCATTTTACGTGAAATGTCCTAAGTTGAAATGTTAACTTCTTGAAAAAAATTAAAACTCAGGGAATTTGTTGTTCTATCAACACGGTAGTCTTCAAGCACTTTTAGGTGTACCTAAAATGAGTCAAAATTGTGCTAACGCAGTTTTATCTAGAATCGTCTCAAGATTCCAAATTTTCATTTCCGAAAATCCTAGCTGATTCTTTTTTCGAAAAAAACATATATGGGCAATTCGACGTGAGATTTTAAGTCGACCTCTTAAAATCGGCCAAAAATATTTTTTTTCTATTCTGTATCGAAAAAAACAGATACGTATTTTTTTATTTTTGTTTAATTGTCCAAATTTTCGAGTTATGAATTTTCGAAATTTTGGACTTGTAATTGTAGACCTATATTCAGTAGCTTATAAGTTCAAAAATATTGAGTTTAGGAAACAAATTAATTTTTTCTAACTTTAGGCCGGATTAAAAAAATTTTTTTTTAAATTTATTTATACTTTATATTTTATTTATATTTTACGTGGAAAACTTTGAGCGCTTTGAGCGACCTCTAAATATTTTTTTATTTTCAAAAAATAGGGGTATTTTTTTTCTTCATATAGAACAATCCTAGGGGGTGAGAGCATTAAAATTCTGATTTTATTTTTTTCTCATGTATTTTTGGACCACCCTAGTGTCCAGACACCCCAGTTACTCCTTCTAGGGTTAAGGGGTTAAACGACTTTGACCCAACCAAAACATACGCTTTTTCAACAATTTTTATTGAAGAATAGAAATTTCTTTAAGAAAATTAAATTACAGTAGGGTATTGTACTACTCTAGAACTACAAAAAATATATATATAAATTTCCTCTTTTTTTAAATTGTCGGCTTAACAGATAATATGTCAAAGTGCTTTAAAAATGTATCGCCGTGCAGTGGACACTATAACTCGGTTCAGAATTGAGCTAGACCAAAAAGTAAAAAAGCATTAGTTTCTGCAACTCATAATCTAGCGAAATACGTATCAGTTTTAAAAAAATTCATTTTTCGCAAAATGGCATCGATTTGAAGAAAAAAGTTCGTATTTTTGCCTAAATTTCGTTTCTAAAAGTTGTCTCGAAAATTTAAATATTAATATTTCAAAAAATCCGTACGTATTTTGTTAGATAATTATATCACAAACAAAATAAAAAAAGAACTAAGAGGATCCATTGAAATTTGTGGCATCCAGAGTGTCCACCGATTTTCAAAATACAGTTTCAAGAAAAACGCGTTCAAAGTTTTCATTACAATGTAAACGTTAGCGCGCGACCCTGCTTGAACAGTTCGAACATTGTCTTTTCACTTGAGATATCGATATATAACTAATGACATAAGTAGATAAACAAAGTGAGTACCCGGACACATGTTCGCGAGGCCGCCGCTAGAGGCGCCACTAGCGATGCAGTCGCTAATGGCGCGCATTTCAAATTTGTACATTATAGTTCGTGCGACAGCCACCAACGCTGCGCGGTTGCCAACCCACAGTCGGTATTGCAGATTTCATCATTAACAGTTGATTGTAATGCAGATTCCTACCCTACATTTTAATTCGACCGTCAGAGTAGGGAACTGTTTTTTCCACATGTTTCGACCCTCATCTGTGTTATATTTTACACATGTGTTAGTGCAATTTGTGATGTGTGAATCTGTATATTGGGTATATGTACACACGACAAAGAAATTGACCTGGAACAGCCATAAATTTCACTATATTAACGAAAGTTTTAATTATTTTAGTTAAGACTTTCACCTTATTGCAGTTCCAGTTAAAATTCTATTTCCGTGTACAACACCTGAAATAAATTTCAGATATTTACACCTGTCTCTTTTTAATTACCTAATTATTAATTCATTAATAATTTGTCTTATCTATCCAAATATTTTAATAAACGAGTCTTGAAAAGTTTTTTCTACAAGACATGTACATATCAGGATATTTTACTTTAAGAGCTTCCTTATTATATAATCATTATAAAATATACATTACAATTAAATGTAAGTAGTTTTTTATCAGTTGATATTAATTCATTGTTGAATCATAGTTAATGCATTAATGACTCATTGTTATTCGTTAATGATTCATCGGTGATTAATTAATCATTTATTATTGATTCATTAACGGTTTACGATTAATTCTTTAAAGATTCATTATTGATTAATTTCTTATTAATTTTTCGAATAATAATTTATTAGATAATGATTTGTCTTGTCTATATAACTACACAGAGAAAAATTAATAGTCAAAATTACACTGAGACATGTTTAGCACAGCATCTGAACTCAGATACAGCAGCCGCGCGAAATGAGGGTAAGATATTGTTCCCTGATTTTATTCAGATGCTGAGATAAAAGAGAACAGTATCTGTGCTAAAAGTTTACTATATGTGTTAAAAGTTTAGTTTCTGTAATTATGTACACCAGAACGAGAAGTCTTTAAAACCGTGGGACGGATGTTGCGCGGAAGGTTAGGTACAGAATCTGAAACATGCGCAATGCAGAATCTGTGCTAAACTTCCCTCAGATATACCAGATCATGGACGAATATACGTTAAAAGACTTTTCATTTCAAAAAGGGTAAAATGATGTTTTTATGTTACTTAATCGTATGAACGTATCCACTATTAATACGGTTAAAACTAATAAGTGGGTCTCTACTAAACGAAAAATAATATATTATTCTCATCTAAAATTGCGCGAAATTGTAGTAGAGGTCGGGGGGGGGGGTGAATCTAAAAAAAAATACATGACATCATTTGGGAACGCTTCCTAACCAATTGACAAATATTTCAGTTCATTATTGGTTCATTAATGACTCATTGTTAATTCATTGTTGATTCCTTAATGATTCATACTTGATTTATTTATGATCCATTGATGATTCATTAATGTCTCATTGTTAATAAATTAATGATTGATAGTTGATTTATTTATAATTTATTATTGATTCATTGTTGATACATAGTTGATTCACGTATGACACATTGTTGATTCATTAATGATTCATAGCTGAATTTTTATGATCCATTCTTGATTCATTAATGACTCATAGTTGATTTATTTATAATTAATTGTTGATTCATTAATTATTCATAGTTGATTTTTTATGATTCATTCTTGATTCATAGTTGATTTATTAATGACTCATTGTCGATTCATTAATGATTCATAGTTGATTCAGTAATGACTAATTGTTGATTTATTAATGCTTCAGTGTTGATTTATTAATTATTTACTGTTTATTCATTAATGATATCTGTCTTAAATATCCAACTATTATGGAAAATGAATGATGAAATGTTAGTAGTAGTGAATAAACTCCATACATTAGGTTGAAAAAATTATCGATGTCGAGTAAAAATGCTTGGTATTGTAGAATTAGTAGATTTTAGTAGATTTAGTAGAAATGATATCTTATTTTAAAATAAATAGATATTTTCTCCAAATATTTTTGGGCTGTTCTTGTAGAGAATAAAAATGGAAAAGATGTTGCTGATGCAATGTAATATTTAGTAAATAAATGTATTCCAAAATACCTGCATTCAGATAATGAAAAGAAAATAATTTTACAATTAACAATTTGAATCAGAAACAAAAATGAATAAAATTACTTTTAATCAACATGCAGGAATCTAAAAAATGTCAGTTGTTGAACGATTTAATAGAACACTTTAGAGTGAAGGTGTAAATTTAGAAGTTGTTGACACATTAAAAGTACGTTTTTTGAAATTAAGAAAAGTACCGCAGTGAAGACCAAAGTTAAAAAAAACATGATAAGGTACAAGTCATCAAATTAAAAAACTTCTTTGAAAAAGGCTATAATCCAAATTAGCTAACTAAAACATTCACAATTGGGGTCGTCCATAAATTAATTAAAACATTTATGGGGGAGGGTCTAGCTAGTTCTTACGAACAATAGAAAAAATTAAGCTAATGTATGTAATAGTAGATTGTGCAACGAGTGGATCGAGCGAGCGAAAATCGCTGTTCTCCACAAGTTGCACATACTATTTTGTCCAACAACTGCAAAAAATTTTTTTTATGAATAATAAATTTAAACTATTAATTTTTCAAAATTTGAAGTTGAATTTACTCTTTATTTATCGAAATCAAAATATTACAATGATGTTATAGCAATAACTGAGAGTGAAACAAAAATTTTGAACAAAATTTTGAAAAAAAATCTGAAAATTGAAAAAAAAAATTTTGGAAAAAAATTTTTCAAAAATGCATGTCTTGAAAGTGTCCCTAAAGATCCCCAGAGTGTCCTCAAAATTCTGTTCCTATAATGTTCTAATTCTAATATAAAATAAAAAATCGATTAATCAATTTCTCATTCCACCACCAGTGGGGAAATGACTTCATTTCTCCACTAGCCAAACCACCAGTGGGGAAATGTACTACATTCCTCCATTGGTGCCTAGCGTACAATAGTTCTATTTCCACGAAGGCGTTGGACAAAATATCTTACTAGGAGGAGGGGGGAAAGGTTAAATTTTCAAAAAAATATCTTACGTAATTTATGAACGGCCCCATTGACAAAAATAATTTTACAATTAACAATTTGAATCAGAAACGAAAATGAATAAAATTACTTTTAATCAACATGCAGGAATCTAAAAAATGTCAGTTGTTGAACGATTTAATAGAACACTTAAGAGTGAAGGTGTAAATTTAGAAGTTGTTGACACATTAAAAGTACGTTTTTTAAAATTAAGAAAAGTACCGCAGTGAAGACCAAAGTTAAAAAAAAAACATGATAAGGTACGAGTCATCGAATTAAAAAACTTCTTTAAAAAAGGCTATAATCCAAATTAGCTAACTAAAACATTCACCATTGGGGTCGTCCATAAATTAATTAAAACATTTATGGGGGAGGGTCTAGCTAGTTCTTACGAACAATAGAAAAAATTGAGCTAATGTATGTAAAATATCTTACTAAGAGGAGGGGGGGAAGGTTACATTTTCAAAAAAATATCTTACGTAATTTATGGATGAATCAACTAACTAATTAAGCAAGCCAACGATTTGTCAAAAAAAGGCAAAATGAGTCTTTGTCTTAGTCAAAGTCTTAGTAAGGTTAACGTTCAAGTCTTATTCCAAGTCTTAGTCAACGTCTTAGTGTAAGTCTCGGTCAAAGTATTGGTCACAGTCCAAGTCTTAGTCATGGTGAAAGTCAAAGCCTTAGTCAAATTCGTGGTCAAATTCTCGTCCAAAGTCCTAGTCTTAGTCCAAGTCAAAGTTTCAGTCTTTGACTTTGACCATAGTTAGTCTTAGACTTAGATTTACTTTGATTTTCTTTGATAAATCGTTGACTTGGTTTAAAATATTAAATAAAGTTTCATTCGTAATTAAAAATAACAGCAAAATGAATTATTTTAATCCATTCTGGTGTTATTTTAATACCTCACGATTTACTGTGTAAGGATTCCTATTCAATTCAACATGCTCCTCTTGTCAATACCACGAATCCAATCTTGTCAAAGTATAACTCTCCTAGTTAAGTCAACTAGTATAATTAGTCATTTTGAAAGTTTTCTTAGTTGTACATGCGCATGTTTCTGCTTTAGCGGTATTTTGCTCTGTGAATCGTGAATTTACGTGAATCGTTGAATTTTTTTATGCAAATAGAATGGGTTTTCTATGTCTTTCACGTTTTAAAATGAAGCTATTACATTGTATATCACTAATATAATGTAATTATAAGTAGTCAATTATTTCAGACATTTTAGATTTAGTTCCAGTCTAAAATTAATTTCATACAAGCGGTATCAACATTTTTTAGTATTCTAATTAGTTTTGTTAAAACAAACTTTACCATTGCAATATGTAATGCATGGATTTGGATGCATTTACATTAAGTTCTTGACAAGCAAGTAAAATGGTGTATATTTAATTATTCATTTCTTGTTAAGTCATTAATGATTCTTTAATAATTCATTGTTGATTCCTTAATGATTCATAGTTTGTAATGGTCTTAACCTAAGTTATCAGGTGTAAATAAATTACTAAGGTTAGAGATCGAAGGTTTCTTTATTTTCGTGCGTATTGTGCGACGAGTGACCCTGGGTCGGTAACATCGCTGGTCGGAACGAGCATTGTACCGGGCCAGTGGTTGTTGAAGTGGTACGAACATGACATGTAGGTGGAATACTTTCTCACAAACGACAATGCTTTGAGAAAGTATATAAGGTGAGCGGTGAACCGAGAGAGGCAGCAGTCCATCCGTCCAGCGGTGCTGTTGAGATTATCAAGCCGATCGTCAGAGGTGCTCCACTAGTGAAGGTCGCCGCCAGGTTGTCATCCCGGGTGTTCCTGAAGAAGCAGTGGTACGTAAAACGGTCTCTCTCAAGTCCGCCGCCTTGGCGTTGGGAAGGCTGTCAATTTATTCTCTCCACATCAATCCTCACCTAGCATCCTGTCGATCCACTCTCAGCGAACGCCACCTCGGCTGTTGGGAAGAAACCCTACTTACCATGGTGAGCGCCACCTCGGCCGCCATTCCTTAAGTGTAATTCGCGAATTGACCCTAATGAAACCGCGACCGAACTTCTTAACTAGTGCGCGAGTGCTACGAACCGCGAGTGTTTTCTTTTTAAAAACGTGAGAACCTGCAAGAGTTCTTTTGAATCTTGTGTGTTTCCCCACATGCCCGAGAGAACGCGACCGTCGGTAAAGGAGAACCACCCGAAGATCGCGTCCCTTACTGTCGTCGGTATATGTACCATCGAAACGAGAAATTACTTCGAGAAACCATAAGTCGGTAAAACTTGAGACTGTGCCTACAGCGCGTATCGTACCGACCGTGGTCAATTCCCGCGAGCGCTATCCCAAGCCTAAATTTTTTGAGATCTTCGCCACAATAGGCTCAACATTGGTTTTTATCCTTTTTTCTGCGCAGTAAACTCACCTGTTGAAAGACTGTATGTTCGCCATGTGATTTACCTGAAACAACCGAAATTTTAGTTAGTTATTTTTGTTTTTTGCGCAGTGACTTACCTGGAAAATAGCAGGGACTTAGCCACTCGCCCTTTTTCTACTTTATGCGCAGTGAACCCATCCTTTAAGAGACTGAATCTTCATCCCCGCGGCTTTTCTGAAATGATTACAAATTTAGTTAGTTACGTTTTCCGTCTTTTTTGGTGATCTATCTAAAAGAAAGACAAGGATAGTTAATTACTTCTTCTTTATTTCCCGCGTAGTGAATTTACTTGATGGGAACTGGATCTTCACTCCGCAGTCTGCCCTTAATGATCTCAAATTTAGTTAGTCGTCCTATTAGTTTTCTCGTCATGAACTCATTCAATAAAATTTGAGTTTCATGTAGCGACCCACCTGAAGAAAAAGCAGGAAGTTAGCTACTCACCTTTATTTTATTTTTTCCGCGGAGTCGCCTCACCCGCTTGAAACGAGAGCTCCACTCCGTGACTTACCACACGAGACTTTGAGTTTAGTTAGTTGGCTTATTTTGTGATTTATCTAGAAATTCCAAATTTAGTTTATTAGACTCTCATTTCCTGATACAATGAGCACCCCTTAAATGAGAGGAGATCTTCTTTAGTTATTTTTTACGTTAATGAACTTACCTGTGAGTGCTAAGGCACAACTCTGCAACTTACCTGTGATTGAACTGTCGTCGTGCCTCGCTTATTACTTTGAAAAGTTCATCGGACGTCATACGTGATCATTCACTCACCAATACGAACTCTAATCAAATTAATTACCAAAACTATCGCCCTAAGTTATTCTTGTAAGTACCAGGATCGTCGCTAAGAAGACTAATCAATAAAAACAAGATTATTTTTATTAATTGTCTGTGTCATTCTTCACCCCGGGTCATCCTAATCATAATATTCTTCTCATAAGGGTTAAGAATAGAAACGAACCGTTACAAGTTTATTCATTAATGAATCATTGTTGATTTATAATGATTTATAGCTGATACATTAATGATCCATTATTTATTGATTCATAGTTTATTGGTTCGGTACAGTGGAAGATTACCCCAACCTTCCAGTATTAGTTTGCTGCAATCTTATAGGGTGTAAGCTTACGTTGACCTTATACTATACGCTATGATCTTGTTTTAAGATTACGGTAACCTTGCATGTAATCTTACGTTAACATTAAGGTGTAAGCTTACAGTGATTTCATTATTATTATTAATTCATTGCTGATTCATTATTGATTCTTTAATGATTCATTATTGATTCTTTAATAATTCATTAATGATTCATTATTGATTCATTAATAATTCATTATTGATTCATTGTTGATTCATTGTTGATTCATTAATGATTCATTATTGATTCATTGTTGGTTCATTAATGATTCATTGTTGATTTATTGTTGATTCATTGTTGATTCATTAATGATTAATTATTGATCCATTCATTCATTGTTGTTTCATTATTGATTTATAAATGATTCATTTTTATTTTATTAAGGGGTTACATCACTTTGACCCGACCAAAAAATACGCTTTTTTAACAATTTTTATTTAACAATAGAAATTTTTTTAAAAATTCCAGTGTTAGTTTGATGCAATCTTATAAGGTGTAAGCTTACGTTGACCTTATACTATACGCTGTGATTATTGTCATAAGATTACCGTAACCTTGCATGTAATCTTACGTTGACATTAAGGTGTCAATTTTTTAAAATATAATGATAAGAGTACAATATTAATTCCCCTATAAATGTTTCCATCTTCCAATTTTTTTAAGAGTTTCCTTTTTATAATATATTTTTCAGATTTTTAAAAAATGTATTTTTATATATTTTATATATATTTCGATGTACTTTACAAACATATTACAACTTGTTTAAGTAAACATTATTTAAATATTATGTAAAATTCATTTGTTTTCTATTTATATTAACCTTCTTGTTTCACAAAGTTGCTTGTGTATGGCTGATTCATTAAGGATCCATTATAAATTCATTATTCACTTATTAATGATTCATTATTGATTCATTAATGATACATAGTTGATTCAATAATGATTCCTAGATGATTCAATAATGATTCTTAGATAATTCAATAATGATTTATAATTGATTAATTATAGTATATCATTGTTGATTCATTAATGATCCATTATTAATTTATTAATGATTCTTGTTAATTTATATTTGATCCATTAATTATACATTAATAATTCATTATTGATTCATTAATGATGCATTAATGATTCATTGTTGATTCATTCATGATTTATGACTGATTCTTCGTTAATTCTTTATTGGTCTATGGCTGATTCGTTAATGATCTACTAATGATTCATTAATGATTCATAGTTGACTCATTAATTATTTATAGCTGATGAATTAACGATTAATAATTGATTTATTACTGATTTTTCTTGATTCACAGTTGATTTATTAATTATTCATAGTTGATTCATAAAGGATTCATTGTTGATTTATTAATGGCTCATTATTGCGATATACTAATGATTTGTATTATTCAATATATGGCATATTTTTTTAAAAGTTCCTCTTTACAAAAATTATTATAAAATATACATCACACATAGCACGTTATCATGCTGTAAGCTTATTTTTTAAGCTTATGAGTGAAGTTCGACAGTAAACTTAAGGTAAACTCAGAAAAACCGTAATATGTCCGCATCATAGTAAACTTACATTATAGACAGTGTAGTTGCACAGTGGTTCAAAGTTACAATTTAGTGTTCATAATCACCTACAGCCTACAATTTTGACTTTTATTTTTTTTAAATCTTCGGAGATAAATTGCTTAGATTCCTATTGAGCCAGAATTTTAAATTGAATTTTGCATTATTTTTTATTTAAACAAGTAAGTTAAAAAATGAACCTACAATGTAAATATTTGGGGTCATCCATACAGCATGTGATACATAATTTCGGAAATTTTAACCCCCCTCCCCATCCCGACATGATACTTTTTCCATTAAGGGGGTCACCTCGTGTGATGGGTTCAAAAAATCGAAAATTTTTTTTTCATAAATCACATCTACAATATGTGTAGAATATGTGGGTAAAGAGAATTTTTGATGTTTGACATCCTAGGAAAGTTACTGCACTGAGAAGACAAGGAGTTGCCAAACGAACAATGTATTACATAAACTTTGACAGGCGTTTTTCTCAAAACTGTTTTTCAAACTGGCGTCCATGATATCTCAAAAACGGCTTGACCAATATCGCACAAATTTATAGGGCATTCATCACATATGTGGCTGTCGCCCGAACTAGGATAATTGAAAAAGGTCAACTTGTTTCTTATTTATACAACAAAATAGACCAACAAAATCACGTTTTTTTAAAAAAAAATTTCAGAGCCGGGTAAAAAATTCAATTTTTAATATTTTCAAATAATTCTAGTTCCGGTGATAGCCACATCCTCACAGATTAAAATGCTTTTTGATTTTTTCATTTTAGTTCAGTCATTTAGTCAGTATCCGTTTTTTGACCTATACTTCAAAAATTAGGTTAAATTTTGACATATATTTTGATCCTTTTTAACCTGTAAGTCAAAAAGATTTTGACGTAATGTAATAATCGTTATGGACAGTTTTTTTTTACCTATTTGACAAAAATTAGGTTTATTTTCACCCTTTTTAACCTGTAGGTTAAAAAGACGTCAAATTTAACATAGATTTTGATGTATCAAAAGCATTGTAATTTTCCTTTTTAACTTGTAGGTAAAAAATAGGTGAAATTACATATAGATTTTGAAGTAACCCTACTGAAAATCCCTATGTAGGATCCTACATAAGATCTTACATAGAATACTAACTATAAATTTATAAAAAATCCTAGAATGATTGTAAGAATCTACGTAGAAATCCATAAAAAAGCACATATGGATTTGGCACAGGATTTTTTATGAGAATTGATATAGGAATGCGCATTCGTGTTACTGGATAAAAATCTACGTTAATTCCAATATGATTACCTACATCTTTTCTGACATAATTTTGGTGTCAATTTCCTATGTCAATTTCCTTTGTCAATTTCCACCATACTTACCAATATAAAATCTTACAAAAATTCTTTAGTTAAAATCTTACTTAATAATTATTAAAAATTTGTCTATATAGAATCGTAGAAAAATTCCTACATAAAATCTTACTTAATTATTAAAAATTTACCTATATAGAATCATACCAAACTTCCTACATAGACTCTTACTTACCCTATTAAAAATACCCACATGGGATCCTACATGGGATCTTACGTGGGTTCTTATACAAAAACCTGTATAAAATCCCAGATCCCACGTAAGAATCCACATGGGATCCCATGTCCCATGCACATGTATATTTGGGACACGATTTGAAACAGGAATTCATGTGGGAATTTGAGTTTGTGTATATCCACATAAAAATCCACATGAATTTCTATGTGAGAATACATAAAGGATTCTATAAAGGATTTCATATGGGTTTTCATGTTTCATATATAAGATTTCACATAGGATTTCATAAAAGATTTAATATGTGATTACATTAGGGATCCATTGTGAGAATTTTCAAAGGATTAAAAATTATTTAATTAAAAATTAAATAATAAATTATATTAGCATTTCAAATCATCAGGAAGAAAAAAAATTCGATAATTTGAAACACTTCTGAGCTATAAACTCTCAGTTATATAGTGTTAAAAAATCATGTTAACAGGGGGAGAAGTCGCTCTCGCCACCTGGCGGTGAAAGTATATGAACTGTGGTATTCTGTATCATTAATAAAAAAACCACGTGAGATCCTATGTAAGATCCCATGTGGAAAATTATATGGGAAATAATATACGATCTCACCTGGGATTTCATATAATTTTCATTTCTATGTAAAATCCTACGTAAGATCCCATGTAATTTCCTATGTTATTTCCCGCATATGAAACCATATGAGCTCTTACGTAGGATTTTACATAGAAATGAAAATTATATAAAATCCCAGGTGAGATCGTATATTATTTCCCATATAATTTTCCACATGGGATCTTACATAGGATCTCACGTGGTTTTTTTATTAAGGGGATCCCACTTATCGACATTGCAGATCTAAAATGATTAAAAATCTGCAACGACCGTTTCTTGGAAAATATAAGATATTATTACCTATAAATTTGGAAAACTCATTTTTTATCATGAATACACAGGATGAGTATTTTATTTGTTGTAATTATTTGAAAAAAATTATCGTTAGAAAGTTAAATACACGGGAAAAAAAAGTTCATGAATCTCTCGTGAACTAGTATATCACTTTTGGATGGGACACAAAATTTCAAAATTTTCATTCACTTTTGATTAGAAATGGCGAACGTCAACGAAAAACTGAAACAAAGTTAATGAATTTTTGATGAACTGTTAATGAAGAGTAGTTCGTCAAAAGTAGAGGATCGTGAACTCGCGAGTGTCAGTAGTATGCGCAGTTCGTAATGCGCATTAAATATGGCTGATCAAGCATTCATCATTCAGTCGGTGTCATCGGTGTTTACATTCGGGAAAATTCTTTGATGAAAGTTATTATTTAGAATCAGTGTTTTTTATTACTTAGTGAATATTTTTGTTTGCTAATTTCCTTTGTGAAACAAATAATTCATAAAATGAATTAAAAGTTACGATAAGGGACTTTTTCTACTTTGCACGGTCCTGAGTTTTACAGCAGACAAAGCTAATCGTTTCGTTTGTCGAAGGACAGTGTATCTAGATTTAGCCGTGGCGGTTAGTTGTTAGAAATATTATGTTATAGGGTATAGGTACTAGGTTCGAATCCCGTGAAGCGAATTACGAATTTTAATGGCGATAAAATTGTGTATTCTGTGTAGTTGGGTGCGTAATAGGCGTCAAGTTATCAAATAAAGTGAAATACTATAAAAAAGTAGTATCTGGAAATTATTTCTTCTTGTTTTTAGCATTTTTTAAAAGTTCACGAATTTTTCGTTAACTTTGACGAAAAGTTCGGAAACCGTACTATGTTTCTAGTGAAGGAGTTGATGAAATTTTGACGAACTGTGTTTGTTGATTTTTAAGAATTTTGTGTCCCATCCAAAAGTGATATACTAGTTCACGAGAGATTCGTGAACTTTTTTTTTCTGTGTATGGGCAGTTTCCCTGTAACACATCTTTGACTACTAGCTCAAACTGCAACGACCATTTCTCGAAAACAACGAAACAAAATAATTTTTCCATTTGGGAAATTTAATTTTGTAGGAAAATACGGAGGATGAGACTCATTTGCCATTCAGGAATAAATAAAAACTTTATTTTTTGTAAAGTGTATATGTGACAGCTGTTCGGTGGCACTTGATATTTAATTTACTAGCATTAACTTTTCTTTAACAATTTGAACAAAATAAATGTCTCTCATTGTGTGTCTTTCATCACTAATGAATTTTTACTCGAAAAGAAAACATTATATTTTATTGTTGCTAATTTAAAGCTAAAAATAATCAAAATTGGTCAGTTTTGGAACCTTTGGCGCCATCTCTTGGTTCTATGAACTACTAAAAGCTGTCACATGTGTTCTTCTTGTTGTAAATTGCTATACAAAACAGTTTACATAAATTAAAGTTTTTTATTGTTGTTTTCATATGTAATGAATCTTATTATGAGTATTTTTTATTAAAATTAAGTTTGCTAAATGGAAAAATTATTTTGTTTTGTTGTTTTCAAGAAAAGGTCGTTGCAGTTTGGGCTCTTGGAAACTGACCATATTTAATTTTCTAACAATATATTTTTTTTAATAATTACAACAAATAAAATACTCATCCTATGTATTTATAATAAAAAATGACTTTCACAAATTTATAGGTCATAATTCCTTATATTTTTCAAGAAACGGTCGTTGCAGATTTTTAACCATTTTTGATCTGCATTGTCGGTATGTGGGATCCCCTTAAGGATACAGAATACCACAGTTCATATACTTTCACCGCCAGGTGGCGAGAGCGACTTCTCCCCCTGTTAACATGATTTTTTAACACTATATAACTGAGAGTTTATAGCTCAGAAGAAGTGTTTCAAATTATCGAATTTTTTTTCTTCCTGATGATTTGAAATGCTAATACAATTTATTATTTAATTTTTAATTAAATAATTTTTAATCCTTTGAAAATTCTCACAATGGATCCCTAATGTAATCACATATTAAATCTTTTATGAAATCCTATGTGAAATCTTATATATGAAACATGAAAACCCATATGAAATCCTTTATAGAATCCTTTATGTATTCTCACATAGAAATTCATGTGGATTTTTATGTGGATATACACAAACTCAAATTCCCACATGAATTCCTGTTTCAAATCGTGTCCCAAATATACATGTGCATGGGACATGGGATCCCATGTGGATTCTTACGTGGGATCTGGGATTTTATACAGGTTTTTGTATAAGAACCCACGTAAGATCCCATGTAGGATCCCATGTGGGTATTTTTAATAGGGTAAGTAAGAGTCTATGTAGGAAGTTTGGTATGATTCTATATAGGTAAATTTTTAATAATTAAGTAAGATTTTATGTAGGAATTTTTCTACGATTCTATATAGACAAATTTTTAATAATTATTAAGTAAGATTTTAACTAAAGAATTTTTGTAAGATTTTATATTGGTAAGTATGGTGGAAATTGACAAAGGAAATTGACATAGGAAATTGACACCAAAATTATGTCAGAAAAGATGTAGGTAATCATATTGGAATTAACGTAGATTTTTATCCAGTAACACGAATGCGCATTCCTATATCAATTCTCATAAAAAATCCTGTGCCAAATCCATATGTGCTTTTTTATGGATTTCTACGTAGATTCTTACAATCATTCTAGGATTTTTTATAAATTTATAGTTAGTATTCTATGTAAGATCTTATGTAGGATCCTACATAGGGATTTTTAGTAGGGAACTTAATGCAGACTTAATGTTTAGATGAAGTTTGCCATCTGACCTAACACTGTAAGGAAATTTTAAGGTTATGTTTGGTCTAACCTATCATTTTGACCAAATTTTGACGTTTTATTTCTGCTCTCTTACATATAACTTTTAAACTAATTTTGAAGGAATGTTTACTGTCTGACATCTGATCTAATTTTGAGGTTATGTTTACCGTCTGACATATGACCTAATTTTGAGGTTATGTTTGCCCTCTGTCTTTTGAATACATTGATTGCTCTCTATCCCATAAGCACGAAGTAGTATAAGGAGACCTCACGCCAATGCTTAGCAGCGGCAAAAATTAACACATTTTGGGGGGGTTAGAGTTATGAGTATTTGCACCACTAGCAGAGGTTGCGCCATTACGGCTGAAATTTAAACCATGGCCGCCATAACACGTCGTCGTATTTCACTAATTTGTAGGTTATGTTCATATACAGTAGCAGACGAAAAATTTTAGTACAATAGTATGATCTTTGACCTAATTTTAAGGTTATGTTCTCTTGACCTATGACCTATGATCTTTGACTTTTAACCGCTTTGACTTCAAAACAATGAATCCGGCGGCGAAATCTTTATATAATATAGAGAGATAATTATTGTAAACATTTACTTTTCAATCCTAACTTTTGTTTAAACTACTATTTAAATTATTGCAGCCACAATAGGCAACTTTTTCTTTTTTTATTAATTAAAAAAAAAAAAAAGTCAAAATTGTAGGCTGTAGGTGATTATGAACACTAAATTGTAATTTTGAACCACTGTGCAACTACACTGTCTATAATGTAAGTTTACTATGATGCGGACATATTACGGTTTTTCTGAGTTTACCTTAAGTTTACTGTCGAACTTCACTCATAAGCTTAAAGAATAAGCTTACAGCAAGATAACGTGCTATGTGTGATGTATATTTTATAAGAATTTTTGTAAAGAGGAACTTTTAAAAAAATATGCCATATATTGAATAATACAAATCATTAGTGAATCGCAATAATGAGCCATTAATAAATCAACAATGAATCCTTTATGAATCAACTATGAATAATTAATAAATCAACTGTGAATCAAGAAAAATCAGTAATAAATCAATTATTGATCGTTAATTCATCAGCTATAAATAATTAATGAGTCAACTATGAATCATTAATGAATCATTAGTAGATCATTAACGAATCAGCCATAGACCATTAAAGAATTAACGAAGAATCAGTCATAAATCATGAATGAATCAACAATGAATCATTAATGCATCATTAATGAATCAATAATGAATTATTAATGTATAATTAATGGATCAAATATAAATTAACAAGAATCATTAATAAATCAATAATGCATCATTAATGAATCAGATATAAATCATTAATGAATCAACAATGAATTACTATAATTAATCAATTATAAATCATTATTGAATCATCTAGGAATCATTATTGAATCAACTATGTATCATTAATGAATCAATATAACACAGGTTTACAAATTAAAAACTTTTTTTTGCCAATCGAACAAAACAATTTTTTTTCGAATAGTAGGTGTTTTTTGAGTAAGAAAATCATAGTTTTAATTTTTTTCCCTCGTGCAGTTTTTCTGTAGCTTCAAATTTTCCATTTTCGAGGTGCGAAGCCACTTAAACTTACCTGTAGGAAAATTAGCTTGTCAAAATATAATAAATGAGGTATCATTGGAAAGGTTATTAAATTACCTTTCGATCCATAGGTCACAGAATAAAATTCAACAAAAATTGAGAGAGTTACAGTCGATTAAAGATGAAATTTCATGACAATTTTGATGATTTTTAGACATTTGAGTAACTTCTACTATTTTTTTCTACATCAAACAGGAAAGAATGTTTAGGTTTTAATTTTTTTATTGATAGACTATATCATTACACAAATTTTGAGCCCTTGTGGACCCCGATTGGATTAAAAATGACAATTCTACACTAAATGTAGTGAACGAAACTACATTCTTCATTTTTAGTATCCCTTAAACATTTGCAGCCAAAATTGAAGTAATAAAATTTAGTTAAGCTCTAAAGTTACTAAAATCACTAATAAAGGATTTCTGAAATCGTAGATTTCGAATCCAATGTTAGTTTTCTAAATTTGAAAATGGCGGATCCAATATGGCGGACAAGTTTTTAAAAATCGATTACATTCGTCTTAAATTCGTTACTCGGGGGTTTTCGGGGTCGCTGATTACGAATCTGATGTCAGATTTCGAAAATTGAAAAGGATGGATTCATAATGGTGAACGAGTTTTTTAAAATCCATCAAATTCGCACCTATTGGATCCGCCATTTTTAATTTTTGAAATCTGACATCAGATTCGTAATCAGCGACCCCGAAAACCCCCGAGTAACGAATTTAAGACGAATGTAATCGATTTTTAAAAACTTGTCCGCCATATTGGATCCGCCATTTTCAAATTTAGAAAACTAACATTGGATTCGAAATCTACGATTTCAGAAATCCTTTATTAGTGATTTTAGTAACTTTAGAGCTTAACTAAATTTTATTACTTCAATTTTTGCTGCAAATGTTTAAGGGATACTAAAAATGAAGAATGTAGTTTTGTTCACTAAATTTAGTGTAGAATTGTCATTTTTAATCCAATCGAGGTCCACAAGGGCTCAAAATTTGTGTAATGATATAGTCTATCAATAAAAAAATTAAAACCTAAACATTCTTTCCTGTTTGATGTAGAAAAAATAGTAGAAGGTACTCAAATGTCTAAAAATCATCAAAATTGTCATGAAATTTCATCTTTAATCGACTGTAACTCCCTCAATTTTTGTTGAATTTTATTCTGTGACCTATGGATCGAAAGGTAATTTAATAACCTTTCCAATGATATCTCATTTATTATGTTTTGACAAGCTAATTTTCCTACAGGTAAGTTTAAGTGGCGTTGCACCTCGAAAATGCAAAATTTGAAGCTACAGAAAAACTGCACGAGGGAAAAAAATTAAAACTATGATTTTCTTACTAAAAAAATACTTACTATTCGAAAAAAAATTGTTTTGTTCGATTGACAATTTCACTGTAAACCAGTGTAATGAATCATTAATAAGTGAATAATGAATTCATAATGGATCCTTAATGAATCAGCCATACACAAGCAATTTTGTGAAACAAGAAGGTAAATGTAAATAGAAAACAAATGAATTTTACATAATATTTAAATAATGTTTACTTAAACAAGATGTAATATGTTTGAAAAGTACATCGAAATATATATAAAATATATAAAAATACATTTTTTAAAAATCTGAAAAATATATTATAAAAAGGAAACTCATAAAAAAATTGGATGATGGAAACATTTATAGGGGAATTAATATTGTACTCTTATCATTATATTTAAAAAAATTGACACCTAAATGTCAACGTAAGATTACAGGCAAGGTTACGGTATTCTTATGACAATAATTAAAAAATCGCGATTTTTGATTTTTAAGGAAACTTTTCAGGGACAGTTATTAAAGTTTTTTATTTGAAGACCAGTGTCTGTCATACGAAATTTTTCAGACTATGTAAAAATTATTGTTTTAATATTGAGTTTTGAAAATTAAAAAATTTATGCACGAGTTAATAAAAAAATGTTCATGTTGCCTGAAAGCTATAGAATGTATGTATCAGAATATTTTACTTTAAGAAGTTCCTCTCTATAAAATCCTTATAAAATATACATTATAATACAATTTAAGTAGTTTTCAATAGTCAACAATAATTGTTAGTTGATTCATTAATGATTTGTCTCATCTATCCAACTGTTTTGATAATAATTGAAGTCTAACCACTTAAACAAAATTTTATTTCCTCGAGAATTGACAACTTTTTCTACAAGATATGTACCAGGATATTTTACTTATTGGTTGGTCCTATAGTAATTATTGATCTTATAAGTCACAGGTGTAGTTAATACAGCTTTGTCAATGGGGCCGTCCATAAATTACGTAAGATATTTTTTTGAAAATTTAACCTTCCCCCCCTCCTCTTAGTAAGATATTTTACATACATTAGCTCAATTTTTTCTATTGTTCGTAAGAACTAGCTAGACCCTCCCCCATAAATGTTTTAATTAATTTATGGACGACCCCAATGGTGAATGTTTTAGTTAGCTAATTTGGATTATAGCCTTTTTTTAAAGAAGTTTTTTAATTCGATGACTCGTACCTTATCATGTTTTTTTTTAACTTTGGTCTTCACTGCGGTACTTTTTTTAATTTTAAAAAACGTACTTTTAATGTGTCAACAACTTCTAAATTTACACCTTCACTCTTAAGTGTTCTATTAAATCGTTCAACAACTGACATTTTTTAGATTCCTGCATGTTGATTAAAAGTAATTTTATTCATTTTCGTTTCTGATTCAAATTGTTAATTGTAAAATTATTTTCTTTTCATTATCTGAATGCAGGTATTTTGAAATACATTTATTTACTAAATATTACATTGCATCAGCAACATCTTTTCCATTTTTATTCTCTACAGGAACAGCCCAAAAATATTTAGAGAAAATATCTATTTATTTTAAAATAAGATATCATTTCTACTAAATCTACAATACTAAGCATTTTTACTCGACATCGATAATTTTTTCAACCTAATGTATGGAGTTTATTCACTACTACTAACATTTCATCATTTATTTTCCATAATAGTTGGATATTTAAGACAGATCATTAATGTATAAACAGTAAATAATTAATGAATCAACACGGAAGCATTAATAAATCAACAATTAGTCATTAATGAATCAACTATGAATCATTAATGAATCGACAATGAGTCATTAATAAATCAACTATGAATCAAGAATGAATCATAAAAAATCAACTATGAACCATTAATAAATCAACTACGAATAATTAATGAATCAACAATTAATTATAAATAAATCAACTATGAGTCATTAATAAATCAACAATTAATTAACAATGAGTCATTAATGAATCAAGAATGGATTATAAAAAATCAGCTATGAATCATTAATGAATCAACAATGTGTCATTAGTGAATCAACTATGAATTAACAATGAATCAATAATGAATTATAAATAAATCAACTATCAATCATTAATTTATTAACAATGAGACATTAATGAATCATCAATGGATCATAAATAAATCAGGTATGAATCATTAAGGATCTACAATGAATTAACAATGAGTCATTAATGAACCAATAATGAACTGAAATAATTGAGTAGATTTAAATCCTTCCATGGTTTAATTGATATTTGATAAATAAATGATCATGGGAAGGTAAATAATTGAATAGAAAATCCAATGTGTTTCGTCAGTAATGCGACGTTTCATTGGCTAAGGTTTGCCAACCTCATCAGGCTAAATTTATTAAAAAACTGAAAAGGCACTTTAATATTTATAAAGGTTTTTTTAAAAACACTATTTTTTACTAAAGTAATTAACAACCAATAATATCCTACCTAAGTCATTAAAACATAAAAACACTATTTTAATTCGTCATGAAGAATAAAAATTAAATAAATAAGTAAATAAATTAGAAAACAAAACACGACACATATTCCACACAAGAGATTAAATTTATAATTATAAGTAAGAAAAGAAGACATTCCTCTACAACGTCTTAGTGTCAACTGAAATAAAATTAGAAACTGATATAAGAAAGTCAAAATGATGAAAACTAAAAGAGTCAATGAACTGACATGTAAACACAGGTGATCAGCAAGATATGTTATTGTTTTGTCATTATGGACATGAGTCTATACGTCTAAAAAGAGGAAAGAACGTTTTATTTAGAGTGAGAATATCTTCTTTTCTGTTAATAGTGGAATGATTTGATTTTGTATGGATCATTTCAGATATTCGTCGATTTATAAAATTTTTTTTTTCACTGTCCAAAACTTTACATTTTTCCAATCAAAATCATGATTAAAATTGATACAATGTCGGTAAACTACAGAGTTGTCATTCTCTTTTTTGTGTTCGTTTATGCGAGTTAGTAAAGACCGTTTCGTCTCGCCAATATATGTTGCAGGGCAGGTTTTACAATCAAACTTGTATACAACATTTGTTCTATCCCATTTTTTTGTCGAATCTTTACCTAGTTTGATGATAGAACTAGAATTTTTGTTTATAAGAGGAATAGACGTGCAATTAAACTCTTTAAGGATATTTGACAACTTGTAAAAACATTTTTCATTAAAAGGTAAACAAACTTTTGGAATTTTACTATATATTTTAGTTTTGTTATTATTATTAGCACCAGAAAATTTTATTTTATTAACACGAATCTTGATATGTTTTTCAATGAAGTCTAAAGGATAGTTATTGTTTTCTAAAATATTTTTAATTTTTTTCAAGTTGTCAAATTGGAATTTTTTATTGGACAATGAAAATGCCCTATCTACAAGATTATATACAATATTCTTTTTTTGCTGAAGTGGATGATCTGAAAAATAGTTAATGAGTCTATTTGATGAAATCGGTTTTTAAAAACCAATTTGTAATAATTTTGTGGTTGTTGTCTCTGATAAGCTTTAGATCAAGAAAGTTAATAGAATTTTCCTTTTCTTTTTTAACAGTAAATTGTAATTTTTGATTGTAAAAGTTAAAAGTGTCAATAACCAGATCAACATGTTCTTTTTTTATGGCTAAAATTGTGTCATTCACATACCTAAAATAGAAAAGTGGAACACAATTATGTTTTTCTTTTAACTCTTTTAAACATTCAGTTTCCAGATCATCCATTGCAATATCCGAGACGAAAGGTGAAATTGGAGAACCCATCGGTGTTCCGTATGTCTGTCTGTAGAATTTTCCATCAAAAGAAGAAAAATATGTATTATTAAATACAAATTTAGTAAAATCAATAATGTCAGAGAATGGAATTTTACATTTCTGGTTTATACAACTAATACGTCGATCCAAACTCTGAATGACCAACTCACAAGACACATTTGTAAACATGGAACTTACGTCAAGTGAGATAAAAGTGTAGCTGTCGTCCATAGTGACATTGTCTAATTTGTATTTAAGTTCTAAACTATTGTTAATGTGTGACCGAGGTAAAGTCACAATTTTTTTGCGAGAAAATGAGTAGGGCTATTTATTAAGGAAATAATCGGACGGAGTGGGACATTTTATTTATGTCTTGTGAGTTGGTCATTCAGAGTTTGGATCGACGTATTAGTTGTATAAACCAGAAATGTAAAATTCCATTCTCTGACATTATTGATTTTACTAAATTTGTATTTAATAATACATATTTTTCTTCTTTTGATGGAAAATTCTACAGACAGACATACGGAACACCGATGCCCAGTAAAAAAAAACTAATTCAAATGAATTGAAACGAATTAACATTTTTGGTAGGCTCCAATTCGTATTTGTCACAAAGCGGGATTCACTCATCTCTTTGTATATTCAATTGAATTTAATTCAATATGTACCAATCTGTCCAAACGAATTCGCATTCGAAAGAAATGGCCAAGGAATGCATTGAATTCGTGCTAACGAATTGAAAAAAAATTAAAGGCTCAAAACTTGTCCAGTGAATTGGTACGGATAGAAGGTTCGGAAGTTCAATACAGTTTCACGAATTCAGGAAAATTGCATCATGGCTCCAATTCGTATTTGTCACAAAGCGGGATTCACGAAAGCTCTTTGTGAATTCTTTTTAATTCATTTCAATTAGTTTTCGTTTACTGGGTGGGTTCTCCAATTTCACCTTTCGTCTCGGATATTGCAATGGATGATCTGGAAACTGAATGTTTAAAAGAGTTAAAAGAAAAACATAATTGTGTTCCACTTTTCTATTTTAGGTATGTGAATGACACAATTTTAGCCATAAAAAAAGAACATGTTGATCTGGTTATTGACACTTTTAACTTTTACAATCAAAAATTACAATTTACTGTTAAAAAAGAAAAGGAAAATTCTATTAACTTTCTTGATCTAAAGCTTATCAGAGACAACAACCACAAAATTATTACAAATTGGTTTTTAAAAACCGATTTCATCAAATAGACTCATTAACTATTTTTCAGATCATCCACTTCAGCAAAAAAAGAATATTGTATATAATCTTGTAGATAGGGCATTTTCATTGTCCAATAAAAAATTCTAATTTGACAACTTGAAAAAAATTAAAAATATTTTAGAAAACAATAACTATCCTTTAGACTTCATTGAAAAACATATCAAGATTCGTGTTAATAAAATAAAATTTTCTGGTGCTAATAATAATAACAAAACTAAAATATATAGTAAAATTCCAAAAGTTTGTTTACCTTTTAATGAAAAATGTTTTTACAAGTTGTCAAATATCCTTAAAGAGTTTAATTGCACGTCTATTCCTCTTATAAACAAAAATTCTAGTTCTATCATCAAACTAGGTAAAGATTCGACAAAAAAATGGGGTAGAACAAATGTTGTATACAAGTTTGATTGTAAAATCTGCCCTGCAACATATATTGGCGAGACGAAACGATCTTTACTAACTCGCATAAACGAACACAAAAAAGTGAATGACAACTCTGTAGTTTACCGACATTGTATCAATTTTAATTATGATTTTGATTGGGAAAATGTGAAGGTTTTGGACAATGAAAAAAAAATTTTATAAAACGACGAATATCTGAAATGATCCATATAAAAACAAATCATTCCACTATTAACAGAAAAGAAGATATTCTCACTCTAAATAAAACGCTCTTTCCTCTTTTTAGACGTATAGACTCATGTCCATAATGACAAAACAATAACATATCTTGCTGACCACCTGTGTTTACATGTCAGTTCATTGACTCTTTTAGTTTTCATCATTTTGACTTTCTTATATCAGTTTCTAATTTTATTTCAGTTGACACTAAGACGTTGTAGAGGAATGTCTTCTTTTCTTACTTATAATTATAAATTTAATCTCTTGTGTGGAATATGTGTCGTGTTTTGTTTTCTAATTTATTTACTTATTTATTTAATTTTTATTCTTCATGACGAATTAAATTAGTGTTTTTATGTTTTAATGAATTAGGTAGGATATTATTGGTTGTTAACAAGAAGGCTAGAGACAGGAGGTGAAACTTCGGTAGTGGGGATGAGTCAAGAGCCTTTCTTTAACCAGGCATTTTTCGTTTTGAAAAGTCGCCGGCGCGGTGCTCCTGCACATCACTCACACATTTAAATTCTTGTATATCGTGTGTTTCACATGTGTATGATATGATTTTAATTTGAGGTTAACTTTAAAGTGCAATCGAGACACAATGTGTGTCATAACGGATATATATATATGTTGGGCTCAAAGACCGAAAACGCTCATTGAGCGAAAATATAGTCCACAACGCGTTGTGGCTCCTTCAAATTGTCCACAACGCGAAATTCGTGTTGTGGCATGGCAAAAAGTGCTCAAAACGCGTTGTGGTAATTTGAAAAGGGCCACAACGCGAAATTCGCTTTGTGGCTGCTACAATATTCGGCCACAACGCATTGTGGTAATTAAGAAATGCCACAATGCGTTCTGGATTCTTTTATATTTGCCATTACGCGTTTTGGTAATTTAGAAAAATCATAACACATTTTGTTGCTTGCAAACAAGGTGTATACTAATTACCTGTCTTCCCAGTAAAAAAAAACTAATTCAAATGAATTGAAACGAATTAACATTTTTGGTAGGCTCCAATTCGTATTTGTCACAAAGCGGGATTCACTCATCTCTTTGTATATTCAATTGAATTTAATTCAATATGTACCAATCTGTCCAAACGAATTCGCATTCGAAAGAAATGGCCAAGGAATGCATTGAATTCGTGCTAACGAATTGAAAAAAAATTAAAGGCTCAAAACTTGTCCAGTGAATTGGTACGGATAGAAGGTTCGGAAGTTCAATACAGTTTCACGAATTCAGGAAAATTGCATCATGGCTCCAATTCGTATTTGTCACAAAGCGGGATTCACGAAAGCTCTTTGTGAATTCTTTTTAATTCATTTCAATTAGTTTTCGTTTACTGGGTTATTATTTGATACTTAATTAATCAATTTTCTATTATAAGTATGTCATTAGCCTCTACGATTATAATACCTTTGAAATTTTCTTTATTCAATGAATAGTTACAGTAGTAAAATTTCCACATCGGTGATTGCTAAAGTAGATTTAATTAAAAATTTTTGTAGTCTTTGTGTAATATTTATATTGTGACATTTATATAATTTAAAAAGCTGTGCAGGATTTTAACAATAATATTAATAACTCATAATGGATAATAAAGAGGCAATATTTTTTGAGAAATTAAGTGAATTGATAAAGAATAGCACGGTACGTTATTTATTATTTTTATATAAATTAAGCAAGTAAAAATAAAACAATGAAAAAATATAGATCAAAGTACAAAATAATAAAATACAAATGATTATGTTTAAAGTTAATTTCGGGTATTTATAGTTTAAATTATTTGTAAATAAAATTGTATGTTATTTGCTTAAAAAATACTACAGTTATTTATTTCTTATCATTTCTAAATTACCAAAACGCGTAATGGCAAATATAAAAGATTCCAGAACGCATTGTGGCATTTCTTAATTACCACAATGCGTTGTGGCCGAATATTGTAGCAGCCACAAAGCGAATTTCGCGTTGTGGCCCTTTTCAAATTACCACAACGCGTTTTGAGCACTTTTTGCCATGCCACAACACGAATTTCGCGTTGTGGACAATTTGAAGGAGCCACAACGCGTTGTGGACTATATTTTCGCTCAATGAGCGTTTTCGGTCTTTGAGCCTAACATATATAGAAATAATGTGAGTGATTATTAAATGAAGTATTATTGAAATAGTTAAAAATTCCGAAAACGTGCTGTGTGAAAAGTTGTAACAAGAAGAAAGATAAACACAACACTATGACTATTACTTTTTGTTAACTTTTAATACACTTCATGCTACAGTTTACACATTTTTTTGGTTTTAAAACTTTTTTTAATAACTAAAAGATGTTTAAAAATATAAATTTTTATATTTCATATGGGAGCGTTCACAAATTACGTAACGCTAATTTTTGAAAATTTTGACCCCCCCTCCCCCCATGTAACACACTGTTACATACATTAGCGCCATTTTTTCTGCTGTACATAACAAATAGCTAGACCCCCCCCCCTCCCCTTTATAATGTTACGTAATTTGTGAACGCTCCCTATTGTATTTGTATAGAATATATTTTCCCGTGTTTACGTATTTAGATGCGCAGAAGTCCATGTGGTCTATTGCGGCGAAAACTTTTTTGAAAGTAAACGCCTGACCATACATCAGCTGAGTGACTCAGCATTGCCATACCCCCACTACCGAAGTTTTACCTCCTGTCTCTAGTCTTCTTGGTTGTTAATTACATTAGTGAAAAATAGTGTTTTTTAAAAAAAACCTTTATAAATATTAAAGTGCCTTTTCTGTTTTTAATTAATTTAGCCTGATGAGCCAGGCTGAGGTTTGCCTGGCAAACCTTAGCCAACGAAACTTCGCATTACTGACGAAACACATTGGATTTTTTATTCAATTATTTACCTTCCCATGATCATTTATTTATCAAATATCAAATGAACTGAAATATTTGGCAATTGGTTAGGAAGCGTTCCCAAATGAATGTCATGTAGTTTTTTTGAGATTCACCCCCCCCCACCTCTACTACAATTTTGCGCAATTTTAGATGAGAATAATATATTATTTTTCGTTTAGTAGAGACCCACTTATTAGTTTTAACCGTATTAATAGTGGATACGTTCATACGATTAAGTAACATAAAAACATCATTTTACCCTTTTTGAAATGAAAAGTCTTTTAACGTATATTCGTCCATGATCTGGTATATCTGAGGGAAGTTTAGCACAGATTCTGCATTGCGCATGTTTCAGATTCTGTACCTAACCTTCCGCGCAACATCCGTCCCACGGTTTTAAAGACTTCTCGTTCTGGTGTACATAATTACAGAAACTAAACTTTTAACACATATAGTAAACTTTTAGCACAGATACTGTTCTCTTTTATCTCAGCATCTGAATAAAATCAGGGAACAATATCTTACCCTCATTTCGCGCGGCTGCTGTATCTGAGTTCAGATGCTGTGCTAAACATGTCTCAGTGTAATTTTGACTATTAATTTTTCTCTGTGTAGTTATATAGACAAGACAAATCATTATCTAATAAATTATTATTCGAAAAATTAATAAGAAATTAATCAATAATGAATCTTTAAAGAATTAATCGTAAACCGTTAATGAATCAATAATAAATGATTAATTAATCACCGATGAATCATTAACGAATAACAATGAGTCATTAATGCATTAACTATGATTCAACAATGAATTAATATCAACTGATAAAAAACTACTTACATTTAATTGTAATGTATATTTTATAATGATTATATAATAAGGAAGCTCTTAAAGTAAAATATCCTGATATGTACATGTCTTGTAGAAAAAAATTTTCAAGACTCGTTTATTAAAATATTTGGATAGATAAGACAAATTATTAATGAATTAATAATTAGGTAATTAAAAAGAGACAGGTGTAAATATCTGAAATTTATTTCAGGTGTTGTACACGGAAATAAAATTTTAACTGGAACTGCAATAAGGTGATAGTCTTAACTGAAATAACTAAAACTTTCGTTAATATAGTGAAATTTATGGTTGTTCCATAAATTATTTTACATGTGTAAAATATAACACAGATGAGGGTCGAAACATGTCGAAAAAACAGTTCCCTACTCTGACGGTCGAATTGAAATGTAGGGTAGGAATATGCATTACAATCAACTGTTAATGATGGAATCTGCAATACCGACTGTGGGTTGGCAACCGCGCAGCGTTGGTGGCTGTCGCACGAACTATAATGTACAAATTTGAAATGCGCGCCATAACCGACTGCATCGCTAGTTGCGCCTCTAGCGGCGGCCTCGCGAACATGTGTCCGGGTACTCACTTTGTTTATCTACTGACATATCATTTTAGTTTCCAAAAAGGCAAAAAAAAATTTTTAATTTTTTGAAAATTTCAAAGTGGTGTAATCCCTTAAAAAGAATTAATTTTGAACTTTATTTCATACGAAAATAATAATTGCTTTTATGACTAAAGGATATTTATAGGTTTATAAGACAGGAAATTTTGTTTTTCGACAGGGAAAAGACAGGGAATTTCAAAAACAGTTTTTACTCGACACCCTGGAGAGAAAACAGGGACGGATTTATGCTGGGGAATAATAAATAATGATGTTTCACGAGTACTAAAAAGAAACTCGAAGGTTCATCGTTCTCCCGCATGAATTCGTCCCTGCTTTCTCTCTTAATCGCTGCCGCGCGAAGCCAGAATCGATTCGTCACAGTTGAATTTCATTGTACCAGTCGGTCGAAACACGGCTTAACATATTTAATGATATATGGAAGACGGATTAATCTTTTTTAATTTTCGAAGGCTTATTTTAAAGCTGAAATTCTAACGAAGATTTCTGTTTTTAGAAAAATGTTTTTTAAATTTTTCTAGATTTTTGAAAAAGTGGAAGTCAAGAGACCAAAATGAGAAAATTTAATAATTTTTTTTATTTCTTTCTCACTCTACAACTCAAAAAATAGTTTATGACTCGACTTCAAAGACGGGTTATTTTACGCAAAATTTAATAAGCTTTCTAACCGTATTTAAGTTTTTTTGGATCTCCTTTTATTTCTGAGATATGATTGAAAAAGTGATGGCATGTTTCAAATTTTAGCTTACCGAACCTAAGCCCTCTTTTCCTAGACCAAGTTACATATGAGCTTTCAATCAATTTTGAGCAATTGATGTTTGTATCTTATAAAAAAGTAATTCTTTTAGCACAAAAAAATGATTTTCTGAAACTAATCGAATAAATTTAATATTACCATGATTAAAGTAATTCACAGAGAGTGCTTTAAATTAAATAAATGTTTGTTTCAGGTTTATTGCCTAATTTAAAACCAAGGAGTGACCTTAAAAGAGAACCATATCAGAGGAAAAAGTGGAAACAATTTAATACATATTTCGACGAAAAAACCATCAAAACTAAGTATAGAATATAACAAGAGTTTTAATTGAATTTTGTAAAATTAAATGTAATACTTTAAAAAATAAAGTTTTTTTTATAAATCATAAACATTAATAACTCCTAAAAATAAGATTTATATTTGTTATTCACCGACAGATTAGAGAGAAAACCCATTGAAGGGGAGTCCAGGCAAATGCGAGTACTCCTAACCTCAAAAAGTCGTTCTGTAGAAACGCAAAACTAGTTGATATATAAGAGTGTGTGTTCTGACAGTTGGCCTAGCTTCAAGTCATTTAAGAAAAAAAAATATATTTGTTATTCCTTAGTAGGCATGTTCGTCTAATTATTATTTTTATTTAATAATGGTTTAGAAAAACCTTTGAACTATATTAATCAAACATTTTAACCATTATTATAATAACTTTTTAAGTTTTTAAAATAAATAGCAGTCATGATATTGTCGTTAGAAAATACGGTACAAAGATAAAACAAAGTAAATGTTACAAAAAATACGACAATGATTAGGTACACAGGTACACAAAAAAAATAAAATTTTGAGTGCGAAGAGTGACATATGGTAGGTTCCCTTCCTTAGGATATATCTAAGAAGAAAAACATAAGGTAGACATAAGATAACCGTTGAAAAAATGTAGCTGAAGTATGAGACGTCTCGTGAGACGGTAGGTTCCGACTAGAGCGCCGCGCTAAGGTACTTTTCATAGGCGCCGCCACAAACACATAACTCAAAAGAGTTCAAACAAAAATTAACAATAAAAACAAATAATAATCAAGGGATACATTTTATTATAATTCAAAACAGTTTATTTATTACAATATAAATAAAATACAATTTTAAAAAATAGAGAATCGAAACAAAACAAAAAGAAAAAACCGAAACATTCAGAAAAGAGTAAAAATAAAATAAATAAAAATTTCTGACATAGTTTCGATAAATTATTACGGAACATATTAATTTATATATTATTAAAATTTTTTCATATTACATTTAAAAAAAAAAGCAATTTTAAAAATGTAATCATCCAAAAAATTTAGAATTGAAATAAATTTCGAGAAATATTAAAAAAATGATTAGTCTTTTTATTATTGAAAATTGTTTCCAATGACAATAAAAATAAGAAACAATTTTCTATTTTAAAAAATAAGTCGGGGTATAGAGGAAAGAATTGATGTTCGGATCCTAACGCACAACAATCGGAAAAAATATAAGTTTGCCGCTAAGATTCAATTAATTAGAAAAAAATGTTAAGTATTTTTATAACTAAAAATTGTTTCATATAACACTAGAAATAAAAAATTCTAATTTTTGAAATCGGTCGAGGACAAGGAAAAAATTGAATTTTTCCAACCGTAACGCAAAAAAAAATTGAAAAAATATAACTTTGACGGTGAAATAAAACTAATTGTAGAAAAATGTTAAGTAATTTTATTATTGAAAATAGTTTCTCATAACAATAGAAATAAGAAACAATTTTTTATTTTTAAAAAACGGTCGGGGAGAAGGGGGAAAAATTAATTTTTCGGCCTTCGCGCAAAGAAAATGGAAGAAAATATAAGTTTGGCGGTAAAATAAAATTAATTGTAGAAAAATGTTAAGTAATTTTATTATTGAAAATAGTTTCTCATAACAATAGAAATAAGAAACAATTTTTTATTTTTAAAAAACGGTCGGGGAAAAGAGGGAAAAATTAATTTTTCGGACTTTGCGCAGAAAATAATGGAAAAAAATCTAAGTTTGGCGGTATAATAAAATTAATTGTAGAAAAATGTTAAGTAATTTTATTTTTAAAAATAATTTCTTATAACAATAGAAATGAGAAACAATTTTTCGTTTTTAAAAATCGGTCGGGGAGAAGGTTTAAAAATTAATTTTTCGGCCTTCGCGCAGAAAATGATGGAAAAAAATATAAGTTTGGCGGTAAAATAAAATTAATTGTAGAAAAATGTTAAGTAATTTTATTATTGAAAATAGTTTCTCATAACAATAGAAATAAGAAACAATTTTTTATTTTCAAAAATCGGTCGGGGAGAAGGGGGAAAAATGAATTTTTCGGCCTTCGCGCAAAGAAAATGGAAGAAAATATAAGTTTGGCGGTAAAATAAAATTAATTGTAGAAAAATGTTAAGTAATTTTATTTTTAAAAATAATTTCTTATAACAATAGAAATGAGAAACAATTTTTCGTTTTTAAAAATCGGTCGGGGAGAAGGTTGAAAAATTAATTTTTCGGCCTTCGCGCAGAAAATGATGGAAGAAAATATAAGTTTGGCGGTAAAATAAAATTAATTGTAGAAAAATGTTAAGTAATTTTATTATTGAAAATAGTTTCTCATAACAATAGAAATAAGAAACAATTTTTTATTTTTAAAAAACGGTCGGGGAGAAGGGGGAAAAATGAATTTTTCGGCCTTCGCGCAAAGAAAATGGAAGAAAATATAAGTTTGGCGGTAAAATAAAATTAATTGTAGAAAAATGTTAAGTAATTTTATTATTGAAAATAGTTTCTCATAACAATAGAAATAAGAAACAATTTTTTATTTTTAAAAAACGGTCGGGGAGAAGAGGGAAAAATTCATTTTTCGGACTTTGCGCAGAAAATAATGGAAAAAAATCTAAGTTTGGCGGTAAAATAAAATTAATTGTAGAAAAATGTTAAGTAATTTTATTATTGAAAATAGTTTCTCATAACAATAGAAATAAGAAACAATTTTTTATTTTTAAAAATCGGTCGGGGAGAAGGTTTAAAAATTAATTTTTCGGCCTTCGCGCAGAAAATGATGGAAAAAAATATAAGTTTGGCGGTAAAATAAAATTAATTGTAGAAAAATGTTAAGTAATTTTATTATTGAAAATAGTTTCTCATAACAATAGAAATAAGAAACAATTTTTTATTTTTAAAAATCGGTCGGGGAGAAGGTTTAAAAATTAATTTTTCGGCCTTCGCGCAGAAAATGATGGAAAAAAATATAAGTTTGGCGGTAAAATAAAATTAATTGTAGAAAAATGTTAAGTAATTTTATTATTGAAAATAGTTTCTCATAACAATAGAAATAAGAAACAATTTTTTATTTTTAAAAATCGGTCGGGGAGAAGGGGGAAAAATTAATTTTTCGGCCTTCGCGCGAAAAATACTGGAAGAAAATATAAGTTTGGCGGTAAAATAAAATTAATTGTAGAAAAATGTTAAGTAATTTTATTATTGAAAATAGTTTCTCATAACAATAGAAATAAGAAACAATTTTTTATTTTTAAAAGACGGTCGGGAAGAAGAGGGAAAAATTAATTTTTCGGACTTTGCGCAGAAAATAATGGAAAAAAATATAAGTTTGGCGGTAAAATAAAATTAATTGTTGAAAAATGTTAAGTAATTTTATTATTGAAAATAGTTTCTCATAACAATAGAAATAAGAAACAATTTTTTATTTTTAAAAGACGGTCGGGGAGAAGAGGGAAAAATTAATTTTTCGGACTTTGCGCAGAAAATAATGGAATAAAATATAAGTTTGACGGTCAAATTAAAATATTTCTAGAAAAATGTTAAGTAATTTTATTATTCAAAATAATTTCTTATAACAATAGAAATGAGAAACAATTTTTCGTTTTTAAAAATCGGTCGGGGAGAAGGTTGAAAAATTAATTTTTCGGCCTTCGCGCAGAAAATAATGGAAAAAAATCTAAGTTTGGCGGTAAAATAAAATTAATTGTAGAAAAATGTTAAGTAATTTTATTATTGAAAATAGTTTCTCATAACAATAGAAATAAGAAACAATTTTTTATTTTCAAAAATCGGTCGGGGAGAAGGGGGAAAAATGAATTTTTCGGCCTTCGCGCAAAGAAAATGGAAGAAAATATAAGTTTGGCGGTAAAATAAAATTAATTGTAGAAAAATGTTAAGTAATTTTATTTTTAAAAATAATTTCTTATAACAATAGAAATGAGAAACAATTTTTCGTTTTTAAAAATCGGTCGGGGAGAAGGTTGAAAAATTAATTTTTCGGCCTTCGCGCAGAAAATAATGGAAAAAAATCTAAGTTTGGCGGTAAAATAAAATTAATTGTAGAAAAATGTTAAGTAATTTTACTTTTAAAAATAATTTCTTATAACAATAGAAATAAGAAACAATTTTTCGTTTTTAAAAATCGATCGGGGAGAAGGTTGAAAAATTAATTTTTCGGCCTTCGCGTAAAAAAAATTGAATAAAATATAACTTTGACGATAAAATTAAAATATTTCTAGAAAAATGTTAAGTAATTTTATTATTGAAAATTATTACTTATAACAATAGAAATAAGAAACAATTTTTTAATTTTAAAAATCGGTCGGGGAGAAAGGGGAAAAATTAATTTTTCGGCCTCCGCGCAAAAAAAAATGGAAAAAATATAAGTCTCACGGTCAAATTAAAATATTTCTAGAAAAATGTTAAGTAATTTTATTATTGAAAATAGTTTCTCATAACAATAGAAAGAAGAAACAATTTTTCATTTTCAAAAATCTGTCGGGGAGAGGGGGGAAAATTGATTTTCTGGTGCTGATGAAGACAAAGTGAATAAAAATATAAGTTAATTAATTAATTAAAAAATTAATTAATTTATTAAATTAATTAATTTAATATTTTAATAATTACAAGAAATTTGAAAAAAGTTTTTATTTAAAGTTTAGTCATATTCTGGACAATATGAAAAAAGGCGTTTCCTAATTTTCTTCTCATTCTTTCTCTATTTTCATTCTTTTAAGCCTTTTAGCCAATTAAAACGAAGGTGGGTGGATCCTTTATGGAATTTTTTCTTATCCCCTCCATTTTTTTTTAAATATTATGAGTGGGGATGTTTTTCCAATTGATTTACTGTATTGATTTTTTTTCAATTCTTTTTGAATTCTCATTTCGTGCGGTCGTTCGGAATTTTGAAATTACTAACGTTCGGGTGAATTTTGTGAATTTGTGAAAATGAGGAAGGTGAATGTGAGCTTCGAACGATTAAGTGGAGTTATTGCGAACCATGTGACTTCAGTGGAGGAAGTGCAATTCACCAGCAGGAAACCTGACTCCTTATTTAAGAAAGTAAGTGTTTAATATTTTTTTAATATTTTAATTTTTGATATTTAATGTACAGTGGAACTTTGATTATCATAATTCTGACAGGTCCTGATTCGGATAATCCAAAACTTGGATAATAGAAATTGCAATTATTTTCGTTTATATTCATAGAAAAATTATTGTTATTAAATTATTTGTCAATTGACGTAAAAATTAAAAATTTGTGTTTACGATGACAAAAAAAAGTAAAAGTTCAGTTCAATTTATTTACAATTTAGATAGTAGAGAGTTTTGATAATCGAAGTTCCTCTGCAATTTAATTTTGCCAGTTTCAATAGATTAGTAGATTCTTTTGAATAAATTAAATGAGGAGCTAGTTTTCAAAACTTGATAAATCTATATCGACGCCCCCCGACTATAAAATGTTTATTCAAATCTCCGTGCAATAAAATGTTAACTCAGAAATTCGTGCTGTATAATTGTTTTTAAAAATTTCATGCAATATAATGTTAACTCAAGTTGCATTCAATAAAATGTCAATTCAACCACCAGTGCAATATAATGTTATTGAAAATACTAAAAGTTTTATTTCTAGCCTTTAAATTATATGAGGTTAAAGAAAAACATAATTAGTGAATTTTTCTTGCGAAAGTGAAAAAGTTATGTTATAAATATTTTTTACTTATACTAAATTAATTAGGAAAATGAAAGGATAAAATTTATTTAATTCTAACTTTGAAAACTATTTTTATTAAAATTATAAATATTTAAAAATATTAAAATTACTTTAACAGTCCCTTTTTTGAATTTAGTTTTCCATTTTGTAGCAGTTTTTAACGCTGTACATATATAATAACTCTTTTTTTCAACCAATTGGTCTGCTGAAGAAAAACCAAACTGTTTGTCTAAAGAGTGGAAAACTATGCAGATATTTCACCATAAAAAAATAATCTTTTATTCACCATTCTGCATTACTGACTTTTTTTTATAAAAACTTAACCCATAAATAAGGAACTATACGAATATTATTGTGCTGTCAACAGTTGCAACTTCAATCTATTTAAGTAATTTAATAAATAAATTAATAATCTAATTTAACCTCATACAATTTAAAGGCTGGAAATAAAAATTTTAGTATTTTAAATAACATTGTATTGCACTGGTGGTTGAATTGACATTTTATTGAATGCAACTTGAGTTAACATTATATTGCATGAAATTTTTAAAAACAATTATACAGCACGAATTTCTGAGTTAACATTTTATTGCACGGAGATTCGAATAAACATTTTACAGTCGGGGGGCGTCGATATTTTCTTATTTCGAGAAAATGAAACAAATGACTTTTGTCACATAACCACTATACTTAATTATAAATTAAAAAATTTGTATTATTTTATTTTTAAAACAATGTTTTTATATTTAATACGTTCTGATTTTAATTAAACATTATCATTATTAAGTGAATTAATTGTTTTGATAATTTTTTCTTATGAAAAACATATACATTATCAGTCATCTTGGTTATGTCAAAAAGTTTTGAAATTGAAAATTCGTTGTTAATAAATTTTCTTTCTTACATTTAACAGTGATATGTCGATTTGTGAGGTTTTTGAAATATTAAATTTATATTTATCTCAATTTTTTTAAAAAAATGGATTTATCAGCTTTTGAAAATTTTTTTTTTAATTTTACGTAAAATTTTCAATTGAAAAAAGTTTTATATTATTTCTCCGTCTTTTACCAAATAATTTGTTGAAAATGAAAAAAATTGTTTCTGAAATTTGTATTAAATATTAGTAAATAAACCAATTACAATGAAAGTTAGGAATTTTAATCTACTCACAAAAAGAAATATTTGCACCAAATATTTTACGTCAAAATATTCAGTAGTTTTTGAGATGTCAAAATTTTGAAATCATTATATCTTCATTCCATCTTAACCAAATCACTTAATTCTTTTTTGAAAAAATTTAGCTCAAAAAAACAAAAAAATTGTTTATATTATGTTTACACAAAAATTTTAGAAACAATTATTAAATAATAATTGAATAACTTTTGAACACAAGGACGAAATTGAATGAGGCAAACACTAGAAAAATCTTCGCTGCGGTTTCAATAAAATTCCAAAATAAAAATTTTGTAATGAGAATGTCTTCGTATAATATTATTAATATTTTTGTTCACTTTTTGTGCATAAACATTAGAAGTTTCTGTTACTTGGTGTGTAATTTTAGATGCGCGCGCAGACCTCTCTTTCTAATCAGCTGTTAACTTCCTCTCTAAAACTGAATATAAATTAAATTTGATTGAGATTCAGTGACTCTATTCTCGCTACATGAATTATTGAAATTTCACTGAAGATCAGTTAAAAATGATTGAAATTTCAGTCATTTTTCACTAATTGGACAATAGAGAGATAGGTCTGCGCGCGCACCTACATTTGCAATCCAAGTATCAGAAACTTCTAATGTTTATGCACAAAAGTGAACAAAAATATTATACGAAGACATTCTCATTACAAAATTTTTATTTCGGAATCTTATAAAAACCGCAGCAAAGATTTTTTTAGTGTTTACCTCATTCTATTTCGTCTTTGTATTCAAAAGTTATTCAATTATTATTTAATAACTATTTTGTTTCTAAAATTGTTGTGTAATTATAATATAAACAATGTTTTCGTTTTTTTATGCTGAATTTCTTCCAAAAAGAATTAAGTAATTTGTTTAAGATGGAAAGAAGATGTCACGATTTAAAAATTCTTACAAAATTTCATTGCAATTGGTTTATTTATTAAATTAATTTGTTAAACTAAAAATTTTCTGTGACGCCAACTTATTGGCAATTTTTTGTTAATGTCGCCTTACCCCGCAGGGCGCCGGCTCCTAATTTTTACCTTGTTTTCTTTTTTGACATTTTTATCGGGGGTAGCTATCGATTGCGTCCCGTGAGGGAAAGTAGCCTTCCCCCACCATGCGGACAGTAAGCGTCTGTAGGTTGGGGACCGAGCGCTGGAGAGACGGTCACAGCGAGGGGCGCTGGACCTAAAGGAGTTTTCTTAATGGATTTTTTTCAAAATAAAAATTTCTTAAATAATAATATTTTTAAGTTTCTTTAATCATATTTGAATTCCTTATTTTTTAACGATTTCAAACATATATTGTTCCACTTCAAAATATTAAAATTTAAGAAACATTTTTAAAATACGAGTTTCTTAAATTTTAATATTTTAAAGCCGAACAATATATGTTTGAAATCGTTAAAAAATAAGGAATTCAAATATTTTTAAAGAAACTTAAAAATATTATTATTTAAGAAATTTTTATTTTGAAAAAAAATCCATTAAGAAAACTCCTTTAGGTCCAGCACCCCCCGCTGTGAGCGGGGGGTGCTAAAAGTTTTTATTGAATAAAATGTTATTTATATCATTTCTTAAAGACATAACAAAATTAGAAAGAATTTTTTCTTAGCCGAATTGTTATTTCAGGATTTTTATTGTTAGAAATATTATTTAATATAATATTTTTGTTTGAATTCTCAATATTTCTCAATAATGGAGCTTTATCGCATAAAATAAATTTTTATCAAATATATTTTTCTAAGTTTGAGATATTAGTAAAGTGAACATTTAACCAGATGACAATTGAGGCCTCGAATCGAAGAACTCGACTGCGGTGGTCGAAAGGGATAATACCAGACAGGTAGCAGTGAGCGCTAGAGGTGTGCAAAATTCTATTCGAACTGCCAATTCGAATCGAAAGTTAACCGAGTCGAGTTGTGCAATTCGAAATGCCGATTTTCGAATTGACTAGTTCGAATCAAATTATTTCCGATTTGAATTTTCTGTTATCGAGTCGATTAAATGCACACCTCTATTGAGCGCCTTTGGGCCACTCACTGCTACCTGAGTAGTATGATCCCTTCCAACCGAGCGGCGATCGTGTTCTTCGATCCGAAGCCTCAATTCGGTCAAAAAATTCTTTTAAATGTAATTTCTAAACTATGAAAATTACGCAAAATAGAAATTGTATTAAGTAGGACTTATGTTCAATTAAAATCTAGTAAAGTAAAATTTATGCACTGAAAAAATATATTTATGGTACTGCCATAAATATAGCCAATTTTCATATATTATATTGGTGGATATGGAACTGCCATTCACACGGAGAGAGAGAATATATATTAAATTTTGTAAAAGTATTTTACAAATTGGGAAAAAGTGCGACAAAGTGAAATTTTGGTATAAAAAATATTAAATTTTAAAAGAACTTATGTCAAATTTAGTAAAATTATATTAGAATTTAATAAATATTCTTGATATTTGACATAATTATACTAAATTTCATATAAGTTTATTTAAAATTTAATATTTTTTATACCAAAATTTCACTTTGTCGCACTTTTTCCCCAATTTGTAAAATACATTAACAAAATTTAATATATATTCTTTCTCCGTGCAGTATTGCTGTTTCCGCCATACGCAGTGTAGAACAGTTATATGTATTTGAGAGACAGTAATAAGTATGTGGGGAACACCAATACAGTATTTTAAGAACAGCAATACAGTATTGCTGTTTCAGCTATGCATCCTAACCATACTTGTGTGTCAATATTGACATTATCATTTTTTCTAGTGTGTAATATAGATAATAGCTCAAAATGAATTTTTATTAAATAAGGTTTCGGATAAATAAAACTTTAGAGTAAAAAAGAATTCATTCTAATTTTTTATGTCTACTAAAAATGCGTTTTAATAAATTTTGTTCAATAAAAATTTCTATAAATTAATATTCATCGTAATGTAAATTCTGTCACATAAAATGTTGTATTATGGAAATTCGTTTAAATAAAAATAAGCCACTTTATCCTTTCAGTCGCAATTGATAGGTTAAAAAGGCAGAGTCGCTACGATCGTTGTACCCCCTACCATCCTATCTACTCAATGTACTCTCCTCTTGTTACGTCACAAGGGGAAGGCGACATAAGTGTTAGATAGAATGGTGGGGGCTGAACTGTCATAGTGTCCTTGCGATTTTGCCTTCATGTGGAACTGCTGAGAGTAGTGTATTTTTCTCCTTATACAATTTCAGTTCAATATTATTTCAGTATTGCATGGTAATATTTCCAAGCAATTCTGTCGCCCTGTTCCCATGTAATGTTGAGGCAAACTTGTCTAATGCAACAACAAAATTATGGGTTACGTTTAGGAAAGTTTTCAAGTCATTTATGATATATTTTTAATTATCTGAAAACTAAAACTATTCATTTTTGTGATATTCGAGTTTTCACCGGGTGGCTTACCTGTGTGGCGTAGAGTAGTCCTGAAGTCGGTTCTACAATGGGCACGTCGGTCGTGGACGTCTGACGTGCCGTGCTGACGTCACCCATGCTATTCAAGGGGCGATTATCAATTTGCTCCCGTGAGGGGAAGGGGCCTTCCCCCACCATGCGGCCTTGTACCTGACTTCGGGGTTCGGAGCGAACGTAGCACAGCGGGGCGCCCGGTCCCTTAATCCCTCATTAAGCCATCCTTCCTTAATGACAGTGTTTAAAAAATATAAATTTCTCAAATATAAACATTTTTCAATTTTTTTTATTCAATTCAGATTCCTTGTTTTATTACGAATCCATACATATGTAGTTTGCCTTAAAAATTTTAGTATTTAAAAAGTTTAAAATTTATTATTAACTGACTGATTGTAATTCTTAAGTTTTTTCAGAATTCAACTGAAGTAAAAAGTAGATTATACAGCCAGAGAAAATATATATTTACTTGAAAGTCAAATTTACTATGAATTTATTTGAGTGTCAGTTCATAATAAATTAAAAGTTTTTTTAAATATTAACATTTTTAAGGCAAACAACATATGTATGGATTCGTAATAAAATAAGGGATCTGAATTTAATAAAAAAAACTTTAAAATGTTTATGTTTGAGAAATTTATATTTTTTAAACACTGTCATTAAGGAAGGATGACTTAATGAGGGATTAAGGAACCAGGCGCCCCGCTGTGCTACGTTCGCTCCGAACCCCGAGCTCAGGCCCCTGGCCGCATGGTGGGAGAATGCCACTTCCCCTCACGGGAGCGAATCGATGACTGCCCTATTCAAGTCGGTTCTACAATGGGCACGTCAGCACGTCGCGTTCACGTTCCATACGAACGCGTCCATTGTAGAACCGACTTGAGGGCTTGAGTGGGGAGGTCAACTGTCTCTCTCACTCTCACTGCACCCACTCTAGTCAGAAGCTTACTTTTCTTCACGTCACACAAGTAAGCTGCCCGGTAAAAACTCGTTCATATAATAATAAAATTTTCATGTTATAAACAGAATAACAGGGTGGCCGCAAGATTGACTTTATTAATTTCCCTGACATTTTACTGACATAACAACGAATTTCCCTGACAAAAATTTTTTTGTCTAGAGAAAAAAATGTATTGCATGACCGTCTTAATTTCTTTAATTGCTCTTAAAAAAAAATTTTTTCTGACATTTCCCTGCACTGAAAAAAAAATTCGGTAGAATGTGCTTTTTACTCAGGCAATTTTTGCCTAAGAACAAAAGCAATACACGTAAAGCAATTGTTTCTTTTAAAAAAGGCAATTTTTCCCTTTAAAAAAGGTAAAAATTGCCTTAGTTAAAATTTTTGCCTTTTTTAAAAGCAAAAATTGCCTTTTTTTAAAAGAAACAATTGCTTTACGTGTATTGCTTTTGTTCTTAGGCAAAAATTGCCTGAGTAAAAAGCACATTCTGCCGAATTTTTTTTTCAGTGTGACTTTACTGCCAAAAAATTTTTTTTCCTGACATTTCCCTTCTTCTTTAATTGCCCTGACAAAAAAATTTTTCAAGACATTTCCCTGACTTTACTGACAAAAAATTTTTTTCCTCACATTTCCCTGACAAAATATTTTTTTCCCTGACATTTCCCTGACTTAACTGCCAAAAAATTTTTTTTCCTGACATTTACCTTCTTTAATTGCCCTGACAAAAAAATTTTTCCTGACATTTCCCTGACTTTACTGACATGTGGCCACCCTGAATAAGTGTATGCATAAAAAGAATCAAAATTTTTAATTTTTTAGGTTATTTTTCTTACTTTTATACTCGTAAAAAATCAATTTTGATGATACAAACTTCAAATGTTTAGTAAATGTTCCTTTGTACCGGTTTGGTAAAAATTGCATAATCCTTTACCGCACCAAAATTTAGTGGATTTCAATTTTTTACTTTCAACAAAAGGAGATGTGTTGTTTAAAATTTAAATTGAAGTTTCTCAAATTTTGGTACCGTAATAGGATCTACAATTAATTCTAAAATTATATTTTTTACGGAAACAATTTCATCTTTACCCTCTCCATCTGTGCATGATACACTGAAATATAATATAAGTACTACTGGAACAGGCGCTTCACTGCTTAAAACGACCCTAGAGATAGACTATTCAGGTATCTTTTCTCTCTCAGTCCTTTTATGTATCACTGTTATGACGCGTTCTGCGCCTGCGTACATTAAAAATGAGAGAAAAGAATATACCTCAGTATAGTATGTCGCAGGCCCATTTTCCTCTTTACAGCTCCAACTGAAAAAAAGGTTCAGCTCTCTAAATTTGAATTAGTAAAAATTTTTAATAATTTGAATTGGTGACTGACTTTTTGATCTTACATTAGTAAATTTTACTATTAAATTAGTAGAAATTACTATTTGTTAGCAAAATTTACTAATTCAAAAGCAAAAAGTCAGTCACTAATTCGAATTAGTAAACATTTTTACTAATTCATATTTAGAGAGTGGTTAGGATATATTCAACACACTGGAAAAAAAATTTATTTGATTCAAACAACCGATTAATTGAATATTATCAATTAAATATTTAATTGAATCAAATAATATTTATTGGAGTCAATTAAATGGTATTTGCTTCAAGTACTGAAATTGTTGGTTCAAATACCATTTAATTGACTCCAATAAATATTATTTGATTCAAGTACATATTTATTTGATAATAGTCAATTAATCGGTTATTTGAATTAATTAAATTTTTTTCAGTGCGCGACACTTAACACTTAACACGAAATTTTAGTTAAAAACAGGTTTTCTGGTAATTCCAACCAGAACTTTTTCTCAGTGTATATGAACGAGTTTTCACCAGGCCGCTTACTTGTGTAGCGTGACGTAAAGTAAGCTTCTGTCAAGAGTGGAGCTCAGTTAGAGAGAGAGAGAGACAGTTTAACTCCCCCACTCTAGGTCTCAGGTTTACTTCACGTCAAGCCACACACTTCGTCCAGTGCATTTTCACTGATTAGAGTATATAGAATATAATTAAAAACATACTGTTCCAACGCTAGGTCAGAACTGGACTTCGTTTACTACACGGATATTTAAATCGATATAAATCTAACTCATTTAACACTCTCATTACTCATTTGACATATAAAATAGATACGAATTTTAAACTGTGGGAGCGTTCACAAATAATGTCATGTTTTTTGGGAAAGGGGGGGGGTCTTTACTAAACGTGACACAATGTATTTTTACATGTGAAATTGCATAAAATTTCGTGACAGGGGTGCCTGAAATTCAGAAAAATTGCGTGACATTATTTGTGAACGCTCCCTGTCCTAGTACAATAATTTTCTTGATAAAATCTTATTAGTTACGTTTAAAAATAACGCTAAATGATTTCTGTTAACAAGTTTATGTCTACTGAACTTTTTGTTTTAAAAGATTTTTATGTAATGTTTTATGTCAAATGAAATTTCTGGAATATCATCTGTTAGTTTTGCTTTTGGGAGCGTTCACAAATGATGTCACGCAATTTTTCGGGATTTTAGACCCCTCCCCCCTGTCATTCAATTTCATTCAATTTCACATATAAAAATACATTGTGTCACGTTTAGCAGAGACCCCCCCCCGTACCCTCAAAAACGTGACATCATTTGTAAACGCTCCCTTTTTAGTTATTGCTAAAACTTTTAGCGTCTGCACACAAGAAAATGAATTACAATGAAAAGGTCTATGAAAAGGGTTATATTGGATAATTTTCTTTACTGAACTTATACTTTAAAATGGTGTATTAGTTCTTTGCCTGTTTGTAATATTTTAATAATTTTTTAGCGCATTATTATTTCAATAAATTGTTATATAGGACATTATACTTAACTCTGTTTTCAGGTATGCCATGATTTGAAAAAGTCAGATAAAAATTCCACAAGGATGATGTTTCTCAGAGCTTGGAATAAAAATACTGGAAATATTCGTAACTTGGTTAAGGAATTATTGCAAGAAAAGAAGCCAACACATTTACAACAGAAGGATGACGAAGACAATAAGATGGATGTGGAAGACAGCCAAACTGATGACGAGTCCAATCATATTAATGAGAAACCTAACCATATCGATCAAGAAACCACCAATAAGATGGATGTGGAAGACAGCCAAACGGATAAGGAACCCAACCACTTTGATGAGGAGTCCAATCATATTAAAGAGGAAACAAACCATATTGATGAGGAAACCAACCATACTGACGAGGAACCCAACCAAACTGATGAGGAAACCAACCATACTGACGAGGAACCCAACCAAACTGATGAAGAAACCAACCATATTGATGAGGAGTCCAATCACATTAAAGAGGAACCCAACCATACTAATGAGGAGTCCAATCACATTAAAGAGGAACCCAACCATACTGATGAGGAAACCAACCATTCTGACGAGGAACCCAACCAAATGGATCAACATGCAGCAGAAGCAATTAGTATAAGCAGTCCTACTCTTAACAACTCTAAATTAATTAAGGTACATTATCAGAATAATATTAATGATACTACTTTTAATGAAAAGTCAAGTCATATTTCATCATCTACTTCTACATTTTCACTTGATGTTAAAAACAAAAAGCCATATTCAATTTTTTGTTCGAAAAATAAAAATTTGATTAAAGATGAATTACTTGAATCAAAGTTACATTTATCTACTGGGGGAGAATCAGAAAAATGTAACATTGATTCAAGTTTAAAGGACAATGTTTTTGAGTATTCTACAGATGATATTGACACTAGAACCGACTCTGACGAATATGACAGTGACGATTCTTCTGAATCTGATGTTGAAATGCAAGAACACGATCATCTTAACAATACAGAAATTAAACGTCCTTCAATGTCAAATAAGATGAAAGCTAGATTTTGTGAAGACCGCGGTCAGTTTAGATTAAATACTTCAATTTACGATGAAAATGGAGAAGTTGATAAAAATTTAGTTCGTTATTGTTTAAAAGATGCATTACTTATAATTTGCAAAATAACTTGCGTTTTACGTTTTTATGGTTTTAGAAAAAATAAAGAAAGTTATGTTTTGTACGCGAAATGTAGATATAATTCCCACGGACAAAAATTTAAAATGGATATTCCTTTGCGACACGATTTTGTTTTTTTATATAGCACAAAAAGTAAAGAAGTAATTCATAATGGTCCTAAATTATTCTATCCATTAGCAGGAAAAGAACGTCTTGAAGTTAAATCTAAACTTGAGTTTCAATCACCGCGCAATTTTCAATTAAATATTTCTGAAAATACTAACGAAGAATTTTCTGCAGATGGAAATATGCAGCATCTGAAAATGCTTCCTACTTACCAGAAAGCAAGTTCAGATGAAAATTGTAAATATGACTTGACTTTACAATCTAATGATATGTCAGATTTAATGCAGCAGCGAAAAAAAGATTCAGAAGAAAATGATCCTTACCTAAGATCTGTTAGCGATCCCTTAAATGCTCATATGTACACGCGACAACAATTGCATCTTGTACAGCCAGGAAAAGTGATAGTATTACATTATGATGCAACTGGTAGTACAGTTCGAAGTCCCTTAGATTATGATTTAAAATCAATATTGTATTATGCACTCGTAGCTAAATTTGACAATTCGGTAATACCATTAGCGGAAATGGTATCGTCTAAACATGATACAGTGACCATGAGTACTTTCTTGAAACACTATAGAGCTTTTGTTGAACTTGAAGGATATAATTGGCCTACATTTGCAGTTGTTGTCGTTGATTGGACATGGGCATATATACACAGTTTAATGTCAGAATGGAATGATACCGATATTTACAATTATTTAAAAATATGTTATAAGTGCGCAACTTTAAACATTCCCTTTCCAATGAAACTCGTTATCGTGCAAACTTGTTGTGCTCATTTCATGAAACGTGTCGCGAGACTTATAGATGAACATTTTCCGGGGTTTTTGGGTCGTGATATAGTAATGAATTTTATGGGGTTAATGGTAACATGTAAAACAATTGAAGATTTAGATCGAATTTTTGAAAGTTTATTAACAGTATTGTTATCTCCAGAGGAAATGACTGCCTCTTGTGAAATAGACAAGTTTGCAAGATTTAACGAATGTAAATTTGATCATCCCACTGAAGAAGATATCAAAACATTTAATTTTAAGGAAACGTCTGATGACGTTGCCATAAATTCTCCTTTTTATCACCGTTACCATCAAATAGAGGAAAGAGTTCAATCACATATGCGTGAAATTAGTAGAAATGAAGAAGTTTCTAATGAAATGTATAATCCCCTGTTAGCAGAACGTATAACTCGGCACTTTATGCCTTTTGTATGTATGTGGTCAGGTATTATCATTAAAAATGTATTACCTAATGCTTCGAGATTAAGTAATGCATATGTAGAATCATTTTTTCGGGTAATGAAAGAAGTACTTTTAAAAGGACAGACATATCTTTCAATGGCGCGTTTTATAAGAAAAACGAAAAAACAAGTTAAACAATTAATAAAACGGGAAAAACAGAACACACAACTTATTAGTCATAAAGTGCCGAAACCTTTGTATCCTGAGGGTATAAAGGATTCAGATACGAATGATAGTTTAATTCCGGAACCACTAAATCCTTTAGGAAATGAATCTTGGTGCAAAAAGAAAAAATCAATTAAACCGCGAAGAAGAAATAATTACTTTGATCAGTTCAAATTTAACAGTAGGAGTAATGTCGTACTAAAGAAAAAGAGATCTCGCAAACCGAAAAAACCTGAACCTTCTTACAGAAAGTTTAAAGATCAAAAAAAGAATATTCCGGATTCATTACCAGTAAAAGACTTGAAAATGAATTTTGTAAATGAAGAAATGGAATCAAATAACTTACCATTAAACATGAATGTAAAAAACGATGAATTCTTCGATCATAAATTAATGAAACAAGAATCTATCGTTTCCATTGTAAAAAAAAACAGTTTCAGAAACATGGTCAAATACGGGAAATTCTATTTTTGATCAAAGTGAAAATTCTATGCATGAAATGGAAATCGGTAATGGATTATTTCCTGATATTCCTTATTATTTAGATGCAAAAGTAGATAGAGAAATAACATTTGGATGCTACAAGCCATCAGAATCCATTACGGTTTTACCGCATGCATATGATATTCATTTGTATCTAAAGCAATACCAAACTTTGAAAGGCAACGCGTGGATAGATGGAGACGTTATAGACTCTTTTTCGATTACGATGATGCAGGACGTTAAGAACTACAGTTACTTCACGACTTACGGAACTAGTTTCATATTTAGTGGCAGAAGTATTCGATATGCTAAATCAAATGAATATTTGTATTCCACAGAATTACCAATAACTGGTACGATTTTGTGTCCTTATTTATTCAAAGCACATTGGCGTTTGCTCATTTTGAATGTAGATGAAGAAACGCTCAATGTTATTGATCCAATTAAAATTACTAAAAAAAGAATGAAACTTGCAGCTCAAGAAGAAATTCGAGTTAAGGAAGCACTTCAACGATTCCTTCAAGCTTCTCCCCAAAACAGTTCATTTCATGAATTAAAAAAGATTAATTGGAAAATAGTAAGATGGGAAAAAAACCGCCCTTTTCAAGATGATTCATATAACTGCGGAGTTTTTGTTATGTATTACATAGCAAATATTTCCAAAGGAATTGAAATGAATGTTAACTGGAATGCTAATTCTTACAGGAATCATGTGGCAGAAATTCTGTTAAAAAATTCACATGACATAAGACCCTTTTGCATTTACTGTTTTATAGTGAATGATGAAGAGCCTAACGACCTTGTCATGTGTACTTTTTGTCGCAGATTTTCGCATGTTTCTTGTATTCCTGGAAAGAAAAAGAATATATCAGAATGGGAAGATAGCTCTGTTGAAATGAAGTGCGGACTTTGCAGCCAACGTCCACGAAGTTGGATGCGTTATCCTAGACAATTTAACAGACATATTAATTAATAGAAAATGCAAATCGAATACTTTTTCCACAAGCATTGAAATACGAACTTTGATTACAGTTATTGATTTTTAATTAGCTTAATAATATAAATTAAACTTTTAATTATTTTTGTCTTCATTTGTTCATAAATTGACTTTACCTTACAAACAATGTAATTAAAAAATAGTTATGCATCATCAAGTACGATTTTACTAAATGTTTATATCTTTTTATAAATCTAAATTAGTCACTCCTGACTAATTAAATAAAATGCGTTCTTATTCTAATTGTATTAGTAAGCGTTTTGACGAATTCTTAAACAAAAAGTAACGTTTTATAGAAGGAAATCTCTATATCGTTTGTATAGCCTAGTATTTTAAATAACACAATTTAACTTTATTAGAGATCTTAACAAAGGAATAAGTAGTATACTACTAAAAATTGTTTGTTTTTGATTGAGAATAAGTCAAAAAAATTGCTAAGTAGCAAATGTTATAAAGAAATCAGTACTATTTTCTAAGTCAACTTTGACTAATTCATATTTATGATTATTTGATATGACATTAAATTTCACCGACAGAAAAATTCAAATTTTTTAAATATTTATTTCATAATAAATATTACATACCTACTATCTTTTTCTTTCTTCATCATAAACTTTTTTTATATATGCATAGAAACTTCTACAGATTATACTTATTTCAGTGCCTATAATGATTAACCGCTGCCTATTTTCTAGTTAGAACAATAAAACAATAGCTAACGAAATCTACATATAATTTAATATAAATTTTATTATTTTAAAAATATCATTTCATAGACTCTATTTAATTTTAGAAATAGATTTATCCTTTGTGTAAATATGTAAATTTATGTAATTATGTAAAAATGTATGTAAAAACTATTTTAATAAAGAAAATTCTTTAAACACACCTGTGCCGCCGCGAAAACGTAATAGGAAAGATTCATGTAAGATAGCGGTATTTGCAGATCAAACTTCGAATAAAATATTGATTGGCTGAATCGAAGACTCCACACTTCGCATGATTACAAATGCTAAAAAAATCCAAATTACAGTCACCGTCTTTTGGCCGTTCTGTGCTATGTCTGACTGTTATTAGCGAGTGTGATTAAACGTAGCGTTGTATCCTCGATCCTACCAGTCAATTATATATAGAAGAATCTACCAAAAACCATTATCTTTAACGATTTATTAGAAAAAATTTAAATTGTTTACAGTGACAACAAGCAGATAAATAATAAAAAGGAATGGAGCAGCTGATAATATTACGTTTCGAGACCACAGCCAGTCCTAAGTCTGGAGAAAGTGTGAAGGAAGAACATTATCTACAACAAGCAGCATATTCAATGAGGGATTTACAATAATAATTTAAAGAAATAATCCATCAGTATCTAATACCATAATCTAATAAAATGTTAAAAACTTGTGTAAGCTAAAAGTATAAAATTATAACCAATAAAATTTCAATTTTTTTTATTAATTCTGTCTTATTCCTTGTAAATTTCCCGTACTTCTGTAAATTATTCCAAACAACTGACACTTCTCCCAATTTCTACTAATTGCCTTAAACATTACCAATACTGTTATTTATTTCTATTCTATTACGAAAATACATATCACCTAAAGATATTAAATATTGTATCAAACTTATATTTCTTACCAACATTTGTGTCTTAAGGGGATGTCAAAGTCGATGCGATTTTCCCATTGAAGCTCAATGCAAAAATCCAATCGACTTTGACATCCCCTTAAGGACGGAAAATTTTACCGTCAAAATTTTTTCTGTTTTTTCCATTATTTTCTGCGCGGAGTCCAAAAAATTAATTTTTCCCTCTTCTCCCCGACCGATTTTTAAAAACGAAAAATTGTTTCTTATTTCTATTGTTATGAGAAACTATTTTCAATAATAAAATTACTTAACATTTTTCTACAATTAATTTTATTTTGCCGCCAAACTTATATTTTTTTCCATTATTTTCTGCGCGAAGGCTAAAAAATTAATTTTTCCCCCTTCTCCCCGACCGATTTTAAAAAATGAAAAATTGTTTCTTATTTCTATTGTTATCAGAAATTGTTTTTAAAAATAAAATTACATAACATTTTTCTACAATTAATTTTATTTTACCGCCAAACTTATATATTTTTCCATTTTCTTTGCGCGGAGTCCGAAAAATTAATTTTTCCCCCTTCTCCCCGACCGATTTTTGAAAATAAAAAATTGTTTCTTATTTCTATTGTTATGAGAAACTATTTTCAATAATAAAATTAGTTAACATTTTTCTACAATTAATTTTATTTTACCGCCAAACTTATATTTTTTTCCATTTTCTTTGCGCGGAGTCCGAAAAATTAATTTTTCCACCTTTTCCCCGACCGATTTTTGAAAATAAAAAATTGTTTCTTATTTCTATTGTTATAAGAAATTATTTTTAAAAATAAAATTAGTTAACATTTTTCTACAATTACTTTTATTTTACCGCCAAACTTATATATTTTTCCATTTTCTTTGCGCGGAGTCCGAAAAATTAATTTTTCCCCCTTCTCCCCGACCGATTTTTGAAAATAAAAAATTGTTTCTTATTTCTATTGTTATGAGAAACTATTTTCAATAATAAAATTACTTAACATTTTTCTACAATTAATTTTATTTTGCCGCCAAACTTATATTTTTTTCCATTATTTTCTGCGCGAAGGCTAAAAAATTAATTTTTCCCCCTTCTCCCCGACCGATTTTAAAAAATGAAAAATTGTTTCTTATTTCTATTGTTATGAGAAATTATTTTTAAAAATAAAATTACTTAACATTTTTCTACAATTAATTTTATTTTACCGCCAAACTTATATATTTTTCCATTTTCTTTGCGCGAAGGCCGAAAAATTAATTTTTCCACCTTTTCCCCGACCGATTTTTGAAAATAAAAAATTGTTTCTTATTTCTATTGTTATAAGAAATTATTTTTAAAAATAAAATTAGTTAACATTTTTCTACAATTAATTTTATTTTACCGCCAAACTTATATATTTTTCCATTTTCTTTGCGCGAAGGCCGAAAAATTAATTTTTCCACCTTTTCCCCGACCGATTTTTGAAAATAAAAAATTGTTTCTTATTTCTATTGTTATAAGAAATTATTTTTAAAAATAAAATTAGTTAACATTTTTCTACAATTACTTTTATTTTACCGCCAAACTTATATATTTTTCCATTTTCTTTGCGCGAAGGCCGAAAAATTAATTTTTCCACCTTTTCCCCGACCGATTTTTGAAAATAAAAAATTGTTTCTTATTTCTATTGTTATAAGAAATTATTTTTAAAAATAAAATTAGTTAACATTTTTCTACAATTAATTTTATTTTACCGCCAAACTTATATTTTTTTCCATTTTCTTTGCGCGGAGTCCGAAAAATTAATTTTTCCCCCTTCTCCCCGACCGATTTTTAAAAACGAAAAATTGTTTCTTATTTCTATTGTTATGAGAAACTATTTTTAAAAATAAAATTACTTAACATTTTTCTACAATTAATTTTATTTTACCGCCAAACTTATATATTTTTCCATTTTCTTTGCGCGAAGGCCGAAAAATTAATTTTTCTCCCTTCTCCCCGACCGATTTTTAAAAATGAAAAATTGTTTCTTATTTCTATTGTTATGAGAAACTATTTTAAATAATAAAATGACCTAACATTTTCTATAATTAGTTTGAATTAAATTTTAAATTTAAATTTTTCAGATTATTAAATTAAAATAAATTTTTTTTTTAATTTAATAAGAAACGATTTTTATTAATATAGAAATTAATATGTTCTAACATTTGATTAAACTTTGGTACAAATTTTTACTTATTTTAAATTTTTTTTACTATTTCTCTAAAAGTTATGTTACCTCTTTGTTTCTTATCAATTCTTTTTTTTTTAATTTTGTTTTTTTCTATTATAGTAAATAAACTATTTGGAATAATTATAAAATGTTGTGGTTTGCATATAATTTGTTTGTTTTGTTAATTTTTGTGCTATCCGTTCGATCCTATTGAGTTACGTATTTGTGGCGGCGCCTATGGATAGTACCTTAGCGCGGCGCTCTAGTCGGAACCTACCGTCTCACGAGACGTCTCATACTTCAGCTACATGTTGAAAAAAACTATTTAGAAAGTGTTATATAGCAAAAGGAAGTATTGATAATGTAAAATGGATATTTAGAGATTCGATTTAATCAAAAATTGTAATTAATAAAGCTCTAAATAATAAATAGGGTAATGTCACCTTGAGTGGACCGCCTAAACTTTTTTTCTAAAAAATTCTTTATGACAGCAAATTAATCGGAGGTTTCTATTCCATGCTTTAGTTCAGATCCCTAGGTAAGTGTTTACACCATAATAGCTTTGTTTTATTTTTATTTGGAAAAAACAATTGACTTTAAAAAAATAGCTTATTTTTAAGGAATGAAAAAATTGTAACCTTGAGTGGACCACTCTTAAAAAAATGTAAAAGTTATTCTAAATTCTTTAATGTATTTAATATTTCTGATATATTGAAACAAAATTTATGCTTATGCAGCTTTAGACCATGTTTGTGTCGCAATGTTTACAAGTGAAACCATTTTCAATAATTTTGGCACATATCACATCAAAATCACAAAAAAATTAATAAAGAAATAAATTAATAAAACAGTTTCAAACCAAATTATTGTCAATTTATTTCCATAAAAATGTTAAACTGACATTAAAAATATAAAAAACAGGCAGTCCACTCATGGTTATAAACTGTGGTCCACTCATGGTGACATGCAACTTTTTATGGCAGACACCAAAATTTTTTTTTGAGTCAAAATCATCACTTAATGAAACTAAGACAATCAATTTCAATGTTCAAAGTATTAGGAAAAAAATAAGTTACCTTTTAAAACTTAAATTTTACACTACTTTTACACTTCTGAATCACTTTACTCATTGTAGGAGCGACTTCTTTTTTGGTTTGTGTTCTTAAAAATGCGTCACATGAAACGATAACGTATATGATTATCGCGGAACATAATTTCTTACGGTTTCTAGGTGCGGTGCTGCTATTCGTTTTATTTATTTCACGTTTCCTCTGTCAGATAACTTAAAAACTCAGGTGGTCCACTCAATGTGACATTACCCTAATTACTTGAAATTCCTGACAGATTCGATAAACATAAATTTACATAGGTGGTTAGACTTTAAATAGTGGAAAAAAGTTCATCAAAAAAACTAAAAATATTAGAAAAAGCTCTTATAATTAATAAATTAACTATTCTATAGTCGATTTATCCATTATTTAAGTTAAATTAAATCGTAAATTGTTCAATTATTAATGATAAATATGCGAACTGTGAGACCTGTCAATGTATTGGTTGATACTTGTAGCCGACTAGAATTGACTACGATCATATTCTGAACGGCGTAACGAAAGGAACTGATTGGGATAAACGCGCGAAGTTTCAAAATGATGTGTAAATATAGTAAACATTGAAAAAAATTGGTTTTTTTAATTTAAGAGATATTACTAATGAATCATATATTTTACTTCTAAAAAACGTTTTTTAAACAATGTGATCAAAAATTAGAAATTTAGCAAAACTTTTTCGATTATTAAAATAAATGAATTTATTTAAATAAATATTATTCAAAGCTAAAAATCAGTTTCTTTTTGACCTAAAAACAATTCTAGAAACTAGAAAAAAATTTTACAATGCCGTTTAACCCTGCCTAAATAACAATACTTTTCCCATTTAATTAACATAGGATTTTTGCACTTTTTAGAAAATAATTTTTATTTCATAAGATGGTAAATGGGTTTTTTCCGTGATAATAATTATTATAAGATGGTAAGGTGTCAATTTAGCGGATATATATTTATTTCGCTTATCATCGATAAGACAGAAATCAATATTTCAAAATTAATACTTCATTAATATTTGAAAATATATTTTATTTTGTGCATGGTTTCTGAAAAAAATGAATCGTCTCTCACCGCTGGGGTATGATCCCAGAACCTTCCTATTGCCGGTAGGATGCTCTACCAATTGAGCTACAGAGAGATCCGATATCATTAATTTCAGAAACCAAGCACACGACTTTTCAACGCATAGTACAAATTTTATTGTAATATCATAAGATGGTAAGTGGGTTTTTTCCGTGATAATAATTATTATAAGATGGTAAGGTGTCAATTTAGCGGATATATATTTATTTCGCTTATCATCGATAAGACAGAAATCAATATTTCAAAATTAATACTTTATTTTATTTTACTTTATTTTTTTTTGCACAAAATAAAATATATTTTCAAATATTAATGAAATATTAATTTTGAAATATTGATTTCTGTCTTATCGATGATAAGCGAAATAAATATATATCCGCTAAATTGACACCTTACCATCTTATAATAATTATTATCACGGAAAAAACCCATTTACCATCTTATGATATTACAATAAAATTTGTACTATGCGTTGAAAAGTCGTGTGCTTGGTTTCTGAAATTAATGATATCGGATCTCTCTGTAGCTCAATTGGTAGAGCATCCTACCGGCAATAGGAAGGTTCTGGGATCATACCCCAGCGGTGAGAGACGATTCATTTTTTTCAGAAACCATGCACAAAATAAAATATATTTTCAAATATTAATGAAGTATTAATTTTGAAATATTGATTTCTGTCTTATCGATGATAAGCGAAATAAATATATATCCGCTAAATTGACACCTTACCATCTTATAATAATTTTTATTTCGTTTATAATACTCTTTCACTAACCAATAATGCTTGATTTTGCTTCTATTATGATTCCTTTAGATAGAGAAATTTTCATATTATCGCAAAAATTTATAACACAAGTTTTAAAAAGGTCAATTTCATTTTTATTGATTTTTCTGATTATTTTGCTAAATCTACTTATTAATTAATTTTTATTCGGTATTTCATTAAAAGTTTCTTGTTCTATGCATCCAATTGGATCATAACAATAATTTCAATTCATAAACTATCCAAGAATCAGACAGTAGACTGAATTTATTTCAAATCAGGCATGTCGACTAACTTCATGTTATAGAAAAAAAATTGTTTTGCTTGTCAATTTTTTTCTTTTGAGTATAATTTAATTTTGTTTCTTAGGTCTTGTAGATGGTCTTGTCTTCTTCACAATCCAGTTTAAAATTTGAAAAAATATTTAAAATTATAAAAATAGGGGATGATTTTCTGAAAATAAATAAGATCAATTTTGTCAAAACACCACCTTTTTTTGATATCAAATTTTTACTACAAATTCTTAAAATAATTATGAACATTTCCTATGAATTTCAAGCGGGCTAAACTATTCTGTCAATCAAGAGAATTTTTTTGAAATATTTATTTTTGAAAATTTTCAAATTGTTAATTTGCATTTTTAAAAACAAATGAATCGTTATAACATTGTTGACGTGAAAAAAAAATTTTTTAATTTCTTGAAGAAGAGACAATTTGGAACCATAATTATCTATAAAATCTTTGTCTAAAGAATTTTTAATAACGAAAAATTATCAGTCTTCTGAATCAAAGCTTCCACATTAAGATAATCAATTTTTCAAGTTTCCGACTACTATCTGTATAAGAGATAATTCGAAAAAAGGATCAGGTACGAATTATCGGTTTGAAAATTTAGAATCTGGAAGTCATTTAGAACAACTTCCCATTAAATTTGTAGCGGTACATTTTAGAATAACCTGCCCACCTCTCAGGAGACCTGTGGGGTCGCTGATCTTATGTTCTATGGATGTCTTTAGGATGTAAGACATTTTTTGAACAATCTTTGAACGGACATAGACATCCTAAGCACGCTCTAAAGACATCAATGTCCCAGTGCCCATTGGGTTGTTACTTAGGTGTTTCCTCAAGCCGCTAACTGTAAATCTAAATTTTTCCAATTTCTGAAATGCACACAAAAAAATGAACTCAAAAATGATTCTTCTGCATCGTAAACTTCTTATCTACTTTCGCCATTAAGGCATAATTTAACCTAGAAAATTAACTGAAAATTTGTTGTGCGCTTTCACCAAGGGGGGTTGTTCAAGTCACAGAATTAGAAAGAAAGGAATAAACACGAAAACTAATTTTTTACAAATAAAAAGATACTTAAAATTTTATTGTCACAAGCAACCACAAAAAAAAATTGGAATCATTTTTGTTGTAACTTAAAATGAGTCTATGTTAAGGAAAAATCCGATAAAGAATCGGAACAAAAGTTAGTCCAATGTCATAATTTCGTATTTTAAAAGAAAAGGTCAAATTATATTTTAAATTCCTTTTCGTAGATGGGTAAGCAATTTCATTTTCTACATTTTTAACAATTTAAAGTTACATTTGAATAAAAATTATAATTGTTAGTCAATAATAAATGATTTAAATAACCCCAAGTGCGAAATTAATAACGGCCCAATAATAGCCAAGTATTGGCAAAGTTGGTGCTGAATGCAGACAGTACTGGACTGACTCTTAGGAGGTTAACCGCGGTTGGTCGTCAGCCGAGGTCGGCAGTCAGATCTTGGCAGAAATTAATGGCCCAATACTGGCTGCCATTACTCCCCGAGTATTGGCAAAATTAAAAAAATAATAATATTTTTTAATTACACTAGCACACAAAAAAAATTTGGATTGCGAGGACTGCCATGTGGTAGGTTGTCTTCCTTAACCCTTTCAGTCACGCAATTAGGATAATACACAAAACATTATAATCGCTATTGAAAATAGGGTTTCTGGGGTCGCTGAATACGAATCCGGGGTCAGATTTGCAAACCATTGTCAAAGTAATTAGAAAAACTCTCAATAAAAGGGCAATCTTGTTACGAGCCTGAATTGCTCTTAAGAGTAGAAGGGATCGTGACGATGTCTCCTTCTTGTGTCCTAATCGTTTTTGCTTTTAGTTGAAATAAATGCCTTAATGTAAATACACGTGTTACAAGTCTATCGTATTATTTCTTCCAACCTGAGAAATTATTTAACAGGTTATGGGCCCAGATTTACTCTGGTTAAAGTGAATGTGCCTATGAGTGGATATTTCTTTTTTATAAAAAGTGAAGTTTTGTTTTTTGAAATTTGAACAATGGATTTCTCGAGTGTGAAAGTGGAAAAATTAAGAGACAAAGAAAATTGGTTACAGTGGCGATTTGTGATCAGGACTCTACTAGAAGAAGATGAAGATTTGTTAAAAGTGTGTGAAGGAAACTTAGTTGCTCCTGTGGCCAATGCGGATAATTTTGATGTGTGAACTGCAAAATACAATAAGGCAGATAAAGCTGCCCGGAAATTAATTGTCACAACTGTGGATAGGATGTGGCAGCCTATTTAAGATTTTAATATTGTTAAATTAATAAGACGTGGGTAGGACTTAAACGGGGTGACACAATCAATCAGCCGAATAACTATACACTTACAAGAATATTTCCTTCCTCCTTTTCATTGTCGAGCCAAGTATGTAGAGAGATTTAACAAACTTACTTGTATTTCCTTCTTGATCTGCACTGCAATCTGCGCTGAGTTTTGTAGATGATAATGGAAACAGTAACAAATAATAGCGCAATTTAGAAACACACTTACAATATTTATTAAACTTTGATTTTTCAATTACAAATTGTATAAGCGCAGAGGCTATGTATCAAAACGTGGTTCACACCAATCTGAGGTGCTTCAACCGGCAAAAGCAACATGTGCTTTTGTCGTCTGTTAATTCCGGCGCGTGCGGCGCCTGGTGACAAAATTTGGCGCTAGGGCGCGAATTCAAATAAGCTCTTACTAACTAATATCAAATTAACAATGATAATCTGAGCGATTGTAACGATTGATAATACAGGAATGATTATGATCGTTACAATTCCCCCTTTCTAAATCGTTACTAGCGCTCTGAATTAGTCTAGTTTGCTAAATTTCTCCATTCTATGAAATCTTGGCTAGTAAGAAAAACAATTTAGAAGTTTAAAGTTAAAAGAAACATAAAAGAAAGTAATCAATAATTATTAATAATAATATCATTATAAAATTCAAATAAACTATAGAAAAGAAGGAAAAAGGATTTAGAATTATTTTATCACTGATGTCTCACTGCTCATCCTAATAATCAATCGTAAAATAATAGCTGGTATGATTAACTAGATAGTATTAATTTAGACTGAATTTATTATTCACTTAGTTTATTAGAGTATACTTATTTTCAATAAGTCTTAGCGATGAGGTAGACAATTATAAAGGCACTTTGACCTTCCTTTGGTAGGTTTACCTAAAATTATTCTTTGGAATTTTTCCGCGCGATACAATGTAATGTTGTTCGCTGAATACTGTTGGCGTAATAATACCTTGAATTTTAGTTAACAAAAAGAATTTAAGAAAATAGAATATAATTCTAATGCGCAACGGCGCTTGAAATCATAAATGAAATAGTCGTTGAGAAACGAAAGAAATTTTTTTTTTTTTTTGTAACTTAGATATTAAATTTAATAAGTAATAAAATAATAAAGGTTTATGCAACGGCATAAAATAATCAAAAATAAAAATAGTTTATGAGGATGGACACGCACTAAAGAGGATCACTTCTTCTCATCTTCTTCGTCTTCTTCTTGAAGAGTGTCGTCCTTATCAACGACGAGGCTATAGGCTTGAGCTAAGCTTTGCCAAAGGGTAGCGTTGGCGACGTCTGAAGCGTGTGGGGACAATTTTTGTAACGCTTCGGCACCGAGGAGCAGGGCTTCTTGAGCACAAGTATTCTGCGTCAGTCCTTCTTCTTCTTGTGGTGAGGGATTGTCATCGTTTTTGCTTGGTTCCCTAGGTAATGCCGGAGGAAGTGAGTGTTTAATCTCCAATTCGATGGCAAGTTGGTTGCGCAGCGCGATGTTTTCTTGTATCATACGTTTGCGACAATCGTAGCAGTTCGGGTCCGGCATGTTGCGCGGACGCCAGCAGCACTTGCATCGCTTGTGGTCAGGTAGTTGTTTAGGCAATTCTGAATAGTGCGGCCATGGACAGTCGTCTGTCGAGAAGTCTGGGTGAGAACAAATTTGGCAGAAGAGACCCGTATATTCCTTTGCGCACGAGCGGTAGCTGTGGCCAGAGGCTCCACAGTTGAGGCATCCATCTGGAGCTTTCGGGCGTAGTCTAGGTTCGCGCAGCTCGGTCATGGCGCGGAAAACCTCTTTAATGCTGGATTTGAAGAGATTGTGCAGACGGTAATACTGGTCTTCGATATGATAATAATCTGCTATTAATTCGTTGTAATCCTTCCTGTAGGATTGGGCTTCGGCCTTGAATTTGGCCTCTTGTTCGGCTGAAGATTTAGATTCCGCCTCTGCTGCAGTAAGACGATCGGACATTTTACGACGCTCTTGATTCAGTCGAATGATTTCGCGGTTTTGTTCAGCAATATCCGCATTGATGCTAGGGTCTGGGGTGTTGACCTCTTTGCGCAGTTTGGCGATTGTTTTGACGGCCTTTTTTAGTTGAGCCAAAAAGTTATCGCGCTCGGCGACAATTTTGTTGAAAGCGGACTTGGAAAGCGCGACCAAACCCGTCGGTGATTCCTCGAATTTTAACTTGGCGTCATCTATTTGCTGACCCTCTGGCGGAGAAGCAAAGTATACAGCCATAACCTCGGATACATCGTTGGTTGTTGGTGCTTTCGCGCTGGTTGTAGACTCCATATTGTAGAATTGATATCTGAAAAGGAGGTTTACAAAATAGTACGCGATCTAAGGTTTTTTCTTGCCGGTTTTAAATCGTTTATGTGATATTTCCCTAACTTTTTGCCATGCATATTGCCGATGGAAACTATCATGGGTGACAATTTTTCTAGAACTTTTGCTGGACCTTTATAACGTGGCGCTAGTGTGGAACTATAACCACGTGCAGCGTTAGACAAGACGTTATTAGGGTAGAATACGAAATCTCCAGGTTGAAAGTCAATATTATTCTTCCGATTTTTATTATATATCTTGCCTTGCTTTTTACTGGCCTTAGTCATAAGTTGTTCAACTTTTGCGCGAAGCGCATCTATTTGTTTTACGCGATCTAACCAAGTGTTAAGCGTCTCGTCTGTGTTTGTGTCAGTGTTTACCTCGCGCGGTGGTTCGCCTGTTCGTCTTGGTTCACGGGCAAAGTTTAGAAAAGCTGGTGTGACTCCAAGTCAACTCCAAGTAACGATTGATAATACAGGAATGATTATGATCGTTACAAGGAAACCTTTGGATCTCTTGTTAAGCTGCACTTCAGCCAAGGAGATGTTGGCAAAGTTAAACGCCGTATACGACATGAAGTCGGACGAAAACCTATCTATGATTCAAAAACAATTTTTTGATTTTCAATGGGATCAAAATGAGGGAGTTGCGCATAATTTATCCAAACTGGAGCAAATTTCAGTCAAAATGAAGGCACTTGAAAGTGAGATTTCAAATTCTATGATGATGTCACGAATTTTATATTCATTACCAAAACAATTTCAACATTTTCATAGTGCTTGGGACTCAGTGGATGAAACCAAGAAAACTTTAGAAAATCTCACCACGAGGCTAATGGCCGAAGAATTACGAAATCAAAGTCAAGAGAAATCCGATGAAGAGGCAGTAGCGTTATTTTCAAAATCTAAAGGTCATTTCTCAAAACAAAACTCATGGAAGAAAGGAAACAATAACAATGCTGATGAAAATAAGAATTTTCGTTGTTACACGTGTGGTAGTAGAAATCATTCAAGGAAAGATTGTCAAGGCTGTTTTATATGTGGTTCCAAAAATCATATAAAACGAAATTATCCAAAAAATGAGGAAAGGAATTCGAATCGTCAAGGGGAAAGTTCTGGTCAGCAAAATTTGGCAGAAAGCCAGGCTTTTGTGGGGACATGCAGTGCAGTTGGGGATAATGACTGGTTGATCGACTCAGGGGCGTCAGATCACATGACGAATAGGAAGGAATAGTTCAGCCAGTATACAGAGTTCGAGGTTCCAGTAAAAATCAGAGTTGGCAACGGTGATGAAATTTCTTCGTATGGTAAGGGTAATATTGAATTACAATCCTTTGTTAATAATAAATGGTTGCCGGGTACAATGTACGATGTTTTGTATGTTTCTGAATTAAAACAGAATTTATATTCAGTAAAAGTAGCTGCGAAGAATAATATTGATTTTTCGATAACTGAAGGAGGTCAAAAATGTTTATTTACGCGAGACAAAACGATAATAGCTACGGGGTCTGATATAGGCAGTCTTTATAAAATTAATTTTAAAATACTAACACCGAAAGAATGTAATGTCATGAGTAAAATCGATAATTTACAACTATGGCACGAAAGACTCTGTCATTAAAACAAGAGGCACGTGCAAAATTTTCTAAAGAAGCTCGGTATAACTGTCTCGGTTGATAGTGATTTTTATGATGGATGTGCTTATGGGAAAAGCCATATACTCAAGTTTGATGAGAGAGTTATTCGTGCCACGAAACCGCGTGAGATAATTCACTCTGATGTATGCGGCCCGATGAAAATCGAATCCCTGGGTAAAACGAAATACAGTGTAATATTCAAAGACGAATTTACAGGATATTGCTATATTTATTTTTTAAATAAAAAATCATAGGTTTATGATAAGGTAAAAATTTTTTGTTTGGAAATTGAAAATCAATTTGGGGAAAATATCAAAGAATTACATACAGATGGGGAAAAAGAATATGAAAATTCGAATGTAAAATCTTTTCTGAAAAGTAAGGGAATAAAGTTTTCTGTCAGTGTGCCATATACACCACAACAAAATGGTGTGAGTGAGAGGGAAAATAGAATAATTGTAGAAGCCTCAAGGTCAATGATTTATTCAAAAAGCGATATACCTCTCTTTCTTTGGGCAGAAGCTATGAATACGTCGGTGTATGTAATTAATAGAACAGGGCCGTCAAAAGAAGGAACCAAAACTCCTTACGAGTTGTGGTTTAACAAGTCAACTGGTATAGACAATTTAAAAGTCTTTGGAACAGAGTGTTATGTACACATTCCGCAACAAAAGAGAAAGAAATTTGATAAGAAATCTTTAAAGCTATTGTTGTAGGTTACATTGAGGAAGTTACATTCCAGAAGAAAGAGACGTAATCTTAAGTCGTGATGTTTTGTTCAAAACAGAAAAATTAGCGCCTAACGAAGTAAATGTTAAAATTAATAAAGAAAGTTTTGAAAAGGAAATGGAAAATAGTAAACAAACGGTCAAAAGTGATGATGAATATGAAAGTGCAACAGAAGATGAAGATTCTGTTGAACACTTGCAATCCTCAATTGAACCTGAAATTAGAAAATTAAGAGATAGAAAAAGTTTTAAACAAACTGAGTTTTACGGGTGTCCAATCTCGTTTATTGCAAAAGCTTTACCTTTATCTTATCAGGATGTAATGAATTCTCCAGATAAACATAAATGGATAAAAGCAATGCAAGAAGATATTGAATCACTCAAGAAAAACAAAGTCTGCACTTTAGTTGAAAATAATAATGATCAAAAAGTGTTACAATGTCGCTGGGTTTTTAGAATAAAATTAAATGATGATTGTACAAAGAGATATAAAGCTCGATTAGTCATAAAAGGGTATTCGCAAACAAAAGATATTGATTATAAAGAAACGTTCAGTCCAGTAGTACGGTTCGAATCTGTAAGAACACTGTTAAGTGTAGTAGCAGAAGATAATTTATTTCTCGGTCAGTTTGATATTAAAACTGCTTTTTTACATGGAAACTTAAATGAAATTATCTTTATGAATCAACCGGAAGGATTCAGTGATAAAAGTACAAAAATATGTAGACTCTTAAAAAGCTTATACGGGCTGAAGCAAGCACCCAGATGCTGGGCTGAGCATTTCTCAATCTTTCTTAGAGAATTCGGTTTTGAACAAAGTTCAGCAGATCCTTGCTTTTATATGTATGAGAGAGATAATGAAAAATTGTTCTTGGCTATTTACGTTGATGACGTCTAATTGCTGCAACGAATGAAAATTTGTTAGATAAATTTTTTAAAAGTTTAAATAAACAATTTGAGTTAACGAGTACAAAGCGAGTAACTTGTTTTCTTGGTATGGAAATTGAAAAGTTAAAAGATGGATCAATCTTTATAAGTCAAGAAAAATATATTAATTTGATATTAGAAAAATTTAATTTGATTACAGCTAATTCAGTTTCCACTCCAATTGAACCTGGTTTTGATACGAGTGATTTAGAAAGAGTAGAAACAAATGCGCCTTATCGGGAAGCGGTAGGGAATTTGATTTTTCTACAGGTTGTCAGTAGACCTGACATTGCGTATGCAGTTAATATTGCTGCGAGAATGTTAGATAAGCCAAGCGAAAAATATTAGTCTCTTGTAAAAAGAATTATGCGTTATCTTAAAGGAACAGTAGATTTGGGACTTTTATACTGTAAAAATGGTCCATTTGAGACTTACTGTGATGCAGATTATGCAGGAGATAATGAGTCTAGAAAGTCTACCTCGGGTATTGTTTGTAAACATTCAAGTGCGGCAATAACTTGATGTTTTAGTCTCTGGTATATAACTCCATTTCCCTTGTTAGCGTTTCTCCATATCCTTTAAATCTTGGTGAAATCTCTCGCCTTGTTTCTCGCTGAAATCACCAAGATTTTCAGGAATTCATCTAAATGTGAATCCAAAAAGTGGATTTTATAACTCATCAAACATCCCACCTTTTTAAAATTCTCTACCATTTTTCCTACAATTTCTCTATATTTGTAGCTTTCTTATTTCCTAGAAATTCCAAGCAAACTTCTTTAAGGGGTTATATACAGTCAGGTGGTCAGAAAAATGCAGTTTTTCAGGATTTTTTTTAAAAAGGAATATTAACTTATTACAGCGAAAGTTTTCCTATAATGTTTTACATCTTTTAAAGTATAAAAAAATATATTTTATTTTTAAAAATATTATTTTTTTTTGCCTCTGTAGCTTATCTCCCAAAGATCAAGGAAAAAAAGTGCCCCGCGGTGAACAAGATAACAATTGATAGAATCATCTGAGATCAAAAAGTTAAATAGATTCTGTTAGTGTATGAGAAAATTCCTTGGACAATAGGCAAACCTTAACTGCATCTTTGAAACTCGTAACGACGGACAATAGGCAAACCTTAACTGCATCTTTGAAACTCGTAACGACGGCGTCTCCAAATCTCCAACAAATTTCGAGAAACAATAACGCCAAACAAAAACAGGGAATTAACTCAAATATTCATTCACAAATTAAAATAAAAAGTAGTAATAATTTATTAAAAACAATAAAGAAATTTAAGTAATTAAAATTGAAACGTACAAAAAATCTTAACTTGCAATAATTCTACTTTCAAATATCTTTGATTTTCGCACACACGAAATTACAAATTCAGACCAATTACAACTTCAAAACTCAACCAGCTCGATTGATATCTAGGCGACGAGTGTTTCTCCGATCCGCAGCTTTTCTGGAAACCAGCAGCGAATTAGGAAAAACTCCTTCCTTATCACACCTCATGATTTTTTCTATGAATCCTTCCTTGTCGAATTTTCAACGATACCTATTAGAAAGAAGGAAAAGGGTCGCTATAAGCCATGTGACATCTCCCTCTTATCAAACAGACGAGAAATCATTCAGGGAAGGGGCACTAGGTGAGATAGACACAAGACGCTAACCAACGGACTATACCAAAATTGGGAAAAATGCGACGGAACGATAGAAAAGACGGAGACAAAGTCACTAACTATAGCACTAGACTCAGAACGAAAATTTGCCTATACAAGTAACGATTTACTTCGTTACATAATAATATAAATATTGAACATTTTGAACAGAAAATATTATTTAATATTTTACAATTTTAGTATTTAAATAAATATTTAATTCAAATATATTTATTTGGAACACCTAGCATTCATATAAATAATATAAATATTGAACATGTTGAACAAAATATTATGCTTTGCTTTTAATATATTACATAAAAAAAATAATTCTTATCGACAAATTTTAGATTGTAACATATCTCTGGTTGGATTAAATTTGATTAATCTGCCGTTTTCTGCGAACCCTTCCCGCGTAGCCAACAAAGCATTAAGCGTTTCATTTTCTAAGCGGTTTCTGTGGAGTGACTTAGTCAATTTTACTTGACTAAACAGTCGTTCCACTGAGGCATTAGAAAATGGTAACACAAGTAAAAGTCTAATGACTTTTTTCAAATTGTTGAACAACGGTGTACTGGCTGCATTTTTAAGTAAAAAAACTTGCTGCCAGTAATCCACAGGAGACAGCGATGGTTCCAATTGGTACTCTTCGTGATTCAAACAATGTGAACGCCACTTTTCATCAAGTTTCTGTTCGTTTACATATTGTTTCAAAATCGGAAATCTTTGGATAACACACTGCAGTGAATTAATTTTAAATGACTGTGCAAAAGGTTGATAAACATTGTTGATAAATTCGAAAACTGGATCTGAAAATTGGTACCTCTTCTTGATTTAATAAATTAGAGCCATGTAAAATAGTCGGATACTTTCATAGAAAAAAATCAACATCTCCTTGTGCAATGCCACCATCGGTCCTGACATCACTGAAAGTTTGAGCAGCAAAAATACCCAAATATATGTTTCGATTTTCAAGAAACATTAAAGCATTCAAGTGATCGAGTTCTAAGATGCTTGCAGCATTTTTAACGTACTGCACCTCAAGATAATTGCTACAGAGAGTTTTGACCCATTTTTCAACTTCCGGCTTTAATCGATGTAACAAAGGTGTATTTGATTAGAAAAGCAAATTAAAATCAGTCATCAATCCAAGCGCGTAGGACAAGAATTTTAAACATGCATGATTTACAGATAAATATGCACTGTGGCACGAGCATTTGATTGCGAGAATATCTGGTAACAGTTTTTTCAAATGTTCGACAACTGAATTGAATGGTCCAAACCGCCACATTGTATTTTAAAAATCTGATGCTAGATTCGTAATCAGCGACCCCGAAAACCGCCGAGTAACGAGTTTTAAATGAACCGGACGAGTTTTTAAAAATGTCGTCTGCTATATTAGATCCGCCATTTTGATTTTTTAAAATCGGAAATCGGATTCGTAATCAGCGACCCTGAAAACCCCCGAGTAACGAGTTTTAAATGAATCAGACGAGTTTTTAAAAATGTCGTCTGCTATATTGGATCCGCCATTTTGAATTTTTAAAATCTGAAATCGGATTCATAATCAGCGACCCTGAAAACCCCGGAGTAACAAGTTTTAAGTGAATCCGATAAATTTTTTAAAATGTCCGCCATATTGGATCCGCCATTTTTGAATTTTCAAAATCTGATATCATATTTGTAATCAGCGACCCCGAAAACTCTTGAGTAACAAAATTCAAGTAAATCCAATGAATTTTTGAAAATGTCTACCATATTGGATCCGCCATTTTGAATTTTCAAAATCTGATATCGGATTCGTAATCAGCGAACCCGAAAACTCCTGAGTAACAAGTTTCAAGTGAATCCGTTGAATTTTTGAAAATGTTCGCCATATTGGATCCGCCATTTTGAATTTTTAAAATCTGAAAATGGATTCGTAATCAGCGACCCCGAAAACCCTCGAGTATCAATTTGTAAACAAATCTGTGATTTTGTAGCCAAAAATCTGCTTGCGTCTATACACGTCATCGACAGTTTGAGCCCATCTGCACCATGACGTGTATACACGTCATCGACTGCCAAGAAGTTAAGGAACAAAATCTAGCACATGGCAGTCCTGGCAATCCAATTTTTTTGGTGTGCCGGTGTTATTTAACTAATTAATTTATAATACTTATACGGCTTATTTTCTTAAATTAAACGCAAACTTACAAACATTTTAAAAATTCTTACCGCTCGCGGGGATCGATACCTGAACCTGACACACCAAAGCCTAACACTCTGTCCCAATATTGTCAATTACAATTTGCCATCATAGATATAAAATGTTAGCCAATAATGTGCCATTACTGAACCGAGCTACGTCCTAATATTAGCTATTATAATTTGACGTCATAGATAAAAAATGTTAACCATTAATGTGCCGTTATAGGGCCGAGCTACGTCCCATTACTGGCAATTATAATTTTCCATGAAAAATACAAAATTTTTCCACTAAAGAGCCAATAATGAGCCATTACTGGGCCGATGGTCGGCACATCATTGGCAATTGTATTTTGCCATTAAAGATTGATTAAGTTTGCCAATAACGTGCCATTATTGGGCCGAGAGTCGGCTCAGTCTTGAAAAATTAGAATATCTGTTAATCGGCGCCAGCATTGGCCCAACAATGGGACATTTTGAACACCAGAAATGGCCCAGTAACTATTGCCAATTATCGACAGACATTACTGGACCAAGGATGGGCCGTTTTTGCAGTCTTGGCATTTCGCACTTGGGACATAACCTAAATTTTAACAAATGTTTTTATTGACAGAAAATTGTCATTTTTATTCAAATGCACACTGAAAAAAATTCATGAGACATTTTCAACTACATCTCCTTAGTAGAGTAAAAAGTAATAAAAGGAACTACTTTTTTAGTTAGTCTACACTGAGAGAAGAAAAGCACAGAATCCGTACTGTGACAAACACCGGCCGTGTAAAATGCGTGTCAGTGCTCGTTCTTAATTTTATTCAGTTGGTGTCATTCATAGTTCAGATACTATGCTCAAGCAGCGCGGCGGCGGTACGAACTAATTAGTACAGGATCTGTTTCATAGCGACCGACAGATACTGTACTTCTAAACAGTAGCATTTGAAGTACAACATCTGTACCTCAAGCCAAAGTCAAAATCCGTTTCACATTTTAGCACGACACCTATCACACAGTGGCACTGCTGCTGCGTTCAATTCGAGTACAGATGCTGAACTTTTCCATTTCAGAATCTGTGCTTTTCTTCTCTCAGTGTAACTATATTTGCATGCTTATTTTATCTATTTTATGTAGTTAAAATTTATTAATTCAATTAAAGTAAATTTTGTAGTTAAATTTGTAACTGCAGGTATGTTACAGAAATAACTACAGAAAGTAGTAGATTCTACTACTTAAAGTAGTTCGATAGGCTCCAAAGACAGTTTAAATGTAGAGTGAAGTGAAATATTGTAGTAGATTTTACTTCTTCTATCAGTTGAATAATTTTCGATGTAATTATTGTTAAAGAGTTTTAGAACAGTACCAACTGTGAGAAAGGTATTAATGCGATTATTTTAGGTAGTAAAATTAACTACAGTTATCAGTTGAACTGTGGCAGGAATGTCCTCAAGTATTAAGCAAGTCATCGTAGCGGGCGAGCGTGGTTAGGTTATCAGTTTACGAATGTTAGGGTCGAGCGTTCAATTCCTGGCGTTTAGAGATTTTTCTCTGTTAGGTATATAGAAATAAAATATGTAAGGTATATATATCCCTGTAAAAAAAAAAGTATTGGGAGGTACGGGATTCCGTATTGCAAGTGCCAACCTGCCAATGCGGTATTCGCGAAATACCGCATTGGGTGTCGTGGTGAATACGGAAATCAAGGGGTCCCAATGCGGTGCAAGTTTTAAGCTTTAAAAAAACGAAAATACGTGACAGGAGGAAATAATTAGTGTCAGTGCAGAAATATACGAGTTAAAGGAATGAGAAAATAATAATAGTGAGTGTAAAAATGAAATTTTAAGAAAAAAAGGTAAGTTGAACTGTCAAATATGAGTCCAATGCGGCGTAGGCTGCTTTCAATGCGGTACACAATCGGTACATAGTGCAAGTCGCCAGTAGAGGGCAGAAGCAAGCAGAGCGAATCGAGCTAACACAGTGGCCCAGCTGACATATGATTTGCATGACATTACTTTCCAATTTTTTATTTTATAACCACGTTTCTGCATGAATCTAAACAATATTTTCGATTATTGTAATTTAGAAGATGCTTACCAATTGTACGTTGGCAGATTTAGTGAAAAGTGTCTGTGTACGGAGACAAATGTGTTAGAAAATGTTTGTTTACCTATTTCACGCCATTCAAACCAGTCAAAGTTGCTTTTGCTGTGGCGCATTGAAATCAGCCTATGCCGCATTGGGCCCATATTTGACAGTTCAACTTACCTTTTTTTCTTAAAATTTCATTTTTACACTCACTATTATTATTTTCTCATTCCTTTAACTCGCATATTTCTCCACTGACACTAATTATTTCCTCCTGTCACGTATTTTCGTTTTTTTAAAGCTTAAAACTGGCACCGCATTGGGACCCCTTGATTTCCGTATTCACCACGACACCCAATGCGGTAATTCGCGAATACCGCATTGGCAGGTTGGCACTTGCAATACGGAATCCCGTACCTCCCAATACTTTTTTTTTACAGGGATATAAACAAAAGTAAATAGGGGAAAATATAAAAAAATGTAACTCAATAATATTTATAATAAATAATTTTATTTTACTATTTTAAGTAGTTGTCTTTACTACTGAGTTATCTTAGTAACTTTAACTACAAATAAGCAGTTAATTTTACTGCAATACTGTCATTGGTTCCTATTTAACTATAAGAAAAGTAATTAATGCAATTGTATTACTACTTCATTCAACTACATATCCACTAATTAATTTAAGTTTAAAAACATCTTTGGGGACTTATTGAACTAAGAAAAGTAGTTAAAAAGTATATTCAAATTTACTAAGAATTTTTTTCAGTGCAGATATACCTATGCAATAATTGCTATGAATAAGTTGGCAGAGATTTGACCTGGCGCTGACTGCAAAAAAGGCCGATATTTTGTAGGAATGAAAAAAAATAAAATTTTTTTTATAATTTATAAATATTTATTAATTATTATTAAGTTTGCTAAATATTGATAAATAACTAATAAATATTTATAAATAATATTATCTTTTTTTAAATTCTTGACAAAAATCAGCCTTTTTTTACACCCAGCGTCTAGTCAAATTTCTGCCAACTTATTCATATGAAAATTTATAGGACTGTCATAGGGCTGTTCAAATTCAACTTTCAATCGTTTTAAATGTTCAAAATTAAATTCTTCGCCTTTCTGTGCATTCCAGACGTAGGAAAAATTGAGATTTACAGTTAGCGGCTTCAGGAAACACCTAATTGTACACGAAGAAAAAAATGCTGTTGAATCAATGACATATGGGTTTGATTCATTGAATAGTGTCATAACTTGCTGCTTAACTTATATGCTGTTGTTTTGAAAGCACCGATTTTAATTATTCGATAGTATCACTTTCATTGAAGCAGAGTCTACAATGAGAGAAGGTGCGCATCGATGTTCATAGCTATAGATATACCACAGCATGCTTTAGTATACCTATAGCTATGAACACCGATGCGCATCTTCTTTCATTGTAGACTCTGCTTGAAACAAAAGCATATTTCTCAAATTGACAGCATACTATGTTAATTTGAAAGTATTCCTTTTGAATCAATGAACAAATTTTTTTAATTGAACAGTATATGCTTTTGAGTCAAGAATATAATAGTTTTTAAATTTAAAAGTATCATTTTTATGATTTGAACTTTTAGTTGCTATCGATTGAATAACACCTAACTGTTAATTCAATTCTTTTATGTGGTTAAAGATATACCAACGATAAATTGAAAAAAAGAAATTTTTAGTAAAGACGTAAAATTTCTTTTTTTGGGTTTTTTAAAATTTAGTAAAGATTTTACAGGTTGTTTTTGTTGAGAATCCACATTTATTTATCCCTTTAACGCCTGCGGGACATATATGTCCCACTTACAAAAACCACTAACTTTTTTAAATATTAATATTTTTCAACCGGTGTGGACTTGATTTCCTCAGAATCGGTCTAGGTATCAAAAAAAATAAAAGTAAACAATAAAAAATTTTTTTTAATATAAAAAAATAATAAAATGTTTATGCAAATCGGAAAAATTGTTTAAAAAAGTCAGTTAGCTCATGTACAGACACTGAATTCAAAAAAAATTTTGAAGCTCACTATGTGAAGTGTTTTGAACCACTGAATACAAATATCGTCGCCATTTTGAAAAATTCGCAAAAATTTAAAAATGGCGTATTCAAGATGGCGCACATTCCGAAGCAAAATTGTCGAGACGCATGCTTATTCCCGAAATCTTTTTTGACCAAATAGTTATTTGATATAAAACTACTTAACTTAAAATTCACATAATATGCACATTATTTGACATAAATTTCATTGTACACAAAAACCATTTAACATAAATATCATTTGTCATAGAATTCATTAAACAGAAATATTATGTTACATAAAACTCAGATAACTTAATTCCCATTTGACATAAAAATTATGTAACATAAATTTCTATTGACATAAAAATCATTTAACATCAATTTCTTTTGACATAAAATTCATTTAACGTAAATTTTATTTGTTATAAAATTCATTTGACATCAATTCATTTGGCATAAATGTCAATTAACGTAATTCTCATTTGACATAAATATCATTAGACATAAAATTAGCTTGACATAAATTTTATTTGACGTGAATATCATTTAACATAATTATTATTTAACGTAAAATTAAATTTATATAAATTTCATTTAGCATAAATTTCATTTAACATAATTCTCATTTGGCATAAAATTTACTTGACATAAATTTCATTTGGTATAAATCCCATTTAACATAATTCTCATTTGACATAAAGTTCACTTGATATAAATTTCATTTGACGGATAACTCATTACACATAATTCTCATTTGACATAAAATTCAGTTGTCATAGATTTTATTTTACGTAAAGATCATTTGACATGGAAATATAGGCGCGAATTTCAAAATTGGCGAATCACAATGTTGTTGATAATATCTAATTGGTTACTTTTAAAATTCGCGCCGATATTATATATTATTGTTATGAATAATATATTCGATATATTGTTATGTGAAATATAATTTGTGTAAAATGATTTTTATGTCAAATGAGAATTTTGTTGAATGACTTTTATGACAAATGAGAATTGTGTTAAATGTCTTTTATGTCAAATGAACCTTATGTCAAATGAAAATTATATTAAATGGGATTTATACCAAATTAAATTTATGTCAAGTAAATTTTATGCCAAATGCGAATTATGTTAAATTTATGCTAAATAGAAATTTATGTGAATTTAATTTTACGTTAAATAATAATTATGTTAAATGATATTCACATCAAATGAGATTTATGTCAAATGAGAATTACGTTAAATGACATTTATGCCAAATGAATTGATGTCAAATGAATTTTATAACAAATAAAATTTACGTTAAATGAATTTTATGTCAAAAGAAATTTATGTTAAATGATTCTTATGTCAATAGAAATTCATGTTACATAATTTTTATAAATGGGAATTAAGTTATCTGAGTTTTATGTAACATAATATTTCTGTTTAATGAATTCTATGACAAATGATATTTATGTTAAATGGTTTTTGTGTACAATGAAATTTACGTCAAATAATGTGCATATTATGTGAATTTTAAGTTAAGTAGTTTTATATCAAATAACTATTTGGTCAAAAAAGATTTCGGGAATAAGCATGCGTCTCAAATTGTGTTACATTATCCGAACATTAAAGAATTAATAAAAAGAATGAAAAAGTTCCTTAAAATTTTCGGGGTCCCTGATTACGAATTTAATGCCAAATTGACATTTTGACACTTGACAGCTATCAGAAGGACTGTAAACTTTTGCATTACTGATTTTTTTTTATAAAAAAGACTCCGTAAAGGGTTTTCGGGGCCGTTACCAGAGCCGTTACCTTTTGTGTTTCAGTTATAAAAGTATATATATATATGGGGCATTCTTTCTCAACTTTACCACCATGCTGCACATCTTCAGTTTGAACGAAAATCATTGAAATACCACTTAAAATTTTCAGAAAAATGTCAACTTTTGAATGGTGAGTGGCAAAATTGTCCATTTTAAACGGTTCACTCTGAATCTGTCAATAAACGGAAAAAAGTCAAAAAAATAATTTGTTATTTAACTATAATGTTTGTTTAATTGGCCATAATATTTTTTTTATAATCACTTTAGAGTCCCCTCTTCATGTCTACATTGTCATATGAGGCTAAATTAAATTTGAGGTTATAATATGGCCGTCAAAAGTGACTTAAATTAACTAATTGCGATGTTTTTTCTGTGCAGCATTATTTCCAATAGCAAATAAACTTTCAAGGGTTTCTGGTCTTACCCATTACGTATATAACGCTATATGTTCAAAATTCAAAATGGCGGATGCAATATGGCGGACATGGATTTTGAAAAATAATTGTATTTGGTTGAAATTTATAAGTCGGGAGTTTTCGAGATCGCTGATTACGATCCTGAAGTTTGTTTTCAAAAATTCAAAATGGCGGATCCAATATGGCGGACGATAAATTTAAAATTCATTAGATTCGTCTAAAAATTGTTACTCGAGGGTTTTTGGGGTCGATTATTACGAATCCGATGTCAGTTTTCAAAAATTCAAAATGGCGGATCCAATATGGAGGACATGAATTGTAAAAAATAATTGTATTTGCTGGAATTTAATTCATGGGGATTTTTCAAGTGGCTGATTACGAATATAATGTTAGTTAATTTAAATTCGAAACAACAGATACAACACGACTGATATTTTTTATTATTCAGCAGATTTAACTAAAAATTTTGATTTTGACAAGCTAATGAAATTTTTTTTCTAACTTTGTGCTTGGATTTTAATTTAAACTGGGATTTTACCAACTACTTTTTGAAATCTTTATATGAAAGAACTGAAGAAGTACTGGCTTTCGAAAATCTTTTAATAACCAGTTTTTTGTTGACTGGTACGAAGCAGTGAATTATAATAAAAGCTGAATAATAAAAAATATCAGTCGTATTGTATCTGTTGTTTCGAATTTAAAAAAACTAGCACTATATTCGTAATCAGCCACTTGAAAAATCCCCGTAAATTAAATTCCAAGCAATTCAAACCGTTTTTAAAAATTTATGTCCGCCGTATTAGATCCACCATTTTGAATTTTGGAAAACAAACTCCAGCATCCTAATCAGCGACCTCAAAAACCCCCGAGTAACAAAATCCAAGCAAATACAATTATTTTTTACAATTCACGTCCTCCATATTGGATCCGCCATTTTGAATTTTTGAAAACTGACATCGGATTCGTAATAAGCGACCCCAAAAACCCTCGAGTAACAATTTTTAGACGAATCTAATGAATTTTCAATTTATCGTCCGCTATATTGGATCCGCCATTTTGAATTTTTGAAAACAAACTTCAGGATCGTAATCAGAGATCTCGAAAACCCCCGATTTATAAATTTCAACCAAATAAAATTATTTTTCAAAATCCATGTCCGCCATATTGCATCCGCCATTTTGAATTTTGAACATATAGCGTTATATACAGTGTTGCCAACGACATGGAAATTTCCCGGAATACGGGAAATTTTGACTATAATGGGAAATTTTACGGGAAATGGATAAATTACGGGAAGTTCCGGGAAATTCTTTAATAGAACACAAATTTTAATTATGTTTAACTAAAATAAAATTTTAGAAACTTTTATTGGCAAAACCAATCAAATTTGTTTTATCGGCATGTGTATAAATATATCCTTCGACTGGTCTGTGAAGATTACTGGTGTAAAGTTTTACAATTAACAAATGCATCAAACACAAAAATATTTAATAATTTAAAGATAGTTATCCGACTCCTTTTGGTTTTGCCCTTCTCGAATGCCTCAGTTGAGCGATTAAGAGTTTTAAGTAAATTTAAAATTTAATTCTAATTTTTTAAATAATAAATTAAAAGTTTTAAGGGGGGGGCACACCAGTGTAACGTTAAAAAGAAGTGTCTACGGCCGCAGTCCCATGGCAGCGTTTTGCGTTGCGTTGTAATGAGAGAGAATGCAGCAAACGTATATTTGCGTCTTTTTCTCTCCCATTACGACGCAACGCAAAACGCTGTCATGGGACTCCACCCAAAGTCATGAGAATGATTTTGATTAAAAATAAAAGTCGATTTTCAGCTGTAGGAATAAAAGTTTTTCATAAAAAAAGAAATCCTTCGATCGGGAACTAGATAATCTTATAATAAATGTAAATCAATTTTATTCTTGCATTTTAGACAAACTATACTTATACGGAATGCTTGTCACCGCAATTCATGTTTTTTTCCGAAGGCGCCATTTAAATGGCTCATATTTCATAAAGTTTTGGATGAAAAAAATTTTTCATCTTAAATTAAAGCCTTATATATGCACTTTTAGATAATAAACAGTATTTTTAAAAAAGTTTCATAGATTATTAGGAAAAAATTCTTGAAAAAGACACTTCTTTTTAACGTTACAACTGGTGTACCCCCTTAAATAAATTTGAAATTTAATTCTAATTTTTTAAATTAGAATACATAAAAATTTATAATCCCAATATAAATAATGATAATAATAATATTTAAAAAATAATAATTTTATGTTAGGGCTTATATACATAAGATTACATTGCGGGAAATTTCATGGAAATTTAAGAAACTCGTCCGGGAAAATTCGGGAATTTCTTAGTTCTATTACGGGAAGTTAAGGGCACTCACTCTGGCAACACTGGTTATATACGTAATGGGTAAGACCAGAAACCCTTGAAAGTTTATTTGCTATTGGAAATAATGCTGCACAGAAAAAACATCGCAATTAGTTAATTTAAGTCACTTTTGACGGCCATATTATAACCTCATATTTAATTTAGCCTCATATGACAATGTAGACATGAAGAGGGGACTCTAAAGTGATTATAAAAAAATATTATGGCCAATTAAACAAACATTATAGTTAAATAACAAATTATTTTTTTGACTTTTTTCCGTTTATTGACAGATTCAGAGTGAACCGTTTAAAATGGACAATTTTGCCACTCACCATTCAAAGAATGCCCCATATATTCAATAGTTGAAACTTTAGTTTATTTCACAGTATATTCTATTTAAATGAAATTTAATAATTAAATTACAACTACTCTAAGTATTGAGAAATTGTTACTATTGCCACCTACCGTGTTTTGAGCGCGGCTATTTTTCTGCACACCTCTGTTATCGACACTATACACTTTCACTTTATAATAGAATACAAAATTATTACTTTAATTTACGTTTTTCTTGTTAATATGCAGTAATTAACAAAACTATATAATAAATCAATTACTTTAAATATTAAAGAATATATATTCGCTCTTTTTCTTGACGTTTTAAACTAATTTTCATCGACAATTTGTGAATTTTGCACACTATTTCAACTGACAGATTAACACAAAATATTTTAAATCTTAATTATTCCATAATTACTGTTTCATTAAACATAATTTTCATCCGAATCAATTAAATAATGCCTATTTTGACATTATTTATTATTTTTACATCATATTTCACTAAATATTTGCATTATTTTGCCTCAAACCAAACTCCGACCAAACTTGGTCAGAGTTCGGTTTACCAAACCCGCCAGGGGGACAAAACGTCGAATGCTAAAAACATCGAATCGGCATTTAGTCGAATGCTAAAAACATCGAATTGTCAATACGTCGAATTATCAATTCGTCGAATGTTAAAAACATCGAATCGTCATTTAGTCGAATGTTCAAAACGTCGAATGCTAAAAACATCGAATCGTCATTTAGTCGAATGATAAAAACATCGAATCGTCAATTCTTCGAATGCTAAAAACATCGAATTGTTAATTCATCGAATTTTCCATTCGTCGAATGTTCAAAACGTCGAATGCTAAAAACATCGAATTCTCAAATTGTCGAATGCTCAGAACATAGAATAGTCAGTTCGTCGAATGCTCAAATAGTCGAAACGCCATCTGTTCGAAATGTCAAGTAGTAGAATGGTAATGTAGTCGAAACGCTATCTGTTCGAATTGCCAAGTAGTAGAATGGTAAAGTAGTCGAATGTTTAAAACGTCGAATGATAAAAACGTCGAATGCTAAAAACATCGAATCGTCAAAAGTTCGAAAAAGTTCTTTGTTTTCAGTAGACGTAACTGCTCTAACGACTGCGACTACCGAACCGACTTACATATTTCTGGATTCAATTGTCTATATAAAGAGCAACTGTAAAATAGTAAAATTCAATTACTAATATTATCAATAAATCAGAATAAACTGTTAAATAATTTTTATTAATTAATTATATTTCAATTTAGTCATAATAGGTTATGTGAATTAATAAAAATTAACATTATTAATTGAATCAATAATAAATTAAGTCTTAACTTTACAATTTGGAATGTTTCATAAACTATAATACGAATACAGATTAATAATAAATAATTATTATTATATCTGCATTTAAAATGAATTTAGTAGTTAATATTAATTTAATTTAACATTATAATTTATAATAATAATGAATTATTAATGCAATATTGAAATTTTTATAAATTTTAAATTTAAATTATTAATAATCATTATAGTAATAAATTATTCTATTAATCATTAATAATAATTTAAATATAACTGTATTTCAATTATAATGCAAATACTTCTCATAATAAGTACTGACTGGTATAGTAAATTACTAATATTATGAAACAAAATTTATTATTAATTAACTATATTAAATAATTACAAGTAAATATACATATATTAAATTAATATATTATAAATATACATTACATAAATATATTAAATAATTTTAAAAGAATGGTCCGAATGTTTTGATTTATTTACCTACTTTTGCTGTATAATTAATTCAATAATTATACCAATTTGAAAAATGAGAACTTTTGTTAAGTTAAAAGAACAATTTTTATAATAGAATAATGTATTCTGAAATGTAAAAAATAAATTTGAAAGATTTGTATATATAAATTTTCATGAGACTTTACCAAAATTAGAAAGATGTACCAAAATTTTTATAGGTTATGTGTTCACACATTTCAGAAATAGTCAAGAATTTCAGAAATGGTAAGGAATTTCAGAAATGGTCACAGCTTCGAAAATGGTGGGAGTAAAGTGGGAGGAGCTTGGAAAGTATTTGGTTAGGAATGGTGAGAAACGTTCGAAAATGTCAGAAGTGGTGAGACTGTTCAGAAATGTTCAGAAATTCTGAACATTCATGACGATTCCTCATTTTATTTTTAGTAGGGAGTTGTGAGACGGGTTTTAGTTTTGACCCGTAAATTGTAAACGGGTAAACGAAATTGTAAATAAAATACACCGTTCGAAAGATAAGCAACTTTTATTAAAAGAAAGTATAGTGTTTCGATGAACTCAAAAAATTTTACGATACATTTTCTGAGCACATCGCTTTTTTCAAAAAAAAAGTCTCCAGATGTGAGACACTCATTAAAAATTGCTAAAATTTAATAAGTTTGACATAAAACGTTATGTTTAGTAGAAATAATTAAATATATTAATAATATATATTATTGTATACTAAATAATAACATTTATTCGCCAAAATATGACTATCAAATAATCACAATTTAATCGCTTCAACAAGAGCATTAAAATTGATTTCTTCTGAATCAATTGACTTTTTTCCACTTGACATGCCCAAAAATACTAGAAAAAAAATCAAAACAACATTTAAATAGTATGCCTGCAAAGTCGTATTTTTTATGCTGCCCAGATGGGTGTTGACACACGGAAAGAAAAAGTCCGTCAACCATTAATGGATTAGTATATTACTATGAGATGGGACTCTTTTTCCGTTGATGGTTACTTAACTTTACTTAACGATTGAAAAACTTCATAAAAGTTTAAAAAACAAGTCATGGATTGATTAGAATGCCAGTATGTGAACAATTGTTTTAGATTTAATGCTGAATTGTTATCAATGGCTGTTTAAATGTTTACGAATCATTAGTGAAAGTTTGTGAAACGTTAGTTGACTCGTATTCTAAATCGGTGCTCTTCACTAGCGCATTGTTGCGCAGTGTACCGATGCGCAATTCCTCCGGTTTCTCTATAGTCCATGTGTTTTTGCTGTCTGCTATACATATCCCTATATACTATTATGTGTAATGTGAATATTTAACTTAACTAATAATTTGCAGTTGAATTGCGTCTAGAAATTGACCTCGATGAAAATATATTTTCTTTTATATTTCTCGCTAATTAAAAAGTAGTTATTAGTGCAAAATCATTTCTCACAAGTTGTGAAAAATTTTGTTATTTGGTATATAAGAACAGTTCGCTTCTAAACTTAAAGTGTTATAAGTGTGCGTTTCTACGTGTACACAGAGAAAAAAGAATAGTTAGGCTAACTGAATAAACTAAGCACTAAGCAGCGTAGTGACATGTACTACTCCGTCTAGTGACAGTGGGTTTTGTGAGCCTAACTAACTGGCGTAGTAAAACATACTACGCCATTATTTTAGTTTTACTACGATGGGTAGTAAAGAACACTACGCCTTTTAGTAACTCTTACTAAATATCGAGGTGAGTCTTACTGAAAGGTGCAATAAAACATACTATTTTGCTCGGTCAATTTGACTACGATTCTTAATTAAAAACACTACGCTGCTCACTTAGTATTACTAATTAACGTAGTTCGAGCTACTGAGTTTTTAGTTTAATGCTTCCAAATAATATAGTTAAAGATACTACTTATGTAGTATTCGCCATAGCAACTGAAATAAAACATGGTACATTGTGTAAATAATAAAAGCATATTTATATTAATAATAATATAATTTATTTTGTACATACATATATATAATGTTGTTTTCAACATATTAAATCACGTATTTTGAAAAAGAATAACTTAGCAATCCATTTTTTAAATTTAATTTAAACCATTTTCACAAAATTCATAATACACACACTTTTAATTGCTTCACAAATAAAAACATAGTCTGTAGAAAAACTTTTCTTCTTTAGCAGAAATAAATAGACACTATATACTTTGAATAATATTTCTTTCCAAATTTGAACTAATTAGAAATAACTAACTTGATTGGAAAAATCTCACAGTCCATGATTCAAATATAGTAATGTTTTACTAATAAAATACTTAATAGTAATTAATTATAAGTTAAATTTACACTTTCACATTAAAACACTGGTAATATTATAAATTTATTAAAGCTTAAATATACTTTGCAACAATTCACTGTGAAAAATAAGACTTGAATCTACGCAATATCTACCACTGAAGTTTGAAATATAATGTTAGGCGAAAGAATTCTAAGGGCTGAATAAGGAGAATATGAAGAAATGTTGACAGGAAAAATGTCCTTTCACTTTCCGTAATTAACCGAAAATGCACGAAACAAAAAAACACATGTAAAAAAAATTACGAAGTCGTGGGTCAAAATACTTTGCCAAGGGTCCTATGTCTTTGTTCACCGCACGGCAACAAGATGTTTTCTGATTCATACTACAAAATGATATATATGCCTTTTTAAGTACAAAAATATTTGTTAAACGTAATGTTTTGAAAAAACTTATTTTAATTAAAGGATAATTTTTTAAAATCAGTACTATAGTAAATATAAGTTTGTTATATAAAGTAAAATAATTAAAATTCACCTATAAGTTATAACCGATCATAATACATTTTAATTAAAGTTATAGATATACTGCAAATATTTAAATATATACGCTTATTTAGAAAAGGGTTTATTTGACGCCAAATAAGATTAAAATAAACAAATAATAATTACAATTAATTAATTAATAATTAAAATTGATTAATAAAAATTTATTAATCTATAAATAATATATCAATATTATAAAACTATTGATAAAATCAAACATCAATATTTCATATACTTTATTTATTTATATTTAATATGCTAATAATAAACTATTAATTAAATGTCAATATTAACCCTTTATTTAGATGTAAATTCAATTACTAGTTGGGCTAAGTCACTATAACCTAGTAATTTGTAAGACTTACTAAACGAAGTTCTGTGGTACTATGCTTCCAAAATACTATGCTATTTAGTATGTCAAACTATCTGCGTAGTAAGACAAACTTTTCTAACGTTCACTAAGCAGCGTAGATTCTCTAACTAGTTGGAATAGTAAACTTGACTATTCTTATAGTTGCAGGAAGCGGTTATTCAGTTAGCCCGACCATTCCTCTTTAACTATTTCTGTTTAGTAAGACTCACTACGCCTTTTTTCTCAGTGTAGTTATTATAAGTGTGAAAATGTTTTGGTCTAAAGCGTCTAAGAGTGTAAATAAAATATCGGAACTGTGCAACGAAAAAAATGTGTTCATTCTGTACCAAATAGTGTCTAAAATTAGGGATGATTCTGAAAGAAGTTGAATTTTTTGAATGCTTTTGATAGTCATAGGAAATTTAATAGACAGTTTTCTAAATTTTAGTGAACGAGTTTTATATATTGATGACAGTTTTCTAAATTTTAGCAAGCAACTCGTCATTGATTGTGACTCAAAGAATGTTATCCATTCAATGATTTTGTGTCCCGTCTCAAAGTAATATACTAGTCTATTAATGCTTGACGGACTTTTTCTTTCCGTGCACCGTCTCACAACTGGTGATATGCTGTGTCTCACACCTAGAAATTGGCGCTATTTTGAAAAAGGAAAATTAAATTATTTTCAACCGTAGATTGGAACAATGCAATATTGCATCACAAAATATAAGGAAAACACTAAAAGAAAATGCATTACATTTACCTTTTCCAATTAATTAACTTGGAAAAAAAGTACTTTGCATTTATTGAAAAAACGCTTTTTAGTCGATTATCACACACAGTGTTGGTATTTAACAAAAACAGTTAATATATCCGCTTCGGGGTACACGAAAAAGTTGGCTCATATAAAAAGAAAGGTTTTTATATAAACCAATCGGCTTTTTAATATTGCATGTTAAAAAAAATTGACTGTCTCACAACTGGAGGTGTCTCACAACTGGAGACTCTCCCCTAATATCGAACAATTTTTTTGACAATATATAGTTATCTGGTGAACTGAATTTCGTTGGAACATTTGTTTGAAAAAAATAAATTGATTAAAGTTACTTAAACTTTGAAGTTAAAATATTTTATATGCTTTTCATGATTAAAATATTATTTTTTAAGTAAGTCCTTAGAAACTTTTTTTTTTTTGGTAAATTAAGTCTTCCATAAAATGATAATTCAAAAACTTTTTAAAAAATATCCCATACTTTTTACATTTGCTTTACAAATTTTTACATTTTACTCTTGCCATTCTAGTAACCCAGAATCGGGTACTTTCTATTTTCTTCAGAAAAAATGATACTTATAAATTCTATTGAAAATTTGTTTTCCTTCTTATCAACATTTGTATGTTTTCATTTCATTTTTCGGATAAATACTAACAATTATTAAAAACACATAAGAATGGACATTAAAATATTTGAAATAATAATTATTTAAATCTTTTGAGTTTGAATTTTATTAAATTTATATGAGCTTAAAAAATGTTTGAGGGATTTCATGAAAAAATTAGGGGAGGGTAGGCTACATTGAACCGGGTTTTTTATAAAGTCTAAGAACTAATTAAATTTTACAAATTTTGATCAGGTTTTTGTATCAAAATAAAACTGAAGTACTCCTTTAGTTAATACACACGTTACAAACACAAATTATTATGAATCAATAATTTAATTTAATTTTTTTCTAGCCAGTTACACTTTTCTTATTTTGAAGAATGTGTGTCTACATTGAACCACCTGTAATAAAACACTACAATTTACTTCTAAAATAATATTTCCACTTACATATTGTAAAAAATCTTATTTTCCACTCAAAAAAATAAAATATTGTTGTTAAACAGTTATTATTTGTTAATATAGGATATTAATATATATTTCTATGTCAGATTTCGTAGCAGAAGTGACAGTTTAAGTTTATCTCGTTGACAATTGTGATGAAAGCATGTCTTCTAGTATTTTTCTTACTAATTAGTAGAGCAGACAACTTTACAACTCTTAAAATTAAAAATTCTTTGCTTTTTCGGGTGGTTCAATGATGCCGCACTCACTGTATACATATCACAATCACAACAAAAATTGTTTATTATAAATTTATGTAAGATTTAAAATTCTTTATCACATCGAAATATTGAAGTTGACACCCTAAGTGAAATAAATCACAAGCTTATTAATTTTTAAAACTTCCTATTTCAATAAAAAGATGTCATTATATTTCTACAACATTTTTTGTTTTGTACGTGAAAAACAGTTTTTTTTAATTTTTCTTTGTAAATAATAAACCTACGTGCCGTAAATTTTTGGATATAGTCTGTTTCGCTAAAACTAACTTATATATTAAATAAGAAAAAATTTCACTTAGTCATTTCTCAGAAAATTGAAGTGGTTCACTGTTGACGCTGGTTCAATGCGATGTAGCCTACTCTCCCGGGAGCCCCCCCTACATGTATCCCAAAAATATCCTCCAAAGCGGCGGTTTGGATAACCTACGGACATCTTAGAGACTTTTTTGGGATATCCTACATTTATTTTAGACATCCTGAGGATATCCTTTTGTTGTGAGGGAATAAATAAAGAAATGCAAATTGCAGTATAATTTAAACTATTTTTATGCTTTTACGTTAATTTTTAATTCTTAACTTAAATAATTAAATAAATCTTTATCTATATGTAATAAGTTGTAAAGTTATGTAAAAAATTAGACTAGATACATTAAAATTAATCATTCAAATTCAAGTAATAAAAATTTTAAAATTATGCATTAAAAAAGACAAGATGTAAGTAAATCAAGATGAAACCAAGTTAAATTCTCTTCAAAAAGTTAAGATACTGTAATTTCTCCGATTATATTACCGGAATTTAAATTCTCAAGAATTTAAGAATATACCATATCACATTTTTAAATGTTTATAGCTTAATAAATATCCACTAATTTTACAAAAAAATTCATACATTTACATTAGAAATGTTTATTTTTAATCCCAATAATTTAATATCTATTAAGATAATTTTTCATTTCCCTTAGGCATTTTGTAGCAATGTTGCACGGTAAGGTACATCATTACTAACGTTCCGGATAAATCAGCGATGAGTAGATCTTGAGGGCAGAAACGCAGTCGTAGAAGGGGGTCATCAACATTCGAGCACGTTCAATTTTTCACGTTGATTCTGTAAAGCATCTGTGAGGATAGTATTTAACCGTCATTCGTGCTAGAACGACCACAACATTCATTGCTTATAGAGGACTGTTTTATACGCGAAATATATTGACTTCTTAACGTATTCTGCACATTTTTATAGATTTTTTAAACATAGGATCTTTTTTTGTTCTAATATTTTTAGAATAATAATATGTTTTTATTAAATATGTGTGTGTGTTTTGTGTCTTTGGATTAGTAAATTTCACAGTGAGTTATTTTCTGGTTTAAACTAAAATTTTAAGTTTTTGGTTTGTTTCCTATATACGCTTTTGAAAACTTTTATTTAATAATCATCTTATTTGCATTATAATGTACGTCAGCGACAAATATTTATTTAAATCTAAAAATTTGACTTTAACTTTCGTAAATATAAATAATTATATATTTATATTTTATACATCTATATTAATATATTTTTTCCTACATTATTATTATTTCTACAATTATTTGTTAAATTTATATATTTAACTTACATTTCATTAAATTTAAATAATTTTGATTGCGGCAAGTTGGAAAATAGATAGAAATAATGTAGCTGTAAAAAATTCTTATGACAAAATCCTCATTAGTAACTTTCACCCTGACTCGCAGAATACCGAATGTTGTAATTATAAATAATAAAAATTGAAATTGCAACAATAAAATATAATAGTAAAAACATTAAAATTATATTTACACAAAAAAAATATTCTTGTTTTAATCGAATTCCACTTATTTCAATGCATATTTTCCTCTAGAATATGGCTCATAAAACTGTCCTCTTATTTTAAGAGGAATGTCCTCTACTTCAGAGTATTCCTCTTAAAATAAGAGGATATTCTTAAATCAAAAGGAAATTATCCTATTGAAAAAAGTCTAAAATAATGAAAATGAATAAATTATCTAATTTTTATTTTAGAGTTATATAAAATTTTTAAAATTGAATGGAATAAGATTTCGAGTTCCATAATATTCAAAATTGGTTGAGTATAAATATACTTAAATCATTTTTAATTTTAAAAAAATCAACTTTATCTATTTTTATAAATATTTTGTGCAAAAAATATAAACCATTAACGTAAAGAAGCATAACCTTAAATAATTCTAAAATATTATTTTCGTATGTATTTGATTTTTGGAAATGTGTAATTATAAATACTGAAAATAGGGGAGAGTGGGGCAAGACGGGGTAGCGGGTAAGACGGGGTACCGGCCTTATTTAACAAACGAATTAACCAATCGCGATTATATTTTACAAAATACTGCACCGAGACGATAGTTTCATGTTTACAAAACCTAAAAGCCATGAGAACAAATCTTTTATCTGTTTTACTAAAAAAAACTGTTTTTGACGATTTTCTTGTCATTTTTTCACTTTTTTTAGGAGGGGTTTATTACTTAATAATAACAGTTAATGAACTGTATAAATTTTTTTCTAACTGTCAAGGGTTACAGAAGAAGGGAAGCATATGTTTCTTTTTCTTTGTTGAATCGTAAATTGTAGTAATTAATCGTTTTATTCAATTTCGTAGGTGCGGGCAAGATGGGGTAGGGGAGAGTGGGGCAAGACGGAGTTCACAAATTAAGCAAAAAAAAAGAGAAATAAGAGAAGTTAAGAAAACTACTAAAATCAAGACTGAATAAAATAAGAGTGACCAAAAAGAAAAAAGCTTGTCAACCCATTAACGCCTGAAAGCTTTGAAATTTTGTGTTTAATTTAAGATATAATTTTATATATTAAACATGCTCCCTAAAAATAACTGAAGCGTTTCTTTATGTTTTCGGGGTCGCTCTACAAGATTCCATGCTCACACTGAGAGAAAAGAGGGAACACTGCGGTACATTTGGAGGTTGTGTGTGGCAATATAACGTTGGTTCTACTGCGTACTCTAAAAGGGGCTTGTAACGCGCCCCCGAGGGCGCGCTGCTGACTCTTTTCTCGGACCCCACGAGTCAAGTCAACAGCACACTCGCGAAAAAGTCAGCAGCGCGCTCTCGGGGGCGCGTTACACGCCCCTTTAGAGAACGCAGTAGAACCAACTGTTTGCCATACACAACCTCCAAATGTACCGCAGTGTTCCCTCTTTTCTCTCAGTGCAGATTTTAAATTTATCGCATAGAAAATTAAATATGGCGAATTTTGTGCACCAAATTGCGAAAAAAATGAAATTTTTTTTTTCAAATAATTATTTCTTACTGAAAACATTTTTTTCAAATGAATACAAGTGTCACAAATTGGCACAAACTTATTAAACTTTCAAAATATGCAATAGCGGAAACAAAAAGAACAAAATGGCGGCTTCAAAATGGCGATAATTTGAGAAAAAATTAATTAATTTTTTTTATAGTGCACCGATTCAGGCAATAGCTATGAAATGTAATAGAACTTAGTGTTTATATGTTTTTGAGGTCTCTCATCACGAATATGTACTCGGATTTTCAAAATTCAAAATGGCGGATACAATATGGCCGACGAAAATTTTAAAAATTTACTCGATTCGCTTGAATTTTGTTACTCAGGGGTTTTTGGGGTCGCTGATTATGAATCTGCTATTGGATTTTCAAAATACAAAATGGCGGATCCAATATGGCCGATAAAAATGGTCTAAATCAATTCTAGTCGCTTGGAATTTGTAAAATGATGACCATCTATTTGCCGTCAGAATAAGGCAAATACAAATCAAATCTCTCAGAAGTACACAACGAAAAAATTGTAGGTCTAAATCTAATTGGCTTAGATAAATTGTTTCAACACTATCTTAGCATAAGACTTAATATTGCAAAACTTATAACCTGACATTGTTAATGAAACAATTTGAGATGACAGATAAGGAGTAGTTGACCAATATTATCGAATTTTAGCTTTAATATCATTAGAATAATTTAGAGAGTTGGTAAACGTCTTATTCTGACGGCAAATAGATGGTCATCATTTTACAAATTCCAAGCGACTAGAATTGATATAAACAATTTTTATCGGCCATATTGGATCCGCCATTTTGTATTTTGAAAATCCAATAGCAGATTCCTAATCAGCGACCCCAAAAACCCCTGAGTAACAAAATTCAAGCGAATCGAGTAAATTTTTAAAATTTTCGTCGGCCATATTGTATCCGCCATTTTGAATTTTGAAAATCCAATAGCAGATTCATAATCAGCGACCCCAAAAACCCCTGAGTAACAAAACTCAAGCGAATAGAGTGAATTTTTACAATGTTCGTCGGCCATATTGGATCCGCCATTTTGAATTTTGAAAATCCGATTGCAGATTCACAATCAGCAACCTCAAAAACCCCTGAGTAACAAAATTCAAGCGAATCGAGTAAATTTTTAAAATTTTCGGCGGCCATATTGTATCCGCCATTTTGAATTTTTAAAATCCGAGTACATATTCGTGATAAGAGACCTCAAAAACATATAAACACTAAGTTCTATTACATTTCATAGCTATTGCCTGAATCGGTACACTATAAAAAAAATTAATTAATTTTTTCTCAAATTATCGCCATTTTGAAGCCGCCATTTTGTTTTTTTGTTTCCGCTATTGCATATTTTGAAAGTTTAATAAGTTTGTGCCAATTTGTGACACTTGTATTCATTTGAAAAAAATGTTTTCAGTAAGAAATAATTATTTGAAAAAAAAAATTTCATTTTTTTCGCAATTTGGTGCACAAAATTCGCCATATTTAATTTTCTATGCGATAAATTTAAAATCTGAGCATGGAATCTTGTAGAGCGACCCCGAAAACATAAAGAAACGCTTCAGTTATTTTTAGGGAGCATGTTTAATATATAAAATTATATCTTAAATGAAACACAAAATTTCAAAGGTTTCAGGCGTTAATGGGTTAAATCATCAATTAGCGATGGTAAAGTGGAAAATACACCTTGTCTCTATTGTAATGATTATTATTTAGACTTAAATGAAGGCTGGGCTGCTTTTTTTGTCTGCGGCCAATGGGCTCACTGCAGTTATGTATGAAGATAAAGATGCAACCTTTACTTGTGAAATTTGTCGACAGAAATAGGTTGCTTTCTTGAGTACCCCATCTTACCCCTACGGGTACCCCATCTTACCCGCCGGTGGGGCAAGATGGGGAGATTTGCAATTTTTTCAATATTATTAATTATAGGCTTTTTAAGAAACGGATGGCCTTTGTACGCCTTTTCTACGAAAGACTGATTCCCAAAGATGATAATTAAAAATAATAATAAAGTATATATTCGATAATTTTCGTTTTTTTGCGCTTTAAACCTTAAGTACCCCGTCTTGCCCCACTCTCCCCTATTGCATTTTAAAAAATTAGATGCTAATTTTCATTTATTTGAAAGATTTGTTTATTTAAGTCGAAAAAAGTCTCAATTTTCTTACTTTCCCTGAAAAAAACTTTTTTATTGCCATTTCCCTGACTTTACTGACAAAAATTTTGTTTCCCTGACTATGGTGTTAATATAACAATATAATAATTATAAAAAAAAAAAAGTGTTTAATTAAATTTTGGTTTATTTATTATTTTAATCATTAATCATTTTTGTAATTTCTTGCTTTAAAATATGTTTAAAAATAAGCTTTATTACTTTTTAACATGCAGGAGTAACATTTAAAAATAGGGGAGAGTGGGGCAAGACGGAGTACCGGCCTTATTTAACAAACGAATTAACCAATCGCGATTATATTTTACATACTACTGCACCGAGACGATAGTATCTTGTTTATAAAACCTAAAAGTCATGAGAACAAATCTTTTATCTGTTTTCCTAAAAAAACTGTTTTCGACGATTTTCTTGTCATTTTTCACTTTTTTTAGGAGGTGTTTATTATTTAATAATAACAGTTAATGAACTGTATAAATTTTTTTCTAACTGGCAAGGGTTACAGAAGAAGGGAAGCATATGTTTTTTTTTCCTTGTCGAATCGTAAATTGTAGTAATTAATCGTTTTATTCAATTTCGTAGGTGCGGGCAAGATGGGGTAGGGGAGAGTGGGGCAAGACGGGGTTCACAAATTAAGCAAAAAAAGAGAAATAAGAGAAGTTAAGAAAACTACTAAAATCAAGACTGAATAAAATAAGAGTGACCAAAAAGAAAAAAGCTTGTCATATTAAATCATCAATTGGCGATGGTAAAGTGGAAAATACACCTTGTCTCTATTGTAATGGTTATTATTTAGACTCAAATGAAGGCTGGGCTGCTTTTTTTGTCTGCGGCCAATGGGCTCACTGCAGTTATGTATGAAGATGAAGATGCAACCTTTACTTGTGAAATTTGTCGACAGAAATAGGTTGCTTTCTTGAGTACCCCATCTTACCCCTACGGATACCCGATCTTACCCGCCGGTGGCACGGTGGGTCGGAACCAACTTCAACCCAAAGCTTGGCGCACTTTTAATTTTTTTGTGGATTTCTTTTCTACTCTGTCTCCTGAGTAATTTAAGACCAAAAAGAAAAAAATCGTTATACTCAGTTTTGAGAAAATCGATTTTTTGTATTTTTAATCAATAAAACACAGCTACTCAGATACCAGTTCAACTAAAACTTCTGGGCACTTCAAATTTTCTTGTAAATTTTATTTCTACATTATTTTTAGTAATTTTAGATGAGAAAGCAAAAAGAAACGATTAGTTTAATAAATTTAAAGGATAATCGATTTTTATATTATTTTTTTGCTGAAAATACATTTTTTTAAATAAATTGATATATGATCGTTATTTAATTTTTTTATTTAATTTTTGGTAAATTAGAGAAACTATTGGAAAATTTAAAGCAATAATTAATGTATATATTGAATAAAATCATTGCTTTTTCAGACATGAAGGCTGATGTATTCACATATAGCACGGAGTAATTTTGAAGAATATTCTGGATGATCTCGTGATAATTTATATTTTTGCCAAACACTATTAAAATCAAAGTGGACCGACTCCATCGCTTGTTCACTGAAAACTCCTAGCCCCATTTGTGTTCGGTCGCAAAAATCTTGAATGTGGAAAAAAACAGCATGCACTTTTGGAGTAACTGATACGTTTAAAGCAATGTAACTTTCCTTGAAGCTTGCGATTTTCTGCTTGTAATCTGGACATAGTTGGTTTCCAAAGCACGACGTAACAACTGCTTTAAAATCTTCAAACACTTGAACGAATTTCAAGCAAGACAAAGAACACTTTCCACGTAGAATATCTAGTTTATCAAGCAGTATCTTGCAAGAATTTCCTTTAAAAGCTGGACTGCCGTGCGTAATTTCTCGCTGAACATTGCAACTTTTTGCCCACTCCAAAGCTTCGATTTCAAATTCAGAAAGGAGGCGATTAAAAATGCAGTTCACGACACCCAACATTAAGTGCAATTCTGGCGGTGGTATGATGTCGAGAATCAGTCCATCAGAAAGACTAGAAAAAATTGGTGAATTAATGCAACATTTGTAATTCCTTGCTTGTTTTTTATTAGCTCCAGCATTTTTCCAATCTTCGTAGTTTTTTGATATATTTTCAATTGTTCTCAAATTTCCTCGTTTGCAAAGATTTTTTTTATCGATATCGCACCAGGTACACGGAAACGAGCTGCAATGCGACATTAGACCGGCCATAATATTCGCAAGTTTCAAATCCGTAGCTATTGTTCCACCAAAATCGTTGATCCTGACTGCCGACCATAACTGACTTACATTTTCATGATTTTCTTGCGTACATTGTGCTATTGCTAATATAAACAACTTCTTCACTCCTGAATCTTTAAACTTTTTTTTACAAATCTTACTGTTTTCCACATCACTGACGACGCCCTGAATGGAAAGGCACAATTTTAAAAATTTGCCACCACCATCTATGCCGAATTTCAATTTCACATCGTCAACCTCACGTTTTTCCTTGACATGATTAATAAAACCTTCCAGATTATAGCAATATATAACAGCTTCTTGAGAGTTTGTAGTTTTATCTGCTTTAATATTAACAAAGTCAAAAACCCGTGATGTAAAATAATCGTCGACTGAGTGAATATGATCTGACATTTTCTGTTTTAAATTAGGTTCAATAAATTTCCTGTTGTTAGTACACAAACGAATCATTGCAGCAATACCACAGGTAGTATTTTGACTGAGATTGTAACTCGTCTGTATTTGAATCATGTTTTCAGCGGTCAAGATTGATTTATTAGAAATATTCGGTGAAATTGTCGTATCACAGCCAATATTAACCGTAAGCGGCTGACCACCAGATGATTGACAAAGCGTCACACGATTTTTCTCACCTTTTTCAGAACAGGTTTCTTTAATTAGTGTTGAAGCTATCTGTTCTTTTAACTTTGGTTGCGAATTTTTAATAATACCTGTTAAATTTTCAAATCGTGAAGTCAAATTACATTTGTGAGATTTTCCGCGTGCAAGAAGTGTAAAGCAATTGCTACAGTATCTGCCCTTACTTGAATTTTTCGACTCATCTGAAAATTTAACGAAAATACGCTATTTTTAAAATTAATAGAAATTGAATATTAAATAATTAATTATGAATTACTAAATAATAAAATTAGTAAGTAAATTAAATCGAAATAAAATGATTGTTACGTATGACTTCGTAACATTTATATTTACATAGAAACAACGAATTTTAATTGAATTATATAGAATCCATTTAATAATTTTGACTTGTAACCTAAAAACACAATTATCGTTCTTACACAAAAATACATATTTATTAGCAACACCAATAAATTCCAACATTAAGCAAAATTCTTAACAACCCACTTTTAATCGGGTAATTAGCACAAATAAATTAAGCAAAGTACATTTTTCTTTTTGTGTTAATATCGCAAGGCAGGGTTTCTTTCAATTATTTGTAAATTATTGCACAACAACGAAGTGGTCAGAATCTAAATTTCGCAAGTACCAAATTCTGCAAGCTGTCAGAATAAACTGCATTGAGGGTTTCCCCACCTAATTGTCAATCAATAAAAAGAATTGACAAGGAGAAATCTGGGCAGTTGCCCGCGTAAACTTGGCGAAACTAAGTTGGGCAGTTTTAATTCAGGCAAAGTACCTGAACGTGATATATATATTGTGAGTCATTAAGACTAAAGAATTTTTATCCTTTTGTGAATTGAAGGGCGTAGTCCCCATTTATTGTAAAACAGAAATATTGAATTGAGATTAAGTCCACTTTAAAGAATATCAAGTTTGAAGCTAAATACGAGTAAGAGAAAAGGAAGATTGCTGCGATATAAATACAAATAAAAGAAGCAAACATAACGATTAAAAGTGAGTAAATAATTACACATTACACTCATATACACAAATCAATTTTCAAAGAAATACGTAAATTTTCATAAGTTGATTTCATGAGATTTTACTAAAAAGAATATTCACATTCTTTTTTTATTATAATTTATATTTTAATCCCAGAACATTTATATATTGGAAAATTAAAGGTTTATAAAATATATGTAAATCTGATAATTAAATAAATATTAATTTAACCAATAATTTCTATTCTTATTAATTGTAACTACACAATTGATATCAATAATTGTGAGAGTGGAAAAGTCCCCTACCTATTCAAATTTATTTAATTTGCTGAAGAGCATTTTTCGTTATCACGACAGATTTAAATTGATAATAAAATAATTTATCTATTTTACTTTTATTAAATTAAATCCTATTCGTAACAATGATAAACAGAATGATAAACAGAAATTTTAATAAAATTGAAATCAATTAAAAAAAATTAGGAGAGAGTGGGGCAAAAGCGCTAAGCGGGATAAAGACGTTTTTTAAAATATCTCCTTTATTTTCTGTCTATTCCAATTGGTATTAAAAATTAAGTTGCAATGCAATCAGACCAATTGATTAAAAAAACACATAAAAATATCAAATATTTTAAGAAATATAACAAAAAAATTGTTTTGCAAAAATAAAATGTTAATTTTACTGAACAAACTTTTATTTTTTAAAACATAAGTTTAAGTATTTGATTTTTTAAAACATAACATGCAAATAAATTAAATATTTCTCTACACAACTGGCGTGGTGTTTTAGTTTAATTTTGTATCTAAATATTCTTAATTTAAAGTAAAAAAAAGTTTGTTATGTGGGGCAAAGGCAATATTGAACATAATTTGGTTAAAAACAATGGAATATTTGAATTTTCTATGTATTAATTCACAATATGAGGTTAAATGTTAAAATCACTAAAAGTTTTTATTTTTTATTTAAACAGTTTAATTCTTTTAATAATATGTTGTTAACCTTATGTTTCGTAAATATTATACTAATAAATATCACTTGTTAATTTTTTAAGGCTTATAAATGTTTTCTTTTAGAAATATAAGCGAAAACGTCGCTGTCCCAGCGTGTGGGGCAAAGGCATTTTTTGCATTGTTTATAAATTTCATTAAATAATGTATTCATAATTTTAATATACTAAATAACAACTATTAAAATTTCTTGTTGATTAATCTTAGAATAATGAAAAACAAAGGCCGCATAAATTAATTGCTTAATTTAAAAAATATACATCGATAAATGTAAACCTAGCGCCTTTGCCCCACTCTCCCCTAAATAATAAAATCAATTGATTAAAAGTAAATTAAATTTTTTTAAATTTTCAAGTAAATTCAATTATATTCTTATGATTTACCTCCTTTTTCAGTATTTGAAACATTTTTTAAAATACTTTTTTTCGTCGGCAATAACTTTCCTTTGGCATAATTTCCGCATTTTGGCAATTTAGCAAGTTGACAAAGTCGACAATCACAAGGCAGCTTTGAATTTAATCTTGTCACTTTTTTTAAACCCATTTCACAATAATTTGTAATATTTAAGCTTATTTGCTCCCCCTTTTTTAGACGATACAAAATTCTTTTACAATAGCTGCAGAGAGCACAAGGAAGCCGATCATCTTCAGAATCATAATTAAATACTTTCTCAACTTCGGCTTTCAACTTATATTTGATTGGAAACATCTTTTTAGTTTTACCATAACAAAGCAAACATATTTTGAAACGATTTAAAGCGTGTTTATTATCTATTTTGTTAACCGTACAACTTAAAAACACGACTTTTTCATAATTAATGACAGTAGCAGGAAAACATAAATAAATGAGCATCACCAAAGAATTCTTTTGTTTACAGTTACTCAGTATATAATGTAGAAATAAAATTTACAAAAAAATTTGAAATGCCCGGAAGTTTTAGTTGAACTTGTATCTAAGTAGCTGTGTTTTATTGATTAAAAATAAAAAAAATCGATTTTCTCAAAACTGAGTATAACGATTTTTTTCTTTTTGGTCTTAAATTACTCAGGAGACATAGTAGAAAAGAAATCCACAAAAAAATTAAAAGTGCGCCAACCTTTGGGTTGAAGTTGGTTCCGACCCACCGTGGTGGGGCAAGATGGGGAGATTTACAATTTTTTCTATATTATTAATTATAAGCTATTTAAGAATCAGATGGCCTTTGTACGCTTTTATTACGAAAGACTGATTCCCAAAGATGATTAAAAAAAATAATAATAAAGTATATATTACATAATTTTCGTTTTTTGCGCTTTAAACCTTAAGTACCCCGTCTTGCCCCACTCTCCCCTACTTATTTTTTAAATGTGCAATGTCCACGTGGACAAGTGTAAAGGGGGGAGGGGTTGGCCAAATGTCCACGATTGTCCACAACCGGATGCGGGGGGGGGTCAAAAATTGGTGAAAAATTTATACCCCTCACTCATACCTCGGTCTCGATCTCCCTCGCTTGTTCCGGTCTCGGGGCGCCCTCGACCTCCACTCGTGTCACAAAAATCACCGTAAAGAAATGACTGCCTTTATCCTCTTGTTGCTTACTATACTATTATCACCCAAAGACTTTTTTTAGTTCTAAGAAAAATTAACTACTCAGAAAAAAAAATTTAGAAAAAAAATTAAGGTTAAAAGCTTCAAATGATTCTTTAAACGTGGCTGATTTTGAAACACGTAGTAATAGGCACAATCACCCTACCGACTCTACACAGACATTTTTTCCAATCCCTTTTTCACACTTCAATTTTCCCAAAGTATTTTTTTCCCAACACCTTCAATTACCAACCAAAATTTTTCCCAATAGTTATTTTTACCAAAGTGAAGAAATTACCAAAAAATTCGAAATTTGATTAAAGTATATTTATTGTGGAATCAATTTAATAAATTAAGAAATTTAGAAGTGTACGTAGTAACTAATAGTTTTTAGATATTGTAGCGTTTCATTATATTCAACATATTCCGGGTATTTTTGAACTATTGTAAGCAATTGTTTTTCGATTTTGACGCATAAATGACTTGTGCTTTTTTTGATTTTGCCATTATAAATTCAATCTTATTAATTTAACAAAACTATTAAAAAACTATACAAAACGAGTGTAAATATACTAGACAATTTTGACAAAACCACAATCTCCAAGATAAGTGACAATGTTGTTTAATATGAAGTCGGCGAAAAATAAAAAAAACATTTGAAAAAAGGTTTCTTGGAACAAAAATAACTTGTAAAAAATGTTCGGTAGGAAAAAAATACCTAGTTTGGAAAAAATATACGTTGATAAAATAGGGTAACTGCTCCAGTCGTTGGCACTGCGCTAGTGGTTGGCACCCCTCTTAGGTTTTCTTTAAATAACAAGATATAGCAAAAATCTAGCATGTTTTGCATATGATTATTAGAATTTCCAACATTTTTTACAAAAATCTAATATATAACTTATTAGAAGTAATTACTTAATTGCATTAAAAAAAATAAAATTAATATCATTCTCAAACTGTTAGGAAATTTTCGGTTTTTCTAAAGAAAATCTTAAGAAAACTGAAATTTTTGAACTTAATTTATTATTATTAGAAGTGGGTAAATTTGCTTTTTTCTTTGCAAATATTTTAGTAGAATATATAAATATTGATTAGTTTAACACATCTTGTCTTAAAAATTATTAATTTATTTATTTCAATGGGGTGCCAATGAAAATATTAAAAAAAATCTGTCCGCGCAAGCGCGGACACATTCTCATCCGCGCTTCGCGCGGTGGCTCGCAAGTTTCAGCGCGCCTCGGGGCGCGCGAATATTGATCGTCGCGCTTCGCGCTCCGTTTGATGTTGCGCGCTTCGCGCGCAAATGGCTCGCTTCGCTCGCGGTGGACTGCAATTGTTGTGCATTATTTATGTTCTTGTTATTATTTCCTATTATATGTTTAATAGTACATTTCTTTTCTTAAAGTTACTACGACTTTAAGGATTACATTCTCATCACATCCCAGTGGGAAATTTCCAACCGGCGCGGATCCTCGCCTGTACCGACGCCGGAGTAGTGGTACTGGCTGGGAACCGCCTGCCTACCGCCCGAGAACTGGTATTCTACCAAAAGATGACTTGGCCAGGAGCTGGCTGGCCATCCGTCTCGGAACTGGCATTCTACCGCCCGGTAACCGGCCGCGAAGAGCCGTTCCGTGTATAATTCAACCGGCTGGGACCTGGCACTGTACCGACTGCGGATCTTTCATTTCCTAGCCAGATGTGCGCTGGCAATGCTGGCATTCTACCGCCTGACAACCGGCTCGGATCAAAATAATAATTTCAACAAATATCAATAAAAAAATAATAATTAATTGAAAAAGATAAATACTGATAACAATTTATTGATAGTTGACTTTACACATTTTTTTATACACTTAACGGTATTTTTTTATATTCACATTTGAAAAATCCTAACGCTTGGGGGTACGAACCTACGCCTAACCGAATATTTACGCACCGAAATCACGCACGCTAACCACTATGCTACGCTCGCATGGAACTCTCAAATCTTAAATGCTTTCAAGTCTCACTAGCTAAAATGAAAATTGTAAAATTACTACGCGGCAATAAACAATTTTCAAATACGGACTGATGTTCACACTAAAAAAAAAGTTTTACTTTCAGCCTCTTTTTGAGGATGAATTTATGATGTAAACGGAGTCAGCCCCGTTAAACAAGGACAGACTTATGTGAAATACATGGGCTGAATTTAAGGTGTAAACGGAGTCAGACTTTTTTTTTCCTGTGTTATACCGGTATTTATGAATATTTTAATATTTCGTTTAAAAAGGAACTTGTTAAAATTATTATTTTATTATTATATTTTTTTAATATTTTATTACGTAATTATTAATAATTGAATGAAATTTGAATGCACAACACATTTTTTTAATTATTTAATTTGCAGAAAAGTGTTAATAAATAATTACTTAATATATTGTTTAAATTAAAAAGAGATTATTAATTAATTAACAATAAATAAATTAATTAATAATCTGTTTTTTATATATTTATTTAATGTGTTATTTATTGTAGGTATTATTATATATTGAACACATTTTCTTTCAAGTTAATATTATTATTTATTAAAAATTATTTATTTAATTGCACATTAATAAAGTTGGATTTTTATAAATATAATGAAAAAATTAAGTTTCTTATATTCTTCCTTTGCATCAATACAATTAATTTATTTATTGGTTAAATAATAATAATAATAATAATATTATAATAAATGCAATTAGTTATTGTAATAATTAATTAGCTATGATATATATAATAAAATAAATTTATGATTATACTGATAATGTGAACTATAACAATAAATGACGAGATCCGCAGTCGGATCCGCCCCAGCACAGAGCCAGTACAGACCTAACATCCATCATTCTTCCGACGCCCTTAGAAGAATGAAATCCGCAGGCGGAACAAATCCAGTACCACGCCAGTACTGACGAAAGTAGAAAGGCGGATCCAAAATTCTGAGCCTAATCTGTTCCGCGGCGGTTGAATTTTGGGATCCGAATCGGTACAAAACATCGGTACTGGCGGTCCGCACGGGCGCGGATCCCAGGCGGTTGTAAACTCCGACATTCGTCCGACTTTTCCTCCTGGGATGTTTTTGTTTGCTGATGATTGCAAGATTAAGTGGATTAAAATGTATATTTTTGGTAGAGATGTGCAAAAAGCTTGAAATGTCGATGCGAGCCAAACCTAAGCCGGCTCGATGTATCATGTACTCGACATTTCCGAGTACTTGAGTAACTTCAAGAAATCGAAAAATTCGAGTTCTCGGGTAAATTCGAGGACTCGATTAAATCTGAGCACTAGAGTGAATTCGAGTACTCGAAACTATTCGAGCTTTTTACACAGCTCGGCTCGGCTCGAAAAATGAAAAGCTCGAAAAAGCTCAATCAAGCTTCAAGCTTTTTGCACAACTCTAATTTTTGATCTTGATGATTAAAATTGTGAAGTTATTTTTAATTATACTAACTCTCTTAGCAGAAACATGATTTGCAGAAGCAGCTAAAATATTTTTAAAGTATTATTATCAAGTTGTTGATAACAACGGATTTTTATACAAGTTATAACATTTTACAAAATCAATAACAAATTCTTTAACACAGTTAAGGGAGCGTTCACAAATGATGTCACGCAATTTTTCGGGATTTTAGACCCCCCCTACACTGTCACGCTACTTCATGCAATTTCACTTGCAAAAATACATTGTGTCACGTTTAGTAGAGACCCCTTCCCTGCCCCCAAAAACGTGACATCATTTGTTAAAGCTCCCTAAGCTGACTGACCCAAAAACTTAAGAAAAAAAAAAAAAAGTAGTGTCTGACGAAAATAGCTAGTTTACGAACTTAGCTTTCATTTTTGCACCAACTTTAAGTGTGTTAAATTTAAAAACGATCGGATAAGTTTTTCAAGAGTTATCGTGGGAACAAAATTTTTTATCTACAGACAGACAGAGAGACAGACAAAAAGACAGACAGACGAACAGACAGACACCATCGCCGGACCATGTTTTTTGGGTTCAGGGGACCCCAAAACGTCCAGATTTCATGAAATTAGCAAAAGTCAATTTTCGACCAAAACTAATACTTTCTCATATGATGAGAATGTAAAAATCGAATTTGAAAAATTTTGGTATTACAATACTTCCTCTATGAGGAAGTAATTTAAAATTTCAAAAAACAGTTAAAACTGTTCTTTTGTTCTATTGTAAACTACAGATTTTTATAAAAGTTTTAAGATATTAGAAAACCAATAAAATTTTTTTAACACAGTAAAGCTAGACGGGCCCAAAAACTTAAAAAAAAAAAAAGTTTTTTAAAAAAATGTTATAGAGAAAAGTTGTTTGTATTTTTCTAATCTAAAATAAAATAAAGTTAAAAATTCTGAAATTTAAAAAAATTGAGTTTTCAAAATTTTGAAACTACCGTAGTTTTTGTAGTTTTCAACGAAAATGGCTGGTTAACGAACTTAGCCTTCATTTTTACACCAAGTTTAAGTGTGTTGAATTTAAAAACGATCCGATAAGTTTTTCAAAAGTTATCGTGGGAACAACATATTACCGTCTACAGACGGACAGACAGACAGCGGACAGACAGACACACAGCCAGACGCACTCGCCGGACCATGTTTTTCGGACTCAGGGCACCTCAAAACGTAAAGATTTCATAAAATTAGCAAAAGTCAAAATTGGACCAAAACTAATACCTTCTCATGTGATGAGAATGTAAAAGCAACTGTTCCAGTCGTTGGCACACACATGTCAACGACTGGACAAGCCGTATTTTTAACCAAGCTCCAGTCGTTGACATCCCTCATTTCGCAATGAAAAGTGACGTTATGTAACAATGTTTACCGTCTAGTCAATAATTTCAGTCTCTTTGAAAAATGATATATACATGTATTATTGAATTATATATAAGTATATTTTCTTGTATTTGTTTATTACTTAAAATTATAATGAATTATTCTTGATTAATTAGAAAATAAAAAAATTTTAATTTGCTTGTTTGCAAAATAAGAAATTTAAAGGTTATGTATGGGTGCCAACCACTGGAAACTGGTGGGTGCCAACGACTAGTGCTTGCAGTGCCAACGACTGGAAATTGGTGTCATTATATCATTATTAATTAATTTAAAAGTTTCAGTTTATTTTTATTCAAAATTGATAATTTTATCGTATTCTGTATTAAATTCTGAATACATATATTACTATAAGTATTATATAATATTAGTTTTTATCTATTAAAATAATTCTTAAAGTCAAAATTTGGCCTTAAGGGTGCCAACGACTGGAGCAGTTACCCTAATAGTTTGGGAATTTCAACTGGTGGGAAAAATGTCCACCACCGCTACATAACAAATTAATTTTTCCAAATTACAAACATTTACAGACTCGCTACATAAAATGAATAAATTATTATTGACAATTTTTAATTACCCACAGACCGACTTTACACTGACCGACCCTTCATAAAATCAACAAATTAATTTTCTCAAATTTAAATCATCCACAGACTGACTCTACATACATACAATCAATAAATTAAGTATCTCAAATTTCAATCTTTCACGGATCCACTCTATACAGACCGACTCTACATAATATCAGTAAATTAATTTTTTAAAATTTAAATTATCTTTAGATCATTTCTACTTGAAATTAAATTAAACAATTTTTCGTTTGTAAATTGTTTTAATTAATAATTATATTTTGATATTGTTTTAATGATAATAGTTCTAAATAAATCGAGAACAAAATTCTGCATTGAAATACAAATAATTCACTATTTATTTTATCAAATTAGTGAACACAATTAAACATTTATAAGAAATAAATTTGAACTTTCGTTTTAAATTCGACATATCTTTCAAAATTGAATATTGAGATAACAGTTGGCGTAGAATAATTTAATTTGTCGTGTAATTTCCAAGTTATTCTTTGTTAAAATATTTGTTTTTTAATTTACAGTTTCTTTTTTTTCGAGGATGCATTTTGTTTTGTTACATGACAACCAAGTACAAAAAATTGGAAGTGGAACAAAAGAATGTTGTTGACAATTTACTTACAACTATTATCATTAAAACAATATAAAAAACCGCTGCCAAGTTATATATTTTTTTATAATTTTGGTGCTCATTTCATGAACACTTTGCTTCCTCATAGAGATATATAATAATAGAGATATATGAATAACTTTTTATAAATATGGTAAAAGTGATTGAATCTTCGGTCAATCAATTTTTTTTAAATACCCTACAAGATAGTTATAATAGTTAAACAAAAATTTTCAAACAAAAAAGTTGAGAAAATGTCATTTTCCACAATTTTTGGCTTTTAAAATATCAATTATTTTGAAATTTATTATCGAATTAGGTTAAAAAATAGGCCAATCAAAGCGTTTTTTGATGCTCTACAAGTTGGTAATGATAATTTTAAAGTTACTTCTACATTTTTCAACAAAATTTTCAAAAAAGTCTTATTTTCCAAAATTTTTTATTTTTAAAAGTTTAATATATCCGGTTAATATGGACGAAAAATGTTCAATTAGGGCTCAAAAGATGCGTCTAAAAAAACTCTACAAAATTATGGAAAAACATTAATAGGTGTCCTAACATTTTTTAAAAGTTATGGGCACAAAACGTTTTTTTGCAAAATTAAAAATCCAAAAAAAATTTAGTTAAACTTTATTAATCTTTCTCAAGGTGTTAGGGATGAATTTTCTTTATTTATTAATTATAAATCTTTATTAAAAACAAATTTAAATTTGACTGTATTAACCATTTAACGCCCGACTTTTTTGTAACAGTGCAATTCACGTCATTGTTCGTATATAAAGGTTTTCGTGGTCGCTGAATACGAATTTGAGGTCAGATTTTAAAAATTCAAAATGGCGGATCCAATATGGTGACCATCTTTTCTAAAAATTAATTCAATTTGCCTGAAAATTGTTACTCGGGGGTTTTTGGGAGCGCTAATTACGAATCCGATGTCCTTTTTTCAAAATTCAAAATGGCGGATCCAATATGGCGGACATATTTTCTAAAAACGGATTGAATTTGTTTGGAAATTGTTACTCGGGGATTTTCGGAGTCGTTGATTACGAATTTGATGTCAGATTTTAAAAATTCAAAATGGCGGATCCAATATGGCGGATATCTTTTCTAATAATTGATTCAATTTGCCTAAAAATTGTTAGTAGGGGGTTTTCATGGCCGCTGTTTACTAATCCAATGTTAGAGTCTATGTTAGGCAATTGTTTTTCTATATAGTCACGAATGTAAACGAACATTTAATTTTGACATCGTTTTCTCATTAGGCATTTGTTTATCGCATTGTCACAAATGTAGATTCATTTCTGATTATTACGAATATAGAAATGAATATTTCATTAATTATTATGATGCCGGTTTTGCGTTAGGCATTTGTTTTTCACATTGTCACGAAGGTAGACGAACATTTTATTCTGATCTCGTTTTTATTTGCACATTTTATACACTAAATTGAAACCGCTATTTAACATTTTAAAAAATTAAAAACGTAATCAGCGACCCCGAAAACCCCCGAGTAACAATTTTCAGGCAAATTGAATCAATTTTTATAAAAGATGTCCGCCATATTGGATACGCCATTTTGAATTTTTAAAATCTGGCATCAAATTCGTAATCAACGACCCCGAAAACCCCCGAGTAACAATTTTCAGGCAAATTGCATCAGTTTTTAGAAATGCCGTCCGCCATATTGGATCCCCCATTTTAAATTTTAAAAATCTGATATCAAATTCGTAATCAGCGACCCTGAAAACCCCCGAGTAACAATTTTCAGTAGCTTTGTTTCCTTTTATTTTTGAATTTTTAATTTTGTTGCAAATTTTGCAACAAATATTTTTTTGTTATTATTGTTGTAATTACAAAATTGTTAATTATTTTTTAAAATGTAAATTTTTTTCATAAAGGTTTATAAATTTGTGGGTCGTGAGCGTTTAGAAATCAAAAATATCTTTATTTTTGTCAAAGTTATAGATTTTAGAAATCAAAAGTGGTTTCGATCGAAACCGCTGGGCGTTAAAGGGTTAAAAATAAATTTTAAATAACAGAAAATAATTTAAAACTCAAAATAAATCAAATCCCAGGTAAACGTTATACGCTTTTTCGTAAAAGAACAAGTTCATTTGTTTTTAAGGGTAGTGGATACTTTCCAAATATCACTATTAATTCAGTGATTCCGAATAGACGGTATTTATTTTAGAATAGAAAAGGAAATATATTTAATAAAACACCAACATCCCAGGAAGCAAAAAACCATCATTGTTTTAAAAACGTTCAATTTCTATGCAAAATATTAACTTTGTATTTGTTGCAAGATATGTGTTTAAAAATAAATGTTCTGTTGTGCATGTTTTTATGTTTTTTATATGTGTATGTAGACAATACTTAATCGACTTACCAATAAAAATAACATATTTTATATATTGTTATTACCCTTAGACTTCTGTGATTTTCCTCAAATAATTCAAGTTATGTCACTTGTAAAATTACACTATTGTCATCAAAAATTGCTTATCGCTCCTTTTCTCTTATTTCTTTATAAAGAATCTTATTTGATTTGTTCCAACAATAAAAAAATTTATTATTTTAAATCAACTTACAATATTCAGACTACAGGGTCACTGCATTTAAATATTTGGTTGATGATATTATTTGATCAATCGATTTTAAGTGCGTTAGACGGAGGTTGATATTTCTAATATTAATGAGACTTTTATTGATTTAATTTATTTTATTCAATTCAAGCTATTTCTTTAATAATATATTATTACTCAATTCAATTTCTTTCACAAAACTTCAATTCAATATTTAAAACAACTTTTTTTATAAATATATCACTTCACAATTTACTTCGTATAAATTAACTTCAATTATTAAACTCACTGATCAACCCTTCTTTTAGGGATAAAATTTAAACCTCCGACTTCACGGGAAATACAAAATATAAACACTGCCGATTTTCGGTAGAAACAATATATTACGCAGCCTTACTGCGGGAGGAACAAACTCAGACTCAATCGTTAAATCGATCGAAGTTCACACCCTGAAATTTCATTAAAATGTTAATAGTGGGAAGACTGTTGCACACAGTTCATTAAACTTCTTTGTTGCCTGGTAAGCTTTTCGCAAGCTTGCAAATTCCTAAAGTTGGATAACACGAGTTCAATGCTCTGAATCCACTATACTTTTAATGTGTATGTTTCTTTTCTTGATATTTAAAACAATACATTTAGAGTCTTCCACTGGAAAATAACTCTTTCGAAATATAAGTGTTGTTCATACTTCTTAACGATTCTTAATTTTAATAAAATAAAATGTCATTTAATATTGTTGGTACAAAAGAAAATATATCCAAATTACTATTTCTAGGAGACATTCTCTGAAAAAAGCCACTTAAAAAAAGTCCTTAGTTATTTTCGGCATGTCTTTTAGTACATCTAAAAACTAAGAGAAAAAACATGATTTTAGGTCCGTGCAATACAGGGTTGCCATACCCAGCTGAAAAAGATCGTTTGGATTTCCCCATGGACTTTTCGGATAGAAATCCATATGGATATTTGAAACTATCCACGTGAAATCCGCATGGATTGCCATGTGGATTTCCGCTTGGATTTTTTTATATTTTTAATAAACACAAAATATGAACGAAAACTTCTTTAAAAATGCAGAAAGCAGTTGGTGAGACCTCTTTGGGGTCTCAGATTTCAAAGATGTTTATTTCTGAAAATATTTGAAAATTGAAAAAATAGAAAATTTCCATGTGGATTTATATATGAATTATTTCAAATCTCCGCATGGATTTCTGCATAAATTTCCATGTGGAAAGACCGGACGGACTTTTTCAGTTAGGTACTGTCAGGGGTCAAACTTTTTACCAAAATAATTTTTGAACCGCTACAACTTTAAAACAAATAAATAGATTTTAAAACGCCCAGAGAGTTTTTTCTGCACAATTACCTAACCTTTGAAACTAAATATCACAAAATTTTTTAAATTTATATTTTATAGAAAAAATTAAAAAAAAATTTTTTTTCAATTTTTAACTCTTTATGCCCTTTTTGATTTTTTTCAATATTATCTCAAAATATTCCTTTTTTTATTACCTTTTGATCCCACCAAAAGAAATTTTAGGACAGCAATTGGGAACGGCTAAACTGCAATACGCCATCTGATGAGAGACCGATCTCTCCCTCCATTTTCTTTCTTTATCTCTCTTTAATTAACAGGTTAGAAAGAGTAGAAAAAACAAAATGGAGGGAGAGATCGGTCTAAAGTCACTAGATTGTTACTAGACCACCGTTCCCAATATTTGTATGAGTTACAAATTAAAAACTAGCTCAGTGCACGCTCTCAATTCGAGAAAATGCTCTAGCGTATAGAATTCGAGTACCCAAAAATGCCACTAGGTTTTACTGATTAATGCTTTCTTACAACCGTGTTTATTTACGCATATTATAAGTAACGCGACTTTTTGTACCTATAACATTTTCTACTATTAATGAATGGTTATTTTTTTCACAGTAAGTACATTTATAAAATTTTTTCTTTATCATTAATTGTCTAAGGGTCCGTACACATAATACATCACGCGGCTAGGGGGAGGGAGGGGGTCTGAGAATTGTGACTAAGTCTGACATGGGGGAGGGGGGTGAACTCATGTGTTACGTCACAATCTTCTAAATTCAAAGATTATAAGAAATTATATGTGACAATGTCACTTTCTCTAAATAAAACAAGTTAAAAATGCTTTAAACTATTTAACCCTCCGTCACACACCTTAGAAAAAATTACGACTTTACACACGTTTAGAGGGAATCCCTCACCACATGTAAAATAAGCGACATTACAACATAAACAAAGGAATCAACAAAAATTTAGTTTTAACACAAACTTACAAATATGTAATAAATTATTCTAAATTATAAAATTAATAAAATAAATTTTCGGTCTCAAAAATAAAAATTAATTACACGAATGCACATCTTCGAAGGAATTACACTTTAAATGTAAAAATAATGTAACATTAACAAATAAGCAAAAAAATCATTAAGTAATTTATTTTAATTATATTATTTATAATATAATTTTGTCATTAACCAACAGTGGAACAAAAAATGTTTTTAAAACTTGATTTTTTTATTTAACATACCCTCACTTTTTCGAGTTTTTTCTGGCTTTAAAGCTTCATAATTAAATATTAATTATGTTTAAACTAAATGTTTTTTTTAGAAATGTGTTAAGGAGTAAACTGTCGAAAGGTATAGAAACTGATTTTTATTTTGAGGAAAACAAAAGTTATTTAAAAGTACTGAAACCGTAGAGGGAATCCCTCCCTAGGAGTGTGACGGAGGGTTAATGTCTATTATGTACCTGTTTAACGTCTATTGGCATATTATTTATAATATGATAAATAATATATTCTCTTAATTTGAATCAGTTAAAAATCATGGTTTTAACTGACAATCAGCAGTGACTAAATTTTTGCTTCTGAATCATTTAAAAATAACAGAAAAATTATCCACAAAACACAAAAATTTTTCTAAATATGTATATTAAAGATTTGCTTGCATAGGGGCCGTTCAAAAAATACGTAACGCTATTTTTCGGAAATTTGGACCCCCCCTCCCCACATGTAACACAATATTGTATACATTAGCGCCATTTTTTCTGCTGACCGTAACAAATAGCTTGACCCCCCCACCCCCCAAAAAGCGTTACGTATTTTTTGAACGGCCCCATACTTCGAAAAATTTACTTGCAAAGTTTATTTTAAAATTGTGTAAAGATTTAAATTTCTCACTCCAATAAATGTCTATAGTCAAATTTTTTTAAAAATATAGCTTGAAACTTTCCTGAACATTTGAGTTGCATTTTCGCCTATACTTCCGTGTAAATTTTCCTGAAAATTTAAGTTAAATTTTCAGGAAAGTTTGCGCTAAACATTTATTGAAATGGGAGATTTAAATCTTTACACAATTTTCACTAAACTTTGCATTTAAATATTTCAAAGCTTGCGAGTAAATCTTTAGTAAATTTTTAGGAAAGTTTCAGTGCTATGTAGGTAGTTAAACGTGACTAATTGAATAAATCAAAAACAATTGTATTGAAACATCAGTTATTTTTAACTAATTGTCAGAAAAAAATATTACTATTTGAATTAGTGACGGACTTTTTGCTTCTAAATCAGGTATTTTTAACTGATTCAATAATATAGAGTGTAAGATATAATATATATTGTCCAATGAATAAAATTTACAGTGAAATTTACGTGTCTGACGTGACGTAGGGGGAGGGGGGGTCCAAGATTTGTGACGAAGTGTGACATAGGGGGAGGGAGGGGTTAAAAATAGTCAAAAATCGAGTGACGTATTATGTGTACGGCCCCTAATTTTAATTTAAAGATTATAAAAAATGTACGAAAAATCAATAACTTCAAAATTATTGGAGTACCTCAAAATTTGTAATTGTGCGACAAATGACGCAAACAGGTTTCGACAGAAGGTTGGCCTGAGATTTTTACTGTTGTACCTGAACCTTCTACTTCTTCAGGAAATTTGAAAAAAATCAGCAGAAGTATTACTTTCATTAGTAGACTTATTGACCGTATCATACATGTAATCTGAATCAGATTCGTTTTCAGAGTCTAATTTATTATTATCCTTAAATTTGTTTTCGACTTGAAATTTACTTAAATTTCCTGAAGAAGTAGAATGTTCAGGTACAACAGTAAAAATCTCAGGCCAACCTTCTGTCAAAACCTGTTTGCGACATTTGTCGCACAAATACAAATTTTGAGGTACTCCAATAATTTTGCAGTTATTGATTTTTCGTACATTTTTATTTTTATGGTCTTTAAATTAAAATGGAATAAAACATTTAACAAGAGGCATTTTTCAGAAAACTTAGACAATGAATAATAAAGAAAAAATAAAATTATAAATGTACTTACTGTGAAAAAAATTACCATTCATTAATAGTAGAAAATGTTATAGGTACAAAATGTCGTGATACTTATGATATGCGTAAATAAACTCGGTTGTAAGAAAGCATTCATCAGTGCTACCTAGTGGAATTTTTGGGTACTTGAATTCTATACGCGAGAGCATTTTCTCGAATTGAGAGCGTGCGCTGAGCTAGTTTTTAATTTGTAACTCATGCAAATATTGCTATCCCAAAATTTCTTTTGGTGGGATAAAAATGTAAAAAAAAGGAATATTTTGAGGTAATTTTAAAAAAAAAATCGAAGGGAGCATAAAGGGTTAAAAATTGAAAATTTTTTTCTAATGTTTTCTATGAAATATAAATTTAAAAAATTTTTGTGATACATAGTGTTAAAGTTTAGGTAATTCTGCAAAAAACTATCTGGGCGTTTTAAAATCCATTCATTTGTTTTAAAGTTATAGCGGTTCGAAAATTATTTTAGTAAAAAGTTTAACCCCTGACAGTATGGTAACCCCGCATTGCACGGACCTAAAATAAGGTTTTTCTCTTAGTTTTTGGATGTACTAAAAGACATATTTTTGCCGAAAATAACTGAGCACTTTTTTTTAAGTGGCTTTTTTCAGAGAATGTCTCTTAGGTAAAATTAAGGATTACAAATAGTAAATTTGTTACTTTTCAATGATAGATAGTTCAAATTGTCTTTGTGTGAATGATTTGTATCTTATAGTGTACTTAAATCTAATTACAAAAATCCCAATTTTCTAATAAAGTTATATAATATAAGAATTTTTAATTTATTAAAAAAATTAAAAATAGTTACGAAGTCATACGGAGGCGGTTCAGGGCCCATCCTGGCCAGATAGTAGTACCCTGTTAAGGCCCGATTGTCCCTCGACACGGGACAAAGCAACAGGACATATGAAATGGACAAAAATTTAAATAGAATACTCCAAGTGGGTACCTCTGTAGTGGGTAATCCCACTACCGATTCTAATCGGGTTGAAGCCCCGGTAGTCGGTGTAAATGGCTCCAAGGATTTTGGAGGGAGCCAAATGGATAGCCAGCTGACATGCTATCAATCAAATGTCGCAGACCAGTTCCTGGCTATTCCCGGAATATTTAAAAGCGTGCGTCAAGCATTCAAGCGCCAAAAAAACGTCAGTCGTAACATCCAGGATGGCGTGACGGGTATTAGAAAGTGCGTTCGATATAATCTGTAAGAATTTACGTTTTATCCCCGAGCCTTTCAAAGACCAAGAGCCGCAATCTCCAACTGTAGGAGCTCCACAGCAGACGAAGAGCACTACTGCAGCTCTGGACGGTGCAACAACACGCCCTAATAAGGCAAAGGGCGTTAGTAAACGCCCCAGGGAAGGTCCAAGCCCAGATTCGAGTCCACAATAAGCGACTCAAAGCGAGAAGAGAACTAAGCAAAAGGATGCGCCACAGCTTGGTTCTGAGTCGCTAGTTGGAAAAAAAGAGGCGCCCTCAAATAGTCCTAGCAAGTCGTATGCTGAGACCGTCTTGAAAGACGGAGCGGACAATGGAGACGGCTTCAAAATTGTTAAAAACAAAAAGAAACGGACTCAAAAAAAAGCCCTCAGGTGAGGAAAAAGAGTTTCCGAAGCAGTGGTTTAAAATGTATTTTTTTCAATCATAATCAACTACAGACCACAATTTTTAACCGATTCACAAAAATTTTTTTTTCAATTCTTCGGAACAAAATTCTTTAGAGAACTGTCGATTTAGAATTTTTATTTTTGTTAATATTTAATTTATAAATAAACAAATATACTGATAACATTTGACTTTTTAAGAATATGTACGGTTTTTTCTAAAAAATAATAAAAAAAACTTAATATCTCATAAAATGGTTGTAGTTATAGTTGGAGATAATAATTAATGTAAATTTATACAATAATAAAACAAAGAATAGTTATAAACAATTTTCTTAAACAATTTATTATATGTGCTATTATATCAAGATTATTAGCTCTAATTTATTAACTAGGGGGTTTTCGAGGTCGCTGATTACGAATCTGGTATTAGATTTTTATAATTCAAAATGGCGGATCCAATATGGCGGATGACTTTTTTAAAAATTCATCGGATTTGCCTGAAATTCGTTGTTTTGATGTTTTTGAGGTCGCTGATTACGAATCTGGTATTAGATTTTCAAAATTCAAAATGGCGGATCTAATACAGCGGATGACTTTTTTAAAAATTCATCGGATTTGCCTGAAATTCGTTGTTTTGATGTTTTTAAGGTCGCTGATTACGAATCTGGTATTAGATTTTCAAAATTCAAAATGGCGGATCCAATATGGCGCCTAAATTTTTAAAAAATTTATCGGATATGCCTGAAATTCGTTGCTCTGAGGTCGCTGATTGCGAATGTAATATTATATTTTTAAAATTGGAAATTTTGGTTAAAATTTCTCAGATAGATATGGCGGCTTTTCAGATTTCAATGGAACTGAATAGAACTACAAGACCTTCAAAATATTATGAGTAGCAGTTGTCAGGTTAGCCGAGGTGTTTAAATTTTCTCGGATATTAGATTTAATTTTAGTGGAATATATTATCACAAGACAGATCATCACGACATGTATAATACAGCAAGTCCGAATTAAAAATTTACTTTTACTACTTACACGTCGCGTTTTGCTATTAGCTCAGTCAACCAGTGTTATCTTGTAAATATTTTCGTGTGTATTGTTTTGTACATTGTATTGTCTCGATACTTTTTTTTGTTCTCAAAGAAAAATATTTATGTCATAGAATTGGGTGAGTAAAATTACTAACATTCTTTAAACACGATTAATTTATTAAATCATTGGTGATATTAAAAAGTAAATTATGGATGTTTTTAAAGTTCGTAAGAGAGTTTTGTGTAACTTTCTTATCGATAATAAAGATAGTAAAATTCCATAATTATTAAATTATCTTCAAGATTAGTACAACTTTAATCCTGAGCAGCTGGAAATTGTTGGCAATGATTTGAAATCTTACTTTTTTGGTAGATTTCAGAAGAACTGGAAAGAATGTTTCTACAATAAGAGTGGGTTTGAAAATAAGTTTCAGAAATGGCTAGATTCAGATTTTACAGTGACTTTTAAGGATATAAAAGCAACAGGAGGAAGAAAACATTCATCTATAGAATTTGAAGAAGCTTCTGAGGAAATAAAAAGACGCCGATTATTATCAATTCAAAATGATTTTAGTGAAGTTGAGATCAAGGAAGCATTTCTTAGAAATTTACGTATAACAGGGAAGAAACAATTAGCAAAAAATATAGAAGTACTTTTAAATGCATATGATAAAGATAAAGTCGAACAGGATTCTTATGTTCCCTACTCTCCAGAAGAAGCGCTAGCTTTATCGGAACAAGCACGATTATCGAAATTTCAATACCAGATAATTCAGTTTCAGGCTAAAAGAAGAAATGCTGATATTTATCCACCATACCATCGCATATTGCAGGCTAAAAAGGAATGTTATCCTTCTGAAATAAATATAACAGAAGAAGGTGCCAGTATAAATATTTAGTCCCTTATTGATCTGTGTATTAATAGGCTATTTAAAGACCCTAATTTGCATCTTCCATTACCGGAAAATAGACAGAAAACTGTGTATTTAGATTTCGAATTTAAATATGGCATAGATGGATTGTCAACTGGCACAAAATATAACCAAAAATTTTCTAATGAAGATTTGTCGAAAGCAAGTTTACTTACTGCCTCAATGGTTCCTGTGTGCTTAAAATTGAAAGATACGTCGCATATAGTTTGGAAAAATCCTCATACTTCTTCAGCAAAAAGATGCATACCAATCATGGTAAAATTTGCTAAGGAAACTAAAGAGCTGACAAAGGCAGAGATAAATTCCGTCAAATCTCAAATTGAGAATCTTAATCCTACGAAAGTCACAAAATCTAATGCTTCATACATAGTTAAAACTGAAATGAAGTTAACTATGGTGGACGGTAAGGTTTGTCAGGCACTTACTGATACTCCTTCAAGTTCCACTTGCTATATTTGCGGAGCAAAACCATCAGAAATGAACGATCTGAAGCACGTAAAACAAAAAGTTGAAAAGATAACTTACTTTGATTTTGGTTTGTCAACTTTGCATGCCCGCATCAGATTTATGGAGTACATTTTACATATTGCATATAAGCTCGAAGTCCAAAAATGGTATGTGACATATGCTGCTGAAAAGGAATTGATTTGCGAAACCAAAAATAAAATTCGTGATCAATTCAAAAAGAAAATGGGATTGATCGTAGATCAGCCACAATCAGGAGCTGGTAACTCTAATTGTGGCAATACTTCTCGTAGGTTTTTCGCAGACATTGATCAGACGTCAGAAATAACTGGAGTTGACAAGGAGTTAATAAAAAGGTTTAGCCAGATCTTGGAAATGCTTGCTGGTAATGTAAAAATTCCATCAAAATTTTTCAATAACTTTGCCTTAGAGACGGCTGAACTGTATGTACGGTTATACCCATGGTATTATATGCCTTCATCAGTAAATAAAATTCTAGTTCACGGAGGTAAAGTTATTGACAATTTTCTTCTTCCAATTGGGGCTTATTCGGAGGAGGCTTCAGAAGCCAGAAATAAAGATGTTAAATACTTTCGGCTTCATAACACGAGAAAAACTTCTCGATTGCATTCTATGGAAGATCTAATTCATAAACTATTAGTGTCATCAGATCTTTACATTGCATCTCTTAGACCCGAAAAAGAAACAGTAGATTCAGATCTGGATCCAGAAATTTCCCGATTATTAGAGCAATACGAAATTGAACTCAACGCAAGCTAGATCTAATAATTATTATTGGAAATAACTATACTCAACCGGTCCTTTTTTGAATCGGTTTTTTTGAATCGGTTAAAAATTGTGGTCTGTAGTTGATTATGATTGAAAAAAATACATTTTAAACCACTGTGCGAAGCCCCCTTTGAAGATAAGGAGCACGGAAGCTGTTAAAATCACGACAAGCGACCCAAAGTTTTATGAGGGTATCTTGCCGCTGATAAAAGCAAAGGTAAAACCTGAAGATACGGGTACCGTGATCCGGAAGATCAGGAGAACTTTTAAACAGGAAGTTCTCGTGATAGTGAAAAATGGTGGAGAGACCTTAAAATTTGCAGAGGCACTGTCTTTGGCCCTGCATGGCAAGGCTGAGGTCACACCTCTAGTGAATAGAAGGTCTCTAGAGATTAACCCCTTCGCAGTCAAGACCAAAATCTCATAAGTGGGCTCAAAATGTCGACAAATTTTTAGAAAACTAAAATTTGCGCAAACGAGCATACTATTGTATTTGAAGTCGCTGATTACGAATTCGATATCAGATTTTGAAAATTCAAAATGGCGGATCCAACATGGCGGACATGAAAATTAAAAATCGACTGAATTCATTTGAAACTTGTTACTCAGGGGTTTTCGGGGTCGCTGATTACGAATTCGATATTAGATTTTGAAAAATCAAAATGGTGGTTCCAATACGGCGGACATTTTCTAAAATACATCGGATTCACTTGAAACTTTTTACTCGGGGGTTTTCAGGGTCGCTGATTTTGAAACCGATTTCAGATTTTAAAAATTCAAAATGGCGGATCCAAAATAGCGGACGAAATTTTCTAAAATTCATCGGATTCACTTAAAACTTTTTACCTGGGGGTTTTTGGGGTCGCTGATTTACGAATCCGATTTGAGATTTTGAAAATTTAAAATAGCGGATCCAATATAGCGAATGAAATTTTCTAAAATTTATCGGATTCATTTGATAAATTTTTTAAAAATAGCGTCAGCCATATTCGAAACGCCACATTGTATTTTAAAAATCTTATGCTAGATTCGTAATCAGTGACCCCGTAAACCGCCGAGTAACAAGTTTTAAATGAATCGGACAAGTTTGTAAATTGTCGTCCGCTATATTGGATCAACCATTTTGACTTTTTGAAATCTGAAATCGGATTCGAAATCATCGACCCTGAAAACCCCGGAGTAACGAGTTTTAAATAAATCGGACGAGTTTTTGAAAATGTCGTCCGCTATATTGGATCTGCCATTTTGAATTTTTTAAATCTGAAATCGGATTCGTAATCAGCGACCCTGAAAACCCCCAAGTAAAATGTTTTAAGTGAATCCGATGAATTTCAGAAAATGTCCTCCATATTGGATCCGCCATTTTGAATTTTCAAAATCTGTTAACAGATTTGTAATAAGCGACCCTGAAAACCCCTAAGTAACAAGTTTCAAGTGAATCCGATTAATTTTTGAAAATGTCGTCCGCCATATTGGATGAAGCCACCACAGAGGATGAGGTGACTTCAGCACTGAGAGAAAAGCTGGGTAAACCCGACCTGACGATGGAGTGTCGACTTTTGCCGCGCTACAGAGGAACTAAGGTTGCTCTGGTACGTCTGACAGAGGCAGAAAGTAACACTTTGCTAAAGCTTGGTAAAATAATAATCGGCTGGATAAATGCTCCAATTCGCGAGCATGTTGAAGTAGCTAGGTCCCAAAAGTGCCTAACCTACGGATATTTAACCCGAACCTGCAAAGGCCCCGACAAGGGGCCGATATCCTGTTTTGCAGTGGGCAGTATCAAGAAAGCGATCTCGCCCCTTGGTATCAGGATAAGGCGAAGAGAGCCGCCATAAAGCTGTGCAACTTAGAATTGCAGGTTGACAAGTTTCTGGAGACGAGCAGTGGGTTCGTGTGGATAGAGGTGGCTAATATACGTATGTATAGCTGCTACTTCTCACCCAACGACCCACTGACAAACTTTGTAGCCAATATCGAAGACCTGGAGGCGAGCCTCACAGAATCCAGGCTGGATGTCATCATCACTGGCGATATTAACGCAAAGTCGCCAGAGTGGGGCGAGACGACAATCGACAAGAGGGGAATTCGTATTGGAGAAATGATCTCCAGAAACGACTTATTAGCTGTAAACCGAGGTAATACATGTACTTTTAGACGAGGTGTGATCGGATCAATTATAGATCTAACGATCGCATCGTCTAAACTATTTAGCCGCATAAGCGATTGGCGGGTCTCTGAGGAATATATTGCAAGTGACCACCAGTACATTGAGTTCTCAGTCTCGATGGGAAACACACGAGGAGGAAAAAGACAGAATATTTCTAGTCGCAAAACCTCCTCGTGGAATATAAAGAGACTCGACAAGGAAAAGTTCGGCCGGTCCCTAAGAGAAGCCCTTTTAATTGAGGACTTAGGCTGGGTGAAGAGGCCGAGCTTAGAATGGACTGGAGTTTTTGTAAGTCGAAGAGAAAGAACTCTTCACACTTAGTGAACTACAAAAAGCAGGCAAAAGATTGAAAACAGTCAAGGCGCCTGGAATCGATGGGATAAGTAATGAGATCCTAAAGTTGGTTATCGATACTTCACCCCAGATTCTGCTTCGATGCTTCAATCTTTGCCTTGAGAGAGGAGAGTTCTCCCGCGACTGGAAGCGACAGAGGTTAGTCCTCCTGAGGAAAGGTGAAAAACCTCTAGATAAAGTCTCATCATACAGGCCTATATGCCTGCTAGATACGATGGTTAAACTTTTAGAGGATATGGTTCTGCAGAGAATGCAAGGCCACTTGACCGAAGAAAATCGTCTATCCGATCATCAATTTGGTTTCCGTAAAGGCAAGTCCACAGTTGATGCCATCCAGGCAGTTGTGGACATAGCCAAAGCTGGAAAAAGCAAATTAGGACCTAGAAAAAAGAATAGCTTCTGCGCGTTGGTAGCAATTGACATACGCAACGCGTTTAATTCCGCAAGATGGAAAGATCTCATCGAGTCGATGAAAAAGAAAAACATGCCGCCCTACTTGTTGCGGATAATGGATAATTATCTTAGCGACAGGTGGGTTATATATGAGGGAGACACCTACACTCTTACAATTAGAGAAGAGATGCAGCGTGGGGCTCCTCAAGGCTCGAGGGTGGGTCCATTTGTATGGAATGTACCTTACGATCATTTTCTGCGAATGGATCTGCCCGAAGGTGCGGTGATCATCGGCTTTGCAGACGACGCGTTGTTCGTGTGCACTGCCGAAAGTGAGGAGGCTCTTGGGACATTGTTGAACGAATGTCTGCGACTAGCAAAAAGCTAGCTGGATACCAGAGGTCTTGAAATGGCCCTGGAAAAGACCGAGGCACTGCTGGTCACAGACAGATGTGGTTATGAGCTCCCACGAATCGTGATAGACGGATTTGAGGTCAAGTGAAGTAAGCAAATTAAATATCTTGGTGTGGAGTTGGATGGAAGGTTAAACTTCCACCACCACATGGTTACGGCGTCAAATAAGGCGATTGAGTGTGCGGCTAATCTTTTACGGTTAATGCCAAACGTAGGCGGATCCCGTGAACAAAAACGGAGACTGGTGGCGAGTGTCGCCCACGCTAAAATGCTCAATGCAGCTCCAGCGTGGGCCCTATCCCTGAGGAGTAAAAGATGTGTGACCATCTGTGAAAAGGTACTGTCGGCGCAGAGATCGATAACAACGCGTATCATCTTTGCATATAAGACGGTATCTACGAGTGCTGTGCAGGTCCTTGCAAGTGTCCCGCCAGCAGATCTTTTGGCGAGGAAAAGGTAAGAAATGTTTCTCTTTTCTAAAGAAAGAAGTTCCTTGGATAAGGAATTAAGACCAAGCAAGGGCCTGATCCGCAAAGAAGCGAGGCATAGGCTCATAGAAAGATGGCAAGAAAGATGGGATGGTGAGGAAAAAGGTCGATGGACTTATCGCCTTATCCCGGGACTCGCCACCTGGATAAATAGGAAACACGGTCAGGTTTCCTATTATTTTACTCAGGCGCTCACAGGTCACGGGTGTTTTAACTCGTACCTGTGTCGCTTTAAATTACGCGAGGACGAGGTGTGTGCATATTGCCAGTTCCCTGAGGACAACGCGGAGCACACCCTCTTCTCATGCAAGAAATGGGACTTGGAGAGGCGGGCCATTTTCGAAGGTGTAAACAGTCAAGTTACACCGGAGAACATGGTATCACTGATAACCCAGTCAGAAGAGAATTGGCGGCAAGTCTGTGATTTATTTGTCCATAGTCCGTGATTTATTTGTCCATGTACACTTTTAATTTGTTTTGTGTTTTATTTGTCCCTATACAATTTTAATTCTTTCTGTGATATATTTCTCCTTATACATTTTTTTTATAAATTTGTTTTATGTTTGTATTTGTCTTTATACAGTTTTATGTTTTCAATATTATATACGTGTTTCTTTTTTCTTTTTTTATGTATCCGTTTACAATTTTATCTTTTGACTTTTTACACTTAATTAAACATTTTTTTTATTATTGTTGTGCTGTTAATTTCGCTTTTATATTGAAATAGTTTTAAATTTTAACTATTGACGCAGGAGAACCGCAGACAAAGAACAAAGTGGCAGCAGCGATAGAGTTGGAGCGCCTCCCTCGAAGGCTAAAGTCTTACGACAGTTTCGAGGGAGGGTAAAGGGCTCCAAAAGAAGGGTTACGGGTTTTAGTGGGTCGGGCTGGCAGTAGTTCGCCAGTTTATTAAATTTACTATTTTATATATTTATTTTTCTTTTTTTGTATTTTCTCTTGTTTTATCATACCATTCCCACATAACCTTGGAGTGCGGAATCCAAGGTATTTGTAGGCAGATTTCCCAAAATTCCCTAAGCAAAAAAAAAAAAAAATAAATAATAATAATAATAACATCAATAATAATAATAATCCCCGCCGATGGTTGTCCACTACCGAACATCATTGATGTCTTTGACGTGCTGGGAGAAGCGGATCCACTGCTGAACATCATCGATTTCTTTGATGAGTTGGGAGAAGTGGATCTACTGCCAGACACGACTGATTTCTTTGATGTGCTGAGAGAAGTGGGTTCGCTGCCAGACACGACTGGCATCTTGGATATGTTCGGTAGACCTTGTCGTGGTGGCGGGGCTTTTCACTAAAGGACAACCAAAACAGCACGTATCATGAAAATGAGCGGTAAAAAAAATGATTACCTGCAGGGTAATGCTTCGGCTAAATCCCTCTCCGGTTCCGATCGTCAAGCGCAAGGCGTGGGGGCGATGGCCGGTGGCCCGTGGATGCAGGAGGGCAAAAACGTTTTAAAGATTCCACAGATCATCGTGGAAAGAATCCAAGTAGACAAAAGTGGTGGACTAGGACCCAGGAGAGGCAGTGATTTAAGTGTGGGCAGCTGCATTAGCGTTTTCAGCAACGCTTCTGCTAATGCTACTGCTATTGACCACCAGGATAGGGACACTTGCATTAAGCTGCGAGAGGAGGAGGCGGCTTGTATTTAAAAGATCGAGGAAGAGGTACGCAAGATGCTAGAGTCCTGCAAAGTACAGACTGGAGTGCTCTAAGAAAAGGAGGAAAAGTGAAAGTAGTCCAGAGGGGACAAAGGAGGTAAAGAAAAGGAAAGAAGCACCTTCTAAGGTACCGAAGCCAACAACAAGTCATGGTAGTACGGCGAAGTCAGCGGCTGGAGGATCTACAATGATCGTTAGGGTCGCGGAAGGAAGGTCTTTTGCCGAGGTGCTGGGAAAGGTCCGCAAGGAGGTAAACTCGGAGAAAAGTCAGACTAGAGTAGTTGGAGCAAGACCAACCAAGAAGGGAGACCTCCTCATTAGGATAGGTGGTTCCGCAGACAAGAACGGGTTTACTAAGAAAGTGACCAGAGTTGTAGGTGATTTGGGTAAGGTGCAGAACGCGGACCGAAGGATTACTCTGGAAATTCGCGACCTGGATTGCCTTACCCAGGAGGACGAGGTGCAGGAGGCACTATCGGGTCTCATAAGTGAACCGGCAGAAAGCAGAAGAGTGACGGTTCTTGGACCTAATAAGCGGGGAATGAAACTCGCAGTTGTGGTCACCGACCAGGATCAGGCTGCAAAGCTGGAGGTGCTCGGACGCATAAAAATTGGTTTTATGTCATGCCCGATCAGAAGGAGGCTTATGATAGTGAGGTGTTACCGATGCCTCGGCTATGGTCACCTAGCAAGAGAATGTAACAGGACGGATAGATCGACTGCGTGCTTTAAGTGCGGTGAAGTCGATCACAAGGCTGTGGATTGCAAGAGGAATGGTTCTTGATTTTTGTGTAAGGAAAAGTTCCCAGAAACGAAAAACGTTCATCACGTTGCGGGAAGTGGAACTTGCAGGGTCGTCCGAACTGCCCTTGAGGAGTGTGATTTTCATTTGTCCTTTTTCAATTTTAATTTGTTTTGCGATTTTTATTTGTTATTTGTCCTTTTACAATTTTATCTTTTGAACTTTACTGTCAATATGTTTACTTTCTTGTTTCTGTTGCCTATGTCCAACTGCAATTTTTTTAACACTTTCTTAACATTTGTTTTTTATTGTTGTGTTGTGAATGCCGCTTTGACATTAAAATAGTTTTACATTTTAACTATTGACGCATGAGAGCCGCAGGGAACGAACAAGGTTGCATCAGCGACAGATTTGCAGCGCCACCCTCGAAGGCTAAAGTCTTACGACAGTTCCGAGGGTGGGTATAGGTCTTCAAAAGAAGGGTTACGGGTTTTAGTGGGTCGGGCTGGCAGTAGGTCGCCAGTTTATTTAAATTATTATAGTATTTATTTATTTGCCTTTTTTTATATTTCTTTTTTTTTGTTTCACTATACCAGCCTTACATAACCTTGTAGTGCGAAATCCAAGGTATCTGTAGGCAGATTTCCCAAAAGTTCCTAAGCAAAAAAAAATAATAATAATAGTCTGAAATTTTATCGTTGTTTAGTGACAAGTAATTTTTGTATTTTAAATCATTAAGATCGAGCGTGGTAAGAAAATGCGTTTGAATATATGATTTTTAAACTTGCTTTTTTTAAAATTAAGTTACTGAAAACCTAAAATTTTCTTTAATTACTGATATATTATTGCATTTTTTACCAGGCTAAATATTATTTGTCTTGTTTCAGTGTACAATGATGTTTCTTTCTACAAAAAATTTTTTTTAATAATTTAATTGATGAAGTCTGATTTTTTTAATGTTAAAAATAGTATATTAATACTATTTTATATAGTATTTTATACTTTATTTTATACTATTTATATTTATAAATATAATAGTATATTTATACCCTTGTTGCTTAATATACTATTGTTTATGAGGCATTCCATTTCAAAACGACCCCCTTCATAAAAAATTGCCATTGTAAGGTAATTTTTAAATAATGATTTCTCCTATTAAAATATTTAAAATAATTAGAGCTGTGCAACATTTGAATCGAACCGAGTTTTGTTCGGTTCTGGTTAGAATTATTTTGCACAGCTCTAAAAATAATATTGGGTCAGAATTCGTGAAATTTTCACAGAAAATAAAAAGTATTTTTTTTAAATCGAAGTGTTGAAAAAACATTTCTATTTGGCCTTAAGAATGTGTCCACCAAAAAACAGGAAAAAAAAATTATTTTTTATAAAAGTTATTGCAAAATTAATTTATTAGCAACTTTTTAAACAAAATTTTATTTCTCCTAAATGAATGAACCGATTTAAATGAACCAAGCGGGAATATAAAGGGGATAAAATATACTTTCGTTTAGAATTAGAAAATTTCTAAAAAGTTTATTTTTTAATTATTATTTAATAAATTTTTTATAAACAATTAATTTTTTTTAATGTTCTGCGCCTTTTAAAAATTTGAAAAAAATATTAACATACACTTAAAACTATAAGAAATCAAAATCCATTGAGAAAATTTTGGAGCGACAATTATTTTAAAAGTTATAAACAAATTATATTGGCGCGGTGTTGTGCATCAACGCTGAACTTAGTTTTTGATCATTTTTATCAATTTTTATGGTTATATAATTGAATAAAAATGTTAATTTGACAGTGTTTTGTTCATTTCGTAGTTAAAAATAATGTTTTAATTCTGAAAATCATCAAAATCGCATCTCCGTTCAATATAATTTGTTTATAACTTTTAAAATAATTGTCGCTCCAAAATTTTCTCAACGGATTTTGATTTCTTATAGTTTTAAGTGTATGTTAATATTTTTTTCAAATTTTTAAAAGGCGCAGAACATTAAAAAAAATTAATTGTTTATAAAAAATTTATTAAATAATTATTAAAAAATAAACTTTTTAGAAATTTTCTAATTCTAAACGAAAGTATATTTTATCCCCTTTATATTCCCGCTTGGTTCATTTAAATCGGTTCATTCATTTAGGAGAAATAAAATTTTGTTTAAAAAGTTGCTAAAAAATTAATTTTGCAATAACTTTTATAAAAAATAATTTTTTTTCCTGTTTTTTGGTGGACACATTCTTAAGGCCAAATAGAAATGTTTTTTCAACATTTCGATTTAAAAAAAATACTTTTTATTTTCTGTGAAATTTTCACGAATTCTGACCCTAATGTAAATATTAAAACTAAAACATAAATACTTTTATTAATTTGCATATTTAAATATACATATTTTATTGTTTTGCGTTACCATGGCATTTGTTTTTGTAAAAGGTATGAAAGAATTTGCTCCCATAAGTGCAAAAGATCCGAGAGTCGAGTGTATTAGTGAATAAAGTTTGGCTTTAATAAATAGGAGAAATAATTGTTTAAAAATTGCCTTACAATGGCAATTGTTTATGAAGGGGGTCGTTTTGAAATGGAATGCCTGTTATATTGAATAATCTGAAATTTGGTACATCTACATGAAATGCCTTTAACAAAACCACCTATGTGTCACTAATTTTTTAATTTGGTATATTAACAATGATAGATTTTAAATTTATATTAAATTTCATATTAAAATTTTTGTTTAACAAAAAAAATATGCTGAATTTATTAAAGTTACATTCATGAAACTTTCAGTTAATTAATTAAAAACGAAAACCTAAACATAGTTCGATGATTCGTGTTGTTTCTGAATATTGTAAAATTTTAGAGAAATAATGTTAATTTTTATTGTCCGACATTTTTTCTTTAATACAAGTTTTGCACAAAATCATTAAAAGAAAAAATGACAAACAAAAATTATTAAATTTATGCCTATATAGTGCATAAAAAAATAAAAATTTCTGACTTTCTAACTCTATACCCCCCTTTTTATGCGCTGTCGTCCCTTGACAGCTTTATAGGTTGACTAATAGAAAAACTTCTTAAATAGAGGCAAATTTTAATTAAGCTTTGTTAAACGGTTATATCTTTAAATCTCTTTTTCTGTGAGGATTTTATTGTAAACTAGAACCAAAAGGACGCGCGTTGCGCGCCCACTTCTGGTCCTTTCCCACAACAAAAACCTTAATATAACCTTAAATTAAATCTTAATTAAATAAAAACATATGTTTATATTTTAAAAATTATTTCTCTGTTAATAAGATTGTTTAAAAGTTTTTTAATTTTTTAAATGTAAGTTTGACAAATTGAATTTTCTAAAAAAAATTACACGTTAATGCCTATAAAAAATTCTCATTCTGGAGAAAATCACCTTTAAAATAAGCATAACATCATTAAAAAGCATTCAGTATTTTAGAAGTTATTAAAATTTTTGTAAAACATTGAAAATTATCATTTTTTAAAAATGTCTAAATAAAATATTAATCAAATGACTTCTAAAAGATCTTGATCAATTCAAAATTTAAACATCTTTTAAAACTTAAAAGATACAAAAATTTTAGTTTCCGTACATGATACATTTTAAAATGTTTTTCATTCTCCTGAAAATGGGTATGGTCTCTAAATTTTAACTGGTAGTGTATATTATATTTTTATTAGAGTTTTTCTTATATTTAATATTGAAATAATATATATATATATATATATATATATATATATATATATATATATATATATACTACAAAACTAATTGTGTTCGTAATATGGAAATTACAAAGTAAAAACGCTACAGATATTTTCCATCAGTTTATTATATTTTTACTTATATTATGGCCAAAATAAATGAAACCGGACACTTGAAAAATTATGGCAAAACTCCAAGGATTCATTTAAAGAAAGAAAAATCAGTAACCTTGTATATTATAGAAATTGTGTAGATTTTTCTGCCAAAATACAGGCGAAAATTTTTTTATCACGTCAAGTTTTTGAAAAAAATGGGGTTGAAACCCCTAAAAACAGCGTTTTTGGCACTTTTTAAAAAATTGTGGGGCAAAATCCTGACGTGATAAAAATTTTGCTATTATCAGAAATTAAAGCTTAATTCATGCCCTTTCAAATGAGCCCTCAGCCGATTAATATCCTTCAACCCTTAAAGCAGGCGGTGTGTTTTTGTCCAGGGGTGCAAAAACTTTAAAATACATATACAAAAAAAATTATTTAAGGGATTTTTTAGGGGTTGTGAATTGAGAAAAATTTTGAAGCTATAGGTTTAAGTACACGGCTACCCCTAAAAAACCCTTAAATAATTTTCTTTGTATATGTATTTTAAAGTTTTTGCACCCCTGGACAAAAACACACCCCCTGCTTTAAGGGTTGAAGGATATTAATCGGCTGAGGGCTCATTTGAAAGGGCATGAATTAAGCTTTAATTTCTGATAATAGCGAAATTTTTATCACGTCAGGTTTTTCTTCCACAATTTTTCAAAAAGTGCCAAAAACGCTGTTTTTAGGGGTTTCAACCCCATTTTTTTCAAAAACTTGACGTGATGGAGCATTTTGGACTTTAGATTCGTGTCCAGGGCAAAATTTGCCTTCGGAAACACTTTGTCGCTTTCATTATCCCGAAATGATGCAGGCCTGTGTACTTAGAGTTTTGCACATCAATACATGGTAATTTAATTTTCCCAAAATATTCAGAACATTCTTGAATTTGCAATTGTTTATAAGAATTGTTAATAACAATTTTAGATTTTAATTTTTTAACAATCTTTTTATTTTATCATTAAAGTAGGTATAGACATTAAGCTTTATTTAAAAGAAATTACTTTATTATCATTATTTGTTTCAAAGTAATAATAACATGAAAATAAAATGATCCAGTACTTCAACACCAAATTACTTTATTAATAAAATTTTTTTTGAAATTGTTTCACTTATTTTGATCTCTGATAAATGATTTATTACCATTTATTAAATCAATTTTAATTAATTGTACACTATCTGCGAAAATTGTGTAAATACTACATGTTAGTGCTACACAGGAAATGAAAAGTGTTGTTTTAACCTGAATTTGTGTTAAAATAACACGCAACAAATTTTACCCTCGTAGGGTAAAAATGTAGGGGAAACTGGGGCGAAAAGTTAAATTTTGCATAAATGATTTTTTTTAGACAATATAATCCGCTTAGATGCAAATATTTATATATCAATATTGTAGGGCAACTTGTCCCCTACAACTTTCAATAAAAAAGTTTCTGATATTTTCTCATACAATACATGTTTTGTCCTTTCTTGAAAATTTTGTTTTTTTTTTACTTTTCGCCCCATGCTGGGGCGAAATGTTGAATTCTATTTCTAGCCTACTAAAATTATTTTCTGATAGGTGTTAAGTAGTAGATAAGTTAAAGTATTCATAAACAAGTTATTTAGTTAATAAAAGATCTGTGTTTATTGCACAAAAGCTTTAGAACAGTTATAAAGTTAAAAAAAAATTTTTCAAAAAAAAAAAATTTTGGTTTATTTTACGTGAACGGTCTTGTTTTCTGACAGAGTACTTCCCTAATGTCAAATAAGTCATTTTTAAACAAATAAGCCCAAAAAATCAAAAACAAAAGAAATTTAACAACATGTAAAAATACATTTACCTTCTCGCCCCACCATCTAATTTTGAACTGAAATCAAAAATTTTCTTTTTCTGTTTAAGCAACATAAACTTTTGTATAATAAAAAACTGGGTACTTGTTTAAGATTTATTAAAAAAATATTAAACCATGTAAAGTATTCCTGAAATTATATTAATTTTTTAATAAAACAAGGCAAACTCAAGGACGAGATCAAGCATTTTTTAAATGATTCTAGAAAGTTATTTAAATTTCTTTACAAGATAAAGAATAGTTATTTTCGTATCAAGGGCGCAAAATAGGTGATTGCGACGATGGCGAAAGGAAGGGACCGAGGGGACACAATTTCGCGCCCGAGGCGAAGCCGAGGGAGCGAAAGTGTCCCCGAGGTCCCGAAATTTCGCCATCGTCGTAATCACCTTTGCGCCCATGATGCTAACATAATTTTTTGTCCTAACTGCACGGAAAGTATGTCATTGAGGGCACGAACGATTAAACGCTCATATTAGTTAAAAATTAAACTCTCTATAAATGTTAACTCTTTGAAGTCTATAATGATACAAGTTTTAATATAGAAATAAGAAAACAATGTATTCTGGAAATATAGTAATTGCCAATTTTTATAACCTAAATGTGAACAAAACCAAATGTGTCTTAATTTTTTTTAGAGAAAATCGAAAAAAAATTGCACATTTTTCTAGAAAAAATAAAACAAGTTGAAAATGTTTGCATTTTTATAGTCAACATAAAAAGAAACTCGAAAATATCACATTTTAATGCCCGCTTCCCCTACCCCTGGGTTGTAATGAGTCACTTTGCGCCCGCTCTAAGTGCTCGAAATGACATACTTTCCGTGCAGGTAGGACAAAAAAATTATTTTATATCATTAAAAAGTAGTATTTTACACAATTTTTAAAAACTTACCTCCTTATCCTTATTTTTAATCACAAAAATTTTTTTCGTCTTATTTTTTTTAATTTTGAAAAGAGAAAAAAACATGTTCTTCACTTTGGACTTTTATTCTTCTGTATTATATACTGCAAAAATGTGTTAATAAACTGTAACTACACTGTAAAAAAAGGGAGTTAAATTTTAACTCCCCAGGGGATTCTATAAAAGTCGCACCCATTAGGGAGTTAATGCCAGGGGAGTTAAATAAAGAGAGTTAAAACTTTACACCCAAATGCTAACTCCCCAAGGAAAAAATAACTCGCGCGGGTTTTGAATGAAGGGAGTTAGAAATTAACTTTCTTTTGGAGTTGATTTTTAACTCGAAAAATTTCACTCCCAACTCCCGAGTCCGTTAACTCCCTTAATTTTTTACAGTGTATATATATACTTACTTGAAGTATAAAATAGACTACCAATGCTAAAAAATAAAAAACTGGTAGTCTAAAATAGACTACCAGTAACGCTCCTGTATATAATTTGCTTGAATCTCACTCACACTCATGCTTACTACTAATTCATAGTTTCTCTCTCTCTCTTTCCTCTCTCTATCTCTGCTCACCGGTCACTCAATATACTGCCTACTGGTTGAAAGAAACCCTTCAAACAATAGACCAGGTACTCGAGCAGACCTTTCGTTTCTCTTTAAATTATATATATATATATATATATATATATCTACCTATATTACAAAAAGATATCGCCGCCGCCGCCGCCGCTGTTTCAAGATTCTGTAAGGGCGCCCTAGCCCAAAGGGGCCGTCAAAACTTATGTCAAAATTGACCTATTTTTTGACCTATAGGTCAAAAAGAGGATAAATAACGGCCTCACATTACGTCAAAATCTATGTCTAATTTGACATATTTTTTTACCTGTAGGTCAAAAAGAGGATAAATAAAGGCCTCACATTACGTTAATATAGGTCAATTTTGAGGGCAGTTTTGACCTAGGCGTCAAAATTTGACAAAGAATTTCCTCTACCCTCAAAATTTAGGTCAATTTTGAGGGCAGTTTTGACCTAGACAAACAATTTCCGCTACCCTCAAAATTTAGGTCAATTTTAAGGGCAATTTTGACCTACCCATCAAAAATTGACAAACAATTTCCACTACCCTCAAAATTTAGGTCAATTTTGAGGGCAGTTTTGACCCAGACGTCAAAATTTGACAAAGAATTCCCGCTACCCTTAAAATTAAGGTCAATTTTGAGGGCAGTTTTGACCTAGACGTTAAAGTTTGACAAACAATTTCCGCTACCCTCAAAATTTAGGTCAATTTTGAGGGCAGTTTTGACCTACACATCAAAATTTGTCAAACAATTTCCGCGCGCAGACTTAATGATGAGGTGAAGTTTGGCATCTTACCTAACAATGTAAGGTAATTTTAAAATTGTGTTTGCTCTTACACCTATCATTTTGACCTAATTTTGACGTTTTATTTTTACTTCCTCATTTAGTTACGTCATAATCTATGTGTAATTTGACTTTTATTTAACTACAACTTAAAAAGGGACAATAAAGGACAATAAACGTATCTATGATACGTCAAAATCTATTTAAAATTTGACGCCTTTTTAACCTATAGGTTAAAATGGGTCAAAATATATGTCAAAGTTTAATCTAATTTTTGACATATATATAAAAAAGGTCCATAACGATTATTACATTACGTCAAAATCTATGCGTATTTTGTCATGTATTGTATGCAATTTATTAAGATGCATTGATATTAAGAAAAAATTACTTTAAATTTATAAAAATTAAAATTAATAGAAAAATAGAGATAGGGGGTTGGCGCGCGAAGCGCGCAGGGGGGCGAAGCCCCCCTAGTATATATATATATATATTTATTTCAAATATCTTACTGTCTCCTTCTTTCTAGATACTAAATACCATTATCGGTCTCTGTTTATAACGCAGAAAATCTAACGCTATTGCTTTCTTCCTCTTTCGAAAGTAAATAACATTAGAATGTCTCTCTTTACCTAATTTGCATATCTACTGATTTCATATAAGGATACAAAAAATTGCTTTTATTTAATTTTTCTTACAGTGTACTTGATACATTTTATAAGAAGAATTTGCTTATGATAAATGTAAATTAAGGAATTTTTTCTTTTTTTTAATAAAAAATTATTTTGTTACAAATTTATGTTTATGTTTATGTGTTCGATTTTTTGACATATCTTTATGTTATTTGACCTCAGGAGTTCAAAAATGACATTTTTAAAAAATTTTATTCCGTATGTGTGTGTAAACATCACATTTTCATAAATATCTCGAAATCATAAAGAGCTTTTGGGTTAAATTTTTTTTAAATTGTAGATCTCACCTGCGGACATAAAGTGAGAGTACTTTCTGATATATTAATAAAGTTTAACTAATTTTTTTTTATTTTTAATTTTGCAAAAAAACGTTTTTTGTCCATAACTTTAAAAAAATGTTAGGACACCTATAAATGTTTTTCCATAATTTTGTAGAGTTTTTTTAGACGCATCTTTTGAGCCCTAATTAAACATTTTTCGTCCATATTAACCGTAGTTATTAAACTTTTAAAAGTCAAAAATTCTGGAAAATAAGACTTTTTTGAAAATTTTGTTGAAAAACGTAAAAGTAACTTTAAAATTATCGTTATCAACTTGCAGAGCATTAAAAAACGCTTCGATTGACCTATTTTTGAACCTAGTTCGATAATAAATTTCGAAATTATTGGTATTTTAAAAACCAAACATTGTGAAAAATGACATTTTCTGAACTTTTTTGTTTGAAAATTTTTATTTAACTAATTAATTATTGTAACTATCTTGTAGGGTATTTAAAAATACATTGACTGACTCAAAATTTAATCACTTTTAACATATTTATAAAAAGTTATTCAAATAGTTCTATTATTTTTATCTCCATGAGGAAGAAAAGTGTTCATGAAATAAGCACCAAAATTATAAAAAAAAATATACAACTTGGCAGCGGTTTTTAATAATGTTGTAATATTTAAACATTTCTTTTTATTTTAAAATTTTAAGTAGAATTTGAGTTTTGGAAATTTTAATTCAATTGTCGTGCCAATTTCAAATTATCTGTTTGACTCAATTGAATGTTTGAAGAATAGTTATATATGTATCCTAATTTTCGAAGTTTAATAAAATGCTGAGATTGTTTTTATTGTTTTATACGTTATAACTTTGCTTCTTAGACATTGTGTATATTTTGATTATTTATTTCGTGAAAATATTTTTTTTAATTTGTCAGCTATAATTTTCAGAGAACGAGAAATAATAAGAAATATATATGTTTTATTTAAATTATATAAAAGTGAATGAAATATTTTAATTGTCGATACAGGCATTTCTTTCAATGTTTACTTCCTACTGACCTACTATGTGTTTCAAAAATGTTTGACCGTGGAGAAAAATTGATATTACTCAGTAGAAAAAAATCTCTATAAAACAAGACAAAATGCACGAAATAGATAATTTTATTGTTCATATAATTTCCATTCATAACATATGACTAAAAATTTTTTTGCAAACATATGAATAAAAAAAGCGTGAAAAACAAAGACTTTTGAGTGATTTTTACTAAATAACACTTTGACTCTATAAATTTCATAGAAAAAATGGTTGGAGAAATCTGAAAAAATTCATCAACATTCCTTAATATCTACTTTCAACATATTTACCAATTGTTTTTTAAAAAATTTTAAACAATTGTCTACATATTTATTCTTAAGGAGAAGTGCAATTTTGGCTTGTAATTGTGATAGAAAATTCAAACAAAATTTAAAATTTTTTAAATAAATTTTTATTCTAAATTTATTAAAAGAATTATTGTACAATTGTAAATTTCTTTTATATTAACAATTCTTTTTTTCAGAATTTTTTTTTACTTTGGATACAAAGAGGGCAATAAGTTTCAATAACACCCTTGAACTTCTGGAAGGATTGCTATTCAGCCTAGCCTTTTTTTTTGCATGGCACCTGAAAATAGGAAAAATGACATAGCCATAAACAAGACAGTTCTACCTGAGTATATAATAATTGAGCATGAAAAGCATTATAGCGTGGATCTAAAGAAATTAGACTTTGCAAAAATTTCAATTTGAAATCCTTGAAAATCCAAATTTCTGTTATACCTTTCGACGATAACTCTGCAGAATTATTTAAAAAAGAATTCAATTTAAAAAAATTGAATTATTTACCCCTTTGCGGCATGCATAACATTATAACATTAATTTAAAAATCACAAATGCTTATGAGGGTTTTTAGGGTCGCTGATTACGAATCTGAAGTCCGTTTTCCAAAATTCAAGATGGCGGATCCAATATGGCGGACAAATTTTTTTAGAATTGATAAAAATCGCTTAAAAATCATTACTCGGGGGTTTTCGGGGTCGCTGTTCACGAATCTGAAGTCCGTTTTCCAAAATTCAAGATGGCGGATCCAATATGGCGGACGAATTTTTTTAGAATTGATCGAAATTACTTAAAAATAGTTACTTGGGGGTTTTCGGGGTCGCTGATTACGAATCTGAAGACCGTTTTCCAAAATTCAAAATGGCGGATCCAATATGGCGGACGAAATTTTTTAGAATTGATCGAAATTACTTAAAAATAGTTACTTAGAAGTTTTCGGGGTCGCTGATTACGAATCTGAAGACCGTTTTCCAAAATTCAAAATGGCGGATCCAATATGGCGGACGAATTTTTTTTAGAATTGATCGAAATTACTTAAAAATAGTTACTTGGGGGTTTTCGGGGTCGCTGATTACGAATCTGAAGACCGTTTTCCAAAATTCAAAATGGCGGATCCAATATGGCGGACGAAATTTTTTAGAGTTGATCGAAATTACTTAACCCTTTAACGTCCAAAATTTTTTTTTCGATCAAAATTCATGAAACTTGGTACCTAGGGGTTTTCGGGGTCCCTGATTACGAATCTGATGTCAGATTTCAAAAATTCAAAATGGCGGATCCAATATGGCGGACCGGAATTTTAAAATTTGGTGAATTTTTATGAAACTTGGTATGTAGGGGTTTTTGTGGTAGCTGATTATAAATCCAATGTAGCTTGGAACTAGTGGCTTACTAAGTCCACGTCGTTAGTTCTGGGTCACGCAAAGTGTAAGTTGGTTTCGTATTTAAAAATTATTAAAGACCTAACACAGTTTCTAAAATTTATCCATTATCTTTAAATGCGACATTTTGAATATTGAAAATATGACATCTAATTCGTAATCAGTGACATCGAAAACCCCTAGATTCAAAGCTCCATATAAATTCATGAATTTAAAATTCTCGGTCCGTCATATTGGATTTGCCGTTTTTAATTTTCAAAATCCTACATCAGATTTGTAATCAGCGACCTCGAAAACCCCTAGATACGAAGTTCCATGAAAATCCATCTAATTTTAAATTTTCGTCCGCCGTATTGGATCCGCCATTTTGAATTTTAAAAATCTGACATTAGATTCATAATCAGCGATTTCGAAAACCTCTACATACCAAGTTTCATAAAAATCCATCAAATTTTAAATTTTTCTATCCGCCATATTGGATTTACCATTTTGAAATTTCAAAATCCGACATCAGATTCGCAATCAGCGACCTCGAAAACGCCTAGATACCAAGTTCCATGAAAATTCATCAAATTTTGAATTTTCGTCCGCCATATTGGATCCGTCATTTTTAATTTTCAAAATCTGACATCAGATTCGTAATCAGCGACCTCGAAAACCCCTAAATACCAAGTTCCATGAAAATCCATCGAATTTAATATTTTCGTCCGCCATATTGGATCCGCCATTTTGAATTTTTTAAATTTGACATCAGATTCGTAATCAGCGACCTCGAAAACCCCTACATACCAAGTTTCATGAAAATCCATCAAATTTTAAACTTTTCGGTACGCCATATTGGATCCGCCATTTTGAATTTTCAAAATCTGACATTAGATTCGTAATCAGCGACCCCGAAAATCTCTAGATATCATTTTGTTATTAAATATATTAACCCTATTTGAAGATAGGTTTTTTTATTCTTTATGGTACAGCATATGTACCGCTGGACGTTAAAGGGTTAAAAATAGTTACTTGGAAGTTTTCGGGGTCGCTGATTACGAATCTGAAGACCGTTTTCCAAAATTCAAAATGGCGGATCCAATATGGCGGACGAAATTTTTTAGAATTGATCGAAATCGCTTGAAAGGCGTTACTCAGGGGTTTTCGGGGTCGCTGATTACGAATCTGAAATTACTTTCAATAAATAAACGTTAAATTATTGAATAATTGTACCGTCGGCATTTTCGTTACCCGATGTACACCGCGGGGAGGTTGCACGATCGGGATTTGTACATCGTTTAGCCCTGAAAAGGGCAGTTTGGTAAATACTGTTTAAAACTTTATAATAATCAAATTGAGCTGTTTATTTACTAATAAAATTAACTAATTAATTAAAATTAGCAGATTTTAATTGCTATTATAAAGTTTTGATGTCTCTTGCTTTAAACAAGTAAATTTTTTCCAGCAGTGGTAAGCAGCGAAGCAATTTCTTGTGGGAAACAGGCAGAGTGGTACATTGCAAGCTTTACACATCCATGATGTTCGCTTTTGGTCGGCTTTAGTACTGCAATGAGCGCAGCGTCTAGGTGAAGCGATAATTTTAGGCATATGAGCTGATTGACTTTTTCTTTTTTCCTCTGACACTTTTGGTTTGTAAGAAGAGATTGTACTTAATTTAAGTTTCTTCCCAGTTGAACTTGGTAGTTTGTGTCCTACCAATTCATCTACTAAACGTAGCGTAAAAAGGACAAGTTATAATTCAGCATTATTTGACTGACCGCATACCTACGATTATGGTAACAAACAATAAACAAAATACTATCCATAGTTTGACGAAACAAATGACAAGCGCAAAAAAGACAAGTTATAAATCAGCAATATTTGACTGAACTCATATTTATGTTGATTATAACAAACAATAAACAAAACACTGTTGAGAGTTCAAATAAACTAAAATACTAACTGGACTAAAGCAAATGAATTTTACTGAAAGCGAATTGCTTTGCTGCTTACCACTGCTGAAAATAAAATTTAATTGTTCAAAGCAAGACACATCAAAACTTTATAATAGCAATTAAAATCCTCTGATTTTAATTAATTAGTTAATTTTATTAGGAAATAAACAGCTCAATTTGATTATTATAAAGTTTTGAACAGTATTTACCAAACTGCCCTTTTCAGGGCTAAACGATCTACAAATCCCGATCGTGCAACCTCCCCGCGGTGTACATCAGGTAACGCAAATGCCGACGGTACAATTATTTAATAATTTAACGTTTATTTATTGAAAGTAATTTTAGATTCATAATCAGCGACCCCGAAAACCCCCGAGTAACGACTTTTAAGCGATTTCGATCAATTCTAAAAAAATTTGTCCGCCATACTGGATCCGCCATCTTGAATATCGGAAAACGGACTTTAGATTCGTAATCAGCGACCCTAAAAACCCCCAAGTAAAGACTTTCAATCAATTTCGATTGAATTTAAAAAAAAAAAATTTTTTGTTCTTTAATTTATTTATTTATAGTAGTTTATAATTTCACGTAACCTCATTCGCTATTAATTTTTCGACATTTAAAAATGTTTTGATTATTAATTAACAAAGATTTTTGGATTTTACTTGAAAAAGACTGTATATAAACAGATATTTTCACAATATAAAAGGTGGTAATCTGGGTTACCACTATGCTGCAATGGTTAAAAAAAATTTATTTCCATATTTATTTAAAGGATTTTGAATGATTGGAATTTTTTTTAAATTTAATTATAAACTCTGGATTTAAGAAAAAAAAATCTTGTCTCTTTTTTTAAAATAAATTTTAAAAGAAGTTACTTTAGGAACGGATCATAGCTAAAATTGAGTAAAATGGAAGATGGAAATGATGAAAGTAATCTGAAAGATTCACAATGAAAATGTTTTTGTAATATAAAATAAAAATTATATTACTAGGTTGTCTTTAATTATTGTGAGTCATTAAACTTATAAGAGGTTCGGAATTAAGACCTTTTTTAAAATTTCCATTTCTAAAAGAAAATAGTAAAGTAGTGTGGGATGAAAAATCCCGAAAAAAATACCATCTGAGTTTTATACATACAACAGTTATTAAATCGATCTGTAATCCATTTAGGATGTAAATTAAGAAAATTATTTTTTTTAGTTTTTTCAAGTATTGTGACAAGAAAGTACATATTTTCTGCATAAAAATGTAACTTATTTCATTTGTTTTTCTAAGTTTGAAAAATAACTTTAAGCAAACTTTACGATAATTATTTTTGAATCAGTTCTATGATGAAAATTTTTAAATATATCAATAATGTAATGTCTTTTAGAATAATTGAATTTTGTAAAATTTAGTTAAACATGATTATAATTTTTTTTGAAAATATGTTTGATATATTTTGTATTTATCCTATAGTTTTTTTATTATTTATTACATTGAAAGTTATTTTGATAAAAAATAGAAAACGTTAGTAGGTTGATTTATTCTTTATTATTGTTTTAGTTGCATAGTTATTTTAGTTTTTTTGTAATCGAAATAATTTGTTCTTGCTTAGTTTGAGAAAAAAATAATCAATCTAATTTTTAAATAACAGTAAAGAATATTAGAGTGGATTTCTTTTGCTGTAATTGAGTCATTGGAGAATTTTGTTAATATTAGAAGTTTAGTGTTACAAAGTATTTTGTATAGGTATTATAAAAAACATTTGATTTTCTTCCCAATAGCTTTTGAAATTCATACATATGATCATTATTTATTTAGCATTGCTCCTTCAGTGACAACAATACTTAAATCATGAGTAGTCGAATTAACAGTTTCTCCTTTGTTAGACATTGTTCTTTTATTTTATAAAATTTACTTATATCAAGGAATTATAATTTTAAAAATAGTAATATTACATTAGAATTTTAACATCAAGTTTTATACATTTAATTATAAATTTTATAATTTCCTTTTATCCAATGTTACCAAATTTTGCCTCTTATAGAAAATAACAACAAATTTACAATTGTCTCCTTATTCAAAACTTTCTCCTTTAGAAGGCGAAAAAAAGCGTTTTTTCAGGAATTTTTTTAAAAGGGAAGGAAATGATTCCGGTAAACGAAATTTTTTGATGATATTCTACTGTATTTGAGCTTCAAAAACCAACTTTTATTTTTAAAAAATATTTAAATTCTTCTTAGTAACAACGATTTTTGTGGAGCGCTGCAGTCTGTATTTTTAAATCGGTGCCAGTGATGGAGGTCGTACGATGCATCTGAATCAATCAAACCATTTTCGAAGTTTGAAAAAAAGTTCACTTTTTAAAGAAAAAATTCACTTTAAGGTGCAAAAAAAATAGTTTAAATAATACTTTTGTCTAACTATTTTAGTACAAATAGAAGATAATTTATTTGTAAGAAAATAAAAATTGTAATTAAAAAAATCACTAGAAGATAATTTAATACTGAAGCAAAAACACTTTGACTTTTTTCAATCGGACAAAAATTCTTTTTGCTATCACCGGCACCGTTTTCTATGACGTGTGAAAATGAAAATACGAGAAAAAGCGATTTAAAGTTTTAGGTCCAAAAAATACAATTTTTAGGATACTTACACTAATTAAATTTTAATCAGCTATTCCTGGCCCATATAGTAGTTCTTCCTCTTTCTCGAAGAACTCATTTTGTCGAAGATTTTCTTCTCGTCGAGCTGTCCGAGCCTCCTTGTTTGAAAATGACGAGCGCCGGTTTTCCCTCGTTATTCGATTCGCATCGATATTATCGGCAAAATTTTTGCATTGCTGCCCGATAACAATATCGAGCATCTACATAGTGGTCAGCACAGATGCATAGGCCTCGTTAAAAATGCCTGCAGCCAAATTTTCCGCTATTTCATCGATTTTAGAGCCAGAATTGACGTATTTTGGGTTTAAGCGCCACACAAGCGAATTGAACGCTTCGTTCGAATTTTGAGTGTGTGTATACACCTTTTCAGGTGATACAAGGTTAGGTAAACAATAGAACGCATGAAAGGGCGGAGCGCGCGCGTTGGGGCCAACCGACACGGTGGTCTTCAAGCACTTTTAGGTTTACCTAAAATGAGTCAAAATTGTGCTAACGCAGTTTTATCTGGAATCGTCCCAAGATTCCAAATTTTCATTTCCAAAAATCGTAGCTGATTCTTTTTTCGAAAAAAACATATATAGAGTAATGTCACCTTGAGTGGACCGCCTACGCTTTTTTTCTAAAAAATTCTTTATGAAAGCAAATTAATCGGAGGTTTCTATTCCAAGCTTTAGTTTAAATCCCTAGATAAGTGTTTATACTATAATAGCTTTGATTTTTTTATTGGAAAAAACAATTGACTTTTAAAAAAAGCTAATTTTTAAGGAATGAAAAAAGTGTAACCTTGAGTGGACCACTCCTAAAAAATTGTAAAAGTTATTCTAAATTCTTTAATGTATTTAATATTTCTGATATATTGAAACAAAATTTATGCTTATGCAGCTTCAGACCATGTATGTGTCGCAATGTTTACAAGTGAAACCATTTTTAATAATTTTGTCACATATCACATCAATATCACAAAAAAATTAATAAAGAACATAAATCATAGTTTCAAACTAATTTATTGTCAATTTATATCTAAAAAATGTTAAACTGACATTAAAAATGGAAAAACAGGCAGTCCACTCATGGTGACAAACAACTTTTTATGGCAGCCATCACAATTTTTTTTAGTCACAAATAGATTAACATTTATACGCTGCAGAAAGTTCTAAAAAGTTAATTGTAAAAATATCCCATGTGATGCTTGCAAGTGATTTTTGAAAATGTTTTAAAACTCATTTCACACATCAGGCCCATTTCGGGACTTTTTGGAAACTCTCCTCTATATTATAAGGTATAAATAAATTTGAAAAAAAAATTTCAAAATCCGGCCAAAAGTTAAAAACAATTAATTTGTTTATAAAAAAAATTTTTGTTTACATTTCTTAAAACTCGAAAGAAAACTAAAACTTTCATTTTTTGACAACTTTTTCCTAAACTCAATTTTTTCGGAATTATAAGCTACTGAATATAAGTCTACAATTATAATATAAGTAATTATAATATAAGTCTACAAGTCAAAAATTTCGAAAATTCATAACTCGAAAATTTGTAGGGGAGAGTCTCCAGTTGTGAGACGGGTTTCATTTTTGACCCGTAAATTGTAAACGGGTAAACGAAATTGTTAATAAAATACACCGTTCGAAAGGTAACAGAAATACGCAACTTTCATTGAAAGAAAATGTAGTGCTTCGATGAACTCAAAAAATTTTACGATACATTTTCCGAGTACATCGCTTTTGTCAAAAAAAAAATGTCTCCAGTTGTGAGACACTCATTAAAAATTGATAAAATTTAATAAGTTTGACATAAAACGTTATGTTTAGTAGAAATAATTAAATATATTAATAATATATATTATTATATACTAAATAATAATATTTATTCGCCAAAATATGACTATCAAATAAACACAATTTAATAGCTTGAACAAGAGCATTAAAATTGATTTCTTCTGAATCAATTGACTTTTTTCCACTTGACATGCCCAAAAATACTAGAAAAAAAATCAAAACAACATTTAAATAGTATGCCTGCAAAGTCGTATTTTTTATGCTGCCCAGATGGGTGTTGACACCGTCTCACAACTGGTGATATGCTGTGTCTCACACCCAGAAATTGGTGCTATTTTGAAAAAGGAAAATTAAATTATTTTCAACCGTGGATTGGAACAATGCAATATTGCATCACAAAATATAAGGAAAACACTAAAAGAAAATGCATTACATTTACCTTTTCCAATTAATTAACTTGGAAAAAAAGTACTTTGTATTTATTGAAAAAACGCTTTTTAGTCGATTATCACACACAGTGTTGGTATTTAACAAAAACAGTTTATATATCCGCTTCGGCGTACACGAAAAAGTTGGCTCATATAAAAAGAAATGTTTTTATATAAACCAATCGGCTTTTTAATATTGCATGTTAAAAAAAATTGACTGTCTCACAACTGGAGACTCTCCCCTACAATTAAACAAAAATAAAAAAATACGAATCTAATTTGTTTCGATACAGAATAGAAAAAAATTATTTTTTGGCCGATTTTAAGAGATGGACTTAAATCTCACGTGGAATTGCCCATATATATGTTTTTTTCGAAAAAAGAATCAGCTACGATTTTTGGAAATGAAAATTTGGAATCTTGGGACGATTCCAGATAAAACTGCGTTAGCACAATTTTGACTCTTTTTAGGTAAACCTAAAAGTGCTTGAAGACTACCGTGGCCGAGCATTCACACGTGCTCAACGATCGGTCACAAAATCTGTTCTACCTTCGAAAATATGGCAAATGGGCCTCTAAGATTTTAAAGACATATTCTTGGATAGTTTTGCAATAGATTTAAGACAAAATAAAAAAGTCGATTTTTTAAAGCCTATAAAGGAGACTACTGCCTTATTCTAGTTTTATCCTTTTTTTAAATATTATTGTTTTTATTCATGCCTATTTATAGAAACAAGCAAATTATTTACAAGTAATTTTACCTATATTGTTAATTTTTGATACGATGATTGTTTCCTGACAAACGATATTTAATCAAATTTACCCATATAACACTCACATCATTTAAAATCTATAAAATTTTACCCAAAAAAATAACCTTCTACTTCTGTTATAGTAAACATTTATAAAGCATGCATATCTTGTATTTATAAGTATTTATTTACATTTACTATGTGTGTTACTTAAAATTTAATAAATCTAAATGTATCCCTTATAGTATTCATAAAATTCTATTTAAGTTCTATATCCCATTTAATCAAATACTAAGTATAATAAGCTATAATGTATTTTTTCCTTGTACTATGTTATTATGTACTGTATGTTATATGCACCCATGTTTTAAATTAAATGATTTACCCGTGTTTATTATATAGTTCGTTTATGATATTTAAAAGCCAAACTTCTATCATTTCTAAAATTTCTTGATTTAATCTTTTTCCAGTTGACAGAATCTTATTTATGATAAATTCTTCTATCTCAGCATAAGTATTTGTTGACATGATTACATCTGCATTTGACACTTGAACACTAAATTGTTCTTCTTTACTTCCTTTTTTATTCTTGATGCTTAATTTTTCTTGAGTTATAGATTTAATTTTAGCAGGGGGTTTTCCTTTTCTTAGTTTTGGAAATTTGGAATTCGAAATATAATTTTCTTGTTGTAAAACTTCGTTAATAGGAAAAGCTTGGTTGTTTAATTCGACTTTTTCCTTTAACTCCATTGTAAAGTTGATTCTACCCGGATTAGGATTTTGTAAAGTGTCTTCCTTATTTTCTTCACCATCTTCAAACATTTCATTGTTCCAAAATTTTATTATTTCCTTTTCTGGAAGTTCTTTACTGATGCTGATATCTTCCTCGTCATTGGAACTGTCTATAATAGGATTCATATGTATACACCGCTATTTGTTCTTCTTCCAAAGACTTTTCTTTACTGTGAATGGTTTTTTGTCGCTGGATTCTTTACTTTCAATTGTAGGTTGTAGTTCACTTTTAAAAGGTGAGATGTTATGATCCCATTGTTCTTTATCCTTTACAAGGTTCATGTTTGTTAGCGAATCCCTGAATATAACTGGTGGTATTACGAAATCTTTATCGCGTTCTCTATTAAATTTACTTCGTTTATAAAATAATCTCTTCTATAATAATCATTGTTGAAAGATGGTTCCTGTCGATTATATAATCTTCTGTAAATTTCTTGTTGTTTGTTGTATCTTCTTTCTCTTTCACTGAGATGATAACTTCGGTCATCGTTGGTATATGAATTCTTTCTGGAATTAGTGTTATAATCTTGAAAATACTGATTTCTGTTGTTAAAATTTTCTCTTTCATAGCCCTGTGATGTCATGTCCGTATTTTGACCAATTTTCAATAAATAAATTAAAATCACTTAGAGGGGGATCATAAACCAATCCTGAAATAAAATGGACCGTATGACAAACTATTTTAAGAAAAATAAAATTACATTGACATGAGACAATATTAACATTATAGTGTTTACTATTGAAGGCTACACAAAGACCGCCCTTGGCTCTACCATGGGCAAAATCTCTAACCGCTGGAGAATTACAGACCTGGAAGCCGGCGTTTTGAAAAACATTGATTATGTCCTGCTCCACCCAAGTCTCAGAAATGCACAGAATATCACTATCCCTGACCTCACTTTCCAAGTCAGAAAAATTCTTGAATCCTTGGATATTCCAAAAAATTAGTCTGCCACAGGAGTGGTGATTAAATAATTAAGGTGGCTGGGATGTAGAAGCGATTGCTGGGTATGGGATTGCTCGTTGCTATTCAGCTTGTGCGAAATACAGTTTTTTAGAGGAACCAGATCGAAGAGATTTGTCCGAAGAAGTTGAAGGATTGGGGCTTCTAATGTTCAGAAATTTATCAAGGTTCGCATTATATTTATTATTTTTCTTCGTTGAGCCAAGAGGGCGACCTACAGGCTTTGGGACAAAAGCTTGATGAGTTTGAGGGGCTTGAGGTGTCGAAAAACCATTCGAAGAAGCATCCAGATTTTGGTGCAGATTCTCCGCGTGTAATGTGCTAGAACCCTTCTTAGATAAAGGTTCATTTGCTTCCTCGGCGCTAATAGGTTAATCATTGACAACAATTGAATTCCTCTTCAAAGAAGCTTTGATGCCAATTGCACGAAGTTTGCCAATCAGTATCAGGTATTTTTTACGTAATATTCTCTCCTCTTTGGAGAGATCATTAGAAATTCTTAAATTCCTCTCGTTAATATCTTTGACTTTTAAAAAAAGTAATTTTACCCATCTGGTACCAATAAATTTTATCAGAACAGTAGAATTAACACTGAGTAATCGTTACCAAAATGCACGGAGAAACGAGAAAAAAGTCGAGCAGAACGAGAGAGGACAAAATTGCAGCACTGCACAAAACACAGAGCAAGTTCACAAAACACGAATGTATGGGATGCTTTCGACTATCAGCATTACAGTTTCAGCAGCTCCCCTTACACATTTCCTTTGATGTACACTCCAGTCTTTTCTCCTTTGACGTAATTATTGATTATATTGAATAATAATCATTGTTATTCAAATTTTGTAAAGAAATATTATTGTTAATTATTATGTTTCGTATTGAGTCACATTTTTTCTGAACGGATATATACTCAGGAAAATTAAAAATATTAGTTTTTTATATTCCATAAATAATTCAAAGACTTTTTATTATGTTATATCGAAAAATAATTACTTTTTAAAATTTTAGGTGATTTTTTTAAAAATTTTATAACTGAGAGATAAATTATTTGAAAAAAAACAAAATCTACATGAATAATTTAAAGTGATAATTCACCAAAGATGACCTTTATTAAATCATACAATTTGCACTCATTTATTAAATATCAAACTATTCCTTTAATTAAACTATTGTAGTTAAACCTTTTTCCTCACAAGTGGTTTAAAGATCCACTAGTTAGTATATACACAGAAAACAAAACTGTAAGCCTTTAGCGAAGATAGTTGTCAAGCGTAAAGTTGTAAAAGTATAGGTTGCGAGCGTATTCTAGGTATATATGTATAAGCGAAATGAACCTGCGTGTTCACAACAATGTATATCTGCGTGTGTATATGTGTTTCCAGTCACTTCTCCTCTCCCAGCACTCCTGTTACGAGATTTAACGAAAATGCCCGTAATTTGTCGACTTTTTTTTCTTTATTCCTTTTCTCTCATTCCTTTTCTCCTTATTCCGAATTTTTAGTATAAACTTTTTTAATATAAAAAGCTACACGGAAAAAATAAGTTCAGCAGATTTTACGAAACTAATTTCGCACTAGCGGATATTTAAGATTCCTAGACGAAGTTTTTCAAAAACCCAGAAACTTTCACTATTTTAAGCAGAACAATTGTCGAGAAACTGCAACCAGTGTTGTAATTTATAAAACAAGCTTGAATGTAGAAATGTTTCGTATTTTCTGGTGAACATTTTATCAGAAAATGGTAAAAATGTTTCGTGCAATCTAAAAACGCGTGGTTTGAGTTTCCACTTCGCTGTCTATCGTGAATTCTCGAACACAAAGTTTCGTAAAATTCTATACGGGGTGTACCAAAAGTCGCGTTATAAATAGATATGTTGAAGCTTGTCTCGTCGCGTAGGTATTAACTTGTCTGCTGTATATAGATATAATATGTGGAAGGAAAAAGAGAACTGCTTTACCTGCCGGTAACATTTGGATAATTGTTTTCTTTTACGTATTTCACATTTCATTGTTCCAAATTCGTAACATTTTTTATGTGCTTTTGTAATCCAAACTTTTAATTATTATTAATTTCTTTTAATTTACAGTCCAATAAATTTTATAGTTTATCATAATATTTACCGATGACAATATATATATTAATTTCTCAAGTTTTAACTGTTATTACTTCAAATTTTAGACAATTTAATATAAACATTTTTTGAGTTTGAATTTAATTTTGAAAATTTTTTGTCAATTTATTTATAATTTAAAATTAAGAATAAAATTACTTTCTAAAAATTGAAAAATTTTATAGAGATTTTATAACTAATTATAATCAAAAAATGTTATTTTAAAAACCATAAAATATTTTGTATAACTTTTAAAAAAATTATTTTTTTAAAAATTAATATTCAGTATATTGACATTTCTCACAAGCGCAGTTTTAATCTCCTCAGTTAGTATATAAAGAAACTCAATTCTTTCATCTACAAGTGCGAGTTATATTGTATGTGCGTTGCGTCAGAATTCGTTTATATGTATGCGTATTTCCGTTAAGTTAGTGTCAGAATAAAATAAGCCAATCCAAGCGAACCATTGCGTTGTAGAGTGCAGTCACATGTGTCGAACCAATCATCTATCTCCTATAGAAGACGAGAAAAAATGGTCTTGAGAGCTCATTGGTACATTAAGAAATTCTTTTTTCTGCTTTATTCGTTTTTTTCTCCGTGAATATTTTTTTCCGTGGCGCATGCGCTTCAGGCTAAACATTTTACAAAACTCTTGAATTAGAACGTCCAACCGATCATTTGTGAATTCCATAGAATTTTTTTTGAGTTTTCGAGAAACGCAGTCATCATATATTACTATTGATTCTGTTTTATCTTATACTAAACTCCTCTCCGTATCCGCTATTCCAAAATTAGTTTCGTAAAATGTACTAAATTAATTTTTTCCGTGTACATTTCAAATAATATAAGAATTATATGAATCTTTAGGATAATATTTATTCAGTTTTTCTGCAAAAATTTAATATAATATTTTCAAACATCAGTAATTCTATTTACGTCTTTTCTAAAATAATTATCAGTCTTTCCAATGGGATTCCAAATAGAATTTTAATATTAACCACTTTGACCTGTTCAAAACATAAGCTTTTTCAAAAAATTTTATTCAAAAATAGAATTTTTTTAGGAACATTAAATTACAGTAGGGTATTGTACTACTCTTGAACTACAAAAATATATATATAAATTTCTTTTTTTTTAAATTGTCGGTTTGACAGATGATATGTTAAAGTGCTTTAAAAACACAGGCACACAAAAAAAAAAAGTGTCGTGGCCGAGACACTACAGTAGTATATTCCCATGTATTTTTGGCCGCTGAATCCGAATCTGAAGTCCGAATGCTCAAATTGGTTCTTTTTTTTGAGTTATACTCAAAAAACGACTCAAAACACGAATTTGAACCAAAAAAATTAAAAAATTTTTTTGTGACATGACAATAGCATATTTCCATGTATTTTTTCCCGCTGAATCCGGATTCGAAGTCAGAATTGACAGATGTGCTCAAAATTATGAGCTAAACTCAGAAAACGACTCAAAAAACCGAATTAAAATGACGAAAATGAAAAATTTTTTCTGTGACATTGCAAAAGTATATTCCTATGTATTTTTGCATGCTGAATCCGAATTCGAAGTCAAAATTGACAGATTTGCTCAAAATTTTAAGATAAACTTAAAAAACCACTCAAAAAAAGACTAAAAAAACCGAATTAAGATGAAAAAATTTTTTATGACACTACACTACTATATTCCCATGTACTTTTTCCCGCTGAATCCGAATTTGCAGTCAGAATTGACAGATTTGCTCAATATTTTGAGATAAGCTCAAAGAACTGATAAAAAAAGCGATTTAAAATAAAGAAATGGAAATTTTTTGCTATGACACTACATTACAGTATTTCCATATCGGATCTCGCATTTAAAGTCAGAATTGACAGATTTATGACTGATTTGCTCAAAATTTTGAGATGAACTCAAAAAACTGATAAAAATGCCATTTAATATGAATAAAGGAAATTTTTTGCTATGACACTACACTAGTGTATTCCCATGTATTTTTTCACTGTGATTCCAAAGTCAGAATTTTCAAAGTGGCTCAAAATTTTGGATTTCATTAAAAGTGCTCAAAAACATACATGCTTGTACCTGTAACCAGGGTTTGAGTTCTAAAAAATTTTATGTCATTCTGATAATTCTAACTTCGAATTTGTATTCAGCGTATATAAAATTCATGAGAATACACTACCGAATACCAGAAAAATGAACTCTTTTGCATTAAATTAAATTTTGAGCATTTTTGGATTTAATTTAAAATTTTGAGCCAATTTAATAATTATAACTTTGAATTTGGAAGCAGATGTAAAAACATGTGAATATACTAATGTAGTGTACTAGCAAGAAAAGTAGAGTTTCTTGACTTTAATTTTTGTAACTTAACAGATTTTCTTGTGTGTCTCAAAATTTTGAGCCATTAGAATAATTCTGACTTCAAATGCGAGATCCGAGTGTAAAAATATATGGAAATACTGTAATGTAGTGTCATAGCAAAAAATTGCCATTTCTTTATTTTAAATCGCTTTTTTTATCAGTTCTTTGAGCTTATCTCAAAATTTTGAACAAATCTGTCAATTCTGACTGCGAATACGGATTCAGCGGGAAAAAGTACATGGGAATATAGTAGTGTAGTGTCATAAAAAATTTTTTCATCTTAATTCGGATTTTTGAGTCTTTTTTTGAGTGGTTTTTTGAGTTTATCTCAAAATTTTGAGCAAATCTGTCAATTTTGACTTCGAATTCGGATTCAGCATGAAAAAATACATAGGAATATACTTTTGCAGTGTCACAGAAAAAGTTTTTCATTTTCGTCATTTTAATTCGGTTTTTTGAGTCGTTTTTTGAGTTTAGCTCAAAATTTTGAGCACATCTGTCAATTCTGACTTCGAATCCGGATTCAGCGGGAAAAAATACATGGAAATATGCTATTGTCATGTCACAAAAAAATTTTTTAATTTTTTTGGTTCAAATTCGTGTTTTGAGTCGTTTTTTGAGTATAACTCAAAAAAAGAACCAATTTGAGCATTCGGACTTCAGATTCGGATTTAGCGGCCAAAAATACATGGGAATATACTACTGTAGTGTCTCGGCCACGACACTTTTTTTTTTGTGTGCCTGTGAAATGTATCGACATACGGTGGACACTATAACTTGATCCAGAATTAAGCTAGACCAAAAAGTAAAGATGCTTTAGTTTCTGTAGCTCAAAATCTAGCGAAATACGTATTCATTTAAAAAAAAATTATTTTTTGCAAAATGGCATCGATTTGAAGAAAAAGTCCGTATTTTTGCATAAATTTCATTATTTAAAGTTGTCTAGAAAATTTAAATATTAATATTTTGAAAAATCCGTACGTATTTCGCTAGATAATTATATCACATACAAAATAAAAAAAGAACTAAGAGGATCGATTGAAATTTGTGGCAGCTAGAGTGTCCACCGATTTTTAAAATACAGTTTTGAGAAAAACGAGTTTTAAGTTTTCATTACAATGTAAACGTTAGCGCGCGACCCTGCTTGAACAGTTCGAAAATTGTCTTTTTACTTGAGATATCGGTATATAACTAATGACATACCATTTTGGTGTCCATAAAGAGTATTTTAAGCAAAAAAAAATTTTTTTTCAATTTTTTGAAAATTTCAAAGTGGTGTAATCCCTTAAGGTTTTTGAAATATGCAAAATATATATTATATTATATACTTTAAGATATGCTTTACTTAAATTCAATAAACTTTATACCATTTTTGTGTAAAATTTTTTTGAAAAAACGTGCGTTTACACGAGTTTTCCTCCTTAAGAATGACTAAAGAACAAGTTTTCCTACATATAGCAAATTGTATACACGTGTAATATATTTAACTGCAGGTGAATTTAAAAAAAATGATTTATAAATTTAAAGTAAAAATTACACGTGTAATTGAATCGTGAATTTCGAAAAAGGCTCAACTCGGATTTTTGGCGGATTTCACATTTTTGCATTATTACATATCCATTTGTACGTTGTATCCATTTGACGTTTTCTGCTTAAAAAGAAAATTTCATCTAAAGTACTTTTAACAGAGAAAAGTAAATTAAAGTGTGTTTTCCTTTGACTTTTAAGTTTTTCGTGTCTCCTGTAAAATTTAAAAAAATCGATTTGAGCCCTTTCCGAAATTCACGATTCAATTATACGTGAATTTTTTAACAGGATTCTTAATGTCGATTCCATATTAGAGTATGTTTTGTGTTTTAGAAATTGTAGCTGTTTCAAATTCAACTGAATGTGGTGAAGATGCACCGAGTTTGCAGTAACGGGGAGATGATCAGTTCTACTGAAAAGCTAATATTTATAGGACTTTTCATTCTTTCATTAGCATTATGTGATACTGCTGGTATGTATATTATAAATTGCTTTCTTAAAATTTTCTGCCTGTTAGTATTTTATTAAATTTTAGTAATTTACGTAGAAAACCTCGACTGACGCGTCACTACACAACCTTCGTATATACTTGGCAATTGTGACTGACTCAATTCGGAAGCAGCCTGAACCTCTAGTGAGGAATCGGAATCCACTCTTGTTTTGTGGCTGTGGTTGCCACAACTTTTGTCCAATGAACGCACCTTTATTCCACTTCAATGCGCTACGCATATTGCAGAACAATGACCCTACCCTTACTTATTACTTCGTATATTACTTCGTTCGTGGCCTTAATTTGACGATGTTGAAAGTGTTACTTTGGCTGTTTTCGGCACTCGCCCCGAGTTAACTCTGGGTTAATGGTGATTGGCTGACCAACAGAATGTTTTTGATGATTGGATAATATTTAACTCGGAGTTAACCCTGGGAGAGTGCCAAAACAGCCTTTAAAGCACTCAAAGTGTACATCTTTGTTTTACTGACTGTCTACCGTCTATAATGCTAGCAATAATATTATCAAAGCATAAAAAGAAATAAAGATTGTAAAGCGGAAAAGAAAAAATGATGAGAATGTTGACGCCATTTGTAGTCAGAAAAGTGATTTAGATTATTCTGATAAGACCAACCTGAAAAACTCCATAACCCCTCAAAGTGACAGTGCCACCGGTGCGAACAGTGTTGTTGCAAGTTTTAAACAACCTAAAGTTATTGGAAAGATTAATGAAAATTAATAAAAAGTGGATAACCGTAAATATATCATTGCTATATTTAATAAATATCAATCTACGAGGTATTATTTTAGTACCAGTGAAACAACAAATAATAAATAATCGCATTGCATTAAAAAAGTTTTCAGTACTCTAAAAGCTTTAGGCCATAAATATAATTTGTCCTAGAATTCATTAAACAGAAATAATATGTTACATAAAACTCAGATAACTTAATTCCCATTTGACATAAAAATTATGTAATATCCCAGGTTAAAATCCCTGTACAGGATCCTTAAAGGATCCTCCCGGGATCCTGTGCAGGTCCTGTGCAGGATCCCGACCGGAACCCGTACACGTCCTGTACAGGATCCCGACCGGATCCCGTGCAGGAAATTGGAACAGGGTTCCTGTGCAGGTTCCGATGCAGGAACCTTAGCTATCAAAGGTTCCTGTAAAAGTTCCTGTACAGGAACACTTGCAGGATCATGTACAGGAAACTTTTTAATTTTTTTAATTTTTATATGTTAAGCAACATTTGACATACATAGACTTCATATTTCAATATGTTAGGCTCGTATAACAATGTTGGACAGAAAAATGTATTGCGCATTCGAGAAACTCATAGAAAACTACTGCGCAGGAGTTAAAAATATAAATAAATTAATTGAAGAAACTGTGTAGGATCCTTTACGGGTTCCTTACAGGATCCTTTATACTTAAGTACCTGCAGTTTACAAAACTGTAAAGGTTCCTGCACAGGAACCTTTACAAAGTTTCCTGTACATGATCCTGCAAGTGTTCCTGTACAGGAACCTTTACAGAAACCTTTGATAGCTAGGGTTCCTGCATCGGAACCTGCACAGGAACCTTGTCCCAATTTCCTGCACAGGATCCGGTCGGGATCCTGCACAGGACCTGCACAGGATCCCGAGAGGATCCTTTAAGGATCCTGTACGGGGATTTTAACCTGGGATAAATTTCTATTGGCATAAAAATCATTTAACATAAATTTCTTTTGACATAAAACTCATTTAACGTAAATTTCATTTGTTATAAAATACATTTGACATCAATTTCATTTGGCATAAATGTCATTTAACGTAATTCTCATTTGACATAAATAGCATTAGACATGAAATTAGCTTGACATAAATTTCATTTGACGTGAATATCATTTAACATAATTATTATTTAACGTAAAATTAAATTTTTATAAATTTCATTTAGCATAAATTCTATTTAGCATAATTCTCATTTGACATAAGATATACTTGACATAAATTTAATTTAGTATAAATCCCATTTAACATAATTTTCATTTGACATAAAGTTCACTTGATATCAATTTCATTTGATTCAGAATTCAATTCAGATGTCATAGATTTCATTTTACATAAAGATCATTTGACATAGAAATATAGGCGCGAATTTCAAAATTGGAGAATCACAATGTTGTTGATAATGTTACGTCTTAATGACAAAACATATTCCAAATAATTACTTATTTAATTGTCCGGCATCGGTGATTCAATACCTGATTTATTCACAGAGTCGAACTCTGATCTTAAGGGACAGGTTTTTAGAAAAGAAGAAACTATACGATTAAATTATACTTGTTCGTTTATTTTGAAATTTTCAGTCAAATGAATGGAGAGAAAGAATAGATCCAGGTGCGTTACTGGAACAAAATTACAATTCGCGAGGGAACTATATGAGAGGAGAGTATTTGTGAGTGGTTACAATGTTATACCTTATTTTTAACCTGGGATCGATGACCCAGGAAAAATAGATTTGTTGACGACAAAAGTGAAGGGAACCTCAGCGTAGTGTTTTCGGGCCAACCAACCTGTGGTCCGGAGTCCAGTCGTTGAAGCCCCTCGAGGTATAATTAATTACGATCCGAATCGTAATAAGGCACAGCGAAAGGCACGTTGTCGATGTTTCCACAAATATTAAAATAGGCAGGAACAATGATATGTATAATATACTCGTAGGACTTTGACTTGTTACTCGAAGAGGTTTCTTGTACTTGGCGAGTTCTGGATGACTTCTTAACTTGGTGTCGATTTCTGGACTGGCGATTTTGGCTCCTTTTATACTATTCCCTTGCGAAGGGAATTGACGTCACAGAAAGGGTAGTAAAAATTTTACGATCGTATACGATCATTATGCTAATCACATCCGCTAATCTTGATGCGGGCGCGCACTTTGATCAATATGGTTTAGATTCCATATGAACAAAGGATTCCGGTATTTAGACTTTTACGAAAATGTTTTAGATGTAATATAAATACGTCGCGATGACGTGACAATAATATCTAATTGGTTACTTTTAAAATTGGCGCCGATATTTTTATGTAAAATGGAATTTGTGTAAAATGATTTTTATGTCAAATGAGAATTTTGTTGAATGACTTTTATGACAAATGAGAATTGTGTGTAATGTCTTTTATGTCAAATAAAAATTATGTTAAATGGGATTTATACCAAATGAAATTTATGTCAAGTAAATTTTATGTCAAATGAGAATTATGTTAAATGGCATTTATGCTAAATGAAATTTATATAAATTTAATTTTACATTAAATAATAATTATGTTAAATAATATTCACGTCAAATGAAATTGATGTCAAGCTAATTTTATGTCTAATGATATTTATGTCAAATGAGAATTACGTTAAATGACATTTATGCCAAATGAAATTGATGTCAAATGAATTTTATAACAAATAAAATTTACGTTAAATGAGTTTTATGTCAAAAGAAATTTATGTTAAATGATTTGTATGTCAATAGAAATTTATGTTACATATCTTTTATGTCAAAGAGAATTAAGTTATCTGAGTTTTATGTAACATAATATTTCTGTTTAATGAATTCTATGATAAATGATATTTATGTTAAATGGTTTTTGTGTGCAATGAAATTTATGTCGAATAATGTGCATATTATATGAATTTTATGTTAAGTAGTTTTATATCAAATAACTATTTGGTCAAAAAAGATTTCGGGAATAAGCATGCGTCTCATTTCTTTATTAGTGTTGGACGAAACATCGGATATTTCCAGAATGGAACAGGTGTCCATCTGTGAGGAGAGTATCTAACGTAAAAAGAATTGAATTTCTTTTATTTTTATTTTCCTTGACTCGGAGTGATCGTTAATTTTCACTATTTATTATTATTTGATCTTGTTAAGAGTGTCTTTAATCAGTTTGATTAAAATTTTAAAAACCTAAGGGGACAATGTTATGGTGGAGCCTCAAATGTTTCGGAACAAATTTCATGTTTAAAGCAATGAATACGCAATGACGAGTCATGAGCATTGTTCGTGCATTGCACTGGGGACAGAGTTAACATCTGTGTCCAACATGCAATAGAAGCAAATTTGGAGTGTCGAAAATTCATTGGAATGGTAAAAGAAATTATCAATTTTGTGCGGGAGTCGACAAAACGAATTTCTTAAGGAGGTGACACCTTTGACCCGAAAAAAAATTGATTTCATTTTTTTTTGCTTAAATGATAGTTTATGAGGTGTAGAATAGAAATTATATCATGAGAAGTAATTTCGAAGTTACTTTATGTGGAAAAAATCGATATCTGTAAAAGGTTTCCAAGAGCGCTTCGAGTTATTTTTAGCGGTATTGGCTATTTTTTCTTTTATCGTAGCAGCTCAAGAATACTGAAGACAGCTTTAAATTGCTCTAAAGGATGGAAATATTAATCTAGAAAGTTAATTATATGGTGCTGGCATCGTAGATTAACAGTGGTTTCATTTTTCATGTTTTCACATTACATAAGTTTAAATGCGTTTTTCTCTAATGCTTTCGAGTACGTAGCGAATTTTATATTTTAATTAAAATATCCTACGTACTCGAAAGCTAAATCTATCACAGATTCAGAAAAACTTTTAATTTTTGTTTTTGATTAAACGGTCTAACCAGAATATTGCCCACCGATTTTCCCTGCATAGAAACGAGACCAACTTCGACGCTCTCTATAGGCAACAAATTGAAACTTATTTTAAGTATACACTACCGGTCCAAATTGAGAGACCACTCATTTTCAGGTGAGTGAAAAACATTTTAAAACACAAAATGTATGGGAACTAACATTTTTTCTTTTTATTTTTTGAAAGATGATAAAATTTCGAAAAGAACAAGATCTTTTAGAAGTTATTTGGCCAATATTTTATTCAGATATTTTTTAAAAATCGTCATTTTCAATGTTTTACAAAAATTTAAATAACTTCTAAAATAATGAACGCTTTTGCTTCCTCGTGAGGAAAAAAAACCTAAAATGAGTCAAAATTGTGCTAACGCAGTTTTATCTGTAACCGTCCCAAGATTCCAAACTTCATTTCTGAAAATCGTAGCTGATTCTTTTTTCGAAAAAAACATATATATGGGCAATTCCACGTGAGATTTAAGTCCATCTCTTAAAATCGGCCAAAAAATAATTTTTTTCTATTCTGTATCGAAACAAATTAGATTCGTATTTTTTTATTTTTGTTTAATTGTACAAATTTTCGAGTTATGAATTTTCAAAATTTTTGACTTGTAATTGTAGACTTATATTCAGTAGCTTATAATTCCGAAAATATTGAGTTTAGGAAAAAGTTGTCAAAAAATGAAAGTTTTAGTTTTCTTTCGAGTTTTAAGAAATGTAAACAAAAATTTTTTTTTATAAACAAATTAATTGTTTTTAACTTTGGGCCGGATTTAAAAAAAATTTTTTTAATTTATTTATACCTTATAATATAGAGGAGAGTTTCCAAAAAGTCCCGAAATGGGCCTGATGTGTTAAATGAGTTTTAAAACATTTTCAAAAATCACTTGCAAGCATCACATGGGATATTTTTACAATTAACTTTTTAGAACTGTCTGCAGCGTATAAATTTTAATCTATTTGTGTTCCTTGTTATTACTTAAAGGGTCTACGCTGTAGCAGTTTTAAAAAGTTAATTGTAAAAAAATCCCACTGTCAACTAAAATCTCACGTGGAATTTCCCATAGGGTAATGTCACCTTGAGTGGACCTCCTGAGCTTTTAAGTTATCTGACAGCGGAAACGTGAAATAAATAGTGCGAATAGCAGCACCGCACCTAGAAACCGTAAGAAATTAAGTTCCGCGATAATCATATACGTTACCGTTTGATGTAACGCATTTTTGAGAACACAAATCAAAAAAGAAGTTGCTCTTTCAATGAGTAAAGTGATTTGGAAGTGTAAAAGTAGTGTAAAATTTAAGTTTTAAAAGGTAACTTATTTTTTTCCTACTACTTTGTACATTGAAATTGATTGTCTTAGTTTAATTTAGTGATAATTTTGACTCAAAAAAAATTGTGGTGGCTGCCATAAAAAGTTGTTTGTCACCATGAGTGGACTGACTGTTTTTTCCATTTTTAATGTCAGTTTAACATTTTTTAGATATAAATTGACAATAAATTAGTTTGAAACTATGATTTATGTTCTTTATTAATTTTTTTGTGATATTGATGTGATATGTGACAAAATTATTAAAAATGGTTTCACTTGTAAACATTGCGACACATACATGGTCTGAAGCTGCATAAGCATAAATTTTGTTTCAATATATCAGAAATATTAAATACATTAAAGAATTTAGAATAACTTTTACAATTTTTTAGGAGTGGTCCACTCAAGGTTACACTTTTTTCATTCCTTAAAAATTGGCTTTTTTTAAAAGTCAATTGTTTTTCCCAATAAAAAAAATCAAAGCTATTATGGTATAAACACTTATCTAGGGATTTAAACTAAAGCTTGAAATAGAAACCTCCGATTAATTTGCTTTCATAAAGAATTTTTTAGAAAAAAAGCGTAGGCGGTCCACTCAAGGTGACATTACTCTATATATGTTTTTTTCGAAAAAAGAATCAGCTACGATTTTCGGAAATGAAAATTTGGAATCTTGGGACGATTCCAGATAAAACTGCGTTAGCACAATTTTGACTCATTTTAGGTAAACCTAAAAGTGCTTGAAGACCATCGCACAGTGGTTTAAAATGTATTTTTTTCAATCATAATCAACTACAGACCACAATTTTTAACCGATTCACAAAATTTTTTTTTTCAATTCTTTAGAACAAAATTCTTTAGAGAAATGTCGATTTAGAATTTTTATTTTTGTTAATATTTAATTTATAAATAAACAAATATACTGATAAAATTTGACTTTTTAAGAATATGCACGGTTTTTTCTAAAAAATAATACAAAAAAAAACTTAATATCTCATAAAATGGTTGTAGTTATAGTTGGAGATAATAATTAATGTAAATTTATACAATAATAAAACAAAGAATAGTTATAAACGATTTTCTTAAACAATTTATTATATGTGCTATTATATCAAGATTATTAACTCTAATTTATTAACTCGGGGGTTTTCGAGGTCGCTGATTACGAATCTGGTATTAGATTTTTATAATTCAAAATGGCGGATCCAATATGGCGGATGACTTCTTTAAAAATTCATCGAATTTGCCTGAAAATCGTTGTTTTAATGTTTTTGAGGTCGCTGATTACGAATCTGGTATTAGATTTTCAAAATTGAAAATGGCGGATCCAATATGGCGCCTAAATTTTTAAAAAATTTATCGGATATGCCTGAAATTCATTGCTCTAAGGTCGCTGATTGCGAATGTAATATTATATTTTTAAAATTGAAAATTTTGGTTAAAATTTGTCAGATAGATATGGCGTCTTTTCAGATTTCAATGGAACTGAATAGAACTACAAGATCTTCAAAATATTATGAGTAGCAGTTGTCAGGTTAGCCGAGGTGTTTAAATTTTCTAGGATATTAGATTTAATTTTAGTGGAATATATTATCACAAGACAGACCATCACGACATGTATAATACAGCAAGTCCGAATTAAAAATTTACTTTTACTACTTACGTCGCGTTTTGCTATTAGCTCAGTTAATCAGTGTTATCTTGTAAATATTTTCGTGTGTATTGTTTTGTACATTGTATTGTCTCGATACTTTTTTTTGTTCTCATAGAAAAATATTTATGTCATAGAATTGGGTGAGTAAAATTACTAACATTCTTTGATTTGAAATCTTACTTTTTTGGTACATTTCAAAAGAACTGGAAAGAATTTTTCTACAATAAGAGTGGGTTTGAAAATAAGTTTCAGAAATGGCTAGATTCAGATTTTACAGTGACTTTTAAGGATATAAAAGCAACAGGAGGAAGAAAACATTCATCTATAGAATTTGAAGAAGCTTCTGAGGGAATAAAAAGACGCCGATTATTATCAATTCAAAATGATTTTAGTGAAGTTGAGATCAAGGAAGCATTTCTTAGAAATTTACGTATAACAGGGAAGAAACAGTTAGCAAAAAATATAGAAGTACTTTTAAATGCATATGATAAAGATAAAGTCGAACAGGATTCTTATGTTCCCTACTCTCCAGAAGAAGCGCTAGCTTTATCGGAACAAGCACGATTATCGAAATTTTAATACCAGATAATTCAGTTTCAGGCTAAAAGAAGAAATGCTGATATTTATCCACCATACCATCGCATATTGCAGGCTAAAAAGGAATGTTATCCTTCCGAAATAAATATAACAGAAGAAGGTGCCAGTATAAATATTTAGTCCCTTATTGATCTGTGTATTAATAGGCTATTTAAAGACCCTAATTTGCATCTTCCATTACCGGAAAATAGACAGAAAACAGTGTATTTAGATTTCGAATTTAAATATGGCATAGATGGATTGTCAACTGGCACAAAATATAACCAAAAATTTTCTAATGAAGATTTGTCGGACGCAAGTTTACTTACTGCCTCAATGATTCCTGTGTGCTTAAAATTAAAAGATACGTCGCATATAGTTTGGAAAAATCCTCATACTTCTTCAGCAAAAAGATGCATACCAATCATGGTAAAATTTGCTAGGGAAACTAAAGAGCTGACAAAGGCAGAGATAAATTCCATCAAATCTCAAATTGAGAATCTTAATCCTACGAAAGTCACAAAATCTAATGCTTCATACATAGTTAAAACTGAAATGAAGTTAACTATGGTGGACGGTAAAGTTTGTCAGGCACTTACTGATACTCCTTCAAGTTCCACTTGCTATATTTGCGGAGCAAAACCATCAAAAATGAACGATCTGAAGCACGTAAAACAAATAGTTGAGAACATAACTTACTTTGATTTTGGTTTGTCCACTTTGCATGCCCGCATCAGATTTATGGAGTGCATTTTACATATTGCATATAAGCTCGAAGTCCAAAAATGTTGTGTGACAAATGCTGCTGAAAAGGAATTGATTTGCGAAACCAAAAATAAAATTTGTGATCAATTCAAAAAGAAAATGGGATTGATCGTAGATCAGCCACAATTAGGAGCTGGTAACTCTAATTGTGGCAATACTTCTCGTAGGTTTTTCGCAGACATTGATCAGACGTCAGAAATAACTGGAGTTGACAAGGAGTTAATAAAAAGGTTTAGCCAGATCTTAAAAATGCTTGCTGGTAATGTAAAAATCCCATCAAAATTTTTCAATAACTTTGCCTTAGAGACGGCTGAACTGTATGTACGGTTATACCCATGGTATTATATGCCTTCATCAGTTCATAAAATTCTAGTTCACGGAGGTAAAGTTATTGACAATTTTCTTCTTCCAATTAGGGCTTATTCGGAGGAGGCTTTAGAAGCCAGAAATAAAGATGTTAAATACTTTCGGCTTCATAACACGAGAAAAACTTCTCGATTGCATTCTATGGAAGATCTAATTCATAAACTATTAGTGTCATCAGATCTTTACATTGCATCTCTTAGACCCGAAAAAGAAACAGTAGATTCAGATCTGGATCCAGAAATTTCCTGATTATTAGAGCAATACGATATTGAACTCAATTAGAATTGAACTCAACGCAAGCTAGATCTAATAATTATTATTGGAAATAACTATACTCAACCGGCCCTTTTCAGGGCCACATACATGGTTCACTGTAACACTCTTCAATCGGCCCTTTACAGGGCCAAATACATAACTTACTGTAAAAAACAGTTTTTAAAAATTACCAAATCTTTAATCGGACCTTCTCAGACCACCTCAATCATGTCATCCGCCATATTTGATCCGCCATTTTGAATTTTGAAAATCTAATACCAGATTCGTAATCAGCGACCTCAAAAACATCAAAGCAACGAATTTCAGGCAAATCCGATGAATTTTTAAAAAAGTCATCCGCCATATTGGATCCGCCTTTTTGAATTATAAAAATCTAATACCAAATATAAAAAAAAAATTTTGTTATGATTATTTAAAAGTAGAGAGAAAAACAAATTTTTTTCTCTTGTCAAAAAATGAAAAAAAGCAATTTTTTTGAGTTATCTGACATTGAAAATATATCTACATTTAAAAAACGAAAATTTTGAAAATTTATAACTAAAAAATTTGGCCTTGAAAAAAAATACGTACCTATCTGTTTTTTTTCAATATAGAATAGAAAAAAATATTTTTGGCCGATTTTAAAAAATTGACTGAAATCTGACGTGCCCATATATATCCCATATAATCGAAGTATACAATATGGACAATACAAATCCTTTGTACAATTGGGCCTTTGTTAACCCTTTAAGGACCAAATGTACAAAAATTTTATCCGAACTTTGGGAGCAATTTTTATTATGAAAACGGATTGCTAAAAATTTTTCAATAGACATTTCTTAAAGCTCAGGAACCGCTCTTTCGAATGCTGCAATAACAAATATTGGAAATTTATAAATAAACAAATTACATACAGTTATTTAAAAAAAACATAATTTTTTAAAGATTTTTTTTTGAAAATCTAATTTTTTTATTATTTATGGCGAAGGAATACGTTTTAAAGGTAAAAATATCGCGTCAAAAATGTCTAACCTAAAATGTTGTAAAATAAAAATTAGAAAAAAACAAAATGGTTGTTCAAAAATGGCGTTCAAAGTTGACTTTTTAATAAATAATATACAGCAAGTGCACATTTTTTTAAAAACCTCACAGATTCGCTTGAAACTGGTTACTCGGGGGTTTTTGGGGTCGCTGATTACAAATATGATAATAGTTTTTAAAAATTCAAAATGGCGAATCCAATATGGCGGACACTTTTTTCAAAATTTCATCGGATTCGCTTAAAACTGGTTACTCGGGGGTTTTTAAGATCGCTGATTACGAATATGATAATAGTTTTCATAAATTCAAAATGGCGAATCCAATATGGCGGACATTTTTCAAAACTTCATCGGATTCGCTTGAAACTGGTTACTCGGGGGTTCTTGGGGTCTCTAATTACGAATATGATAGTAGTTTTCAAAAATTCAAAATGGCTAATTCAAAATGGCGGATACTTTTTCTAAAAGTTCATCGGATTCACTTGAAACTGATTAGGAGGGGTTCTTGGGGTCTCTGATTATGAATATGATAGTAGATTTTAAAAAATAAAATCTCGGAGCATGTACATTATGCAGGTTAGAAATTATAAAAATTTAAACCCTTTTTGGTTTCAAATAATTTGTGTAAAATATAATAGTAATATTAAACTTAATAATAATATTACGAATAGTAACTGTTCTTTGTTATTATCGAGTTTTGTCTGTCTTTGAAGCCTTATAATTAAAGATTAATTACGTTTAAGGGGCAAATTTTATCGAGTGTACCAAAGTCAAAATTGCAAGTTGTTGGATCGGGCTAATATTTTCACAGTAGTTAGTAATATGTATGACTAATTAACCACCAAGTAATATATACCTATATTTTTTTGGTATAAATTTTTTTTTGATTTTTCTTTCAAGAAGGACCCTTTTTTCTTTTTCTTGTACCAAAAAAAAGCTTAAGATGTGTACTTTCAATATCTAAAACGAAAAAATGACGCTTTTTTCGAATTATTAAATAATTAACTAATAAAAATTGAAATATTTTACAACAAAATAAAGTTAACGCAATTCTGAAGTTACTACTGTAAAACATTACAAAAATTAATGTATATGCTCCGAAATTTTTATTTTTTGAAAACTACTATCATATTCGTAATTAGAGATCTCAAGAACCCCCGAGTAATTATTTTCAAGCGAATCCGATGAAGTTTTGAAAAGTGTCTGCCATATTGGATTCGCCATTTTGAATTTTTGAAAACTATTATCATATTCGTAATCAGCGACCTTAAAACCCCCCGAGTAACCAGTTTCAAGCGAATCCGATGAAATTTTGAAAAAAGTGTCCGCCATATTGGATTCGCCATTTTGAACTTTTAAAAACTATTATCATATTTGTAATCAGCGACCCCAAAAACCCCCGAGTAACCAGTTTCAAGCGAATCTGTGAGGTTTTGAAAAATGTCCGCCATATTGGATTCGCCATTTTGAATTTATGAAAACTATTATCATATTCGTAATCAGCGATCTTAAAAACCCCCGAGTAACCAGTTTCAAGCGAATCCGATGAAATTTTGAAAAAAGTGTCTGTCATATTGGATTCGCTATTTTGAATTTTTAAAAACAATTATCATATTTGTAATCAGCGACCCCAAAAACCCCCGACTAACCAGTTTCAAGCGAATCTGTGAGGTTTTTAAAAAAATGTGCACTTGCTGTATATTATTTATTAAAAAGTCAACTTTGAACGCCATTTTTGATCCGCCATTTTGTTTTTTTCTAATTTTTATTTTACAACATTTTAGGTTAGACATTTTTGACGCGATATTTTTACCTTTAAGACGTATTCCTTCGCCATAAATAATAAAAAAAATTTGATTTTCAAAAAAAAATCTTTAAAAAATTGTGTTTTTTTTAAATAACTGTATGTAATTTGTTTATTTATAAATTTTCAATATTTGTTATTGCAGCATTCGAAAGAGCGGTTCCTGAGCTTTAAGAAATGTCTATTGAAAAATTTTTAGCAATCCGTTTTCATAATAAAAATTGCTCCCAAAGTTCGGATAAAATTTTTGTACATTTGGTCCTTAAAGGGTTAATGAGAAAAACTTTGAGGACTCAGGTAATAATTTCAGAATATTACCAGCGAATTAACGCTACCCAAGTGCGACATGCCAAGACTGCAAAAAAGGCCCATCATTGGTCCAGAAATATCTGCCGAGAATTGGCAGTAATTACTGGGCCATTACTGGTGTTCAAAACATCCCATTGCCGGGCCAATGATGGTGCCGATGGTCAGGTTTTCATATTTTCGAAGACTAAGCCGGCTCTCGGCCCAATAATTCACGGCAAAGTTGATCAATCTTTAGTGGCAAAAAACAATTGCCAGTGATGTAACGAAAATCGGCCTAGTAATGACACATTAGTGGCACTTTAATAATAACAATTTTGTATCTTTAACCCTTTAACGACGAGATGTGCTACTTTTCAACATGAAATTCAATCTCTTACAATTAGTAGAAAAAAGTCATAAAAGTTTTTAAAAGTCCATACCCTACTATTTTTGGGGTCGCTCTTTCGAATGGTGTGGTCAAAATTTTCAAAAAATGATATTTAACCCTTCTTTTTTCAAAAATACTAAAAAAAGTCAAGTTTTTTTAATGTAATTTTTTTCAAAAGAATTTTTTTCTGTGTCATAACGCTTTTCAAATAGAACAAAAAGTATCACAAACGTGTTCCCGATAGTTGTACTTGAAAAATATTCATTTCTAAATTTTATTTTTTTCGATTTTGAATTTAAAATGGCGCTTGAAGGACAAAAAATTTTTCTTATTTTACGTAAGATGACAAACTTTTTCAAAATTGCTCAAATCTGATTGAAATTAGTTACTCAGGGGTTTTCGTGGTCGCTGATTACGAATTTGAAGTCTGATTTCAAAAATTCAAAATGGCGGATCCAATATGGCGGATGACTTTTTAAAAAATTGATCGGATTCGCTTGAAACTCGTTACTCGGGGGTTTTCGGGGTCGCTGGTTACAAATCCGATGTTAGTTTTTCAAAATTCAAAATGGCGAATCTAATATGGCGGACAAAATACAAAAATTGTTCAGATTTGCTTGAATCTTGTTACTCGGGGGTTTTTGGGGTAGCTGATTACGAATTTGATATCAGATTTTCAAAATTCAAAATGGCGGATGCAATACGACAGATGACTTTTTTAAAAATTGATTGGATTCGCTTGAAATTTGTTACTCTGCGGTTTTTGGGTTCGATAATGACGAATCTGACGTTAGATTCAACAAATTCAAAGTGGCCAAAGTATAATGAAAGACTAATTTTTTTAATTTACTCAGGTTTGCTTGAAATTTGTTAGTGTGGTATTTTTAGGGTGGCTAATTACGAATGTGAAGTCACATTCCAAAAATTCAAAATGGCGGAATTATTATACTCTTTTTGCTCTGACTCTACCAGTATCAACTTATCTATATTTCACAATATGTGACAGGAAAATTTAAAAGTGATCTATGGTACGAGAAAATTGATGTTAGTTTTTCAAAATTCAAAATGGCGGAACGAATATGGCAGACGAAATTAAAAAATTAGTCGGATTCACTTGAATTTTGTTACTCTAGGGTTTTCGGGTCCACTGATTGCGAATCCGATGTTCGTTTTTAAAAATTCAAAATGCTTGGTATAAAATAGCTATAAGAATTGGTAAGGATATTTTTTACACCTCGTCTGCCTTATCGATTCCACCATTTTGAATTTTGAAAAACTAACATCGGATTCGCAACCAGCAACTCCAAAAACCCACGAGTAACGTGTTTCAATCAGGTTTGAGATATTTTGAAAAATTCGTCCGCCATTCTGGATTCGGCATATTGAATTTTTTTAATCTAACGTCAGATTCGTCATTATCGAACCCAAAAACCGCAGAGTAACAAATTTCAAGCGAATCCGATTAATTCTTAAAAAAGTCATCTGTCATATTGGATCCACCATTTTGAATTTTGAAAATCTGATATCAAATTCGTAATCAGCTACCCCAAAAACCCACGAGTAACAAGATTCAAGCAAATCTGAACAATTTTTGTATTTCGTCCGCCATATTAGATCCGCCATTTTGAATTTTGAAAAACTGACATCGGATTCGTAACCAGCGACCCCGATAACCCCCGAGTAACGAGTTTCAAGCGAATTCGATCAATTTTTTAAAAAAGTCATCCGCCATATTGGATCCGCCATTTTTAATTTTGGCAAATGGACATCAGATTCGTAATCAGCGACCACGAAAACCCCTGAGCAACAAATTTCAATCTGATTTGAGCAATTTTGAAAAAGTTTGTCATCTTACGTAAAATAAGAAAAAATTTTTGTCCTTCAAGCGCCATTTTAAATTCAAAATCGAAAAAAATAAAATTTAGAAATGAATATTTTTCAAGTACAACTATCGGGAACACGTTTTTGATACTTTTTGTTCTATTTGAAAAGCGTTAAGACACAGAAAAAAATTCTTTTGAAAAAAATTACATTAAAAAAAACTTGACTTTTTTTAGTATTTTTGAAAAAACAAGGGTTAAATATCTTTTTTTGAAAATTTTGACCACACCATTCGAAAGAGCGACCCCAAAAATAGTAGGGTATGGACTTTTAAAAACTTTTATGGCTTTTTTCTACTAAGTGTAAGAGATTGAATTTCATGTTGAAAAGTAGCACATCTCGTCGTTAAAGGGTTAATGGCATATAATAATTGCCAGTATTGGAGCGTAGCTCGGCCCAATAACGGCACATTATTGGCAAAGTTCATTAATCTTTAATGTCAAAATTCTATTGCCAGTGATGTGACTATGATCGGCCCAGTAAAGGCACATTAGTGGCACTTTAATGGCTTATTCGTCTGAAAATCTTACTGTTCTTCACTTCATCCTTTAATAAAACTAACATAAGACTATCTCTCTTCAAATTTAACCATGAATTTCTTTCTCTTTCCAAAATAAAATGCATAAGAATTACTTTATCTACACACTAAAAAAAGTCTTACTTTCAGCCTTTTTTTAAGGCTGAATTTAAGGTGTAAACGGAGTCAGTCCCGTTAAACAAGGACAGACTTATGTGAAAATACATGGGCTGAATTTAAGGTGTAAACGGAGTCAGACTTTTTTTCCTGTGTAATTTTCATATCCACACGTTCCTAAATAAGCATAATTGTCTTATTTTATTTTAGGCCCAAAAAGATTTTAAATTTAAGAAAAAACGAGATGTATGTACTTTAAGATTTTGTTTTTACAATGTATGTCATTTGTGTGAAAGTAATTATTTAGTTAAAAAGATTGAATTTGCAAGAACCAAACTTTACTTTAAAACACTAAAATTCTGAAAATTCATAATGTTGAATCTCCAATCAGCATTATTTGTCAAAGGTGAGAATTTTGTTATGCCTAAGTCAAGGTTAAAAACATATATGTACTACTCGAAGCTGTTACTATATGTACTTTAGCAGAGTGCAGAAAAGTGTGGCAGTAGGATGCGAAGTACCGTTAGGTGGACTCAAACTATTTTTATTTTCATAGCACTACACTTATTATTTGTTACAAGAGATTTTAGAGTACATTGTATACGAAATATTCAAAAATATTAATATTTCCTTTTTTATTATTGGTGAAGTAATTATTAATAATACTTGATTTAATAGACAAAATTGTAAAAACTCTTTATATCACAATATATTTATGATCATATAATAATATTATATTACATTACTTTAGTTCACTAATAAATTTGTAAATTTGCATTGAAGACTTAATTGCAAGTCATCAATTACAAGTTTAAAAATCTGCCATAAAATGTTTCAATCTCATCAACACACATGGGTAGCTCCATGCCTAAAAAATCAAAGTTGTCCCCTACTTCTTCGATTTTGTTGAAACTTCGAAATTTTGAAGTGGAATACATGCCAGTAAAAAACCCTAAATCGATTTCGAAAAATTTTGAAAAATTTTGGATTTACGAGGTTTTTAAAATTTTTTTTGAAATTTTGAAAATGGTATATCTCAAAGGAAAATGAATAAAAATTAATGAAATTTTCAGGGAATGCTTATTGTTTACAGACAATTTAAGAAAATATTTTATAAAAAATTTTTATTTTTTTTTAAACAAATTATTTAAAAAATAATTTTTAAATAAACAATTTTTTGAAAAGTGCCATTTTTTTTTGCTTTTAATAACAATGATTCGATTCCCACTTATTTCACGAGTGTTTTCCAAAAAAAAATCGATGGAGGGTCTGAAACTTTAGGAGATATTGAATTTTTTGTCCTGGCGCGCAACCGTAAAAAGCGCATTTTCAGGCTATACTGTACATACAAACTAATGTTCAAAATCTAGGTATAAGTCGTAAATTTTAACCGAATTAAATTTTTCTTTTTGGAGAATGTCAGGCAATAAATTTGTAAGAATACTGTGCATTTTTTAAATTTATATTTGTTTAAACAAATTATTATTATTGTTGTTAATTACTAACTTTTTACATATTGTACCTAGAGAGGTGTATTTTTTCCAATTTTGTAATTTACCGGACCTTACATAAATACAGATGCAGATTTAAAACATAATTATTAATGTTTAAGCAAGATTTAAACAAATTATTATTGTTTATTTCTAATTATTTACGGAATAGTATACTAGAAAGATGCAGTTTTTTCTAATCATGCAAATTTACCAAACAAAGTTGTCCCCTAGTTCTTTGATTTCTATGAAACTTCGAAAAATTGTTACAGAACACATGATAATGAAAAGTGTGAAAACGATTTTATAATTATTTGTTAATCACGATTATAAATATTAAATAAATAACAAATTGATTATATTGAAAGCTTTTAAATTTAAATACTTTCGGAGACATTGAGAATAAAAACACTTTATTGAGTTTACAAAATTAAGTAAAATTAACTTTTGGAAAGCAAAATAACACAATTAATATTTAATTTAATTGTTATTAACAATTATTTAAACAATTTTTTAACCAAGTCAATTCTTATAAACAATTATTTTAAACAGATGAGTTTTAACTGAAGTAAATAATGATATTATTATTTAATTTGTCATATAAATTTAAGAAAATTTATTAATTTTTTGATAATAAAAAATTTTTATAACAATAAACCGCAACACAACTAACACACTTATCCTATCGTTAGTAGGTATGCAATATCATTATTTACTTCGTCAAAAATATTTCATAAAATTTATTAAATTTTTGTTGCGAAAAATGATTATAACAATAATTGTTTTAAAAAACTATGTTTGTTAAGCTTTTATTCCAGAGCTATAATAATAATAATAAACTTCTGATTTCATAGAAATCAAAGAACTAGGGGACAACTTTAATTTATTTGACATGGACATACCCAGATTAAAATTAAAAGTACAAATATTACTTAAACAATTTTTAAATTTTAATATTTAATAATATTAATAATTAATAATTATTAATTAATTTTTAATTATTATTATTAATTAATTTTTAATTATTATTATTAATTATTTATTATTAATTATTAATTATTTATTATTAATTATTATTATTAATAATTTTAATATTTTTATTTTAATTTTTTTTTTTTTTAATTTTTTTTTTTTTATTCTTATTTTTGTTTAAATTATAATTTTATTTTCAATGTAAATCGGAATTTGAAAAAGTTTGGTAAATTTGCATGATTAGAAAAAACTGCATCTTTCTAGTATACTATTCCGTAAATAATTAGAAATAAACAATAATAATTTGTTTAAATCTTGCTTAAACATTAATAATTATGTTTTAAATCTGCATCTGTATTAATGTAAGGTCCGGTAAATTACAAAATTGGAAAAATACACCTCTCTAGGTACAATATGTAAAAAGTTAGTAATTAACAACAATAATAATAATTTGTTTAAACAAATATAAATTTAAAAAATGCACAGTATTCTTACAAATTTATTGCCTGACATTCTCCAAAAAGAAAAATTTAATTCGGTTAAAATTTACGACTTATACCTAGGTGATTTTGAACATTAGTTTGTATGTACAGTATAGCCTGAAAATGCGCTTTTTACGGTTGCGCGCCAGGACAAAAAATTCAATATCTCCTAAAGTTTCAGACCCTCCATCGATTTTTTTTTTTGGAAAACACTCGTGAAATAAGTGGGAATCGAATCATTGTTATTAAAAGCAAAAAAATGGCACTTTTCAAAAAACTGTTTATTTAAAAATTATTTTTTAAATAATTTGTTTTAAAAAAAATAAAAATTTTTTATAAAATATTTTCTTAAATTGTCTGTAAACAATAAGCATTCCCTGAAAATTTCATTAAATTTTATTCATTTTCCTTTGAGATATACCATTTTCAAAATTTCAAAAAAATTTTTAAAAACCTCGTAAATCCAAAATTTTTCAAAATTTTTCGAAATCGATTTAGGGTTTTTTACTGGCATGTATTCCACTTCAAAATTTCGAAGTTTCAACAAAATCGAAGAAGTAGGGGACAACTTTGATTTTTTAGGCATGGAGCTACCCACATATCAATTAATTTTTTCGTTTCAGAAAGTTTTGTAAACACTTTTACTTTGGTCTATACATTTATCTTACTTTAAAATATTATATAAATATTATAATATAATTATATATTATTATTATTTATTATTATTATTATTTTATATTTTATTTAAAGTGACCATACGTCCCGGATTGTGCGGGACTGTCCCGGATTTTTCCCCTTTGTCCCGCAAAGGCTAGCGTCCCGCAAAACATCCCGCATTTGACATAAAATGTCCTGCATATCCCGGAAAATAGTTAAGAATATTCTGCATCTACAGGTTAGCACAGTAGCGTATATAAGTGTGAGAGAGATAGACTTCGTGATATTTTAAGAAAAATTCAATCGTCAGAAACATATGTGATTCAATGTTACAAAATAAGCATAATATAAATATGTAAATGTCATAAGACGAGCCTTTGTTTCAATTCCGCTCTAATTGACTCCTACAAATTCCCTGATTCTTTTTTCTTGTCACAAATGACCTTTTTTTTGTTTACTAAATCATATAAATAAGCGGGTGTCCCGCATGGACACTATTTCCATATGGTCCCTTTAATTTTATTATTATTATTATTTTTATTTTTTTTTTATTTATTATTATTTATTATTTATATTATAATTATTCAAATATTTATACTAACTAAATTCCAAACAAATACTGCATGAATTACTAGATTAATTAATCCAGTATATTTTTCCCTTTAAACAAGAAGAAATAAAATTTTATATGTATGTACTCATATAATCTTACACGCGCATGCGTCGACCTTCCCAGCTGTTGAGTGTCATGGCGACCATGGAGACGCGTCATTAGATCAGAAGCGTGTGTTTTGCACTGTGTGATTATAAGTGTTGCTGTTTAATATGTTTAACTTTCACATTTTTTTTAGTTTCTTGTAAATATCTTTAACCAATAAATATTTATCAGTAATAGACAATATGAATTGACCAAAATTAGTTTAAACCCACACACAATAAATGTTTAGCGTTAAAAAGACATTTTATTAAATTCAACTAATGTTTGTTAAATCACAAAAAAATAACTTTAATATTAGTCAAATAATCTTTTATTTTTTTCTCATTCTGGTTATAATTTAATAATGGTTTTTCAACTCTTTAAATCTCTACCCAGCTGAAAAAAATCGTCTGGATTTTCCCATGGACTTTTCAGGTAGAAATTCATATGGAGATTTGAAACTATCCACATGAAATCCGCGTGGATTGCCATGTGGATTTCCGCATGGATTTTTTTATATTCTTAATAAACTCCAAATATGAACGAAAACCTCTTTAAAAATGCAGAAACTAGTAAGTGAGACCCCTACGGGGTCTCAGAATTCAAATTTAATGTTTATTTTTGAAAATATTTAAAAATAAAAGAAATAGAAAATTTCCATGTGAATGATTTCAAATCTCCTCATGGATTTCTGCGTAAATTTCCATGTGGAAAATCCAGACGAACTTTTTCAGTTGGGTAATTATTTTTCAACATAATATTACTATTTCTCACGTGGCATATACCGTGTGGAGAATATTAGGATATCCCGCGCGAGTCTCGCATGGGATGGAAATTTGGATACCCCAGGGATATCTCTATTTTCAAGCGAATCCAGTCGATTAAAAATTTTCATGTCCGTCATATTGGATCCGACATTTTTAATTTTTAAAAATTATCTACAGATTACTATTCAGCGACCATAAAAACTCCCGAGTAACGAGTTTCAATCGAATTCAGTCGATTTTTAATTTTCATGTCAGCCATATTGGGTTGACATATGTCAACCATATATAATGTCATATATCTCCAGTCAGAACAGACGGAATCAAAAATTCAAACGGATTATTAAAATATCTAGGTAAGTGGTTACCCAGTAAACGAAAACTAATTGAAATGAATTAAAAAGAATTCACAAAGAGCTTTCGTGAATCCCGCTTTGTGACAAATACGAATTGGAGCCATGATGCAATTTTCCTGAATTCGTGAAACTGTATTGAACTTCCGAACCTTCTATCCGTACCAATTCACTGGACAAGTTTTGAGCCTTTAATTTTTTTTCAATTCGTTAGCACGAATTCAATGCATTCCTTGGCCATTTCTTTCGAATGCGAATTCGTTTGGACAGTTTGGTACATATTGAATTAAATTCAATTGAATATACAAAGAGATGAGTGAATCCCGCTTTGTGACAAATACGAATTGGAGCCTACCAAAAATGTTAATTCGTTTCAATTCATTTGAATTAGTTTTTTTTTACTGGGTACAGCCTGAACTAACATAAAAAAATTACATTGAAAAATAACAAAATGGCGAGCTTTTTACTTTTTTAACCCTTCTTTTGCAACTAAAATTGTTTAAAAAACAGGTTAAAAATTATAATTTTAGTTCAGGCTGTAATCACTTACCTATATTTTAATATGCCGTTTAAATTTTTTGATTCCGTCTGTTCTGACTGGAGATATCATGTCAACCAGATTTTCGAGTTTTTTTACAGTCGCCATTTCTTCGCTATTAACAACAAAAAATATAGAAAGAAAATTTTTTTATTTAATTTAATATATGTGTAACAATATGTAAAAATTTTAAAATGTTTAAATAAATTTCACTATGAAAGAAAAAATCTTCAAAACACGTGCAAAAGACCCAGACTGTCCCCTTAATCCATTGATAAATATGTAATATAAATGCAGAAAACTGCGAGAGAATAGGTGGGTTGCTGAGCGACCCACTATGATGCAAAGGGTTAAAATGTGACTTCTAAAGAGCCTCGGCAAAAAATGACTATATTTCCTGTTTGGAAAATATAGGGGGTCAAAGTTGACCATGTCCAATAAAAAATATTTATCGATTTCACAGTTATACTCGAATATTAATTTCCAAAAATACTAATCGTATTTGGCATTCAAATTTTGCAACAATTTATCGGATTTACTTGAAACTCGTTACAGAAGGCTTTTTGGGGTCGCTAATTACGAATTTTATGTTAGATTTCAGAAATTCAAAATAGCGGACAAAATATGGGGGATCAGTTGATACCCCCAAGTAACAAGCTTCAAGTGAATTCGATGAATTTTAGCAAAACTTGTCCACCATATGGAATCCGCTATTTTAAAGTTTTGGAATTTTACATAAAATTCGTAATTACTGACCACAAACGCCTCTGAGTAACGAATTTCAGGTAAATATGTTGAATTTTGCAAAACTTGAGTTTCATAGTAAGTACTCCATATTGGATAGGTACACAATTTTAAATTCTTATAATTAAAGAAAATGAATTTATCATTCGGTCGTGGGCTCGTATCCCACCATGCTACCGTTTTTTCTCAATTCTTTGATAATTTTGAAATTATTAATTAATTTCGAAAATATTTTTCACATTAAGCAGGTTTCTGTATTAGGGCAGCTGTGCTGTCGATACATATGAAGCCCATGAGCTTATTTAAGAGATTTATTTTTTATATTGATTTGGAAAAATTGTTAACTTCTTTAATAGGGTGTTTATGTGGTCCGCAATAGTTTTCCTCAACAATAAAATTATATCATGATGCTTCTTGGGCCCTGATGTGGTTTGAATCAGTAGTCCGGATAACCTAATTATAGCACACGAAATAAACCCCCTATAATGGTTCCAGTCAGTGCCGATAGGGGCCCTAATATTATACATACACAACATAACCTTCGATTCTTGAAAATTTATTACAATAAAAATATTGTCACAGAATATTGTGAATGATTTAAAAAATCAAGGAAAGAATGAAAAAATGTCCTAGAATTATTCTAGTACTAGTATGGCAACGGTGTTTTTAAATTTTAACCAAAAGTCATTTATTCAGTTTATTGCAAAGTACGTGAAAAATTAATTGACTGCGCTCGAAAATTCTGTAGAGTATGCGCACTGTGCGTTTCTTCCCAAGGTTTCCACTTTTGTATTAGTTTCAAGTGAGAGTTGCTGTTCTTTTATGAAAACAAATAGTGTTAATATATATTTGTGTTCAAGAACTGACTTCCAAAAAAATATTTTTTATTTTGTGTTTCTCACATAACAGAATGATACATATGACTGAGTTTTCAGTGAAATGTCATGTCTCACAGGTTGTGAAAAATTTCGCCATGTAGTATATAAGAACGATTCGATTCGTACTTTTAAGTGTTAAGTGTGTGTCGGTGTGTGTTTATATTTAAGTTATACGCGAATACATGTGTATTATAGGTTACTTCGCGAGTGAGAAATTATTTTTTTCATTTTACAGATTTTTTTGACCGTCAGCAATGAAATTCTCAAGCAAGGTGCTAGAAATTTTCATTGACTGCTTTTAGAACTCTCCTGCAAAAGTCCTAGAATTTTTCTAGTACTTTGTGTCCTATCCAAAAGTCAAGCACTGAGGCAATGAAAATTTCACGTACTTTTTTTCCGTGTATACAACTTTTCTCTCCATAACTAAAGTTATGGAGAGAAAAATTGTATAGAGGTTATATCGGCAACATATTTTAAGAATTCAGAGGTACAAATATTTCAAGGACGCTAATAGGGCCCTAATGGGGGCTAGGGCATTAAAAGGGGTTTCTGCTTCGGGCCACATTAGTTTTCCACTAACGGACCCTACAATATTTTGCGTAACGAAACTGGTGGGGTCCCTAGCAATTTGACCTATTTGGCCCCTAATATTAAAAGGGTAAACTTCTACGGCCCCTAACAGTACCACATTGCAATTTCTACACGGGACCTAATCTAATTCGCCTAACATACAGAGAAAGTAACGCACACTGTAATCGACGGAACGCATATACAATTCATATCGAGAAAATAAGTCTGTGTTCTTATATACTAATCCAACAATTGTATTTCCGCTTTGAAGAAAATTTGTATGCATTTTAATGCCGTTTTAAACAATATTTGTTTGTTATACAAAATTGATAAAATTAATTAATTACTTAAAATTAATAAGGTCAATTTTTGAAATGAACAGAATTAATTTTTATCAAACAGGATTCTTGTAATAAATTATAAAAATGTTTGACATAATTATAGAAAAATATAATATTATTATTATTTCGTAAAATTATTTATTCTTTTTATTTAATGTTTATTTAATTATTTAATTTAATTAAATAATATTATTTAAATAATTTAATTATTATTTTTTTAATATAAAAAAAAATTTTACACTAATAGAAGTCATTTAAAATTTTTTGCATTAATTAAAAATAATTATATAAATATTAGGAAATTTAAAAAAATCTTCGTAAATCTAATTCAAATATTTAAAAAATTTCAATTTAATTTCAAATCTTAATTAAAAAAATAATTACACTGAGAAAAATATTAATGGTCAATATCTGTGACAATGAAATATATAAACATTTTGTTCAAATTTAAAAGACTTGTTCAAACATAACCTCACATTTACAGATAAAAGAGAACCAGGTGGAATGACGGCGGCCATTTAACTCGAACACATGTATAATATTAGATTAAGTGGTTATGTGTGACTACACGAACAGCGGTACTCGTTTGTATGCGTGCAGTTCTGATAGTTTGACATTCACTTTTTCAACAACTATTTTTTCTCGTACACCATAAACGAGTTTCTCTTAACTTGACTATTAAATGTTGAAAAAAATAAAACATGTATTATTATCAAAACTTCTAATAAATAAGAAATTTCGTCTATTTGGGGCGTTTCATATGAAAACGACATATGATGTTTTAGATTTTTCTCATATTATCAGAATTGAGAGTGATTAGGTAAAATTTTTTTATTTTGAAAATAACTTTTTCTTGCTTTGAGTTACAAAAAATTGTTCTGAACATTTTTTGTGCTCAAAATACTAAACTTTCAGAAAAAAATTACTAAAAATAAAAATGATAAATTTTAGGTTAATTTGTTTAAACAATAAAATTTGTTTTTAGTATTTAAACCCTTTCTCCCTGTTTCTCAGGTCTAAAAAAAATCATAAATAATGTTGATAATATAATAAAACTTTCCTAAAATTTTTAGCTTGGCGTTATTTTTTGTTTTCGAGAAAAAAATTCCTAAAGATTACAGTGCAAGCGCTCCGCTCATCGAGGAGCTGTCCACCAGGTGTACAAAAGCGCCAATATTGGAGTTATTATTGAATAAGGATATAGAAATGTTAATTTATACATTTAATATATTTTAAATATTTAATAATTTAACAAAAAACGGTATGCTGCCCCCGAAAATAGTGCAATCCAAGACGAAAAAAACCCATATTTTAATTTTAAAATACGTCAACTGCAACTCCAGAAAAAAATTTGTTAATTAAGCAGTACTAAAAAATTCAATTGTTAATAACTTTAAAAAAAAAATTTTTTTTTATTAATATTTTCAGGGATTCTTTTTAACCATATTAATAGTAAAAAAACTATTTTGGTTCAAAAAGAAAATTTTTTAGTTTTAGGTGATCCGTTTGAGAAATTCTGACCCGTAAATATTTAGAATATTTAAATTTAGAATTTTTTTTAATTGAATTAAAAATCAAAAAGTAATGTAGGAAATTACATGTAATAATTTACAATTTCTAGTATATTTTTATATACCTAATAATTCAACTAATTAATTAAAAATTATAAAATGTTATTAAATAATTTTGTATTGTATTCACTTTGTTATGTACATATATATTATAATGGATACAGAAATTTTCTAAAAATATTTTTGATTGAATTTTTTAGTGCTTAATAGAAATTTTATATTAAGGGGACATTCCAGTTCAAAATGTCAATAAAATCGATTTTTTTTGTTTTTATTTTCAGATTTCTTATAGTGTCAAGAATACTCTCCTAAAATATTATTGCAAAATTCGAAGTAAAACAAAAGTTATACATCCTTATTCTTCGTCATGTCAAAGATGTTTTCGTATGCGGATAAGCAATCGAATGATTTAAATGTTTTCTCATTTGCATTTTTTAAAAAAGACAAACAAAAATGTATTTGGTGTTGCTGATCACAAATTAGATATCAAATTTTAAAAATTCAAAATGGCGGATCCAATATTGTGGAAAAGAAAATTTTTTTATTTTAATGTTTTTTTTCGTTTAATTTTTTTTTCGTCCACCATATTGCATCCGCCATTTTTAATTTTGAAAAAATGATGTTTTATTCGTAATCAGCGACCCCAAAAACCCCCCGTAACGATTTTCAAGCAAATCCAATGATTTTGAAAAAATATGTCCGCCATATTGTATCCGACATTTTGAATTTTAAAAATCTGATTCCACATTCGTAATTAGCGATCTCAAAAACCCCCGAGTAACGATTTTCAAGCAAATCCGATGATTTTTTAAGAAAAATTTCGAAACTTATGAACAAAAACTTTAAATGCGTTTTTCTTAAAATGTCTTTTTTTGATCTGGTAAGAGTGATATCTCGAGTTCTTCTGAAGCGATTTTAAAAAATCAAACGGCTTTTCATTCAGCGTCATCATGCCTATAAGTGGAACCTCAAAAACTGGAAAATTTCCAACTCCCTTTTTTTATAAGAGAAATTCTGAATTAAAACACCTTTTTTTTGCATATTTTGGGAAAAAGTACTTTAAAAAAAGGGGGGGAAGAAAATTCCACTTTTTTAAGGTACCACACCTAAAGAAAGATCTAACGAAGAGAATGTCTTTTCGTTTTTGGTTTTATCTGTTATAGAAAGTTTGGAATCGATCTTACCACCGAAAATGGGCATTTTCGAAAATGGCGTATATCGCCGCAATTTTGAAATAAAAATGAAAAATTTTCTTTTTACAAATTCTTAAATAAATTATTTATTACATGTAAAAGAAATTTTTTAAATAAATGTCATAGTTATTTGAATAAAATATATTAAAAAAGCCTTCTTTTTGCCTGTTTTGAACTGGAAAGTCCCCCTAATTGCATGAAATAAATGTGTTAACTGCAGTAAATCTTAATATTAAACAAATTTTCAGTATTTTAAAAGAATTAATTTGTCTAGTTTTTCTACAGAACCGTTGACCAGAATTTATAAAGTTGGGCTATATAATAACTTGATGAAAAAAGCGTGTCACTCTATTCCAGTTATTAGCCAGTTGGCTAGTAAAGTAACTAGACAATTTCAAGCGCGACTGGACAGTTCCTTTATAATAACTAGGACAAATTTCTTCTAGGCTCGTTCTCCACTCGTTGCACAAAATATATACATACTATCATCAAGACTACACTAAGAAACTTTTTGTATTTTGTCAATATTTCTAACACTTTATGTTTAATCATTTATATTGATTATTTTGTAGAAGAATAAAATTGAACCTAAGTAATTTTAAATTGTAACCTAAAAGTCGAATTTCTCAAAAAGGGCACTTTTTATTTAAAATGTGTTAAAAATGACTGTGTAACCGAGAAATGAATTAATATTGTTCTATTTGCAGAACTACCTTTGAAAGGAGATAGTCGCTGTCCGGCCTACGAAGGGCAAAAAATATGTCCTAATAGAGCACCAGGCTGTAATAGCGATTCTGAATGCCAGACGTCTAATGAGCGTTGCTGTAAGACTGCCTGTGGCAATAAATGTGTTATGGGAGAGCTGACAGGATGCGAACATTTAGCCCTTGCTGCTACCAATAGATTAAACGCTTTAAGTCCAACTAGAAAAAATCAAACAATACCAAAATGTGATAACGTCACTGGTGAATTTGAAAAAATACAGTGCAACGCTGAAGATACTTATTGTTGGTGTGTTAATTCATTTGGAGAAGAAATACCTGGAACTTCTGTTACCAACAAATCATTTATTGATTGCGACAATCCCAGGCCTTGTCCAGCACACACCTGTCGCATGCTTTGTCCATTAGGATTTGAGGTATTATTAGAAGATTGTTTTAAAATATTTCAAAAATATAATTTATATTAGGTATATTAAACTAAAGTTTAAATTATGAAACCGTTCATGTGATAACATGAATTCTTTCTCTGTGTGTGGTTTAGGATGTTTTTAACATCACCTACTCATAGTGGGAAGAAATACTGTGTTTTGGACAAAATTCTACCGACAACACAAATCTCCAACAACTAAAATTTTCTTTTTTTGAAATACTAAGGAAGGTTTTTTCTACACTGAGAGACCTTTTTGGGACTGTATAGAGGAACAACGTATGTGACAGCAGCTCCACTATGGTTTTGGTGTGCTTCGGTACAATTTTGGGTGCGTGACAGTCCAAAATGTTTGTGAGCAGCTCACCGAAGTAGTGCCTTTGGTTTGTAGCTGAACAACTTTTGGACTGTCACGCGCCCAAAATTGTACCACAGCAACCCAAAAGTATAGTTCTGTAGCGTTCCACCAAAATGGTCAGTAGTAGCCTATCGAATGTCTGATGCTGACCCAAAGGTCTCTCAGTGTACAAGCATTCACTGCTATTAATTTTTGCAACATAACCTCCAAAAATTAGATTCATTCAAATAGTGAGCGAAAGTTACCTATGGGGGATTTTACGCCAAGTGATCCAGGCCTCATGCGTTTGCACGTCATACTTTGGTGACTTGTATTTCTCTTTAAAAAAAAGATGTGAATTTCACAAAATATGTTTTGGAAAGGTTTTTAAGTGTACTTTTCAATGGATATGTTAGTTTTAAAAGAAACAATTTTTTTTGACCTTGAAAATTAAAAATTAATTTTAATTTCCATTTTTCTGTAAAATCGGTATTTTTTTAAAACTTTTTTTTATTTAGAAAGAAAGCTGAGCTTTTTTCCAATCGAAAACGTTTCTTCCCAAAGTGGGACTAAAATCATTAATAAATAAAAAATGACATTTTCTTTCGCAGTAAAACAATGACGCGCCGCGCTCTAGCGCGCTGATAATTAATAATAAAAGATAAATAATAATGAATAATTAAATAATTAATATTAGAATAGATATTAAATGTCAATTCAGTGAAAATTTTTAGAAAAATCTAAAAATTAAAAAATTTTGTTACAATTTCGTTATATTTTACTAGAAATATTTGATTTCTAGTGACTATCCACATGTTTTGAAAACTTTAAACTTTCCTTGAATTTTTTTTTTACATAAAAGAGTTTATAATCAGAATTAATTTTAAAACAAAATCTTCCATTTTTCTCTTATTTTTAACAGTAATTAAAATTTTTTGGAACAATTTAATTAAATTTTTAGTAATTATTAACATTCGAAGAACTTTCTCAGAATTAGTTGTTAAAAATAATTAATTTTGCAAAAAATTTTAAGTAGTAAATTCTAGAAAACTAAATTTTACATTTTGGAATAGATACATTTTCATAAACTTCAAAACTTAATTGACTTTAAAGTTTCAATTTTTACAAATATTTTATTAAAAATAATTAAAATAATTAAAATTTTGTAAAATATATTACGATAATAATATTCAAAAAAATTTAATTTTCAAAAGTGTTTAATAAAAATTTTAGAAAATAATTCATTTTAAAAAAAAAAATTAATTTCTACCAATTCAAAAATTAGTGTATTTGACGACAAATTTCAATATATTAGCCAAAATATCTCTCTATTTTAAAGAAACTTATTACTGTTCAAGGTAAAATTTTTTTCTTGCGAACAAATGTCAAAATTCTATAATTTGGAAAAACAGAAAAAAAATTTTTTTTCAGATTTTTCTAAAATTTTTTACTGAATTGACATTTAATATCTATTCTAATATTTAGTATTTAATTATTCATTATTATTTATCTTTTATTATTAATTATCAGCGCGCGAGAGCGCGGCGCGTCATTGTTTTACCGTGAAAAAAATGTCATTTATTAATAATTTTAGTCCCACTTTGGGAAGAAACGTTTTCGATAGAAAAAAGCTCAGCTTTCTTTCTAAATAAAAAAAATATTTAAAAAAATACCGATTTTACAGAAAAATTAATGTTACGGCCGAACTCCATAACTTTTTCATATTGTTAATATATTTTTTTTATTATACTTAAACTAAAATTACATGCAACAATTACACACAACATGAAGTTTTGTCAAATATTATAAACACATTTACACAAAAACAACCCTTTGTAATTACACAAAAGGGACATTCTTCTTTTCATATTTTTTAATCCAAAATATTTCAATCGCATAAAAATTTAGTTCTATTTAAATAATAGATTTAATGAAATTTAACATTTCTTTGAGTTTCACAATTTCAAGGTGAAAAACCTAAGAATATAACAGGGTATTTCTTAATAAATTCCTTTCTTGGACAAACAGTTTGTTGACCCTTTGAGAAATAGTTAGAAAATATAAAAGTAAATTGATCAATATAAGGAGTGGTGCATCCAAGTCACTGAACTCGGATCACGCCACTGCCTAAATCTGCAAGCTTGCAGAATTGGCTTGGCAACAATTGATTGAAAGACGATTTAGTGGCCACTAAATCGTCTTTCAATAAAATTGATTGACACTGGGAAATCTGGGCAGTTTAAGCGAGGCAAATTGGCCGTGTTGATCGTAAAGATCAGAGTTAAAGTTTGCATCCCTGAGCAAGGGATTTTCTCAAAAGTTATAAGGGTTTAATAAGAAGTTTGATCAGAAAAGTGCATTTTATTTGAGAATAATATAAAATAATTAAAGAGTAAAGAAAGGTTGATTTTAAAAGTTATATTCAAATATAAAAATAATAAAAGTGACAAGTGAAAAATAATTAAAGAATTGAAAAAGAATAATGAAAATAAAGTGAATAAAAAAATAAATATAAAGAATTTATGAAAGAGATATAAAATAAAATAATTAAAACAGAATATTGAAAAAGTCTAGTATCACCAAAAATAAAATATAAGTAATTCTTAAAAAGAATATTAATTTGAACATATTTTAAAGTCAACCTTTATTTACGGGGTTTAGATTTTGATAGTTGTGCAACGGAAGGGATACTAAATTTCATAGTTAAATATCAATCTAGTGAACCTAGATTAGGTATTTCTTTGGTTTTCCGGAGAAACAACTTTAAGTTTGCAAAGTCAGAACACTTCATTGGATTATTATTTCAAAGAGTTTGGATTACTAAATAGTGAGTATAAAAGTCTTACACATCATAACACATACACATTACTATTTCATTCACACGTACAGAAGTACTCTTTTTACACACATAAAATTAGAAATATTTGTATTAGGGACTTTTAGGTAAAATACATATCTTATTGTTACTATCTTAATTTTGCATTTTAATTTTAACATCCCTTAAATTTTCCTATCTTCTCTTTTTTCACAAGAGTAGGGTTCTCAACCTTTTAGTTGAATAAAAACTAAATAGAGGGGGAATCCACTACCTTAACAATTTCTTTTGTCCGAAGGACACGTGAGTTAAAGTTTTAAAAATTAATCTTTTAAAATTTAAATATTAAATTTCTAAATCCTACTTTAACAAACTGGTGGCAGCGGTAGGATTCTTTCTCTTTATTCTTGAGAAATAGAAGATAGTAAAAAAATCCAGAAAATAATTTTAAAAAATATATACATATTTGATTATACACACAGGGTTACACTATACACATTAACACAAAAAGGTTAAAACATATTATGAGATATAGATATATATTTATATGCATTGATTTTCTATTTTATAAAAAGTGTCTATATGTTTCTTCACAGGAGAAAATATACAAATTTAAAAAAAGTGTAGTAAAAGATATTTTTTTGTTCGCTAAAGTTGAACACAGGGAACAGTAACTACCCTTGCGACGGCAAGCTCTGGTTTCTTAAATAAACCACACTTAATTCCCTGACATAACCTTGCCGGAAGTGTGCAGCCACTTGGGCAAGTGAAGGGATTAAAAAAAACCGAAAAACAATATCGTGTAAAACAACGGTTTAAAATAAAAATTACCTTTTTTTAATTAAATAAAATCTTTTATTAAAAAAATAAACTATACAATTTTTTATGTTTAAAATAAAAAGAAATCAAATATTTAAAGATTTAATAGATAGAAAATCGCAAGTAAATATTATTAAAAAAAATTTATTATTTTAATATAAGTAATATAAACTGAAAAAAAATTGATAAACGAGAATTGACATAAAGAATAAAAACCAAAGAAGCAAATCGAGGTTCAAAGTTCGAAGAAACCCAAAAAAGAAGCCTCCGTCTTAAAGAGCATCAACGAAGATAAAATTCGGGAATTGACAAAAATTGTTTGCATTTTTAAAAACTTCAAGATTAAAATTTAATTTTTAAATCTGTTTGCATCCTCCGATTTCCTTTAAAAAATTCCAAAAAAACTACTTCCCTTTAGGCAAATTTTAAGCCTTGTCCTGTCGTGGGTATATGATTTTTACTATTTTTTCAGAATTTTTTTAAATTATGGAAATTTAGTATTTACTCATTCAGCCGCTGCATTATGCAACAAACTGATTTTACACGATTCAGTTTTGCCTAAAATAAGAGAAATTTCTACATAAAATAGTATTGAAATACTTAACGCGTTTCGCATGTCCTCTGTCGTGAGTTTTTGTTATGAAAACTTAGTGAATTATCTCAACAATCATACCAATGGCGTATATGTGATATAGACGAGAAAAAAGTATGGCTAAAGTTCATACTATACTATGCAGAAATTACCCTCAGTGTAATATCAATTAAAATACGATTCCTTCAAAAGTTTAGTGATCCAAAAGAATAAATTTTTTAAAATGTTATTTTATTGTTTTATAAAATTAAATAACAAATCTCAAATATAGGTTCTTGATCATAAATATAAGAATCATCTTAAATGATTTTTTTGTTATTGAATTAATATAATTTATTCTTTATGATTAAGGTTTTCCCCCTAATTAATAGATATTTATTTTCTTATCTTTCTTACATTGAAAAATTAATATTTTCCAAAAAAATGTAACATTTTTTTACATTTTTATATTATTTTATAATCCTGATAACTCTATTTTAAAAGATTTTCTAAACTCTAAATCCTTTTTTCTTCTTCATCCATTCTTGCAACGGCGTTGGAGGTACGCTAAAAAATGCAGCCGCTCGAGCTAGTCTTTAATTGCCATTGAATCAACAAATTTCAACCGCCAAGAGTTATACAAATGGGTTAATGCAGACAAAAATTTACCAAACGTTGTAGCTAAATTTTCAACTAATCAAAATTATGAAAAAGTAATTGAAGCTCTCAATATTCGATGCTCAAAGGCTTAAACAGTTTGTGAAATATTTAGCAGACAAAAAAATAATTTAAGAAGATTCTTATATTTATGATTGAGTACCTATATTTAAGATTTGTTAAAATTTAATATCATGAAACAATAAAATAACTTTTCAAAAAATTTATTCTTTTGGATCACTAAACTTTTGAAGGAATCGTATTTTAATTGATATTACACTAAACTTTAGCCATATTTACATATTTCTTGTGTATACATATCACATACGCCATTCGTATGATTGCTGAGCGAATTTACTAAGTTTTCATAACAAAAACTCACGACAGAGGGCATGCAAAGCGCGTTGAGTATTTTAATACCATTTTATGTAGAAATTTCTCTCAGTTTAGGCAAAACTGAATCGTGTTAAATCAGTTTGTTGCAGAATGCAGCGGCTGGATAAAAAAATTTGAAAAACATCATGAAGCTCTTTTTCAACTAGTACTAAAAGATAAAAAATGTTTGATCCAAATAAAAAATGTGAATTTTGACGATATGTTGGTTTGGCGTGAAATGTCTCATATACATTTATTTATTGTTTCTTTTTCAATAAAATTCATATTTGACAAATAACAAATAAAATTTTAAAGAATTTAAAAAACCTAAAATTATAAATTGAATAAAAATCTTAATTAAAACGCATAAAAAATGGAGGCAAGTTTAGTATTTCATTAAACTTCGAAAATTAAGAAAACTTAGGAATTTTACTTAAAATTTTATAGCACAAAAATTTTGAAGATCATGACTTAGGTGAAGTCAGTCTACGAAATAGAAGAATGAAAAGTAACATATTAAAAATAAACCTTCATCAGTTGGAAGAAAAATAAATAAATCATGCTGAATTAGCAGAAATACGCAAACAGAGGATTAACGTTTTAAAAAAAATGTCAGAAGTAGACCGTGAAGAAGATTCTCGGATAGTCAATCAAAGATTAAATCTTGCATTGTCTTTAGCACTATGGGGCCGTCCATAAATCACGTGATGCTATTTTTGACCATTTTTGACCCCCCACCCCTCCATGTGATACACTATTGCATGTATTAGCGCCATTTTATCTGCAAGTCGTGATAAATTTGTTGACCCCCCACCCCCCCTAAAGTGTAACGTGATTTATGGACGGCCCCTATTCGAAAAACAATTACAATTTTTTGTTGGATACAACATACCAGTTGAAGAATTCGTAGAACAAATAACATGTTTAGCGTCACAAATGCCAATTACTTGTGAAGCCCGTATAATAACAATTAAACTTGATAAATTGGAAGGTACGGCAAAAGCTAGCACTTTTGGTATCCAATTTAAAATTTTGATAGATTTATTAGATCATCTAAAAAAAAAATTTGTCTCCAAATGTTCTATTCGACGACTCCTCTCCCTCTAACTACGATTTTTCGAGAACAAATTACAATGCCATTGACCATTACAACACGTATCAACCAAGGAATCAGCGTCAAAAATGGGGTCAACAACATAAAAGAGAAAATAGAGGCTACAATAAATTTAACAATCAGAATAGGAACAAGAGTTTTAGAAGAAATTGACAAAACAGGGACATGGATTCGCTGGATTATGGAAGAGAAGACTTTTGTAACTATGATCAGAATTATGACGAGTACAATGTCGAATACGGAAATTCACAACACAGATTTAGAAACGAATACAAAAGATACAAGAACGTCCAGGATGGTTACAGTAGAGATGATCATAAAGACCACAGTTATGACAACTATGAAGAGTCTTATATGAGCTTTAACGAAATATTTTCTAATATTTATAATTCAATGTGTTTGCAGAACTCGCTCACAAACCAAAATTCTTTTAGGAATAAAAATCAATTGAATCATAGTGTCTCAACCCAGCCAATGAGCCACAAGTTGTAAACGAAAGCGAAGAATCAATTAACAAAAAGACCATTTAAAAAATACAAAAACCTGTGGAAAAAGAAGAACAGATTGCTGTGTATATGGATCCTATTGTAAGTACTTTCGACGACGACGAAGAAGATATCAACATCAATGAAAAACTACTAAACAAGAGAAAGATGGACATACATAGAGAATTAGACAGAAAAATTAGTTTATCGTTAGAAGAAAACCAAACTTGTATTTTGGACAACAAAATGCTCGAAGAAGAGGAAGAGAATAGGAAGGAATCATTACAAATGCCAAGTTCGGAGAAAAGCAAAAATATAATAAAATCAGAAGAAGATAATGACTTAAAGAATTATAGTTGTTATAATCACGAAACTTTACAGCGAGAAAACAATGCAAAACGATCTGAAATTAGCTATGAATGAATTGAAACAAAATCAGGTCAAAAAGGTGAAGAAAAAATTATTGAGAAAAGTAAAGAATTTTTAAATATTAAACAAGCAAACAATGAGAATGTCAGTCATGTATGATTCAAATTCATTAATACAACATATGAATTTGGACAGCGCTATGAAAAAACTAAGAAAAGGAAAACCTCGTGGTAAAATCAAATCAAGAACTCAAGAACAACTAAGTGTTAAAAATGAAGAAGGAAGAAAAAAAAATTAGGCATTGAGAACATTCTTCAATTTGCAATTGTTTAAAAGAATTGTTAATAAAAATTATAAATTTTCATTTTTTAGCAATCGCTTGTAACGAATTTATTTATTTATTTTTGTTAAATTTGTTTCGTTAATAAAAATAGACAAAATATTAAAAAAATATATATATTTGAATTTACTTGCAAGTGTTAAAAATATCTCGAGATTACTGGTAATAATAATTCGTAAAATTTTACATAATACTCTCCATCCATGAGTTAGTCAACTACATATACTTTGAAATCACACCATACGCACACACATTCACACACATAAATCCCAATATTCTTACAATAATAATGTAAGATATATATATATATATATATAATAATAATTCTTACAATAACTGCGATACGTTTTACAATATAAATTTAAAATGTAATGGTCAGAGAGAATGAGTTAATAAATTTCTTGACTCACCGTCGAAAATACAATATAATTGCAATTTATTACGCTCCTTTCGGATCGTGCCCGGTACCGACGCCGTCCCAAGATTGCCTGGCAGCGTCAGGAAGTTCCGACTCGCCAAATGGTCCAAACAATCCCTTACACAGCCCCACAAAAAAAGAAAAGTACCCTGCGCGAAAGTCCACAGTACCATACCCCTATGTATTTTGATGCGCTGAACACGAATCCAAAGTCAGATTTGCTCCATCACGTCAGGATTTTTTTCTAACCTCAAAAAACATGTCAGATTTTATGTAATTTATGTAAAATACAAAATTTTTTAAAAATTCATTAGATTTTTCTCAAACTTGTTTTTCGGGGGTTTTTAAGATCGCTGATTACGAATCTGCAGTCAGTTTTTAAAAATTCAAAATAGCGGATCCAATATGGCGGCCAAAATTTAAAAATTTGGTGGATTTTCACTTTACTTGGCATATAGGGGTTTTCGGGGTCGCTGATTACAAATTTGCAGTCAGATTTAAAAAAATTCAATATGGCGGTCATTTTTTCGAAAATTGATTTCTTTTGCTTTAAAATGGGTACTCACTGGTTTTTTGGATCGCTGATCACAAATTTCAAATCAGACTTTAAAAATTTCTAACAACTGGTCCAATATGACTTGATATGCAAGCATTTTGGGAGTCGGTGAATTTAAAAGTTTCGAAAAGTTTGTTAGTAAACATTTATGCAGCAGGAAATGCAGATTTTTGGTAACCTGAATGCCTAAATTAAAATGTATTTATCGAGACGACATCTAGGAACATTTCTAGAGAATTAGGCATAATTTCTGGATGAAGTTCAATTCAACAATTGCAGAATACTTTTCTCTTGAACGCAGGCCTGCTAGGACATAATACTGTATTGTATTTCCATTGTGCTTTGGCACAATATAGACCTTTTCATTTAAGACCGGAAGTTGAAGCTACGCCATGACAGACGGCGCGATTTCAAAATTTTCGAGCAACTTTGTGTCAGAATGTATATTGTGCTAATAACAATTCAAATAAAAAACTCGATGAAAATGATATTCCAGAAGCTAAATTAATGTTTGAACAGATAGAGAAAAATACTGTAGCTGTCAATTAAAAATATGGTTATAAAGCCGAAGTCAGTGTTTAAAGGGTAAAAAAGTCTATATTGTTTACATGTAAATAAGGTTATGTTATGTTATGAACATAACCTTACCCAAAGGTCTCATTTTTGATATACTTGACAAGTTTTGAAATTACTTCGAATATTTTTATTCCTAATATTTCATTTTCTAAATGTTAAACGGTTTTGGGAAAGAAATAAAGTAATAATTTTCAGTCAAATAAGACTTGCAACGAGCATCACTTTTGCAATTCCCAAAACAATATTTTTTTTGTGCATCAATTTTTTTCCTTTGTTGATTATTTTTCTCAGGGATACTGCTCATTTTTAAAACACGCTAATTTTTTTTCTACATTTATTAGTAATATTTTTTAATTACTTTTCACTATTGGCACTGTGCATTTTGTACAAAAAGTGCTCGAAACTTTGTTGGAAGTTATATATATACTCCGCGCTTGCGCAGTACAGATTCCTTAAATGAAAAGGTTTATTAATCCTTCTGCTTCGATAGATGTAGTAGGCGACGACAACTGCCCCGAAATGGGATGTGTAGAATGATTTGCTTCCTGTCTATCGAAGTAACGAAGCCAGCGAAGGCGCGCTGTCTTGCAGGGGGACGTTAGGGTGTGAGGATGATACCGTAGTGTGTCCGACGACGAGTTGATAATGTCCTCGTCAAAGTCGGAAAGCTCTCATACTTAGGCCTAGGGAGGTATGAGGGTTATCACCCCTAGGACGGTGGACTCGCCTGCGATCGGACCAGGATCCCTAGCGTGCGGGCATTTTCCTAAATATCATGGCTTTCAAAAATCAAAACAATAAAAAAACTTCAAACGCTTCAAAAGTTCTTTTTGGAGTGTCAACCTCACAACATACATGTGACAGCAAAGCAGATGTATTTTGTTACGTATGCGGACAATTTTATATCCCGAAAAATCGCAAATTAATCAATGAAAACATTAAACAAATTTACAAAGATTGTTTTGATTTTGAGATAGTCAATCAGAATGAAAAATGGGTTCCAAATACAATCTGCAGTTCCTGCTACACAATGTTAACTCGTTGGAATGATACGAAAGAGGATAAACACCTGAAGTTTAAAAAACCAACATTGTGGAAAAAACCATTGAATCGAGAAGATTGCTACTTTTGCATGACCAATGTAAAAGGCTATAATAAATAATAAAAAGAATATAATTTACGCATGTGTAGTATCTGTGAAAAAACCCAAAATTTTAAGTCATTTAACTCTTTCTTCTGCAAATATGGAAATCGACAGTTCACCATTAGAGTATGTACTTTCCGATATAAGTGATGCGATTAGTAATATTGTAGAAGACAATGATGATATTTATATTCCAGATGGTTATTAGGAAGAAAAGGTTAAAGAAGGCTTTACGCAAGAAGAGCTTAGCAACCTCATCAGAGATTTGAAATTACCCAAAAATGGAGCAGAATATCAGCTAGATAGAAAAATGCAAAAATAGAATATACAGCTAGATATCTAGCTTCAGTTTTAAAAAAGAAAAATTTGTTATCTAAAGGCACCACAGCTTACTTTTATCCTGACAGAGAAAAGGAATTTTAGAAATATTTTACAAAAGACGATGAGCTTTCATTAGTATATTGTTCTGACATTGAAGGACTAATAAATGAATTGAAACCAAACATATATGAAGATCAACATAAGACTAGACGGTATTCATTGACTCTTCTAAAAGAAGTCTAAAGGCAGTGCTAATTCATAACACTAATGTTTTTGCTTCAATTCCCGTAGCCAATTCCACTGAACTTAAAGAAGATTATGAAACTGTTAAATTAGTTTTGGAGAAAATTAAATATAAAGAACACAATTGGCAAATTTGTGGACATTTTAAAATTATAAGTATCATGTTGGGCCAACAAGCAGGTTTTACGAAAACACCTTGCTTTTTATGTTTGTGGGACAGTAGAGATCGAAAAAAACATTACGTACAAAAAGAATGGACCAAAAGAACATCCTTTACACCAGGTTCCAAAAATATTAAATAAAAAAACCTCTAGTTGATCCTACAAAGGTAATTCCACCACCTTTACATATTAAACTAGGGGTAATGAAACAGTTTGTAAAGTCTTTAGATAAAGAAGGGAAATGTTTCAAGTACCTGGAACAAAAATTTCCAGAGATATCTGATGCTAAATTAAAGGAAGGAATTTTTGTTGGGCCTCGAATTCGCAAACTAGTAAAAGATGAAAAATTTATCACAGTAATGAGTAAAAAAAGAGAAAGCTGCATTTGGCTTAGTTTTAAGGGAGTTATTGAAAACTTTCTTGGCAACCATAAGAGCGAGAATTGGGAACTAATAGTGAATGGTATGATCAAAAACTTTCAAAAATTGGGATGCTTGATGAGTTTGAAGCTCCATTTCCTACATTCACATCTGAGTTACTTTCCCAAAAATTTAGGAGACTACAGCGAGGAACAGGGAGAACGGTGTCATCAAGATATTAATGAAATGGAGAGCAGATATCAAGGCAGATGGGACGTAAATATGATGGCTGAGTATTGTTGGATGCTAAAAAGGGATATTGTTTCAGGAAGAGTAAACTTAAAAAGAAAACTACTGCACAGGTCTTTCGAAGCCAAACGAGTCCGTTACCATAAACAGACATAAATAAAAATTACATTATTTTCAAACGGACATATTGATTTTTCAAAACCTAATTGATGATTTGTTATCAGTGATCCGAAAAACCACTGAGTACCCATTTTAAAGCAAAATAAATCAATTTTCAAAAAAATGACCGCCATATTGGATCCGCCATATTGAATTTTTAACATCTGACTGCAAATCTGTAATCAGCGACCCCGAAAACCCCTATATACCAAGTAAAGTGAAAATCCACCAAATTTTTAAATTTTGGCCGCCATATTGGATCCGCCATTTTGAATTTTTAAAAACTGACTGCAGATTCGTAATCAGCGATCTTAAAAACCCCCAAGAAACAAGTTTGAGACAAATCTAATAAATTTTTGAAAAATTTTGTATTTTACATAAATTACATAAAATCTGACATGTTTTTTGAGGTTAGAAAAAAATCCTGACGTGATGGAGCAAATCTGACTTCGGATTCGTGTTCAGCGCATCAAAATACATAGGGGTATGGTACTGTGGGCTTTCGCGCAGGGTACTTTTCTTTTTTTGTGGGGCTGTGTAATGAATCATTAATGAATCAATAATAAATCATTAATGAATCAATAATAAATCATTAATGAATCAACAATGAATCATTAATGAATCAATAATGAATCAACAATGAATCATTAATGAATCATTAATGAATCAATAATGAATCATTAATGAATTAATAATGAATCAACAATGAATTAATAATGAATTAATTATACATCAATGTTAAATTAATGAAATAAATGTAAAACTTTTAAGGTAATAAATAAATATAACCAATTATACATATTACAAGTATATGTTTATTTAATATTATTATTTACATTTAAACACACACACACACAATGACAAGTCGTTGACATTCATACTTCATCATTCCTCTTTATTTTATAATGTCCCCAAGCGAGAGCGTCGCTACTTTCTGGTAACAAATAACGCTTGTTATCCATCGGACTTAAAGCTACCTTAATTTGTTTAACAGTTTCAACTTTGTGCAATCGTGATCTGATAACATGTTGAGTTCTCTTTTGAATTGAATAGTTATGTAAACAATCAATATAATCATCAAAATCTATATTTTTTTTCACAACTGACGCTTTTACACCTTTTGCTTTTTTCGTAAAATTTTGACCATTTACACGAATACTATACATTTTACTCCGCAAGCCAACAAATTCAGTAATAATTTTTCCACTACACTCATCTTTCATGAGTCCAAGAATATTATTGTTGGCTTGCGGAATATTATAAATATTATCCTTTGGATAGTCTGACGTATCAAATTTGTGAATATCTTCCCTCATATCAGCAAAAATGTTATCGCATTTTAATTCGTAAATTAAGCTATCCGTATCTGTGTACATCAATTTGCAAGATTTACCATACTTTTTAACATATAATCATAATGAAAGTCATAAATAAGCGTCTTTGACAAATCAAGTACCGAAAAGCCAATGTAAATTGGTTTGTTCATTAAAATTTCTGTTTTTCTAAGTTCAATCGCTACTAAATTTTCATTAAATATTGACCGACTGTGAAAGTTGGGTTTGGAAATAAGAGCCTCAGCACCATAGCGACCATTCCATTTAGTTACAAGTTTAACGTCGACATGTTTCCGAACATTTTCCATCGTTTTTCCATATACAGCATTGTTCATGAGTTTAAAAAGGTTCTTTTCAAATTCGTTTTTTGCCTTAGCTCCCATCGAAGTATTGAATTTTATATATGACTTAAGCCATGTTGATTGCTTGAATTTCATGATTCTATGAATTTTTACTAACTTTAACCCATTAGCTATAACCTGTTTCAATACCCTGCAATGAATAATATATTTCCGCTTACGATTCAAAGCTGTCAAAAGTATCGCTTGCTTTAATTCTGATTGTGGATTTGTGTGTTCAGAACAAAATGGGAAATCACTGTGACTGTCATGCAAATCTTGCGGATAATCTAAATCAACTTCTAAAATGTAGCTAAAAGCTTCATCATCTTGAATATTTAAATCAAAATCATCTGAAACCGGAATCCACTCAAATCCACCATAAGGAAGTGGTTGAACCATACCCCACCTATACAAATTGTTTGCATCAAAATACATAATATACTTGATTACCTCATTCTCATTAAAATTTTCCATAAAAGGGTTATTAGCACAAGCATAACGATTGCTACATTGACTAATACCTCCTCGCACACCACGTTCAAAAAACATTAGCTTATCAATGTCTGTAAGCAGTTCTAACCTCACATTAGTAAACTTTAACATCGCGTCCCACGTCAATCCTGGTGTTGTATAGTAGTGAGCAGGATCAAGTCTATAAGCGAGTAGGCATTGATCTCTGAAATTTTCAAAGATATCCGTTAATAACAAGACATCAGTTTTCATGTATAAATCTACATATTCTCCGAGATTAGAACAATTAAATGTAGACCATACACATTGAGCATGTAAATAGTCATCATCAGAAATCCCACTATCATTTAATGTACAATAAAATTTTTCTTTATGTGGTAATCTTGTTTCTTTCAACTTTACTTGATTATCTAAATATTCGTAAGGTAAAACTCCTTTACGCGTTAATAAATTTATTTCCTCTAAAGTGAAGTTAGAAAAAGCTTGTTTGACAGTTTTATATTCTGTAAGGTATGATGCTAATTTTTCTAAAGATGATGCCATGAATTTGAAGGAGTCGATAAATCGAAATTTCATTTTAGTTCCTTTCCCTTCACAAATGTGACATGTTGTTGATTCTGTATATGCCTCAATTTCCTCTGCTGTCAATCTATCCATTGGAATTGGATTTTTCATAATTGCGTCAACGTTTTAAACAATTTTCTGCAACACCTGGGAGAACCACTTGGCAGGATTCACTCCTTCTGGACTTGAATTATAACTGGAAAGTGAGTCATCATAGCTGCATTTAATATAATATCCAATGCTCAACATTTCATGTCGTTGAATAATTTCCGTATTAGTAGTTGTTTCTTCATCTCTAACAGGTTTTAAAAGGCACTTACAATCTGCGTAGATTACAAATGAAACTTTTTCTTTATTTCCATGATTTTTAAAATGAATGAAATTCTTTCCGGGTTTGGGTAGTAGGTTAATTCTGCATTCATTTAATGTTCGACACTCGTCTACGTGTTTTGTTAGTGTTTTCTCTGTGATAAAGTAATGAAGACATCGGTCGCAAATGTATTTTTTACTTCTGCTTTTAGAGACTTGAGAACTCACGAGACGAGACAAATTCTTGATCCACACGTAGTGATAATCTAGTGAGATGTCTTGATTATTATCATTATCATTATCACTAGAACCCTCATCTTCATAATGACTTTCAACTCTTAACAAATTGACATGCTTCTCCTTTTTCTCAGCAGTCAAGTGCAATGGAACAGTAATAAAATTCTTGCCTTTTAATCATAGTCCATATAAATTTATGGAAATTTCATTATTTTGTTTTTTAAATTTCGAAATATCTTTTAGTTTTAAAGGAAAATCTATTCCATCAAAGTTTAATTCATTTTCAAATGGATAATAATTGTAGAGGTATGTTGGATAATTATCTTGTTGGTGAAGAGCTGATAACACGGCCCACTTGAAACACTTTTGATCATAGTTTTTAATGTTGATGCAAGCCTTTATTAATTTTATTTGACGTGGTAAATCTAATTCTAATTTCATTATGAAATGTAATGTCCATTGTGATTCCTTCTCTGCAAACTCCTCCACTTTCTGCAATATCGGCTCCTTAATATTCTTGTTGTACCAATCATTTAAAACTGTTGTTGGGAAAATTGGTTCATTTTTTACGTTGAAATATTTTGATTCAATTTTTTCTTCATCATTTGCAACTTTCCTAAATTTTGCAGCAAGAACAGCATAAACTTTTAGTGGTCCATGTCTGTTTATAATATCTGGGATATGTTCTTCGAAAAGTATGAAAGCATCATCTAAAAATGCTTTTACATCTATGTGTACCAAGTTAATAATGAAACTAGTTTGAAGACGACATTTGAAAGCACTCTCACAATTGTTCCAACGAACACGATCCGTAATGTTATCCATTTCTACCGCTGGAGATTCTGATTTTTTTGAATTTTCTCCCATTCCAAATCCTTGTTTCAAATAAAATTCAAACTTTGTATTCAGAAAAATAAATTGCTGAATAAATTAGGTTAAGACATTTTTGGCTTCCTGCTGAAGAATTAGGTCCGTTTAATATTTCCCTTAAATTTGCAATATATTTTCCACACGTTGTCATCCATCCTGCTATGTTTTGAGTCCAATCGATTTCAGTTTTAGTTGAGTTCACCAAATTAAAGCCATCTTCTGCAGCATGAAGAATACTTTCAATCTCCTGAAGAAGCGATGAATTGGTTTCTCTCAACTTTTCTGCAACCTCAGGCTTCAAGTTTGTTTTTTCCTGTCGTTTACCAGCCATTCTACAATTTAAAGAAAAAAAATATTTTTTTTAAATTCAGTTTTTCAAAATTTATTTTATAGTTTAAATATATTGTTTAAAATATGATTCAAACTATAAAGTCTTAACAAATTTTGATATAAAATCTTACTCTGAAAATTGTATTTAAAAGCTGCTAAATTGAACGGTGCTGCCACCTAAAATTACAATGATGCTGCCTACTGCTGCACGATACCTAAGCATTCAACGGGGTCTCCCTTCTACACGCCACAGCTAGTGCCGACTTGTAGCGGTGGAGCCTTTCTCTTTCCGCTGCGTTGAGACTCTATCCCCCTCTCACTCTCTCTCACGTCAACTCCTTCTGACGGTGCTCCCCTACGCCGGGACTCTCTCTCGCCCGCTCTCTCCTTCTCTCTCACGCCAAGGTGCTCTCCTCTCCTCTCTCCTACGCTGGGACTCTCTCTCTATCTCTCTATCTCGCTCGCTCCTTCTCTCCAACTTTGCATATAATATTTTTCTGCTGGTTGATCCTCTCTGCTTCTGCTGGTTGATCCGGTTAACTCGAAGACGCTGCTACGAATGCTAACTCCATTGAATTCCAGATATTTATACCCAACTCACGGATTCACACATAGCAAATTGCATTAGTAAAAAGGGTTAGGTTAGAAATTAGGGTTAGGTCGAAATTTAACAATTTCAAAAATACGCGCCATAACCGACTGCAGCGCTAGTGGCAGCCTCGCGAACTAATTTAAAAAACGCGCGCCATTCACCGACTGCAGCGCTAGTCGCGCCTCTAGCGGCAGCCTTGAGAACTATCACCGAGAACTCACATTGTCTAACTACTCATACACTCGATCCCTTTATCTATGTCACATGACTTTAAGTTTCTCATATTACAGGAAAATCAAAATACAAATATTTAATGATAAAGGAGAGAAGTTTCAATTCTTAACAATAATCTACGAAGATTTATCTATCTTTACATAATTTTCTAATGCTTATATTTAAAGCCATTTCTAGATAAAAAGCATTTTTAATTTTGTCTTTAAGTTTTGGTTTATTAGCATGTATAATTTATAATTATATTTTAACGTAATTAAATAATATTAACATTTATTTATAATTTAAATCAAATTAAAGTTTAGAATCTAACATTTATTTTTCACTTATATTTGTTTAAAATAAGGTAAAAAGATTATTGAAATTATTAATTAAAACAGTATTATCGTGCGAGTAAAAATTCAATTCATCTCCTAAGCCTCTTTTTCTAAATAATAACATCATATTTTTCAACGTTTAAACATTATATGTAGGGGAGACTGGGGCTAAATTTTAAACTGTCAAACTAGTTAAAATTTATTATCTTTCGAAGGGAAATATTTAGAGCATTGCAATTTTTATTATAGAAGGTTGTTGTTACCCTAAATAAATGTCAAAAGTTATGTAACATTCTGTTCATTTTTGTAGTATCCATAATATGAATTGTGTTTTGACCCTACATTTGTAAATTTTTACGTAAAAGAATTTCTACTTTTAAGTATTTTTTTTGTTTATATTCATCGACAAAAGTATTTTAGCTTATTTGGGTCCCATAAAGATGTACTTAAAGGCATTTGCTAAATATTTTTAGTCATATTTTGTATATTGCTGTTAAAGCCAAAAACGCACCCTGGGGCTAAATGTTAAGTATATTTTTTCCATGCACTGCAAAAAGAAGTATCTTAATATAAGATGTTTTGGTAGTCATTTCTAAGATGTTTTGGTAGACACTTTTTAGTTACTTGAAACATCTTAATTTAAGATGTTAAAAGTATCTTCGTACACATTTTCTGTGGTATTTTTGGGGAAAAAAGTTTTGAGGTTAACTATGGGCTCTTATGGAAAACACTTTATGTATCTTAGTTTTTAGTAACTTACACTTATGGCGCATCTTACGATTCTTAAGTAATAACTTATCGCTAAACATCTTATTGCAACAGAAACATCTTAATTTAAGATACTTTAAAGAACTTACAAAAGTATCTTACTTTTCTAAGATGAAAGATATATCTTCATCACTGCTAAAACGTATAAAGCATCTTAAATATCAGTAAGATGCTTTAGAAAACAACTTAATTTAAGATGTAAGACACCATTTTTCCATCTTACATCTTATTTTTAGATATCAAAAAAGACACCTATTTTTGCAGTGTGTTTTTTACATTTTTCATTTTTATTTGTTTAAAAATTATTTTTATCCCACATGCACAAAAATTACGCTTTCTGATAGCAGACGACAGGGAGTAAGTCATTCACTTCTTTGACCGTATAAAAATGGCGGTCGTGTTCTCACATAAGCAAGAAAATCAGCTGTTTCCATGCGCTATTCTTGCCCACGGGAGAAAACGGCCGCCATTTTTATACAAGTCGAACACGTAAATAACTTTTACCCCCTATCGTCTGATATCTTTACTTTTGTGAATTTGGAATAAAAAATATCGTACATAAGTAACATGGGAATAAAGGCAGCCAATTTGTTTACGATGATTTTTGTGACACGAGTGGAGGTCTCGGGGCGCCCTCGACCTCCACTCGTGTCACAAAAATTGCCGTAAACAAATGGCTGCCTTTATACTCTTGTTGCTTAATATACTAATATTTGACATTAGGCAAGTACTCTGTCAAAAGACAAGAGCGCTCACGTAGAATAAACCAAAATAAAAATTTTTTTGGGAAATTTTAATATATTAACTTTAATAACTGTTCTAAAGCTATTGTTAAATAAACACAGATGTTTTATTAACTTAATTACTTGTTTACGTATATTTTAACTTATCTACTACTTAACACCTATGAGAAAGTAGTTTTAGTAGGCTAGAAATAGAATTTAACATTTAGCCGCAGCCGTTTTACATTTTGCCCCAGAATGGGACTAAATGTTAAAAAACAAAATTTTTAAAAAGGACAAAAAAAGAATATTACTCGAAAATATCAGAAACTTTTGTATTGAAACTTGTTGAGGATAAGTTGCCCTACAATTTTGGTCTATACATATTATTTGCATCTAAGCGGATTTATTGTCTAAAAAAACTAAAAATATTGTTTACAAAAATTGTAATATTTTTAAATTAGAAAAACGAGTATTTTTTTATAAAATTATCAATTCATCTCCGAATCCTATTTTATATTTGATAGGCGTTTTGTTTTTAATTTTTTAATCATTGTTTTGAAATATCTAACAAAATATTCATACCGAGATTTTCTTTACAAATTCATCTATTTAGGGCGTTGTCGGAGTGGCGGGACAGCGGGTATAGCGAGACACTGCGATATTGAAAACAGCTGAGTTGACAGTGTTGCTTTTTTTGGTGTAAAAGTAAAGTTTTATTGTGTTGAAGCTTCTTTATATGATTCACACTTTCTGGATGTAAAATCTGTCATTATAATGCTGTCAATAGTTTTAAGCAAGTTTTAAAGTTTTATTCTTCGTAAGATAAAGTTTTTATAAAATTAAACTTTTCAAAATTTTATGAACGGCAAATATTTTAAGTTATTAGTATGTACGATTCCTTCAAAATTCCTAGAACATTATGCATAATAGTGCGATAGACACAATTGTAGATAGTTATTACCATAAATCACTGTTTCGGCAATGGCGGGACACTTATTGTCGGCAGTGTCCGGACACTGCTTGTTTAAATCTAATAAAATAGTACATTTCTAAATGACTTCAGCATTATTTTTTTTAAGTTTTGTCGGCAATATTTTTCAAACAAAAACCTAATCTTAAAGTTGCGAATGTATTTTGAAATAATCTGTAATAATAAAAATAATAATCTTAACTCTTCTTTAGATGGTAAAAAACGTAAACAATTTAAAAGGGACACAAAGGAACCCAAATGCTTTGAAATTGAAAGCCGTAAAAGACATTGTAATTGAAAAATTTGCGATTTAACGTAATCTCCCGCCACTACTGACACTTTTTAATGTCGGTAGTCGCGGGACATTATTGTACTTCGGTTACAGCTATTTATTTTTGAAGACATATGTTATCTATATTATGTAAATTTGCAAAAGATAGTTTGACTTTTCTTCCTTCATAGATGCGGACTAAATATTCATGAAAATATAAGTGATATACTAAAAAAATAAAGCGTGTTCCGCCACTGCCGACTCTCCCCTACACTACCGGTCAAAATTGAGAAACCATCCATTTTCGGGCGAATAAAAAACGTTTTAAAACATAAAATTTATTGAAAATAAAATTTTTTTCTGTTTATTTTTTGAAAGATGATAAAATTTTGAAAAGAACAAGATATTTTAGAAGTCCTTTGGCCAATAATTAACTGATTAAACGAACTTACCTGTAAGTGAAGTTCTATCAGAATTGTATGGAGCGCCTCTTCCGAATAGACCAACATGTAGTACCCCTACTCTATACTGATGTCGCCACAATCTTTACAGTAAAAATAAAAAAATTTTACCACCGCGCATCTAGTACTATGCGCATCGTCACTTCCGACTTCCGTTTTCATTTCTTCAAAGCCCTGCCATAAAACTTGGGAAATATATGGGTTCGGGAGGGAATGATCTATTCGGAAGAGGCGCTCCATACAATTCTGATAGAACTATACTTACAGGTAAGTTCGTTTAATCAGTTAATTGTATTTCGCGCCTCTTCCTCTAGATTAACATGTAGATGTTTAAAGCTTAATATGTCAGGAATAAAAAAGGATTAAAATCTTTATTAGTTTGTTATAAAATATAATAAACAAAATAAAATATTAATCTTTACTGAAAAGGGAATTTCCAAATGAATCTTTACTAGGGATTAGCGGTTTATCATAACATTTTGTAAACGTATACGACTTTTCTGTCCACCCTGCTGTCTTCTTTATCAAATCCACTGATACACCTTTAGAACTGTCTTAATCCATCGACTAATGGTTTGACTTGAAACTGCCTTAAATGGTTTCTTCGAGGTAATAAACAGCTTGAACTTCTTTTCACGTAAGTCTTGTCCTTTCCAAGTAAGCATCTAAAGTAAAAGCCGCACAGATATCCTGGTTTTGCTTAAAATACGGAATATGCAACGTTTGTTGAACCTTATTAATTCGGGAAGTCTTTATCTTGTCAGGGATCTTAATTGACAAAAGATCCTCACTTCTCTCTATATTTCTAATATCAATTAAGGATAAAGTCTGCATGCGGTGAGCAGTTACTAAAGCACAAAGAGTTATTAACTTAAAAGTGAGTTTTTCGAGAGAAAGTGAGTCTGAAGACCCTCAAGAACTTAAGTGATCTAAAACTATCTGTGGATCCCAAGACCACTCATATTTAGGCCTCATCGGTCTTAAATTAGCGAATCCTCTAAACTACTCTAAACACTCTTTTAACACGAGGGTCCTCCCCTAACTAAGGTTCTTGTAAAAGTGCAATCGCTGATCGATAGCTGTTTAGAGTACCAACTGACACTCCTGTTTCAAATTGATCCGAAAAAAATTCCATAACTCTTGGGATATTTAACTCATATGTATCCACCTCAATCACTTTGCAGAATTTCCACCACTTTTTTAATCCAGATTCATATTGTTTTACAGAAGAGTCCGACAGAGAAGCCATCATGACATCAAGTGCTTGATTTGGTACCCCTTTTCTGCAAAGTGCTTCCCTGACAGCACCCCTGCAACCAGGGTAATCTTCTCCCATAACGGAAGAGGTTGGCTATTCAAAGAAATTAATAATTTAGGACTTAGTTTAAGGTAAATTGGTTCTGAAATCATCATCGAATAAAAAAGTGGATACCAATGCTGTGCAGACCAAAGTGGTACAACAACTATTCCTTCGGCTGAATCGTCAATAATTTTTCTAAGTACACGCAAAATAATTATGAATAGAGGAAGAGCCTAAAAAAATATTTCTTCCAATCTAGGGTAAATGCATCAACCGCAAATGATTCTGGGTCTTTCAACCATGAAACGAAATCTTTACACTTTGCGTTCACTCTATTAGCAAACAAATCAATTGCTGGTTTCCCCAGTTTGGAAGATATATCTGTAAACGACAACTAAGATAAAGAGTATTCAGTCTCCTGTTCTAAACGCCTAGATTCAAAATCCGCTTCAATTTTATCTTGTGACCGAATATAAGAAGCGAAAATCCGAAGATTTCTTTTTTCACACCAAAGCCAAATTTCTTTAGCTAATGAACTTAACTTCGGAAACTAAGTGCCCCCCCATCTTATTAATATACGCGATTGCAGTGGTAATATCAATCCTCAGTAAGATATCACAATTCTCCAAATTACTGCAAAAACATTTGAGACCAAAAAAATAAGACAATAATTCCAAATAATTTATATGATGCAATTTTTCTTTTTCACCCTAATGACCATGTGTTTTTTGACCATTGTAGAATATATCCCAGCCAGAATTTGACGCATCGAAAAAAATTTCTATGACTGGTTTAAAATTAGCAATTGGCCTTTTAGCAACTTTAATCTTTTCTAACCACCACTGAAAATCAGCTGCTAAACTTTTTGATAATATTTTTGGACTATCAAAATCCCCCTTACTATTATGCAAAGCTAAATATTTTTCTCTTTTGAATTCCTTCATATAAACCCAACCGTAAGTGAGTGCTGTACAACAATATCCAAGAGTGCCAATAAAGGCTGCAAATTCTCTTATACTGCTTCTTTTTAACTTTGAAAATTTTAATATTTGATCCTTAACTCTTTCTTTTTTCTCTTGCGGTTACTCAATTGTCATATTTATCGAATTATAAATAAACCCTAAATATTTACATGACCTAGAGGAATCAAATTACTTTTCTTTACATTTATCACAAAACCCAACTTTTGTAATTTTCGCTTAACAGAAAACTTATGTTTTCGCATATTGTCCTGACAATCTAAAAAGGAACTTCTAAATAGTAAAATGTGATCTAAATAAATAACCATTACGATACCTGAATCCCTATGTTTAGTTATGACTGGCTTCATCAATTTAGTGAATACAAACGGAACTATACGCAGCTCAAATGGCATACAAGTGTACTGATACAGATTTTCTTCGAGTTCAAACCGTAAGTGTAATCTACCTCTTTTGTCAACTGAAACCAGATGGTAAGCATCCTTAAGGTCAATAGAAGCCAAAAAATCACCAGGATTTAATAACTGTCTTACAGTCCGGCCGTCTTCTAATTTAAAATAGACCGTCTGAATAAACTTATTTAAATTTTTTAAATTTAAGATTACTTTATCTGACCCATCCGACCTTGGAATAATAAAATTCGAGATAAAAATTGTTTAGGATCTGGTTCGCATTTTTCAATCGCACCTATACCCAAAAGTTTTTTAATTTGGCCTGCAACGTTTAACCTTTCATCCTTTGACTAATTTTGTTCAATCGCAGGAACATGCTGTACCACTTTATCAAAAAAAGGAATTCTATACCCGGAGACCCAATTTAAAATAGTTATATCCGAAATTAATTCGGTCCATTATTTCCTAAAAAAAAGTTAAACGACCTGCGTATAATTTTACCTTTAATTGTTCTTCTTGAAGTTTGCTTGATCCTGACTCAAATTCGATGGCTTCTCTCGATACGGTCTCTGATCTTCACGATACTTCTGCCCGTTGCCCCTCAAATAGTATTTCTTCTTGGGTAGAACTCGTGCCTTAATTTCATCAGGTAAATATTGGAAAATAACCATTCATTAAAAGGCAAATCTTTCAGAGTCTCCCTCAACGGAGCTGCAATATTTTTCAAAATCAAGCTTCTGCGAATCATTGTCTCATCATGTTGAAGGTCTGCTATAATTTTTGATACAATATTGAGATATTCCAAAATCTCTTTCTTTTCCGGAACGTTCATTTTAAAAACTATTCCTATTGTCTTGCTAATACCTGCAAACGACGTCAAGATTTATTCTTGTTTCTCTACTATTCGTTCGTCTCTTTTTTGAATCGTGTTATCTACTGCAGCTTTTACTTCCAAATTCAATTTCGACGGATCGATTCTTACACAGTTCTCTGGAAATGTAAATACTTTTAACATATGAGGCATTATACGTGAAATGTCCTAAGTTGAAATTTCAACTTCTTGAAAAAAATTGAAACTTAGAGAATTTGTTGTTCTATCAAATAGAAATGTGCCCCAAAAAACATTTTTGATTTTTTCGAAAATTTGGAAGGGGAAGAGGAGGGTCAATTTGAAAAATTTTGCTAACAACGGCTACTTTGTGAATTTTTTCTGAACAGACTTGTAATGGGAACAATTTTTTAGAATATGCTTCTGAAAGGTTTTTTCGTCCTCTTTCCAATGGTGAATTTTATTTTTTAATATTTTAAAAATTGACCCAAATTTTTTATAATTAATATTTAATTTTCAATTTTCCAAAAATCAGTCCGTTTAATTTGAAAATAAATTATTGCAAACGAAAGCTGAGGCTGTTACGTATGACTTCGTAACCTATCTATTTCCATAAAAACAACGAATTTATTTGAATTATATAAAATCCATTCAATCATTTTTTACATTCTCATCACATGAGAAAGTATTAGTTTTGGTCGAAAATTGACTTTTGCTAATTTTATGAAATCTTTACGTTTTGGGGCCCCCTAAACCCGAAAAACATGGTCCGACGAGTCCGTCTGTCTGTGTGTCTGTCTTTCCGTCTGTATGTATGTCCGTCTGTAGACCAAAATCTTGTAGGCACAATAACTTTTGAAAATCTTATCTGATCGTTTTTAAATTTAACACGCTTAAAGTTGGTATAAAAATGAAGGATAAGTTTGTTAACCAGCCATTTTTGTTAAAAACTACAGAAACTACAGTAGTTTCAAAATTTTGAAAACTCAATTTTTTTAAAATTTAAATTTTTTACCTATATATTATTTTATATTAGGAAAATACAAACAACTTTTCTCTATAACACTTTTTCATAAAAACTCAATTTTTGAAGTTATAGTCTCTTGAATGGTCAAAAAAATCCTAAAATATCACTGAAAATCGAATTTTTTTAAAGAAATAAAAGTCAGTCAATTGATTTTGACATATTCTCACCCTAAAATACTTGAAAAATATACTTGTACACAAAAAAGTCGTAATTTCCGGAAAAACCACTCTATATATATTTTTTTGTGCGCTTTTTTGACTAAAAATCGATATTCCGACTCAATTATCTTCGAATCTATTCCATATGGAATCTTGCAAACCCAGACTTTTTTTCTCATCCCATCCTTAGCTACAACTTTGCTGTAGACATCATTTCGCCAAACCCTATACTTTTCGAGTTATTTTGAAAAAAAGTAATTTTTATTACATTCTCATCACATGAGAAAGTAGTAGTTTTGGTCGAAAATTGACTTTTGCTAATTTTATTAAATCTTTACGTTTTGGGGCACCCTGAACCCGAAAACATGGTCCGGCAAGTCCGTCTGTCTGTGTGTCTGTCTGTCCGTCTGTCTGTATGTATGTCCGTCTGTAGACCAAAAACTTATAGGCACAATTACTTTTGAAAATCTTATCTGATCGTTTTTAAATTTAACGCGCTTAAAGTTGGTATAAAAATGAAGGCTAAGTTCGTTAACCAGCCATTTTTGTTAAAAACTACAGAAACTACAGTAGTTTCAAAATTTTAAAAACTCAATTTTTTTAAAATTTAAATTTTTTACCTATATATTATTTTACATTAGGAAAATACAAACAACTTTTCTCTATAACATTTTTTCATAAAAACTCAATTTTCGAAGTTATAGTCTCTTAAATGGTCAAAAAAAACTAAAAAAATCCTAAAATATCACTGAAAATCGAATTTTTTTAAAGAAATAAAAGTCAGTCAATTGATTTTGACATGTTCTCACCCTAAAATACTTGAAAAATGTACTTTTACACAAAAAAGTCGTAATTTCCGGAAAAACCACTCTATATATATATATTTTTTTTTTTGTGCGCTTTTTAGACTAAAAATCGATTTTCCGACTCAATTATCTCCGAATCTATTCCATATGGAATCTTGCTACTAAAGACTTTTTTTCTTATCTTATCCTTAGCTACAACTTTGCTGTAGACATCATTTCGCCAAACCTGATACTTTTCGAGTTATTTTAACCCTTAGATGCACGGTGGTCAGCACTACTGACCACATATTCTTTTTTTGTATTTTCGATAAAAGAACTGATATTTTTTGTCTGTTACAAATAATTCTTGCTCTGTACGGTACTAGCATTCTTAAAAAACAAACGCATGACGTACAATGTACAATATTAGTAACAAATATTTGTTATAAACAATGACATGACAAAAACATCGCACACTTCAGATAAAAAAATTCGAAATCAGTCAAGAATTCCCAAAAAAAAGGAGCGTATGGTAGTTTTCAGGGTTTCTAAGATTGCTGATTACGAATATGAGGTCAGATTGTCAAAATTTTCAAAATGCAAAATGGCGGATCCAATATGGCGGACGACTTTTACCAAAAGTGCTCAATTTTAGTTGAAATTTGTTACTCGGGGGTTTTTGAGGTCGCTGATTACGAATTTGAAGTCCGTTTTGAAAAATTTAAAATGACAGATCCAATATGGCGGACGACTTTTACTAAAAGTTCTCAATTTTAGTTGAAATTTGTTACTCGGGGGTTTTTGGGGTCGCTGATTACGAATCTGAAGTCCGTGTTGAAAAATCCAAAATGGCCAAAAGTGCCTAATTTTAGCTAAATCTGTCACTCGTTCTTTGCTTTACCCAGAACTAACGACGTGGACGTGACGAGTTTCTAGTTCCTCTTTTTTTTTTTTTAATTTTTTAATTTTTTTTTTTAATTTTTTTTTAAATTTAAATTTTTTTTTTAAATTTTTAAATTTTTTTTTAAAATTTTTTTTTTGGTTTTTAAAATTTTTTTTTTAAGTTTTTGGTTTCGTTTATTATGCATAAAGTTTTTACTCTGGTTTTTTTTATCTATTTGTGAAACTGTTTAAAACAGTTTCTTGTTGAAGATAAGCACAGAGGAACATTACAAGTACTACAAACCCAAGCAGTTCTTTTGGGTGCTTCTCGAGTACTGCAATGGGCACAACGCCTAAAGTCAGTCGAGTGCTCAGGCATATGAGCTGATTCTGTGTGCCTTTTCGTGAGAGAGACTTTTGGTTTGTGAGTATTTACTTCTGGCTGCTTGCGTTTTCGACCTTTCGATGTTCTCAGTTTGCGATCAACTAATTGTTCTACTAGTTGCAATCGAAATTGTGTCAAAGTCAAAATAGGCTGAGTATTTTGATTTTTGTAAATAATGAATGAATTCACTACCACTAGGTCTAAAAAGTGCCAAAATAATCTCAACCACCATCTTTTTGACTTTCGATCAATTTTGTAAGTTGCTAGCAGTCGATCAGAATAATCAACGTAGCCCATGTGCTTATTGTAATCAGCAGATACGACTGGGCAATTGACAGGAAGCAAGGATCCATCTTTTTGCCTGCGATTTACTACGGTAGTTTCAGATGGATCGTGGTAATTGGATAAAAAATAAACTAGTTTTTTATCCATCCATTTGATCCACTGAAGGCCTGTGGTTGAAGTCTGAAATTCATACTCACCTTTTTCGAATTTTTTGTTCGACTGTTGATTCTTTGGTAATTTTGCTCGATTTGCCCTTACTGTACTGCATGCAAAAATGTTATCCCTTTTCAGAGAAGCTAAAAGATCAACGCCCGTGAAAAAGTTGTCAAAGTAAACATGGTGGTTTCCGCCAACAAGTTCACGAGTAAGATCTTTTACTACTCGAGCACCTAATTGTTTCTCTGCTGATTCAGCTTTCCCAGTGTACATTTGAAATTCGCTTACAAAACCAGATTCATCTGCTCTTGTCCACATCTTATAGCCACGTTTTATTGGCTTAGCAGGCATGAATTGTTTCATACTGTTGCGCCCTTTGAATTTTATCATTGATTCGTCAATGGCCTGGTATTTTCCAGGATTCCAACAGTTTTTGAACGTTTGACCAAGCGTATCAATTAGAGGTCTCAATTTGAACAGTTTGTCATAATTTGTTTCTCCTTTCTTGGGTTCATTTTTGTTGTCATTTATATGTAAATGACTTAGATAGAAACCAAAACGATTAACTGTCATGAGCGAAGATATGTATGAGTCCTGTAATTGCGTATTAGATGACCAATAATCCCGATAAGATGGTAATTTTTTTATACCCATTAGAATGTTAATCCCTAAAAAGACAAGGAGTTCTTCTTTTTTCGCTGGTTCCTGCTTACTGTTCTTTTGTTGTGCATACAAATTTGTCTGTTCCACTATTGTATCCACAAGGGTATGTGGAAATAAGCAAAAGAAAATATCTAATGGAGTTTTTGCACTTGTCAGGATATTTGGACCGAAGTTTTTAATGAATGGAATATCTGTTTTTGGTACACTCCGTCTACTCCATGTTCCATCTTCTTCTACCTGCTCTACTTCTTCTTCTTCACTCTCTGATTCGTGTAATACATCAGTATTCAAAAGAAAAGGATGATCTGGAGCATCTTTCGCCTTTCGGGTCAATTGATCATTTTCGTCTTCTGAATCACACAGGCTATCAATAGATTCTGCATCACTCGGAATATCTACTAAATATACTTCGTCCTCCATATTTCTAGTACTTACCTAGCATCTAAAAAACGTGTGATTTTCCCTGTACTTTAGAAAGTTCTAACAATCTGTATTGAGATACACATAAAAATCGAATTCAGAATAGCTAAAAAGAAACAAAAAATTTTAAAAACAAATTGATTGTTAGAACAAGAGATCACTGAAAAAGGAAGAAAATGTAACTAAAAAGAGAAAAAAGAAAATAAAAAAAAGGTCTAAATGGAACTAATTCATACGTTCATCTAGTAAAAAAATGATACTTACCTGAGAAAGGGCACGAAAAATTCGTAATATATCTGCCTCAAAAGTCAACTATGTAAATTTTACGTGAAATGCCTACCTAGTGAGAGGAACTATTTCATCTGTATCTTTACCGCCTTGCAGACAAACGCAGAAGTATAATGTCAAAAGAGCAACTTTAAAAAATTATGTAAATTTTCCGTATTACTAATCAATTAGGTTCACTGAAATGAGGGACGCAAAGAATTACAAATTTTCCATCATTCCTCTGCGTTAAAGTAAAAAAAAAAGCACTTCCAGTATTAAATATTTTTTTTAGCAATCACAGCGAACAAAAGGCATTGTTACTATCTGTTATAGAATTGTTGTATTCTTTTCTTCCACGAAGGGATATATCACTTAGTACCTCATCGGCAATATCAGCGACCCCAAAAACCACCAAGTAACAAATTTCAACTAAAATTGAGAACTTTTAGTAAAAGTCGTCGGCCATATTGGATCCACCATTTTGAATTTTTCAAAACAGACTTCAGATTCGTAATCAGCGACCCCAAAAACCCCCGAGTGACAAGTTTCAGGTAAAACTAAACGATTTTCAAAAATCGTCCGCCATATTGGATCCGCTATTTTGGATTTTTCAAAACGGACTTCAGATTCGTAATCAGCGACCCCAAAAACCCCCGAGTAACAAATTTCAACTAAAATTGAGAACTTGTGGTAAAAGTCGTCCGCCATATTGGATCCGCCATTTTGAATTTTTCAAAACGGACTTCAGATTCGTAATCAGCGACCCCAAAAACCCCCGAGAAACAAATTTCAACTAAAATTGAGAACTTGTGGTAAAAGTCGTCCGCCATATTAGATCCGCCATTTTGGATTTTTCAAAACGGACTTCAGATTCGTAATCAGCGACCCCAAAAACCCCCGAGTAACAAATTTCAACTAAAATTGAGAACTTGTGGTAAAAGTCGTCCGCCATATTGGATCCGCCATTTTGAATTTTTCAAAACGGACTTCAGATTCGTAATCAGCGACCCCAAAAACCCTCGAGTAACTAGGTCTGTAAGTTTTTAGCTGAGATAAAAAATGTATGCTTGTAAGGGTTAATTCAGGCAAAGTGACCTGAACGATATATATATTTTTAGTCATATAGACTTGAGGATTTTATCATTTTTGTTAATCAAAGGGTGTAATCCCTATTTATTGTGCAAAAGAAAATAAATATTAAATTAAGATTATTTTCATTTTAACGAATATCAAGATTGAAAACAAACAAATAAAAGAAGGCCAATTGCTGCGATTTTAAAATAAAGAAAAGGAAAAACAAAACGATTAAAAGTGAGTAGAGAATTTTCACATTACACCTACACATACAAAACAATTTTCAAAGCATACATGAATTTTTATATGTTAATTTTATAAGATTTTTCTAAAAAAGAATATCCACTTTATCAATACTGAAATTTATATTTTATTGAAAGAACCTATATATTGTATTTGAAAAGTAATGTCATAGTAATATATGTATATTTTATGATTTTCTGCATTGATTTTTATTCAACCTTATCATTAAAACAAATAAAAGAAACCATTCATTAAATATTAACTAAATCCAAACTTCTATTTTTTATTAATTTGGCATTATAGCTACACAATTGAGATAAATAATTGTGAGAGCGGAAAAGTCCCCTACCTTTCAAATATTTTCATTTGCTGAAGAGCATTGTTAGTTATCTTGAGAAGATTTAAACTAAAAGTAAGATAATTTCTTTATTTTATTTTTTACTTAAATTCAATTCGTAACAATTGGTGGCAGCGGTGGGAATTTTTCCTCTAAATTATAAAAATAGAAATTTGGAAATTTATATTTAAAAAAAAAAATAATTAAAAAAAATTTTTTTTAACACATGTTTACACACTGATGCTATTATTGATTATATATATATACTTGTACATGAAATTTTAATTGTTTTTTATTTACAGTGAATATAAAATAGATATTGTGCGGGTAGTAGATATTTTTTTTAGTTCGTTAAAATCGAACTGTAGGGAAAAAGTAACCATCCTTGCATCGGCAAGCTCTGGTTTCTATAATAATCGTGCTTAATTCCCTGAATTAACCTTGCCGGAAGTGTGTAGATACTTGGGCAAGTGAAGGGACTAAAATTATCGAAAATATTCACGGTTTAAATAAAATTTTTAAACATTTTTTCCACACGGGTAAATAATCATTTTAAATCAACATATAATTGTTTCAACATTTGTGTTGTATTTTATTTTTTTTTCTCGATGAATAGTTCAGATAGTAAAAAAATAATAGGCAAGAAGGAATAAGATACACAAGAGCAGTCCGAAGTAAATACGATTTAGAACAAGTAAATTTAGTTAAACGCGTGCTATTCGTGAAAAACAAATCGAAATATAGTAACGACAATAAAAATAATTCTCTCGAAAAGATTTTAGAGAATGTAGATAGTTTGAAACTGCAAGAATAGACGTTTAAATTGAAGTACAAAGATAAATGATATTTGCAATTAAGCAAAACTGAGATTTATGCATTCTAAATATCAGGATTAAGCTTGCAAACTAATTTCAATTAAACGAAATCACTTAAAATTATTCTTCTATTTAAATTATAAGTGTAATGCTTTCTCAGTGTACATCATTACCGCTTCCAATTGTAAAGAATCAGCAATTTAATTAAATTAATTTAAAACGATGTAATATTTATTAATAGAAAGTAAAAGAAACGTCGTATATGTATATATACATATATATGTATATATATGTATATATATGTATATTTATACATGTATAAAAAAAAATTAGTAAAAAAAAAATTTTTTTTTTAATACAAATAAAAAAAAAAATTTCAAAAAAAAAAAAAAAAAAATTATTATGTTATGAAAATGAAAAAAAAAATTTTCAAAAAAAAAAAAAAATTAAAAAAAAAAATAATCCCATGGTTGAGTTCATGTTAAGAAAAAAAATTTATTTACTTTTTTTTTTTTTTTTTTTTGTGTCTTTTTGATACTTACTCAAAATAAAAAGTATATTGTTCGTTTAAATTTGTAGTTGCATTTTTATATAAGAAAGAAGAAAATAAATTTTAGTGAAGTGAATTTTATAATTATAAATTTTTTTTTCGTTAAAATAATATTAATTGAGTTAAAAGATTTAGATTAGTAATGCAAATTGTAGTAAATTACAGAAATACGAAACGGGATCAGGTTACCGCACAAGGCCGTGCGTACGCGAGTAGTAAGTCTCAATGAAATTTCGCAAGTCTGAATATTGTAGGTAGTATTTCTTTTATTTCATTTAAAGAGAAATATCAGTCTGTTTATTTTTTTTCCAAGAGTTACTGTTTTGTAAGAATTATATGTCTGAAAACGAATTTAAGCATTTTCTGAGTTAACAAAATAAGAGAATAAGAAGAACAGATTTAAAAAAGACAATAGCTCTTTTTTAGAATAGACTATTACATTGAGAAATAATATTTAAAGTAAAATTTTCTTTCAAAAATCCTTTTTGTTCCTCATGATATATTATTTGTTTTAAAAAATTTTTTTTATAATGTATTCCTTTTATTTTCTGTTAAAAATAAAAACAGAAAAGGGTTTTTAATTCTCAAATATTTATTTTATTTCGTTTGAATTTCCTCCCCAAAATTACGGAAGTGTTATTCAATATACTTTTAATTTATTAAAAATTTATTGTACCATTCATACGCTCAACTTTTAAGTACGCTTAGAATTTATTTCTTCAAGCGAAAATAAGAGTTTTTGTAGCATTGAATATTCTGTAATTTTGTATTTGAATGAATCAATTTAATATTAGGTATTTAATTATAAAATTTTAATTAATATTGAACTAAATCATACATCTCACAACGGACCACAGTCTCCCCGTTCCGTTGTTTAGCAGAGTTTGATGTTCATTAAACCTATACCTATACCAGAATTTGGTTTATCTACCTCCCCAAAATTACGGAAGTGAGATTCAATATATTTTTAAATTTTATTTAAAAATATATTGTGCCATTCATAAGCTCAACTTTTACGTACGCTTAGAATTTTATTTCCTTAAGCGAAAATAAAAGTTTTTGTAGCATTGAGTATTTTATAATTTTGTTTAAAACGAATTAATTCAATATTAATTAAACATAAAAGTTCAATTAATATTGAAATAAGTCATACATCTCACAACGGACCATAGTCTCCCCGTACCGTTGTTAGAAGAGTTTGACATTCGTTCCCATATGCCTAAACAAGAAGCATTTATTACGTTTAAACAGAAATTTGTTTAAGTAGAAAAAGTTTAAAAGTAAAATTAAATTAAAAAAAAATATATTGTTATTTTAACTATATAATTTAGAAATTGAGGGATTTCATATCAATATTAATAAAAGAAATATGTCACTAAGGAAGTGGATTAAATTAAATAATCACAATATAAAAAATACCTAAGAATATCGTAATACAATACGGCATCATGTTGCAGACACAAAGCCATTTTTACGCAAAATGGGCATGAATGAATTTTTTTAGTACAGATAGTTTGACATTCATTTTTTAGAAATTAAATTAATAATTTCTCAAATTTGTGATTTTTACTAGATTTACGCAAGACAACATACCAAAAAAAAAAAACTGTGAATGATTACAGCCAAACATTTATTTTTCAAGGAAACACTTATAATTCAACGTTATCGCGGAAAAATGCGAAAAAATAAAAAAATATAGTGCTATTTTTATTTATTTTGTAATAGGAATACAATTCAAGATGAATTGTTATTAGGTTACAATATCAAGACAATGCATATTTTGAAAGCTAAAATAATTAAAACCGAAGTACAGATGCGTTAAAAAAATGAAGAAATGAATTATTTACTATTCATGTATTATGTTTAAATTATATAGAATGAACAATGTCATTGTACTCAAAATTGTTACTTAGTGGTGACATAGAAAGATGGAAATCGGAAGGATGCAATTTTAAAATAGGTGATCGTAAATATGTTTACAAAAATGAAGAGTATGAAAAGCAACATCAAGACAACCATAACCTGGGAAAAGAGGATCATAGAAAGAAAGATAATTGTTATGAACAATATTTTGATGATTTTAAAGAGCAGGCTGATTACGAGAATCAATATTATTGCCAAAATGAAAACAAACAATTTAATGAGTATGAACAAGTTACACCCAATAGTTACAAACAACCATGGAACCACCATAGGCGAAAAAGGAATCAACGACAGAGTCAACGATTTAATAGCAGAACCTATAGTAATAACGGTATCAACAACCAAAATAGAAACATGAATTTCAGAAAAAATTATCAAAGTATGAACATGACATCACAGGGGTACGAAAAAGGAAATTTCTATAACAGCGACAGGAATTATGAAGAGTATAACATCGATTAAAGAAATTTACAATATAGATTTGCTGAAGAAGAACAAGAATTTAATTTCCGAAATGAATACAGAAGATACAACGATATACAAAATGATTACAGAATAGAGCGGCAGAAGGATTATGGATATACTAATTACGAAGAATCGTACATAAACTGGGAGGAACCATCTTTTAAAAATGATTATTTCGAAGTAAATAATTTTGTAGAAAATAGATCTAAATTTGAAAGAATACATGATTATGATTTCGTAACACCACCAATTCGTTTTAAAGATTCGTCCACATAAAAAAAATTAGTTAACCCGAGTTGATAAAAAATGTATCGAATGAGAGTGAAAGCTATGTAGGAATAAATAAATCTAAATTAAATATTTTGGGGATTATTCAAATAAATGTACGAATGATTGGAACAAGTAAAAAAATTGATTTTCTGGTGGTTGATAATGTGGTTGATAAAAAATGTATCGAATGAGAGTGAAAGCTATGTAGGAATAAATAAATCTAAATTAAATATTTTGGGGATTATTCAAATAAATGTACGAATGATTGGAACAAGTAAAAAAATTGATTTTCTGGTGGTTAATAATATAATAAACACAATGTATTCTCATGTTTTGCTAAGACGAGATGCGTTGAGACAGTTTGGATTGAGAATAATTGAAGGATCCACAGGGTATGAGGAGGCTGTAGGAGAAATATTAAATATCGACGTGGAATGGATGAGCGGGGAGAAAAAGGAGATAAAAATAAATCCGGATTTAGAGTGGAAACATCATGATCGGTTACGTAAATTATTTGAAATTGAATATATAAAACCGGTACGACCTGAGACACCGGAAACTAAAGTAAAATTAAAATTGAAAGCTCATCAACCTTTTCGTTTCACTCCTCGCCGTTTGTCCTATTCCGAAAAAACAGAATTAAAGAAAATTATAGAGGTTTTGAAAAAAGGGGTACATAGAGGAAAGCGATGTGGAGTACGCTTCTCCTATAGTATTAACGAGAAAAAAGAACGGAGAATATAGGCTTTGTGTGGATTACAGAACTCAAAATAAGTACTTGATTCGAGATAATTATCTGCTTCCTTTGATAGAGGACCAAATTGATGTTCTGAATGGTAAAAAATATTTTAGTTTAATAGACTTGAAAGATGGTTTTTACTATATAGAAATTAAAAGTGATTCTGTTAAGTATTTGTCATTCGTCACTCCATTTGGTCAATACTCGTTTCGAAGGATGCCTTTTGGGTTGAAGACCGCGCCTAGTGCATTTCAGAGGTTCATAAATACTGCTTTAAAGTAGTAGTCAAGGCACAAAGCCGACGAAAAGAGGGACGGAGGCAGTGGTGAATTTTCCGGTACCTGGTAACATAAAAGGGGTTCAATCGTTTCTGGGTCTAGCGTCTTATTTCAGAAAATATATTAAGGGATTCTCTACGATCGCAAAATCTTTATATGATTTAACTAAAGCGGGAGCGAAGTTCAAGTTTGGAGAAAGAGAACTCGAATCGTTTGAACAGTTAAAAAGAAAATTAGTTGAGGCACCGATTTTGTCAATTTATGACCCTGATGACGAGACCGAGTTGCACTGCGATGCAAGTGCACTCGGTTTCGGTGCAGTTCTTATGCAAAAAAAGAAGGACTTGAACTTTCACCCTGTTTTCTATTTCTCCAAACGAACTTCTAAAGCAGGAAGCAAATACCATAGCTTTGAATTAGAAATGTTAGCAATAATTTATGCGTTGCAAAGATTCAGAATATATTTGTGGAAAAAACCGTTTAAAATCATAACGGATTGTAATTCGCTTACTCTAGCCATGAAAAAAAGATATAAATACGCGTACTGAAAAATAGGTCTTAGAACTCCAAAATTACGATTATACGACAGAACATCCCGAAAGCAGACGTATGACTCATGCCGATGGCTTGAGTAGGGCGAGTTGCATTCACGTTATTGAAGATAATTCTTTTGAAAAGAATTTAGCACTCGCTCAGACAAAAGACGGAAAAATAGAAGCAATAGCAAAGCGTTTGGAGAGGTCGGAGGAGAAGTTTTTTGAAGCGAGAAACGGCGTTGTATTTAGAAAAAGGAAAGATAATTTATTGTTTTATGTACAAATCGCTATGAAAAAAAACCTGTTATTTAAATATCATGATGAGACAGGACATGTAGGCGTCGATAAAATGTATGAAACGATGAACAGAACCTATTGGTTTCCGGAAATGAAACAAAAAATAAAAAAACATGTTGAAATGTATCACAGGTGCATCGCTTTTGCTCCTAAGTTGGGTAAGGTCGAAGGGTTCGTGAAAATGATTCTAAAAGGGAATATTCCGTTCGAGATAGTTCATGTAGATCACGAGGATATTTTTGATTCACGTGTTCCGGGAAAAAAGCATATTCTCGTGGTAGTGGATGGGTTTGCAAAGTTTACAAAATTTTACCCGACCAAGACGACAAAGTCAGCGGAAGCGATCGCTTGTTTAAAACAATATTTTGCAGCTTATAGTAAACCACGAGTGCTAATATCCGACAGAGGGACGTGCTTCACCTCAGAAGATTTTAATAATTTTGTAATAGATTACGACGTGAAACATGTAAAATTAGCTACTGCATCGCCACAAGCGGGTTTCCAATTGACTCAAAAAAAATATGAACGTGTATGGGAACCTGCCAATATGAGACCCTGGACACCTGGTAGTAATACATAATTCCGTGCGTTTGTCGTTAAAGTTAAATTTTAAAGCAAATTTTTTTTTGTAGAATTCTCGCTGATTTACACCCGAGGACGGGTGAGTGGTCAGGATTGTTTTAGTTATTTCATGAATTCAGTTGAAAAAAATTGTTTAATTTTTTTTTAAATGATAATAATTATTAGAGAGTAGATTTTGTAAAATTTATCGAGACATCAAAAATGCCACTTTCAAAAGAATCACCCATATAATATATTAATATATATGTCAAGCTTATTATAATATGATATAAATAAAAAATTACCCATAACAATGACAAAATTGCATATATGTATGAACAGATATGATATCTTTATTGCGATTTTCTGTTTTCTGGGCATATAAAGTGTTACTTTACATGCGTCAATTTTGTCGTTTCCCAAACTTTTTTCGCTTTCCTGATAACTGTGGAATCGATGTTTAAAAATGTAAGATAATATGTGAAGAGTAGGGACAACTGATAAGAAGGGGGACCTTGGGAAGGAAGCGATTGCGGAAATAGGCAGGAAAGTTTTAGTTTTCATCATGACGAAAGACATAACACATTGTAAATTCCGTATCGAGTATTATTGTATCCTAAATTAAATATTATGTCTTGATTTATATTTTGAGTTGAACTCTATTTATTGCCCTTTTAAAGTGACCATCCTCTTACAAAAAGTCGTCCGCCATATTGGATCCGACATTTTAATTTTGAAAATCTGTCATCATATTTGCAATCAGCGAACCTAATAACCCTCGATGCCAGTATCATGTAATGTTTCAGTAACATTGACAACATTGAGGTAATATTGGTAATGTTAAGGCAGTGTTCTCAATATTGCTGTAATATTACGTGCTTCTGGGGAAGTAACAATTTCTAAGCAAACCAATCATTTTTCAAAATAGTTGTATTTACGGACAATGTAAGTCAATTTCTATGATTGACAACTGTTGAAAAAATCAATTTTACAGCTAATTTAGTTTGTTGTTAGCAATGTCGCTATATCTTCAAAAAGTAGAGGGTTTAAGGTTTAACTTTATTCTTATGACAAAGTCTCTAGCACGTCGTTTTTGCGCGGTAGAAATTTGCAAAAACTGACAAAAACGTGATTTTTAGGACTTTTACCTTCACTTTTCTCAAAATCCTGACGTGATGGGAAGTTTTTGTTGCCAGATTCGGATTTAGCGCACCAAAAACTATGGGAAATGACTTGTAGATCGCAGACAACGTAAATTTTGTTTGCAGACTTGTGTAATTCGTAATGTAAAACATATCTTGAATTATTTGTTTGTAATTGAAAGAGTAATCACGCGCTTCTATACAATTAACAAGTTTAAATATGTTTAGATTCAACAAGAGACTGGTTGCAGAAAATGTGAATGCAAGGATCCTTGTCGGGGAGTAACTTGTCCTGGAGTTGCTCAGTCATGTGAATTAATAGAAGTTCCTTGTGCTCGACCTCCGTGTCCACCTATTCCTAGTTGTAGGAAATCTAAATCATTTGAAACTATTTGCCCTATTGGTGAGCCACTAAAAATCATTGATACACCACGCCCATACTTATGTGGAAATTCTCCTGGAAAACCTAATTGTCCTCCACTTTATAAATGTCTTGTACAACATAAGCAAGAATACGGCGTCTGCTGTTCCATCAACATCGATCACAGAAGATCTGGATTTTGTCCAGTAAATGGATCAGATAATTGCAATCTTAAGTGTACACTTGACTACGATTGTCCATCTCCACAAAAATGTTGCAACAGCAAAAGGTATTTTTTTAAAACTTTGGGCAAAATATTTTGTTTATACACTTTTAGTTATAGTAATTTTTATGTACATTTTTGGGACCCATTTTTAGTTTGTCGTTTTATAATTAGAAATTAATATTTTTTTTAAATTACGAATAATGAATTCAACTTTATCCGCAATTAGTGACATCTATTTTGATGTACGCAGCAAAAACTTGGAGAAAAATGAATTTTTGTATCAGTGGATTCGTAAGAAGAAGGTCCGTCAGATCGTATTATTAAAAATTTCTTATTATAATTATTTATTGCAAAAAAGAGTTATAAACAATCAGCGAAAGCCTAAAGAATAAAGAAATACTTAATAAAAAGTATGTTAACTCGAGTTAAAAAGTCCAAGAATCGTCGAAGGCGGTGAGCTTGAGTATGAGATAAGAAACAAAAACTCAGTCAAGTCGACTTGGGTGTTTTTGACATAAAAAATGTAACCGAATTTCAGCCTTGGTTTCGAAGCGAAAACCTTAAATCGAGTTCAATGAGCATTAGACAAAAAAATTTCGATCGAGTGCTATATCGTGTAGGTTTGTTTTGTAGGAAATAACTCAGAAGTAAACCGGTTGTTTAGAAAAAATTTAAACATTTAAAATAAACATGTGCGTATTTTATTACAAACTTCAGTTGTAAGTCATTTCAATATATAATTATAAGCAAATATAATCCATATTTTTTTACTAATTACACCGCTTTTTCTCACACAATCCTTCTACGCATTTTTCATAGTAATTAATTCTATATTAAAACATCCGTATTAAAATTTAATTTTTTAAATAATAGTAAATTATAAAATTATAATGAACTAAAAATAATAATTAAAATTTGTATATTCTCTTCCGAAGAGCGGACGAGCTGTGTGCGTGAGGAAGTAAGTTTGAGTCCATAATAGCATTCTTGAACGGGACGTAAACGTAACGAAACAATATACTTAGCATTTACATCCCGTTCAGAAGTGCTATTTTAAGTGTTTCTATTGCGACGTGTGTTATGCGTATTTATTGAATAGTGATGGGATATCGATATCAAATATCGATAATTCTTGATCTTTTGTGCAAACAGATATACTACGCGGAGCACTTTAGATTAACGAATTTTTAATAAATTTTAATAAACAACAAAAAATTTCAAGTGACAAATACAAGTAAGTGTGATATTTACTATTATCAAATTGTTTTTATTATAAATTTACATATGTAGGGGAGACTGGGGTAAACCCGCTGACTTTTTTCAGATCGGTAAAAATCTAGGAAATTATTCTCTAAATTCAAGTTAATTTATATCATTTAAAAGCTTATGATTTCTACTAAAAAAACAAAAAAGATTTTTTGATTTATCTTTTTTAGTTTTACTTAGAAAAACTTATTAATACACATACACCAAATTTCGAAATCACAATTTTCCAGGGTAAATCCGCTCACTTTATCTTTTCAAGACGGAACAGTTTTCTTTTTTAAATATTAAAATTCGTCTTATTCCCGTCTTATGTATGATTTATTATTGATAAACTGTAAGTTCTATAAACAATTCTATAAACAACAAATTGGTTTAATAAATAATGAACATAGATTTCATGAATCACAACTATGGATTTAAATAGTGTTATATTTTATTAAGAGAAAGTAAAATGTAGTTACAATTTTGGTTTTAACAAGTCATAAAGTTTGTTATTGTTAAAATATAATACGTGAAATTATTTTATTCTAAATTTTAAATTTGAAACTAAGTGAGCGACTTTACCCCGAGTGTATTCCTCACATTTCAGAATTAATTTAATTAAATCTTTTTGGAATCAAACAAAACTATATATGTACTTCGAAAAAGGTCATCCAATAGCATCAAAAAAAAAAATTTGCCAAATAAATTAAGACTCAAAAATAATGATCGAAAAACTTAAAAATCCAAAAAACGTTTTTTTCTGACACATCCAAAAACATTTGATTGCCTCTGATTCTATGTTGGATTCATGAAACTAAACGAAAGTTCGTTAATGTAAGTTGAATGTTAAGTACTATTCACAGTTCCAATATCTCCATCTTAAGTTGAGTTCATAGCGCCAAATCGCTAGTGAGCGGGTTTACCCCCGACTCCCTTATTTATAATAAAAAAATTAAGAAAATACATTTTGTGGTTTTTTGAAATCTCTTCCATGAATTCATAATACACGTGAGCCAGAAATTCATCAAAATTCAATTTTTTTAAATAAAAAGTGATAAAAAAGTTATAAAAATACTTTTGACCGATGTTAATTTATCAACTATGTAAAATTTTAATTTTTGATTCATTTGAAGTTTTCTAATGATATAGTAAAATTAATTTACGTATTTTTCGACATAATAATTTTTATACACCTATATTAAAATGTTGTTAACTACATTTGTAAGTGATTGTATATTTATCTTGTAAAATACACTTTCAGAGAGTATACAAATATGCTGATATTTGTTACAGATTACTATTGCGCGCTTCACAAAATAGGGCAATGAAGAAGCAATACCCTGGCGGACTGATGCTACATTAATTAGAAAAAAATTGTGTAATAGACTGTTATAGCATTTGTATATAATTTGAATAAAAGTGTCGTTAATATGAGGTGTTAATAAGTGAAAAATAGTGGCAAAGTGTTATTTTATTATTTATAAGTTAGTTTGTTGATAAATAAAAAGTAATAAAAATTAAATGTGAAAATAATATTATTGGTGACTTAAAATATAAGATTACCGACAAAGCCGTGTGTGTTGTTGAGTTAAACAGATAGAGTCAGTAATTTTTTTTAAAAGGACAGGAAGTATTTACATTGTTTCGAATGCATATTCTCATTCTCATCATGGCCATAAATTTAAAAAGTTATGAAATTAATTAATATTTAAGTCAATAATAAATGTAGTATATTTGCTCAATTAAAAAAAATAAAAGTTTAGTTACAAATTTTAATTCAATTTACTCTTAGCGTGTAATTACATTTATGCTTCTGACAATTGAAAAAATATACCGCAATATGTTGAAATTGCTTTCACACTTACACTGCCGTTCACGAGTATCAGGACGATTACACGCGACTCTATGAAAAAACATGCCATCACTTTTCCAATCATATCTTGTAAATAAAAGGAGTTACAAAAAAACTTAAATACGGTTAGAAAGCTGATTAAATTTTGCGTAAAATAAGCCGTCCTTGAAGTCATTTCGTTAGCTATTTTTTGAGTTGTAGAGTGAGAAAGAAATAAAAAAAATTATTAAATTTTCTTATTTTTGTCTCTTGACTTCAACTTTTTAAAAAATCTAGAAAAATTTAGATAAAATTTTTCTAAAAACACAGAAATCTTCGTTAGAATTTTAGCTTTAAAATAAGCCATCCAAAAATTTAAAAAGTTTATTCCGTCTTCGATATATCATTAAAAATGTGAAGCTGTGTTTCGACCGATTAGTGCATTGAAATTCAATTCTGACAACTCGATTCTGGCTTCGCGTGGCTGCGAATGGACCAGTAGTAGAGCTATGAGAGTTCTACCCCACGGTTTTGATCTCAGCTAAATCGGTCGGTAACTTATCACATTACCATCAGTCGGTAAATTAATAATTGCAGATTCCTACATTACCATCAGTCGATAAAACAGATCCATGATATAAATTTATATTCAACCGATAATTTAGATATCTGCTTTACCGACTTAAAATTTGTATCAGTGATCTGTTTTACCGACTGAGTATGAATAGTTCTAATTGTTAGTTAATATTCCTAATTAACAATGTTTGAAAATACCTGTTTTACCGATTGAGTATATGTAGCTATTTGTGTACACGTTGTCTTTTACTTAATTTTAAATTCTACATTTTTATATGGACCTTCAATAAATTTTAATCGTAGTTGGCCACAAGCAACTGCTTCTTCCATATCAGTGAAGGTTTTAGTATCATTGGAGAAGAAATATTGTAGGTAGAAAGGTGTTGAATTTTTTATCTACCTCAATAAGCACTTTACGGCCATATTTAGTATTGACAATCTGGATCTTTCTTATTGGATACTTATGCCCAGGAGTCAGCTCAGCAAGCGGTTTCGTTGGTAGGAAAGCCTCAAGGCGACCAACAGCGTTGATTTTTGTTAGATCCATTTTAAGAGAAGTGTTATTGTATAAGCTCGTATAAGAAGAATGAGGAAATTAGTTTCAGCTCCTGAATTTATAGTCTGAAATCCCCACTCTTATGAATACGCAAGCGCATACCCCCACTTTTAATTTTTATCCCTACTTTTTAAATATGCTTTTTACAATCCCCAGTCCTAATAATACGCATGCGCCATACCCCCACTCAAAATTTTTATCCCTACTCTTTATATACTTTTAATTTTCACGCATGCTCACAGATCAGAAAGGTAAATAAATATAAGCAATTTTATTACATTTTCATAAATTTATTCACTTTGCAAAAAATTTTCACAATCGTTGTAAAAGTCTTGTAATGTAGGATTGTCAACTTCATCGTGACTAGGTGGTATATTTATCTGTACATTTGATGGCTTTAGTAACCATTTTCGAAGATTATAAACATTTCGTACAGCACACTTATTACAGTTGTGTGTGTGATTTGTGCACGTAGTAAACTGATCTAAATACAGTTTTTTCAACGACGGGCATTGTAAATCATCTAAATTAATTACATTTAATATATATTTTACCAACCATTTTTGTTTTTCTAATCCTTTAACATAAACAGTAGGTGTACCTATTAATATTTCTTTTAATATCGGCTGAAAATCTTTGTAAGGTATATCACCAACATTCCAATCAATACCATGGTAATCATTTGTAGTCCATCGATTTTGACTTTTATACCTTCTTGGTAAACGACTCCAAGAATTTGGCGGCTCGAAGAGGAAGACTAATGGATGTGCATCTGCTTGCAGTGGTACAACTGCTAATTCTTTAATTACAAACTCATTATAAGGCCTCTTGAAGCACTGGAAATCTACGACGTACGCCATCATATTTAGAATAAGAATTGACTTAATCCAGATGAGAAAGCTTGTTTTATACTCTTATCCCCACTACATAAAATTACTTCCACCACAATTTTACTGACTTTTATTTCCACCAATCATGATACTTTTTTAACAACACCGCTGACTGGTGTATACTGAATAATGCGGTCATGAATTATAAGACAATATGCAGCTGTATTAGCTGGAAAATTTTCACTAGCTTCAAACTCTAATCGCATCTACAGATGATTGTTTTAGAAATTCATTTTGTTTAGAGCAATCAATTACAGTCAATGGAGCATAGTCTTTAAAGTTAGATCTAGATAACAAAGGTTCAGGTTCTTTTCCATAGTAGGCTGTTTAAAAATTGCAATACATGTCATAGAGAATAGAAAATTGGTTTTAATTGAAATTTAAATTCAAATTTCCATAGAAATAGTATTGTGAATTTAAAAAAAGTTTTACATTGATTACACGGAAAAACCCTTTAAGCAGTCTGCTCACCCGAAACTTATGCGTCAGCGCCACCACTAAACTTGTTCATCTGCACTCCCAAACTGGGTGACCAACGTACTCAGTTGTAATTTTCTAAACTTTTTGGGAAGTTTGTCTATTGAAAACGGTAATGCTACGCACCCAGTGGCGGGCGATCAGACTTTCCATGCAGTGAGAAGCGAAATTTTGTGACAGTGGGAAGGCAGACTTCTCAAAGGTTTTTCTGTGTAGATTACATGTATCAAAAAAGTTTCCGTATCTTCCTTGATTTTCTTTTCTATTTGTTTGAAAACCAAGGATAACATATCGATGTTTTTCAACTTGAGTAGTTATTTTTACAGTCTACACATGTTTTTGAGTGGCTGGAATTAAAGGATACTCATACAAGTCCCATGACCTAAAACTCATAGATATTAGTGAATCTTTTTCAATAAATTTCAATAGTTCAATCTTTTGTCGATCATTTACCATTAAATATGTAATCAACCATTCAACTTTATTAATAATAATTTTAAATTCTTTACGCTCAGCTGCTCCAATGTTTACTACAGTATTTAGATCAGTACGTGATCTTGACAAAATGAGTTCATGTTTTGCATTGACAAAAATCTTTCGATAGTCTTCAGCAAAACCAAGAATCATGCTTAGTCGTATATTTACATCAAAATATCCAGCTTCATTTGTTATTCTATTAGCTTCATCATAATCAATATATCCAGCATTTTCAGCATAAACCATTTGATTAGTTGTTTGAGAAACTAAATTTTTCATAATGGTTGTAATACCAACATTTTTACAGTGATCAATTTCAACGCCATTTAATTCATAACGAAGCTCGTTAAACAGATAGTAAATACCATTGCTAATTAACTTTGTATTCGTTACAGCAGTATTGTTCAGCTTAACTAATCTTCCTGTGACGCGTAAAGTACTTTTAGATGGAAGAATGAATAACACAGGTTTACAAATTAATAACTTTTTTTTCTCAATCGAATAAAACATTTTTTTTCTAATAGTAGGTGTTTTTTGAGTAAGAAAATCATAGTTTTAATTTTTTCCCCTCGTGCAGTTTTTCTGTAGCTTCTAATTTTGCATTTTCGAGTTTAAACGTCACTTAAACTTACCTGTAGGAAAACTAGCTTATCAAAATATAATAAATGAGGTATCATTAGAAAGCTTATTAAATTACCTTTCGATCCATACGTAACAGAATAAAATTCAATGAAAATTGAGAAAGTTACAGTCGATTAAAGATCAAATTTCATGCCAATTTTGATGATTTTTTGACACTTAAGTAACTTCTACTATTTTTTTCTACATTAAACAGAAAAAAATGTTTTGATTTTAATTTTTTTATTGATAGACTATATGATTACAAAAATTTTAAGCCCTGTGGACCTCGATTGAATTAAAAATGACAATTCTACACTAAATTTAGTGAATGAAACTACTTTCATTATTTTTAGTATCCCAAAAACATTTGCAGCAAAAATTCAAGTAATAAAATTTATTTAAGCCCTAAAGTGACTAACATCACTAATCAAGGGTTTCTGATGTCGTAGATTTTAAATCCAATGTTAGTTTTTCAAATTTCAAAATGGCGGATCCAATATGGCGGACAAGTTTTTAAAAATCGATGAAATTCGTCTTAAATTCGTTACTCGGGGGTTTTTGGGGTCGCTGATTACGAATCGGATGTCAGATTTCAAAAATTCAAAATGGTGGATCCAATAGGTGCAAATTCGATGAATTTTTAAAAAACTTGTTCACCATTATGAATCCACCATTTTGAATTTTCAAAATCCGACATCGAATTCGTAATCAGCGACTCCGAAAACCCCCGAGTAACGAATTTAAGACGAATTTCATTGATTTTTAAAAACTTGTCCGCCATATTGTATCCGCCATTTTGAAATTTGAAAAACTAACATTGGATTTAAAATTTACGACATCAGAAACCCTTGATTAGTGATGTTAGTCACTTTAGGGCTTAAATAAATTTTATTACTTGAATTTTTGCTGCAAATGTTTATGGGATACTAAAAATGAAGAAAGTAGTTGTTTACTAAATATAGTGTAGAATTGTCATTTTTAATACAATCGAGGTCCACAAGGGCTTAAAATTTTTGTAATCATATAGTCTATCAATAAAAAAATTAAAATCAAAACTTTTTTTCCTGTTTAATGTAAAAAAAAATAGTAGAAGTTACTTAAGTGTCAAAAAATCATCAAAATTGGCATGAAATTTAATTTTTAATCGACTGTAACTTTCTCAATTTTCATTGAATTTTATTTTGTGACCTATGGATCGAAAGGTAATTTAATAACCTTTCAATGATACCTCATTTATTATATTTTGATAAGCTAATTTTCCTACAGGTAAGTTTAAGTGACGTTTAACCTCGAAAATGCAAAATTTGAAGCTACAGAAAAACTACACGAGGGGAAAAAATTAAAACTATGATTTTCTTACTCAAAAAACACCTACTATTCGAAAAAAAAATGTTTTGTTCGATTGACAATTTCACTGTAGACCAGTGTAAGTCTTGATGTTGAACTGCGATTCGAATCTCATCACTGTTATTGAATGATAATGAAACATATGGTTGATGTGCATGAATCTCATAGTGGGCAAGAGAATTATCATATTGAATTGGACTTATAATATTTAAAGTCTCAGCCATTTTGTTTTTTATTAAAACAGCAAATGAAAAATATATAAATTATGAATTTTCCTCTCCTCTTTTTTCTTGACGAATTCGCAGCTGCTTTAGAAATTGTATGTTCTGAGATGTTAGTCTCTTGTGAACTGGTTGAACACTCAATTTGTTTTCTGACATGATGATTGGTTTATATAGTTTCCCCCAATTTTTCTATGGAATACAATTCCCATTATCTTGTCTTAACATGTAAACGGATTGTTATAGTTTCACCTCGAAAATTAATTAAATCTCCGTCTTGATCAACTATTCGCAGTTGAATATTATGTATTGTCTTTACAGCGATTGGAAGGTAAAAGACGTGAGAAAGTACTTCCACAATCTTATATCCTGATAAAACAATTGCAAGAAATTCATGGATTGTATGCACTTTTTTATTATTTATGTATGCGCCAGTAGTAATGCTACACTCAACTCTGATAGCGTTTACCTTTTAAATTGATACTGGTAAATCAGAAGTGTGAGTCATATTAGCTGACAGTAGACGTGGAGTAAAACCTAATAATTCACCAATAGAATCTTTTTTTTAAAACTCACTTTAAATTTGCTAGTGATTTTACTACTCAGAGTATTATGATTCGGTTTTATACTTATAACTTTAGCTCCATCTGCCATAGAATTTTGAATATATTTTTCAATATCTTGAATTTCATAACTTCCTGGAGGTGTAGTGAGTCAAAATACGTAAAGTGTACCAGCACAAAATAAACAATGTTCTCAACGTTTTAGAAAGTTCGTTCAAATTCTATTGGAAAGAGAATTTTATAAAAATTCAATATCCGTTTCCAAATGCTTTTACAATTTACTGTTCAAAATTGTCTGCAGACCACAATTTTTAACCGATTTGAGTGTTCTTTGTTTTAAATTAAAGGGGAATAAATTCTTAAGACATCCCTCGAGGCCGATTTTTTAGTTTTTAATTGTTTATAATTTTTTGTTTAATCAAAGTTAACAAATTAATACAATTTAAAAAAAAATGTAATTACTTCTTTCCTAATTGCGGCTCACGAAATTTGGAAACGGGTGTTGAATCTTTATAAAATTCTCTTTCCAATAGAATTTGAACGAACTTTCTAAAACGTTGAGAACATTGTTTATTTTGCAATTAAACAATTAATTTTGCAATAACAATTAGTAATTTTTAACAATAAGTTTTTTTTATTTTTTCAAATAAATCTATAATATTTAAGGTTTACAAAAATGCAATGTTCATTAAAATCGATTGATTCTATCACGAGATATGAATTTTTTAATAAAGCATTGTAAAAAACTTTAATTGTTTATAACTCAGAAAAATTTTAATTTTTTAAAAAATCCTTTGAACTGTTTAATAAACTTATAATGAAGCTTGCATTTTATGTGTTTTCAATAGAATTCAGTAAATTTGAAATTTGCTGGTACACTTCACGTATTTTGACCCAGTAATTACTTGATTACCTATATAAAACTTATTTTTACCTACATTAATGTTAGGAATTGAATTAAAAGTTAATAATTCAACTAAGCCAAGTACATAATTTTTACTATGAAGTAGTTCTATTCGAGGAAAATATTCAGCCTCCAGAATAGAAGAATTGCCTGAGATAGATAATGTAAATGATTCATCCATGATGACATCTCCTTATAAACTAAATAAGCTTATTGATACACTACTTTTTATATAGATTATATTTTTGCGTCGTTTTAAGTTGTTCACATAAAAACTTAAGACATAAATGACCACAATTAAAACTATCATAATCTTGGAAATTTGTATGATTATATTGTATTAAAGTATTATTACCTAAGTAATTGATAAGTTCATGAGGTGGTTGAAGATTACCAAAACTGTCAAAATATACTGCTTTATTATTAAGTTTTTTATATGCAACCCAATGAGTTCCAGAGCCATATTTATCATCTAAATTAATAATGGCTGATTCATTTTGCTTCCTCATAAAGGAAGCTTTGTATTAGCAAAATTTTGGATTGTCATTTTTTGACATATTTATAAATTTTTTTTTATTATGCCTAATACTTTAGTACTTTATATATGCACAGGAACTCCCCGTATAAATGTTCTAAATAAATAAAAAAAAATTACTACATATTTTGACCTCCGAAGTCCAAAAAACGGATTTTAAAAATTTGTCCCAATGTGTGTGTGTGTGTGTACTAACATTACATTTGCCTCAATATCTCAGAACGAGAAAGAGCTAAAGGCATCAATTTTTTTTAAATTGTAGGTCTCCCTGGGGGACATAAAATAAGAGTATTTTCAGCCCGATTCATGAAGTTTAACTTTTTTTTGCATTTTTCATTTAGCAAAAAAACGTTTTTTGGACATAACTTAAAAAAATATTAGGACACTTATAAATCTTTTTCTTTAGTTTTGTAGAGATTTTTCATACACATCTTTTGAGCCCTAATTGAACATTTTTCGTCCATATTAACCGGAGATATTAAACTTTTAAAAATCAAAAATTTTGGAAAATAAGACTTTTAAAAATTTTGTTAAAAAATGTAGAAGTTTAGTTTTGTTTTGTATTTAGTTTTGTAGATTTTTTTCAGACGCATCTTTTGAGTCCTAATTGAACATTTTTCGTCCATATTAACCGGAGATATTAAACTTTTAAAAATCTAAAATTTTGAAAAATAAGACTTTTATAAAGTTTTTTTTAAATTATGTAAAAGTAACTTTAAAACATTATTACCAACTTGAAAAGCATTAAAAACGCTTCGATTGACCTATTTTTGAACCTGATTCGGTCAGAAATTATGAAATTATTGGTATTTGAAAAATCAAAAATTGTGGAAAATATAATTTTTTCAACATTCTTGTGTATTAATTTATGTGTAATTATTAAACTATTATTACCATCTTATAGAATATATAAAAACACATTTTTTAGACTAAGATTTAAAGAAATTTTAAACCTTTAATAAAAAGTAATTCTTATATTTCAATTATTATTATTTCTATGAGGAAGCAAAGTGTTCATGAAATGAACACAAAAATTATAAAAATGTACAACTTGGCAGCGGTTTTTTCTAGGATCTCTTACTGGTAGTTCATTTCGCATGAAAACTCCTCGAAAATGACTCATTTTCATTTGCTTAGCATACTTGAGTAAATCAAAATTAGTAACTGCACGTTGTGGGAGCTTTAAAATTTTTTTAAAACATTTCTTACTACCTTCACCTTTAATATATGGTTTTAAATGAAGTCCCAACCCCTGACGGTAAGGTTGTAGATGAAGACCTTTACCAGGAGCAACAGCTTCCATTGCTTTATTATGACGAACAGATTCTTTTAACTGTTCTTTAGCTGCACTAGCATCATTTATAGATTTTTTTTACACCTGCAGCACCCCCAGCAAGGGCATCAAGTGCACTAAGCCCAGCAAAAATTAGAATTAATGGTAACAATCCACCGACTTTCAAAGGAATAGGTAGAATACGTGGTGTTAAAACTTTTTTTCTACCTCCCTCTCTCTTGACAGCCCTTTGAGCTGTTGCAATAGCAGATTTAATTGTTAAGTGAGTATCAGTACCGGGTAAAATGGATTTTCTTGCAGCGTCTGCAATCTTTTTAAGATTTACCTTTTTCTTTGTGCGACACTTCTTCTTCTTCCTCATTCCCATACCAAATTTTGATTTAGCTTTCATAGTATTGGTTATTGTGTATGCTGCAGCTCTTTCACCATAACTTGCGTCTGGAGCAAACACACGTTGCCAAGCTTTGTCGGCAAGTACTTTATCAGCAGCGTTTCTTTCCTTAAGATCTTCCTTATTTTTTGAGTATGCAATATCGTGAGCTTTACAAGCTGCGTCTAAAGGATTAATACCTGGATCACCTCGAACGAGACGCTTTGCCAGTTTTGTACCTGGTCCACAATATTGGTAACCCGGTAAATGTAACTCAAATGGTAACTTATTTATGAGACTATTGATTAAACCTTTACCTCGAGAGCGACGATGTATAATCATACTGTACTCTTTAAAAGTTTAGAAGAGAATGAGTCGTAGGATATAAAAGGGCTGTATTTATACACTATGCTTCAGTCTATTTCAAGATGCGCTTAAAGGAACAACCTCAGAAGCTACCAGTCGTAAATCTGGACTCGATTGTTGAACAACAAGATATTAAAGTTAAGTGGCATGGTAGTTTATTGTCTGGAAGTATTCGAGCTATTTTCTGTGGTCCATCAAATTGTGGAAAGACAAATGTATTACTTTTTTAAATTTTACATCCTAATGGTCTTAGATTTAACAACATATATGTCGTAGGCGAAAAGGAAAATCCGTCGTTTAGCTTAATGCCTAGGCTTTAAGCTAAACGCGGGCGAATAGGAAAATGTTCAAGTAAATGACAATTATTTTTTTAATCGCCTGAATTCGTTAGTCATTTCGCTTAATGCCTAGGCTTTAAGCTAAACGCCCAAAGAGCGCCAGGCGAATAGAAAAATTTGTATCGATTGATCAAGAATAAATATTGTAATGAAATTTCAATTATTAATAATATTATATTGCAGGTATTTTGAATTGAAAATCGTTTCTAAATATTTGTTTATGAGTCTTTGTTTATTTTCTTTGCTTTTAAATATTCTTAGTTGAAACTACATTTTAAATTTAATTTTATAGAATATTCAAAATTATATTTAGTCTCAAACAGTTTCCTCCATTAACAATCGGTAATTGCGTAACTTTGGTGGTACCTGATGTTGATCGTGGCCCATTAGATTTTCCTATGATTGAAGGCGTCGTAATAGACATTAAAAACAATGTTTACCAAATTGGTACAAAAACGGCATCATTAAAGGTTGGTTTCCGCGAACTGATATATCGCAATCAGGTACTGAAATTCTAAAAATTGACGAAGTTTGTACAGATGTCACTCTGACTTTAAGAGAAGCTGCATCACATCAATCTATGTGCGGCGGACAAGGATTTAAAAAATGTTACTGTAAGGCGGCTAAAAATCAATTCAAGACAAATAGGTGCTCTTACTTTAAATTAAAAATAATTTGCAGTTAGCAATGCCACCAAAGTTTAACTTGCTGCAATAAATAAATTGTTATTTTTTTCCTTTTCAGTTGACTTCAATTAATTACAATAAATTATTGCAATTTTGTGAAAAATATTTTTGTCTTTAATTTGGATTTTTTCTATTATATTACTAATTGAAATTTCATTACATTGTTTATTCTTGATCAATCGATACAAATTTTTCTATTCGCCTGGCGCTCTTTGGGCGTTTAGCTTAAAGCCTAGGCATTAAGCTAAATGACTAACGAATTCAGGCGATTAAAAAAATAATTGTCATTTACATGAAAATTTTCCTATTCGCCCGCGTTTAGCTTAAAGCCTAGGCATTAAGCTAAACGACGGATTTTCCTTTTCGCCTACGACATATACTTGTATTCAAAATATCTTCATCAACCTAAATATAAATTTTTAGAGCAAGTTGTAAGTAATGTTAATGGAATGGAGTATTTGCCGTATAGAGAGCATAAAGAAGTAATTTCTCCCAAAAACGCAAAACTAAATTCAATATTTATATTTGATGATATCGCTTGTGAAAAACAAGACAATGTAAGGGCATTTTTTTGCATGGGTAGACATGTTGACGTAGATTGCTTTTATCTTTGTCAGACATATGCCCGAATTCCCAAACACTTAGAACGTGATAATGTAAATGTATTAGTTCTATTTCGTCAAGATGAAAAAAATTTAAAACATGTGTATGATGATCATGTTAATACTGACATGACATTTAATCAATTTCGAGAGCTATGTTCAATATGTTGGAATTCTGACAAGTATGTTTTTGTTGTAATTGATAAAGATTCTAATTTAAATGAAGGTAGATACAGGAAAGGATTTGACAGTTTCATAATACTATAAATATAATATAATGTTTGAGGTTAGTATCAGTATGATATTAAACCTTGAAATATTAACATGTTTCGCAAAGAAAAGAATATCTTCATCAAATTGCTAAAGCTAGTGATGCAATTAGAAGAAAACATAACATGTTAAAATTGGGGAAAGAAAATGCTGAAAATATATTGAATGAAACTTTCAAACCACCCATCGTTCAACCTTTACAGAAAATCATTGACTTAACTAATTTTGAACATGACAATGTGAAAATTGAGAAGCAGGAAAAATCAGAAAATGATTTTAATTATGAAAGTAATCATGAAAGTAGTTATGAAAGTACTCACGAAACAACTAAAGATGTTGATAAATTAATCAATAAATTTATATATTTGTTAAATCATAATAGAAAGCAATTCTTAGACACAATCTATGGGGTACGCAATTTTACTGATGGTTCACTTATGATTGGTGATTCACTAGTGACCATTGAAGATAAATTTATCAAAATAAGAGATAAACAATATTTTCAAACTCCTGAATTGCTTAAACTCTTATTTAAAAATAATCCTACTAAATCACTTATAAGTGAGGAAGATGAGAGGAATTATAAAGATATTCTAATTGCTACTAATGCACATAAAAAATATATTTCATCTGAGTCTATTCGAACAGATAAAAGCATTAAATATTTAGACTATATATCTCATTTACTTCCTCGAGTGGTGTCTCCGACTAAAAAAACGGCCTCAACAAGTGGAAGTTCACTACCTAACCTAATGATTTCAAATAGAAATTGTGAAAGAGAATACATCTATTGGGATGATCCAAATGAGATAGTTGACCGCCTTCGACTACTGATGTCATCACAAGCAGCTGGAAATACTAGTCACAATAATGAAATTATATCAATCATTGAAGAACTTCGTGAAGCTAAAATCATATATTAGAGTGTGTTTCAACAAAATCAGTTCATTTCCACAATGAGCATTGATGTGTTTGGACATCCTCTCTATCTAGGAGGAAAAGTTACTGCAAGGCAAGGCCCTCCTGGACCATCAGGTGTTGGTTTTAAAGTAGATTCTGAAGGAAACTACAACGTTGAAGGTAGAATAATCTGTAACGTTGCTGACGCTAAAAAAGATAATGATGTGGTTAATTTGTAACTTGTATACAGTATCTTAAAAAACGAAATACAACTACAGTATAAAGTTATATCATCATCATTTAAGTTTCAGTTGGAAAATAACAATTTTTTAATAAAAATCCTTGAATACTCTATTAATGAAAAATTAAATTCTCTTGAAAAACTTATAAATCAAGATCTATCACATAAAAACGCTGAAATTATTGGTAAATTAGATACTCGCTTAAGTGCTAGCGAATTGGAAAATAGAGGATTAGTAAAAATTGTGGAAGACTCTACTGATGAAAAATTGGACAATTTTAAAAAATTGATAAATCAAGATTTGACGTATCGAAACGCTGAAATTATTAGTAACTTAGATACACGTATAACAGCTATCAAAAATGGTCAACAAAAAGTTGAAAGTAAGGGTTCGTGATCGCTTACTAGTAAAAATTCTCGACCATAAAGATAAGGGCGAAAATACCGAACGGCGTATAGTACTGCGAGGCATTCTTTTTCAGTTGTAAAATAATTCTTTTCGGGACCTGTTAATAATCTTGATAAATAAGCTACTGGGTGGTCGAAACCGTCCTTTTCTTGACTTAGTACTGCTCCAATTGCGTAATCTGATGCGTCAGTTGTTAAGGTGAATTTCTTATTGAAATCAGGATATTGTAAAATAGGTTCCTCACAAAGGGATGTGCGGAGAGTTTGAAATGCTTCTTGATGTTCTAAAGCCCAAATAAAATTTTTTATCCTTTTTCAATAAATCGGATAAGGGTTTTGCCTTTTTGGAAAAATCTTTTATAAATCTCCTATAATAACCTGCTAATCCAAGGAATTGTCGAATATTGCGTGCAGTTTTTGGTATTGGGAATTTTTCTACGGCTTCGATTTTTTTAGGGTATGGTTTTAATCCGTTCTTACTTATAATGTGGCCTAAATAAATAACTTCTCGTTTTAAAAATTCGCATTTTTCGGGTTGTAATTTTAAATTTGCTGAATTTAATTTAGAAAATAATCTTACAATTTCTTTCTTATGTTCTTTGAGGTCCTTGGCATAGACAACTATATCGTCTAGGTAGACAAACAGTTCTACACCTTGGAGTCCTCTCAGAACTTGATCCATTAATCTTTGAAATGTAGCAGGGGCGTTTTTCAGTCCAAATGGCATTCTTATATACTCGTAATGTCCATTTAGAGTGGAAAATGCCGTTTTCGCTCTATCAACGGGGTCTGTTTCGATTTGATGAAAACCCCATGCTAAATCAAAAGTTGAGAAATATTTAGCTTGTCCTAAATGATCTAGTATGTCCGTGATATTCGGTAAAGGATAAGCGTCTTCAATTTTTTTCTCATTAAGGGCCCAAAAATCTATAACAAGACGCCATTTCTTATTTCCTTGCGCATCAGGTTTTTTGGGCACTATCCCTAATGGAGAGTTATAAGGTGAGTTAGAGGGAACAATAATTTCTTCTGAAAGCATTTTAGCAATTTGTCGTTCAATTTCCTCTCTTTGAACTGGGGGAAATCTATACTGTCTTGTGTTTATAGGAATATCATCTTTTGTTGGAATTTTGTGTCGGACTAAGTGAGTCGAGGAAAGTTTATCACCAGGGATATAAAAATCGTCACTAAAGTCTTGTATTAATTCTTTTACATGTTGGACTTCTTCTGAGTTTAGATGGTCCAGTCTTAGTCGATCTATGATATCTGTAATTCGGTCAGTAGGTGGTGTTTTAATTTCTGTTGGTTCAAAATTTTCAAAATATTCGTCACCTGGTATATTGTAATATTCAAAGGGTATTAATTCTTGAGGTTCTAACTCTATCGTAACGTCATCGTTAGTTGTGTTTATTGCTAAAATATATGGGTGATTCTCCCGAAATACTCCTTTTTGTGAGTTACAAACAGAAAAGAAAAAAAATTATTATTTATGGATTAATGCAGTCAATTATATTGAGCTTTCAAAAATCTACCACCTCTATAGCATGATCATGCTAACTTTTAGCTTTTAAAGTATATATTTTAAATTAAAATTTACAAAAAAATTAAGAGGTTAAAATTTGGCGCCGGCGTTTTTTATTATATATATTTTTCTATTTACAAAAAATTATTTAAAAATTATAATTTATTACTATTATCTGTAAATTTTATAGATTTTGAAATACTTACAGTTATCAAAAATCTCTTTAAACAATTGTCAAAAATTATTTTTCATACATTTTAGGTTCACTTTTCACTGGCAGTTTGTAAACAACCGACAATCATATCAATTTTTAATTTTTATTCAAAAAAGTGAGAGGAATGACGGGTGAGAGGAATGACGATTTCAACATTTTTTAATTTTATTTAATTGACAAATAATTTTCCTCCAGCTTAGAATGCCCTATCATGTTTATAAAGGATAACTTTATGTGAAAAAAATTTGCGATCAATTTATATATATTAATATTGTTTTTATTAGGGGTGAGAGGAATGACGCTTTAGGTTGTGAATCTCTGCTTATGTCTCAATTTTAATTTTTTTAACGCAAAATAATGACATTTTTTAAAAAGTAACTTAAGAAATTAATATTAGAGATGTTAATTTAAATATTGATCACAATAATTAATCAATATCTCTACGCACAGCAAAAATATTGGATAATATTCAACGAGTGAGAGGAATGACGCGGTACTACATGACAAATTTCATTTTCTATATTTAAAAAAACTACACGACATATTTTATTTATATTTTTGAAAATTATTCTTAAATATCATAACTTTTAGAAAAAATTAATAAAGTACCAATTTTCATGTTTTAAATAATTGTTTTACCTATTGAAAAAATGAAAAGCACTTAGATGACAGGTTAGAAAATCGATTTTGAGGTGGTAAAATATTTTAAAAATGTATTAAACAATAAAATTTTACAACTTTTTCTTGCAGAACATTTAGAAAAAGTGATAAAATAGGGAAATATGACTTGGTATTTTCCCAAATGATTATAATTATTTAGAAAATCTTGATTACATGTAAAATGAGGTTTTTTGGAGAATCACCCATATGCAACTCCATCATGGTTAGTTACAGCTGCTTCGCCAATATAAACGTTAGGATCTGTTTTGACTAAAGGAAGATATCCTTCCTTTATATCAGAATTTGATACGTCGATAGAAATTATTTCTCTCATTCGTGCAAGAATTTTGAAAATTTTTGGTTTCTTTATCTGTTTTGGGTCAGGGTCTAAAGATTCTTCATCAATAAACGGTATTGGATTAGTTGGATTTGAATGTGTGACATTAGTGTTATGCCAAAAGGAATTTAACGGGTGTTTTTCGAATGTTAATTGTGATAGTACCTATAGTATTTGCTCGTAATTTTGTGATTCCTGAAAGTTCTATTGCTTCTGCTGGGTCAATTAGGAGTTCGTCTTTTAATTGATTTATTTTTATGAGATTTACGTCTGCGCCTGTATCGATTAATAATCGGGCTCTTGAATTCTTGAATTCTGGGGCTGATATTTCTATGACAGGGGATTCTCGACATTCTCCATTTGTTTGGGAAATGTTTCTGAGTTTTCTAGGAATTTGACTGTCATTCGACGCTCGGGTTTCGTATCGCTCGTCGTAGCGTCGTTCCGGCGAGCGTAGTTGTAGTTTAAATTATCTGCGCGTTTTGGAGAAATCGGTGATGTCGATCGAGGTGACACAGGGGCGTTAAAAGGTTTGTGGTTCAGGTATCCGTAATTGAATTGGTCGTTAGGAGGTGGAAATTGTGGAATAAAAGGATATGGATAGTAAGGATAATGGTAAGGAAATTGTTGGAATTGAGGTTCAGTAGGTTGCAAGTAAGGATTTTTCAAAATTCTTAATGGTGGTTGTTTATTTGATGATAAAAAGGAATTCGTTTTAAAATTGTAACTTGGGCTAGGACTTCTATCTCGATTAGAAGAGCCAGGATAATAAAGATCTTGTCGTGATACGCGATAGGCACTTGGTCCGTTAAATTGTTCCTTTTGTCGAGATTCGACGTGGAGAGCAGCTTTAACGCTTCCTGTAATGTTTTGGGACTTCGCGCGTCTACGTTATTTGACATATCGTCTGGTAATTTGCGAATAAATGCATCTAATGCGCTATCTCGTAATGGAGTTATCATGTTAGCGGCATCATTTCCGTATTTTTCTTCTAAAGCGGCTTCAGCGCCTGAGCAGAGAAGTGAGAGTCGATCGAAAAATTCTTTGACTCCTTCTCCTCTTCTCATGCGAATTGAAGCGATTTCTCGTAAAAATGCAGGATATGACTTTGTAGGTAAAAATCGCTTTTTCAAGTGTTTTATTAAAGGTGTTAAAGTTTCGAATTCGACACCTTGTACACTAGTTCTAGCTGCGCCTTTCAAACGTCCTAAAATTGATATAATATATTTCTTTTCACAAGCTGGAGGAACATAAGCTGCTCCACTTAGAATATCTTGTATAAAGTCGCGAACGCGCATATTTTGACCGTCAAAATGTGGTACGTGTAATATACCTTGTTGAATAGAAATACATTCTGCCATGTTCGTTACCATTTCTGTAGTAATATTGTGATCTATTTCTGCCCCTAATATCGCATCTTGGGTTTCGCTGTCGTGGTCTGACATGGTTGGAATAGGTTTTTTTTTTTTTTAAATGTCTTTGATAATATTTACGTTTCTTTTTATGAGGTGGTGTTATCCAACAATGAACAACACATAAAAATTATTGTTTTGAATTCATATATGAGTGTACTGTAAGCTAGGATTAAATTTGTAATTGTGACAATTTATCTGAGTATGGCCTCGTCTGTAGCAGATTTCGCAACAATTAGTCCACTTGTATAATTTAAGCTTAGGTTTTGAAGGATTTTCAAGGGGAGTTAATGTAACGAATGTTCTTACTGGATCTTCAGTTTTTTGTTCGCTAAAATAATAAACTGAATCTAGAATTTCTAATATTTTTCTCGCGGCTGAGTGTTCTGAAATTTTAACTCGTTTTTCGCCACTTCCTATCTCACAAAAATGATTATTGTTATAAAAATCTTCAACGATACACTTTGTGTAATAAGTCCTATTGTTAGCAGGGCCTGTTGTGTGATGTATTATATAAGAAGGTTTTGAAAGATTGTATTCTGCAGTTAATTCTTCCAGAATTCCTTTCGGATGTCTCAAGTTTTGGATTTCGCCTTTAGGGAAATTTAAATTTGGAAAAATTTTTAAATTTGGAAAAATTGTGTTAATTCTAGTTTCACTTGAAAACATAGGATTGTAAAAAAAATATAACCTTAATTTATATTTAAGCTTTTTCCTTTTTGATGTTCACGGAGTTCTTTGTTTAATTCAGTAATTAGTGATCTCAAATTTTCTTTATACTGTGTCGATTTTGATTCAATACTAATTTTGGAGCAATCTGGGAAAATTTCTCCTTTAATACATTTCCATCTGTAATCAATGGTTCTTTTGCTATGTTGTTTAATTATTGTATTTAAGCTTCGCTTTGATTGCATTTAACAAAATATTAATAGGAAAATTTTAAATTTTATTTGTATAATTGTTTATTCCTTGGTTGTTTATTGTTTTGGCTTATTAAGTAACTAAAAAGAAACTAAATATTAACTTAACTTCTCAGATACAAGGTATCCAAGGGATTAAAACTTAATAACTAATTAAGAATAAGAAGCAACTTAGAATTATAGCAACTTAAAATTTAATTAAAATTAACAAGCAACTTAAAATTAACTTAACTTCTCAGATAGAAAGTATCCAACGGATTAAAAACTTAATATCTAATTAAAAATAGTATAGCAACTTAAGAATTAACTTAAAATTTAAGAAGCACTTAAATTAAACTTAAAATATTCTAGTCTATAATCTTAATATTTAATTAAAATTAACAAGCAACTTAAAATTAACTTAACTTCTCAGATACAAAGTATCCAAGGGATTAAAACTTAATATTAATTGAAAATAGTAATCAAAATAAAATCATAGCAACTTAAAAATTAACTTAAAATTTAAGAAGCACTTAAATTAAACTTAAAATATTCTAGTCTATTCGAACTAGATTTGTATAATAAACAACCAGATTATAAGCAATCAAGATAATTATTGAGATAAATTAAATAATAAAATATAGTATTACTTGTTTAAATTATTGTAGTATGTTATTTAGAAAGAATCAAAGAGTACCATTTAAAAATGTATTGATTTGAATGTGTAGTACTAAATGATGTTTGATGTATGACAAAATGGCTTCCTCTTGGAGGAGATTTGTTTTTAATGCTTCGATGGAAACAATTTTGAACAGGCATACAGGAATTGTATTTTCTCTAACAATTACACATGAATCCAATTAAAATTCAGAATATGAGAAGTATCAGAAAGTATATTTTTAAGTGGTTAGTTTTGTTAGAGATATAGAGCCTGAAAGGTTTTATTAATTTATAAGAACAATGTCAAAATTGGCATTTAATATCCCACCGCTACCACCAGAAAATTTGCTAACTGCGTGGGAAGATAAAGCAAATGTATAATCTATTATTCGCAAATCGTCCCCAGTAACTTAACGCAAATGTCAATCAACCAGAAAATCAATCAAAGATTAATGTTAGCGTAAAACCTCTCTATAAATCAAAACTGCTTCCAACAACAGACCTTTACACTGCCAGTGCCAAATTTAATTAACATTAAATCAATAATGAATCAACAATGAATTAATAATGAATCAATAATGAATCAACAATGAATCAATAATAAATCAACAATGAATCAATAATGAATCAATATTAAATCAGTTGGCACTGGCATTGTAAAGGTCTGCTGTTGAGAGTAGTTTTGATTTATAAAGAGGTTCTACGCTAACATTAATCTTTGATTGCTTTGCTGGTTGATTGGCATTTGCGTTAAGTTGCTGGGGGCGATTTGCACGTTCAAATTATATTACATTAATATAAGTTTCAATCATATTTTATTATGTAACAAATATTATGTAACAAATACCATTTGTCGTCTTGCGGACTTAAAGCTACTTTTACCTGTCTTACAGTCTCAAGGTTGTGTAGTCGCGATCTTATATTATAGTGTGTTCGAGTTTGAATGTCAAAATCTCGAAGACATTTTACATAATCATCCAAATGAATCAATTTTTCCACAACGCTGGATTTAATGCCTTTGGCTTTTTTAATAAAGTCTTGACCTTCAACACGTACGCTGTACATCTTACTCCGCAAGCCAACAAATTCGGTAACGATCTTGCCGTTACATTCGTCTTTCATTAGGTCAAGGATCTTTTTGTTGGCTTGCGGAATGCCGTACACGTTGTTCGCGGGATAGTCTGACGTATTGAACTTTTGGATGTCATTTTTCATATCTTCGTATATATTTTTAGATTTAATTTCGTAGATCAGACTGTCTCTATCGGTATACATCAGTTTACAATTATCGCCGTATTTTTTTAACATATACCCGTAGTGAAAATCGTAGATTAGCGTTTTTGAAACATCGAGCACACTTAACCCCACATAGATCGGTTTGTTGAGTAGTACCTCGGTTTTGCGCAGTTCAATGGCAACCAAATTTTCGTCGAATATCGCTCGACTATGGAAATTCGGGCGAGAGACGACGGCTTCAGCTTCATAGCGGCCAAACCATTGGGTGACAAGCTTAATGTCGACATGTTTACGGACATTTTTCATTGTTTTTCCGTCGAAAGTATTCATATAGGGATTATTTGCTTTAGCATAACGGTTGCAACATTGACTAATACCACCTCTGATACCGGATTCAACAAACATGATCATATCAATATCGGTTATAAGTTGTAATCCTATGCTAGTATACTTGAGCATAGCATCCCAAGTTAAACCGGGAGTTCTATAATAGTGGGCAGAATCTAACCAGTATGCTTTGATACATTGTTCTCGGAAATTTTCAAAGACATTCGCAAGCAATAATACATCTGTTTTCATGTATAAATGCACATAGTCGTAGAGATTCTGACAATTAAACTCAGTCCATACATTTTTAGCATGCTCATAATCATCATTAGAAATACCAGCATCGTAAAGAGTACTATAAAATTTCTCTATCTGAGGTAATTCTATTTCATCTAATTTATTTCGCGAATCAAAATATTCATAGGGAAATACTCCCTTTCGTGTTAATAATTTAATTTTATCATGATCCGACACTGTACTTGCAAAAACTGAGTTTACAATTTTATAATCATCTAGCTATGATGCTAGTTTTTCTAGAGATGCTGCCATAAATCTAAAAGAGTCAATGAATCGAAATTTAACCTAACTTCCCTTAATATGTTTTGTGAAAGAGATGTACTTCTCCTTATTAAGGGCAAGGAGGTCAATTTTACCTTCAAAGCTCGTAGATATCGCATGTATTTTAAAATGGGCATCATATCCACTTAGGTTATGGAAAACTTAAATCTTAATAATTTAAATTACATGATTCGTGCGCTGCACCCCTATATTTACCGGTAAGGTGACAATGGTCGCGGACTTTTTTTTCACTTGCAGTTATTTTTTTATTGCAAATGTGACATACTGTTGCCTGCTTAAATTCATTAATTTTTTGAGGAGTTATGGTATCCATTGGTATTGGATTTTTAAAAACGTTATCAATATTTTGAGATAATTCCCTTAGTTTCTCAGCAAACCATGCAGCAGGATCAAGTACATGTCTCGGACATGCTACATATTTACATAACGATTCGTCATAACTACATTTTATATAATATCCTATACTTAAAAGCTTATGACGTTGGAATATCTGAGTTTTACTCAAATTGTCTACATCTTCATCCTCAGGAAGCAGTAGACTTTCACAATCTGCGTAAATTATATATAGCACTTTTTCTTTATTTTTAAAATTTTTAAACGTGATTATACTGTTTTCAGGCTTTGGTAATATTATTTTACACACATTAACTTTTTTACACTTCTCAATGTGATCATTCATTTTTTCTACAGAATGAAAGTAATGTAGACAGCGATCACAGATATGTTTTTTTCCATTGTTGTGAGATAATTGTTTCGATATAAGACGTGATAAATCTTTTATACATACATAATGAAAATTTAGGAAATCGCCATCGGTATGACTTATAACATCATCGTTTTCACTTTCATCTTTATAACAATCAATTACATGCAGCAGGTTTACATGCTTTTCTCTCTTATTTGCAGTTAGATTCTTGAAACTAGTAACGCGCTTAGGATGTAATATTTCAGGATGCAAAGCTGACAATATTGCCCATCTAAAACATTCATTATCATCATTATGTACATTAACGCAAGCCTTTTTCCGTTTAATTTGTGTTGGTAAATCAATATACGAACTCGCACGCATCGGATTATATTTATTCACATTAGCCTGTCCACTTTTGTAAAATTATTAAATATCAATGAGTGCCGGGCTGAAAAAGTTTCCTTTTAATCTAAAAAAACAAATGCAAAAATAATAAAGTAAATGTGTAAATAATTAATGGACCCAAAAACTGATTGAATGTGAAAAAAGAGATTTTATTGAATTTTTGCAGTATTTTTCAATGTTTCTTTAAAGAAAATGGTTTTTTTTATGTGTAGCTATACCAAAAATATAATATATATGTATATATAGGGTAAATGCACTAGTAGTCGGACACTTAAGGATACAATCTTAAATTATGCTTTTTTTCTTGAAATAGCAAATATCTACTGTGTTTATAAGCACATTATTAATTAAAGGAGTTCTTCAGGATTAAAAATCATATAAATTTGTGACAAATAGTTGAGTATTTAATAAAATATAAACATTTTAATAAAAAATTACGAATGCTTTAGTAGTCGGACACTTTTTCCCCTTGTTTCTATAGTCGGACATCTGTCAGATATTTTGAATTCGCTACTCGAAAATGGCTGTATCTATAGTCGGACACCATGATTTCTAAAACATTAAATAAAATATTTCTTGTTTAATTATTTTCGAAAATAACACTATTTTAATAAAATATAAACTTCACACATTCGTCTAGTATACTTTTTAAAGCAATTATCACAATGCATTATTATTTATTTGTCAAAAAACACGAAAGTGTCCGACTACTAGTACTGTCCGACTATACCCGCACTTACCCTATAAGAGACTTCTTTGCCTAAAATTTTTTTTTTAAATTTAAAAATTGTTGAAGATACGCCATTTTTAATTTTAATATTAATTTTATAAAACTTTGAATATCTCGGAATATTGTTTGTGGATTTTTATGAAGTTTACACATTTTTCAGGTAAAAATTTGTAATTTGAAATAAAAATAAAGTTAATAAAAAAAATTTATTTTTAAATACAAAATTTTAGGTATATCTCCGGCTGCTACTTTTAAAAAAATTTATTTTCAATAGATTTTCTTCAAATTTGGAGAAAATGTTTCTTTGTAAATATTTAAATGTGGTAAATATTTTAAAACTCTTTACCATGTCAAAAAACGAGATATTGTGGTTGACATCTTTTATTTTTAACATAATTGCATGTAAAAGTTAAAGTTTGAACTTGAATATCTTAAAATTTAGCATCGCAAAGGGTTTTAAAATTTTTACCACATTTAAAGGGCACTCGAAGAGATATTTTCTCAAAATTTAACGAAATTCTATGGAAAAACAATTTTTTCAAGAGTAGCAGCCAGAGGATTCGAATTTTGTTAAGCATCGACAAAGATTTTCTTTAGTAAAAAGCACAGAAATTTTTCAAAAATTTAGGAACCGTTTGTACCACAGGCCGACAGTATTTACTAAACAAGAATCAAACAATACTTTTCCGAAGGTTTTTAACGTGATAATTCCGAATCCAACGTCATAATAGACCCTGTACGTCAGGTTTTCGAGGTATTTTAACTTAAATGTGCAAGAGACCAGTTTTTTTTCTTCTTCTGCGTATTTTCGGTACAACTGAATGCGATAACGATGTCAGATTTACCAAATTGTCTTCCATATACGATCCGCTATTTTGAATTTGGAAATCTGACATAGAATTCATATCCAGTTATACCGATAATCTGCAGAACCATTTGAAATTTTGATGTTTGTAGTTAAATTCTTCTATATTTTCGAAGTTTTGTCTATTTCTACTCAATTTTAGTAGAATTTGACCAACTCACTAACAAATGAAGATTTTTTAAATATCCGAAATGAAAAAAATTGAAAAACTGAGTTTATTCAAAATTTCATATACCGATTTTTTCTTTTTTGTCTTAAAATTATTGTATGGCTTTACTGAAACGATACAAAAAAATTGGATGGACAAGAACTTTTGAGTTTTTATTTTAAGCTAACCTTGTTGCTGTAGCTAGTCTATTTTACAAAAACTTCAATATCTCCGCAACCAGATGAGTCTTCATCAATTTTGTTTTATTAAATTAAAGGTGAATTCATAAGGATTCCAAATATGTTAATTACATATTTTTTTACATTTTTACAGAGAGGAGTAAATAATGAAAAAATTGTTAAAAAATTTTTTTTTTGAAAAACTAATTTTTTATTAACATTATTTTTATTTTAAAGTACACATTTTTATCTCAAAAATGTGTAAACTTCATAAAAATCCATAAACAATGGTCCGAGATATTCAAAACTTTATGAAATTATAATTTTAAAATTCAAAATGTCAATAAAATCTCTTTTTCTATAATATTATTAAGTTTTTGGGTCTATTAATTATTTATAGATCAACTTAAGTATTTTCGTATTTGTTTCTTTAGGTAAAAAGGAAACTTTTTCTGCCCGGCGCTCAATGATATTACCAGATTAAAAAATATCTTAACAAATTGCGGCCAGGCTAATTCACATTAATCTCTAACTTAACTATAGATTGAAGATTCCAGGAAGAACCTTTTGCATGAAACTCCTCAACTTTTTTCAGGATTGGTTGCTTCATATTAACCTTTTATATTTAGCAGTAAGAACCCCATAGATGACAATTGATCCATTTTGGTTTAAGGCTTCTGGAATATGCTCCTTAAACAAGATGGCGGCATCATTTAAAAATGTACCTATATCTATATGTGTAATATTCAAAACTGTGTATGTGTATTATCGACATTCAAAAGCATTCTCACATATAGTCCAACGCACACGGTTATTAATATTAGAGTTTGATACACTACCGCCATCTATGGAATGAGATTCAAACAATAAACAAAATCTCATTGGAAATTGTAAAATGTTGTCACATCTTTTCTCATGAGAAAAATACATACATTTTAAAATACTAGTTAATACTTGTTCATGTTGAGAACATTCTGCAACCCATCGCTTTACAAACGTATTTTTATCAATGTCATTTTTTAAGCTCCAAAGTAATTTAAGAGCATTCTCGATAAGTTCAAGTGAAACAGCACACTCATCAAGAATGGTCTTATAATTAGTACGTTTTACAAGACTATTAATACTAGCAGATTTTCTCTTACGTTCCATTATGCAAGCTGATGAAAATGAAATATTTCTTTATATATGAAAATCAAATTTTAGTATTCTACAAGTGACCATTCATCATCAGCTAACAGAATAGAATAAAAAATTAGTTCACAACTCCGGAATCTATAGTCTAAAATCCCCACTTTTTCTACATTTCCCTCACTACTTCTACCCCTACTACATAATTTAAGCATGCGCAATATATAATTTACCCCGTACTTTTGATTCTATTCCCACCATTCAATACCCTCTCTATACGCAAAAGACACATTACTTTGAATTCATGTGCAGTATACCATTTATTAATATATATGTTTATTAATATTAAGCTTTAAATTTAATTTCTATTATAATACGCCTTGTGCTACGTCGCGGTGTAGAGACGGACCTTTTTGGAGTGGGTCTGTGGATGTAACAATTTTTTAAACTTTTGCTTTGATGTAGAGTCGGACCTTTGCATGGTCGGTCTATGTAATAACTGTTGAATCTTATTGCGGTGTAGAGTCGGATCTTTGTAGAATCGGTCTGTTGGTAAACATTTTGTTAATCTTTATCCGTTATAGAATCGGACCTTTGTAGGTTCGGTATGTGAAGAAACTAGTATTATTGGTTTAGTATGTGTGTGGGAATTATTACACGCTGTACTATTTAGAGTCGACCTGTGTAGAATTGAATTTTGCATAGAGTCGGTTTTTGTATAATAGGTTTAGTACAGTCGGTCAATGGATGATCGGAGTAGGTTGAACTGACTCCCTGCTCTTATAAATTTGTTGGAATTACATAAAAAATATATAATAACAAATACCATATTAATAGTGGTGAGACTCTGCGGCTTGCGATCGTCGAGGTTAAGCAGACCTGAGTACAGAGTTAGTACCTCGTGACCGCGCTTCGACTCTTGCTATAGCCCGGTGTTTTCTCACTACTTTCATAATATATCAAGCGGCATGTTTGACGTCGAAGTATAATAATATGCACTGTCGATTATTGTCCGGTACACACCATTAGAATTCGACTGTCGATAAACGGGTTGTACTCGCAGAGGTTTTCTACAGTTTCCCTCTCCTCTAGCGAGAAAATCCATTAGACGGGTGGTCCTGGAAAATGCGAGTACTCCTAATTTCCAAGACGTTCTGTAGACTCAAAAACTTGGTATTAAGTAATAAGAACGTTTATAATAAAAATTCTACGGTTGTAAAAACACTTGTATAGCCAAGATTTGTAAGCTTAAGATGGGTGTATAAACAAATAAATATTAATAGAAAATGTACTGAATATAATGTAATTATATGTGACATACACATACATACGTAAATATTATAGAAAATACATAGTTAAATTTAGAATATTAATAAGAAGTTACGGACGCAACACCAGTAAAAAACAAAATTTTTTGCAGCTAAGGTCCCTTTCACCTTGAAGCGTCATAATGAGTTTGGATTACAGTACCTAAAAACTTGCTTCTCGACGAACTAATCTCGTGTTATAAACATTAAATGGATTAAACATTAAACATTAAATGTATCCAGCTTATAAATGGAAAAAATATTTTTTTTAAATTTATTTTACACACATTATTATATGTACTTCAAAAATGCAAAGTTTAAGAATTTTCTGTCAATTTTTATTAGCTTAAAAAATATTAAGTGGTTTTTATTAAAAATTACATGTTTACCATTTAAAAATCCCAGATACCTAGAGGCACTTGTTAATTAATATTGTTCGATTTTGTTTTTTTGTTTGTCCAGGACATGGTGGCAAAGTGCGTTAATTGTCAGATGTTCCGCGACAGGCAGCTATTAAAAAACTTCGAATATTCAAAGATACAGTGCATTCCGACACGCAGCTTATTTTTCTAGAGCCAAAAATAATTTAATTTTAATAATTATTTGTTGACAATCATATGGATATAATTATCACATGAACACCTAATTTTAAATCAAAGAGTTTAAATGACATTCAATAGATGTCACTTATTGCAGATAAAGTCGAATTATTCATTAGTAATTAATATATATATATATATATATATATTTCTAATAGTGAAGGAATGTTTGTGTTATTCTACGACAGAAATTATGATTTTAAAAAGTTAGGAGAACATTAATTTCTAAAACTGACGTATATATATATATATATATATATATATATATATATATGACGGGTTCCACGTCAAGTGACCCAGGTCAAAAATTTACATGGAATATTTGAAAAATTTGTAGTTTCTTTAAAACAAAACGAAAATACGTTTTCTATTTTGGGTTTTGCTGCTGTTTTTTAACACTTTCTAATAGTGTGAACAAATGTAGAAGAAAAAAATTGTTTGACCTTGAAAAATTAAATTAAAAAATAAAATTTCATTTTTTTATCAAATGGGCAGTTTGTATTTTTTTAAAAAAAATTTTATCATAAAGGTGAGGTTTTTTCCTAAAAAAAATGTATAGGTCAAAACGTGGGACAAGAACTTTTAACTAGTCAAATTAAGCATTTACTTCTGCCGTGCACCGTCTCACAGTGGAATTTTTTTTACAATTTACTATTAAAAAATGTCTATAGCTTACAATTTTTAACCGATTTGAGTGTTCTTTGTCTTAAGTTAAAGGGGAATAAATTCTTAAGACATCCTTCGAGGCAGATTTTGGAGATTTTAATTATTTATAATTTTTTTTAAATCAAAGTTAACAAATTAATACACTTTTTTAAAAAAAGGAGGTTTATTTTCTTATTTCGTTGATGCACATGATCTAAATCAATTTAAATTCATCCAATATGACCACCAGATAATTAATAAAGCATAAAATAATTTATTTCAATTGTTATAAACAATATATAGCCCAACAACGAGCAGGGGCGGTGGATTGCAGAAGTAAATGTTTATTTTGACCAGTTAAAAGTTCTTGTCCCACGTTTTGACCTATACATTTTTTTAGGAAAAAACGTCACCTTTATGATAAAAATTTTTTTTTAAAAATAAAAACTGTCCATTTGATGAAAAAATGAAATTTTATTTTTTAATTTAATTTTTCAAGGTCTAACATTTTTTTTCTCTACATTTGTTTACACCATTAGAGAGTGTTGAAAAACAGCAGAAAAACCCAAAATAGAAAACGTATTTTCGTTTTGTTTTAAAGAAACTACAAATTTTTCAAATATTCCATGTTAGACCAAAAATTTAAACTTTGACCCCCTCCAGTTTTAATATTTGTTTAAATAAATTAATAATATTTGGTATTTTTAATTGTATCTAATAGGACTACTGTTTCTGCAAAATTTTAACCCGATCCCAAACATTTAAAATTTTGACCTGGGTCACTTAACGTGGAACCCGTCATATATATATATATATATATATATATATATATATATATATATATATATATATATAATTTAATAACACAGCCCCACAAAAAAAAGTGTCGTGCGCGGCAGACCAGAATAGTCATTTCCTATGTATTTTTACGCGCTGAACACGAATCCGAAGTCCGTTTTGCTCCATCACGTCAGGATTTTTTTCTAACCTCAAAAAATCTGTCGGATTTTGAGAGGTAGGCTTTTTTTCATAAATTAATGGATTTACTTCAAACTTGGTAACTAGGGGTTTTTTGGGTCGCTGATGACAAATTTGAAGTTAGATTTTCAAAATTCAAAATGGCGGCTCCAATATGGCGGACGAATTTTTTAAAAGTTAATGGATTTACTTCAAACTTGGTAACTAGGGGTTTTTTGGGTCGCTGATGACGAATTTGAAGTTAGATTTTCAAAATTCAAAATGGCGGATCCAATATGGCGGACGAATTTTTTAAAAATTGATAGATTTGCTTCAAACTTGGTATCTAGGGGTTTTTTGGGTCGCTGATTACGAATTTGAAGTTAGATTTTCAAAATTTAAAATGTCTATAGTCAGACTTTCACATTTTGAACCCCCTGCACGGAAAAAATGTCCGTGCACCGCTTGTCTCACTTCCAGTGCAGTTGATGCAGAGGTTGTCCGATGGAAGTGCGTTTGCTGTAAGGTAATCACGTCCTTTTATAGTAGTGCACTCTTTTGTCCTCAAAGGATCTGTGTAATGGTTTTCGTTTCAAATTGGTGCCTCCAGGTACAATATCCCTTTTCAGCATCCAACAGTAGTCGGACATCATATTTACATCCCATCTTCCTTGATAACGACGCTCAAATTCTTTAAGATCTTGATGGAATCGTTCTCCTTGTTCTTCACTGTAATCTCCCAAATTTTCAGGGAATCGATCCCGATGCGAGTCTAAGTAATGCATCTTTATGCTCATTAAGCATCCTAATTTACCAAAATTTTTAATCATATCACTAACTATTTGCTCCCAATTTTCACTCTTGTGATTACCCAGAAAATTTTCAACAACTGCTTTGAAACTAAGCCATGCGGCTTTCTCCTTTTTATTCATCTTGGTGATAAATTGCTCATCTTTTAACAATTTGCGAATTTGTGGTCCGTCGAAAACCCCTTCTTTTAGTTTCGCATCAGATTTTTCTGGAAACTTTTGTTCCAGGTATTTAAAACAGTTTCCTTCTTTATCTAAGGTTCGAAAGAATTTCTTTTTGGCCATTGTTTTTTAATGTAGTGATTTGCTCGATCTCTACTGTCCCACAAACACAGGAAACATGGTGTTTTTGTAAAACCTGATTGTTGTCTAAGTAGTATGCTTAAAATCTTAGAATCTCCACAAATTTGCCAGTTGTGTTCTCGGTATCTAATTTTATCCAAAACTAGTTTCATATATTCATAGTTTTCTTTCATTTCCGTTGAATGCGCTATTGGAATTGGAGCATAAATATTAGTATTATGTAGTAGTACTACTTTTAAACTTCTTTTCGAAGAATCAATAAATAGTCTCCAATTTTCATCTTTGTATATATTTGTTTTTAATTTATTCATGAGTCCGACAACATCTGAGCAATATACCAACGACGGATTTTCATCTTTTGTAAAATATTGTCGGAATTCTTTTTCTCTGTCTCGATAAAAGCTAGCTGTTGTGCCTTTTGATAACAAGTTTTTCTTCTTCAACACTGATGCTAGGTGTTCTGCACAATCCTTCGGCAATTTTAAATCTCTAATGAGATTGCTAAGTTCTTCTTGGTTAAACGTTTGTCGAATCTTTATCTCCTGTTTATCATACGGAAGGTAATAGTCGTCCTCATCATCGGTTCTCATGTCTTTATTTTCAAAATCTAGAACATCTTCAGTTGAACTGTCAATTTCCAAGGTTTTGGGAGAAGAAGGTGGATTGCATGAAATTTCTGGTTTTTTTACAGTGGGGACATTAGCATACAATATGTTCTTTTTATTTTTGTTATTATATCCTTGCACATTGGTGTTGCAAAAATTACAATCTTTTTGATTTAATGGTTTTTCCCACAAAGTTGGCTTTATAAAATTTAGTTTATCCTCTTTTTTATGATTCCAACGAGTTAACATTGTGTAACAGGAACTGCAAATTTTGTGTGGAACAAAATTTTTATCCTGATTGGTTATCTCAAGATCAAAATAATCTTTGTAGATCTGTTTGATATTTTCATTTATTGATTTACGATTTTTGGGGACATCGAATTGTCCACATATGTAACAAAATGCATCTGCATTGCTGTCGCATAAGTGTTCCGACGTTGTTACTGCAAAATTAAGTTTTGAAGCCTTTGGAGTTTTATTATTGTTTTGATTTTGAGAAGCCATGATTTATGTGAAAACCTGCACGTTAGGGATCCTGGCCCGATCGCAGGTGAGTCCGCCGTCCTAGGGGTGATAACCCTCATACCTCCCCAGGCCTAAGTATGAGAGCTTTCTGACTTTGACGAGGATAAAGTCAACTCGTCGTCGGACACACTACGGCATCATCCTCACACCCTAACGTCCGCCTGCAGGGCAGCGCGCCTACGCTGGCTTCGTTACTTCGATAAACAGGAAGCGAATCATTCTACACATCCCCTTTCGGGGCAGTTGTCATCGCCTACTACATTTATCGAAGCAGCAGGATTAGTATTGTGCTGAAACACAATAAAAGTGCAAAGCGTACAAGGTAAACAATGTATTTTTAAGGAATAAGATAGTGAAGGATAGAGGATATTAAAGTTCCTTTTTATCTCGTTGCTTAAAAATTTATTATTTAACTTTTACATCTTATTGTCACATTATTACCTCAATGAAAAAAATTTTGTGCATTTGCCGAATTGATCTCTATGATGCAATGAGACCCAACTGTCAGTTCTTGAGAGTAGTTCATTACAAAACAAAAAATTACAGTTCCCGCTACACAACACTCTACCAAAAAATCTTTCGGAGCAGCCACACGGAAAAAATTTCTGTGCACTGTTTATCTCTATATGTGCACCAATGGTCCTTAATTACAGTACAAATCTTACACTTTGAAAAGGGATCATATACGGCCCTTTTTAGAGACAGCAAACGCACTTCCATCGGACAACCTCTGCATCAACTGCACTGGAAGTGAGACAAGCGGTGCACGGACATTTTTTCCGTGCAGGGGGTTCAAAATGTGAAAGTCTGACTATAGACATTTTAAATTTTGAAAATCTAACTTCAAATTCGTAATCAGCGACCCAAAAAACCCCTAGATACCAAGTTTGAAGCAAATCTATCAATTTTTAAAAAATTCGTCCGCCATATTGGATCCGCCATTTTGAATTTTGAAAATCTAACTTCAAATTCGTCATCAGCGACCCAAAAAACCCCTAGTTACCAAGTTTGAAGTAAATCCATTAACTTTTAAAAAATTCGTCCGCCATATTGGAGCCGCCATTTTGAATTTTGAAAATCTAACTTCAAATTTGTCATCAGCGACCCAAAAAACCCCTAGTTACTAAGTTTGAAGTAAATCCATTAATTTAAGAAAAAAAAGCCTACCTCTCAAAATCCGACAAATTTTTTGAGGTTAGAAAAAAATCCTGACGTGATGGAGCAAAACGGACTTCGGATTCGTGTTCAGCGCGTCAAAATACATAGGAAATGACTAGTCTGGTCTGCCGCGCACGACACTTTTTTTTGTGGGGCTGTGTAATTGAAGGTTATTTGTTGTGGCCTTTGGTCAAAAAATGATAAAATGTATATATTATTATATAAATGTATATATCATTTTTTGACCAAAGGCCACAACAAATAACCTTCAATTATTATATAAAGGTCTATAATATTTCAAAAAACTTGATTTTATATATTATAAATATTATATTATATTTCAGGTGTGGATACGGTGTTTGTATTATGCCTGAAAAATTAAGTCTATGTCAAAAAGACCAACTGTTGGCCGAATTGCTAATCGTTTCTGAAAAGCAGGGTCACGGATATGTTCCGCAATGTACAGACGGTAATATTTATTAATAGGGGGAGACCGATGGATCATTTTTTGTTGTATAATGACATCATGTTTACTTTAAATAAAAAATTGATCTTACAGAAAACATTCTATAATATTCACGCTTTAACCCGTTGACTGTCGCTGACGCATATATGGGTAAATCCACAGAACCGGTCGATTTGATGTTACTGACAAATCTTTCTACTTTTAAAGTATTCTATTAATTATTTTCATATTTTTACTACTTTAGAAAGCTCTGAGAACCTACTGAATTAAGAAAAAAACAACAGTTCTTATTCGTCTTAAACATACAAATAAATCTTGGTATTGTAAAATAATCTGCTTTTAGAAATAAAGAAAATATTACAGTAACTATCAATTTAATAACTTCAATTTATAATGTCAAAAAATTGAGAATTACATACAATTTTTAATTATTAATTTATTATGAACCTATCAATCAATGTAAAAATTGAATAACTTTTCATGTGTTATTTTTTTAAACTTGCGTCAAAATTCAGATAATTCAACTCATAGAATTAAAAAAATAGAGGCTAAAATGATATGACTATTAATTCATTATTATATTAACAATAAATATGTTAATATTATTTGTCTTACACAAATAATTATAATTAATCATATTTTATTATTCATGTTTTGTATATATTACAAAAATATGTATAGAAAACAAAAGAGGAAAGAAATTCACATTTTTAATTATATTTTCAGAAAAAACTCATTTTCATTTTTGGCTTTTACCTCGCACGGCATTAAAATTAAGTTAATCACGCAAGAAGATAATTGTTCTAAAATAAATTTAAAAAAAATGAACCATAAATGAAAGGTGTGCTTGCAATTAAAAAAATTTTCATTTTTATAAATGAATATCGACCAATTCCGTGGATTTGCCCAATTTGCGCAAAACTAAGACAGTATGAGCCAAAAGTGTTCATAACGTATATATATATATGCGCAACTTAAGAAAGGTGATTAAAAACTTCTTAAATGTTTCTGAAACCGGTTACTCGGGGGTTTTCGAGGTCGCTTCAATTAAATTATTAGTTATTCAGAATCGCTGTTTTTGCAAATGAAGTAGCTCGTCCTCATCTTTGCGCATTTTAAGTACAAAGTGGCCAACCTTGACAAAAAAAACATTACCGAATTGTTCTAACCATAAAGAAATACGTTTCGGGATTCGATTTTTCATTTTGTTTTTTTTTTTCAACCATGAGTCCCACAAAATTTCTGCATGCTTGCCTCGACGATTCCATTTTTTTTACAAAACTTTAATTGAGCTTTTTTTGTACCGACCTCACAGAAAACACTACTTTCGATTTTCCGAAAATGTAATGGAACAAAAAGTTAGGTATGGGTTAGGTTAGGTATAGATACATACAAAATTTAAAACAAAATTTTATCCTTTAAAGACAATTTAGGTATACAAAATTTAAAACAAAATTTAATCCTTTAAAGATAAAATGTTTTTAATAACTATGTGTGTATCTTTAGAGTAATATTAGAAACTTTTCGGTGTAAAAACATTTCCATTTTTAATAGCAGAAAGAAAGGGGGCGTGCGTAGCGCGTAAAATTAGTGACTAGTAATACTAGTAAAGTAAAAACAAACTGACTGCAGAATTAAATATTTTATTTACTGTAAGTAAATACCCTGAATAAAAAGTGGGACCGATTTCGGACTAATCCGGAATTTGTCCGCAACAGTACGGTTTATTGTGGAGTTTTTTCACCATGAATTAAGTTTAAATCAATACCGTTTTTTATCACTATTGAATCCGTAATTAGTCCGGTTTAGTCTGCAGTTAGTCAGATCATATGCAACTAGTAAATGCAGAAGTAATCCGGTTGGTTTAACCAGTGAATCCGCAGCTAATCCGAAACAGTCTGCTTATGGACAAGTTTTTGTCGCTCGGAATTGGTCCAAATAAATTCAAACTTAATGCGGTTTGTGTATAACCAGTAAATTCGGAATTAGTCCGATCTAATCCAAAGTAAGTCTGATAATACGCAACTTGCAAATATGAAATTATTAAATCTGGAATTAATCTGATTTTTGTCAGGTTTTTGTCCTACAAAATTATAATTATAGTTTGAATTTATCTGCATTTAATTTAAGACAAATTGTTTTTAATATACAAATTCAATATTATTCCAAAATCATTCTAAATTATGTCTTTAAATTGGATTGAATATGGATTGTTTTGAACTGTCTGTGGATTGTATATATTTACAAATTCTTATAATAATAAGACTTATTTTCGGACTGGCGTGTTTTGATCGGATATTATTCGGATTGACATTCGTATTCTTTACATATTGATTTCAGATTATTTCGTATTTATTTTAGATGAGTTTTTTGACGGACATAATTTCGGATTGTTGCGTAATAATTACGGACTTAATTCATAGACATTTAAGATTGCTCCAGACTGATTTAGGATTCACAATTTTACTCGGATTGATGTTAGATTAACGCGGATCATTTTCGTACAATTATCGGACTAATCCACACTAATATACCAGCATTTAATCCGGATTAATGCTAAATTTTTACCAGGGATATAATATGATTCGGGTGGCCGTCTATTACCGAATTCTTAGCATAGGTACATATTTCGGATTGTTTCGTATCAGTTTTGAAATAGGATTTTACCACACTAATTTCGAATTGAAGCGGACTAATGTCGGATTCTTTGTGTACAGATTTCGGATTATTTCGTATTTGTTTCGGATTATGTCTTTCAATTGGATTTAATCCCAATTGTTGCAGACAATTTTCGGATTCGTTACATACCCTGGCGATTTTTGGTACGTTATAACGTACCACTAGCGTACTGTTTGCGTACCATGTCTTTTTTCTCCAAATTAGGAATAAAACAATAAAAAATATAGTAATAAATAAATAAATTGAATAGAATGACAATTAATGAATTAATTTACAGTGTTTAATTGAGATAAAAGCGGTGATTATTATTTAAAAAAAATTGATTAAGTTAAAGTACTTTTCAGTGCATATATAGTGTGTTTTAAATAGCATATTTAGTGAATAATGAAAAGAACAAATTAGGAAAATTTATTTAATTTGACAAAAGTAATCATTAAAGTATTTATTTATTACATATTTAGGCCAAATTAATGTTTACTTATTAAATAATTAATGTTTAAAGTTGGAGATGACAGTTTTACCGTGAGATGTATGCGTGTGTGTGTAAAGCGATGATAATATGCTACTTGATATATCGCCGCGCATTTGTCACGACAGATGGCGGGAGTGACATTCGAACTCCTCTGTTTTATCCACATTCAAAACAAGAAATAGGGGGGTGCGACCGTCTGTATTCTGATTTCTAATTGGTCAATTTTAAAAATTGCGCCAAATATTTACGTTGCTTCCATTTTATGAAAAAATAGAATTAGGAGTTTTGAGGATTCGAATATTGATCATTGTGATAAAGAAGATTTCTACCAAAATTAGATTTGGCAATATTAATATTCTATGAAATTACAATTCTGATAAATTAAAATTCTACAAAAAAGTGTTTCTTACAAATTGATATTCGGTCAAATTTTTCTTGCAAATATAAAATCGATCGAATTGACATTCTGCCAAATTATAATTTGGACAATTAAATATTCTACTAAATTAGAATTCAAATTAATAAAATGTAGGTAAAGTGGAAATTCCAAACATAAAAATTAGAATTATTTCAAATTTTTGAGAAAAAGAATTAGTGTAAACTAATATTCTTCATTATGCAGAATATATTAAATGATTATTCTCGACTTTTGAATTTCATTCAATATACAATTTAGTTTAATGAGGATTCGCGTATCTAGTCATTTCTAAATTAAGTATTCGGCATAATGAGCATTCGGGACTTATGTTTTTGGTACAGACGGTCGCACCCCGAAATAGGAAAACCAACTTTCCAAGATGAATTTTATTTAAATCAATTCTAAAAAACGTATATTGAAATTAACCTTTTTTTAATTTAATCATTACACAGAGAATTATTAGTATATTTTATAGAATTTAAAAACTAAAAATTCAGAAAATAAATAATTATACTAAGAAAGATAAAATAGGTAACTTTTTCCCGTTCTTCTAAAATTATTAGAAAACTTACTTTTTAGATCAATTAAAATGAGATTCTAACTCCTCCTACTTTAAGAAAGCAATTTTTTATTCGTTGGTTCAACATTACAAAAAGGGAGTGAATATTTAATATTTAAAAAGTTACATTTAGTCTTAACCCATTAAGAAAAAAAGACTTCTGGCCAATAAAAATAAACTCCTCCTATTTTCTAAATGCAATTTTTTATTTGTTCGTTGAGTTAAACAAAATGGAGAAAAAGTTAATATTTAAAAAAAATCATATAATTCCAACACCCAAAAGAAAAAATGGATGATTTAGACCAATTAAAATAAAAATTAAACTCCTCCTTCTTAACGAAAGATATTTTTTATTTGTTGGTTCAGTTGAAAAAATGGAAGCTAATATTTATAGTTTTAAAAAATATAAAATTTAGTTCCAACCCCTCAAGAAAAAATAGACTGCTATTAGCCAATGAAAAAAGATTCAAACTCCTCCTATTTGAAGAAAGAAATTTTTTGTCCTACATGCGCGATAAACTCGACTTTCCGTGCATGCATAGCGGGCGCAAAGTAAGCTTTTGCCGCCCGAAAAACTACTTTTCCGCCCGCTTACCAACAGCGGGCGGAAAAATCACTTTTCCGCCCGCCTCCATGGCCTTAGCAGGCGGAAAAACGACTTTTCCGCCCGCTGCTTTAGCACTATTAAATAAATACTACTAATTATTATATTATCACTTTCTATTACTTCAAATCAAAACGGAGTCAATTTGTAAGTAAAATTTTATTGTTAAATTTATCAAAAATATTCGGACTCGCCTTAGGCTTAATAAAAATGTTTCATACACATTTAATAATTAATGCATATTCATTTTTGAATTTACGGATGCGTCTTGTTTATCGCGCATTTGGACAAAAAATATCGTGGGCAACTCGGGCGGAAATGTCAATTCTGACCTCATACGATTGACAGCTTTCCGCCCTTGCCACACAATATACTATTTTTATTCGTTGGTTAAGTTAAGCAAAATGGAGAAAATAATTAATATTTGAAAAATAAAACATATAATCCCAACCCCCAAAAGAAAAATTGGATGTTTTAGACCAATTAAAAAATTATTTAAACACCTCCTACTTAAAGAAAGCTATTCTATTTATTGGTTCAGTTGAAAAAAAATTTTTAATTTTAAAAAATTTAAAATTTAGTCCCAATCCTTAAAATATAAAATGGATGTTTAAGACCAATTACTAAAATAAAATTTAAACTCCTCCTTAAAGAAACCTATTTTATATTCGTGGGTTTAATAAAACAATTTGGAGAAAATATTAATAAGTATTTAAATATATAAAATTTAGTCCCAACCCCTCACGAAAAAATAGACTAAAATTAGCCAATAAAAAAAGATTCAAACTCCTCCTATTTTCAAAATCAATTTTTCTATTTGTTGGTTGAGTTAAACAAAATGGAGAAAAAATTAATATTTAAAAAAATCATATAATTCCAACCTCCGAAAGAAAAAATAAATGATTTAGACCAATTAAAATAAAATTTAAACTCCTCCTTCTTAAAGAAAACTATTTTTTTATTTGTTGATTCAGTTGAAAAAATTAAAGAATATTTATAATTTTAAAAACATAAAATTAAACCACAACCCTTTCCAAAAAAATAAGAGCAGTTTCAATTTAATTTTTTATTGTTCGTTAGACTTTATTTTTTTTTTGGGGGTTGGGATTATATGTTTTATTTTTCAAATATTAATTATTTTATCCATTTTGCTTAACTTAACCAACGAATAAAAAAATTTCTTTCTTCAAATAGGAGGAGTTTAAATCTTTTTTTCCTTAGACTAATAGCAGTCTATTTTTTCGTGAGGGGTTGGAACTAAATTTTATATTTTTTAAAACTGTAAATATTAGCTTCCATTTTTTCAACTGAATCAACAAATAAAACAATAGCTTTCTTTAAGAAGGAGGAGTTTAAATTTTATTTTAATTGGTCTAAATCATCCATTTTTCCTTTTGGGGGTTGGAATTATGTGATTTATTTTTAAAATATTATTTTTTTCTCCATTTCGTTTAACTCAACCAACAAATAGAAAAATTGATTTTGTAACTGGGAGGAGTTTGTTTATTACTTTTATTGGTCTAAATTATCAATTTTTTCTTTAAAGGTTGGTATTATATGTTTTATTTTTCAAATATTAATTATTTTTTCCATTTTGTTTAACTCAACGAACAAATAAAAAATTGCATTTTAAAAATAGGAGGAGTTTATTTTTATTGGACAGAAGTCTTTTTTTCTTAATGGGTTCCCTACTGAAAATCCCTGTATAAGATCTTGTACAAGAAAATGCACACGTTCAGCAGCTGAACTTGTACAAGAAAATGTACAATTTCTTGTATATGGATTTGAAACAAGTTCTTGTAAATTGGAACTTGTACAAGAAAATGTACAAGTACTTGTACAAGAAAAGAAACTAGTACAAGAAAATGTATATGATCTTGTACGGGTTCATGTACAAGTACTTGTACATATGAACACGTTCATGTTCTTGTACATTTTCTTTACACATTATTTTAAAGTTGTAAAAATTATAAACATTAAAGGCTGCGCAGTAGTTTTTATAAGCCTTTAGAGCTGCGCAATAGTTTTTACATTGGAAAAAAATGTAATTGAATCAAGAAAATTTGAATTGGTTGAAGTAAATATCGGGATTGCATAGGGTCGATCTAATTATGCGATTGGATCAAGAAAATGATTTTCTTGGCATAGTATACTTGGTTGGAGAACATATGTTCTTGATCCAAGAAAATATGGAATTCGACCAAAAAATTAATCAACTTGTAAGAAATGTAAAATGTATTGTTTGAAGATAATATTTTCTTGATTTAAGAATTTATATGATCGAGTCGATTATTGTATTTGATTCATTCAATTCCTCATAATATTGGTTGAAATAAAAAAATATTTGAATTGAAACATTAATTATATTGTGAGGAGAACATATGTTCTTGATCCAAGAAAATATGGAATTCGACCAAAAAATTAGTAAATTTGAATTGGAACATTAATTATATTGTGAGGAGAACATATGTTCTTGATCCAAGAAAATATGGAATTCGATTAAAAAATTAATCAACTTGTAAGAAATGTAAAATGTATTGTTTGAAGATAATATTTTCTTGATTTAAGAATATATATGATCGAGTTGATTATTGTATTTGATTCATTCAATTCCTCATAATATTGGTTGAAATAAAAAAAGATTTGAATTGAAACATTAATTATATTGTGAGGAAAACATATGTTCTTGATCCAAGAAAATATGGAATTCGACCAAAAAATTAATCAACTTGTAAGAAATGTAAAATGTCTTGTTTGAAGATAATATTTTCTTGATTGAAGAATATATATAGTAGAGTCGATTATTATATTTGATTCATTCAATTTCTCGTATTATTGGATCAATTAAGTAAGGATTTGAATTAATGTCTATTATTTGTTTAATCTGAGAAAATACACTACCGTCGGGAATTATCGGTACGGCTGCACACGCACGGCCCAAAAACATACCAATTTTTAAATCACGATTTTTTTGTAAATACAAATGTCAGAAAATTAACAAATATACCATTCGAAAGATTATTAAATACTACAATTAATGGTACATAACTGAAAATTTTAATAATTTATACAAAGATTGCAGCAATCGACAAATTTGACAAAAAAATTTTAAAAATACAATTTTTTTGGAAATTTTTTTAACCTCTGCACATTTTTTAAAAATTGTAGAAAAAATTTGAAACTTACATAAGTGTGATCATTCAAGTCTCATCTTTAATTTAAGACTAAAAGAGTTTAAAAATCTTATTCGGTTCGTGAGATATCATTATAAACGTCCGAGCATGTTTTTTGACAAATGCATTGAATTAGTCGATTTTGTACGGTTTTTGGCTGAAAATGCTCGGACGTTTATAATGATATCTCACTAACCGATTGAGATTTTTAAATTTTTTTGGTCTTAAATTAAAGATGAGACTTAAATGATCACACCTATACAAGTTTCAAATTTTTTTTGCAATTTTTAAAAAATGTGCAGGGGTTGAAAAAATTTCCAAAAAAATTGTATTTTTAAAATTTTTTTGTCAAATTTGTCAATTGCTGCAATCTTTGTATAAATTATTAAAATTTTCAGTTATGTACCATTAATCGTAGAATTTAATAATCTTTCGAATGGTATATTTGTTAATTTTCTGACATTTGTATTTACAAACAAATCGTGATTTAAAGATTGGTATGTTTTTGGGCCGTGCGCGTGCAGCCGTACCGATAATTCCCGACGGTAGTGTATATTATCAAATTAGTTTCATGCTACCCTGAATAAAGAACAATTAAATATTATTTTGTATAAATAATAATTAAATTAAAAAGCTTTGGCTTGAGATTATATATTTATATATTATATATATTTTTATATTATTATATATATTTATTTATTAATAAACGGGACTAATATTAGAGTAGAACGGGGTGAAATAGCCACATTTTTACATTTTAATTTATAAAATCTAAATTTGCAATTTTTTTCTCAAATTTCCAATTGTCATTGAAAGTTTAGTTATTAAGCTTGAATATTCTTAACGGAAATATTTTTACATTCTCATCACATGAGAAAGTATTAGTTTTGGTCGAAAATTGACTTTTGCTAATTTTATAAGATCTTTACGTTTTGAGGTCCCCTGAACCCGAAAAACATGGTCCGGCGAGTGCGTCTGTCTGTGTGTCTGTCTGTCCGCTGTCTGTCTGTCCGTCTGTAGACGGTAATATGTTGTTCCCACAATAACTTTTGAAAATCTTATCTGATCGTCTTTAAATTTAACACACTTAAAGTTGGTGTAAAAATGAAGGTTAAGTTCGTTAACCAGCCATTTTCGTTGAAAACTACAAAAACTACGGTAGTTTTAAAATTTTGAAAACTCAATTTTTTTAAATTTCAGAATTTTTAACTTTATTTTATTTTAGATTAGAAAAATACAAACAACTTTTCTCTATAACATTGTTTTAAAAAAACTTTTTTTTTTTTTTTTAAGTTTTTGGGCCCGTCTAGCTTTACTGTGTTAAAAAAATTTTATTGGTTTTCTAATATCTTAAAACTTTTATAAAAATCTGTAGTTTACAATAGAACAAAAGAACAGTTTTAACTGTTTTTTGAAATTTTAAATTACTTCCTCATAGAGGAAGTATTGTAATACCAAAATTTTTCAAATTCGATTTTTACATTCTCATCATATGAGAAAGTATTAGTTTTGGTCGAAAATTGACTTTTGCTAATTTCATGAAATCTGGACGTTTTGGGGTCCCCTGAACCTAAAAAACATGGTCCGGCGATGGTGTCTGTCTGTTCGTCTGTCTGTCTTTTTGTCTGTCTCTCTGTCTGTCTGTAGATCAAAAATTTTGTTCCCACGATAACTTTTGAAAAACTTATCCGATCGTTTTTAAATTTAACACACTTAAAGTTGGTGCAAAAATGAAAGCTAAGTTCGTAAACTAGCTATTTTCGTCAGACACTACTTTTTTTTTTAAGTTTTTGGGTCAGTCAGCTTAGGGAGCTTTAACAAATGATGTCACGTTTTTGGGGGCAGGGAAGGGGTCTCTACTAAACGTGACACAATGTATTTTTGCAAGTGAAATTGCATGAAGTAGCGTGACAGTGTAGGGGGGGTCTAAAATCCCGAAAAATTGCGTGACATCATTTGTGAACGCTCCCTTAACTGTGTTAAAGAATTTGTTATTGATTTTGTAAAATGTTATAACTTGTATAAAAATCCGTTGTTATCAACAACTTGATAATAATACTTTAAAAATATTTTAGCTGCTTCTGCAAATCATGGTTCTGCTAAGAGAGTTAGTATAATTAAAAATAACTTCACAACTTTAATCATCAAGATCAAAAATTAGAGTTGTGCAAAAAGCTTGAAGCTTGATTGAGCTTTTTCGAGCTTTTCATTTTTCGAGCCGAGCCGAGCCGAGCCGAGCTGTGTAAAAAGCTCGAATAGTTTCGAGTACTTGAATTCACTCTAGTGCTCAGATTTAATCGAGTCCTCGAATTTACCCGAGAACTCGAATTTTTCGATTTCTTGAAGTTACTCAAGTACTCGGAAATGTCGAGTACATGATACATCGAGCCGGCTTAGGTTTGGCTCGCATCGACATTTCAAGCTTTTTGCACATCTCTACCAAAAATATACATTTTAATCCACTTAATCTTGCAATCATCAGCAAACAAAAACATCCCAGGAGGAAAAGTCGGACGAATGTCGGAGTTTACAACCGCCTGGGATCCGCGCCCGTGCGGACCGCCAGTACCGATGTTTTGTACCGATTCGGATCCCAAAATTCAACCGGCGCGGAACAGATTAGGCTCAGAATTTTGGATCCGCCTTTCTACTTTCGTCAGTACTGGCGTGGTACTGGATTTGTTCCGCCTGCGGATTTCATTCTTCTAAGGGCGTCAGAAGAATGACGGATGTTAGGTCTGTACTGGCTCGGTGCTGGGGCGGATCCGACTGCGGATCTCGTCATTTATTGTTATAGTTCACATTATCAGTATAATCATAAATTTATTTTATTATATATATCATAGCTAATTAATTATTACAATAACTAATTGCATTTATTATAATAATATTATTATTATTATTATTTAACCAATAAATAAATTAATTGTATTGATGCAAAGGAAGAATATAAGAAACTTAATTTTTTCATTATATTTATAAAAATTCAACTTTATTAATGTGCAATTAAATAAATAATTTTTAATAAATAATAATATTAACTTGAAAGAAAATGTGTTCAATATATAATAATACCTACAATAAATAACACATTAAATAAATATATAAAAAAAAGATTATTAATTAATTTATTGTTAATTAATTAATAATCTCTTTTTAATTTAAACAATATATTAAGTAATTATTTATTGACACTTTTCTGCAAATTAAATAATTAAAAAATGTGTTGTGCATTCAAATTTCATTCAATTATTAATAATTACGTAATAAAATATTAAAAAATATAATAATAAAATAACAATTTTAACAAGTTCCTTTTTAAACGAAATATTAAAATATTCATAAATACCGGTATAACATCAGTCCGTATTTGAAAATTGTTTATTGCCGCGTAGTAATTTTACAATTTTCATTTTAGCTAGTGAGACTTGAAAGCATTTAAGATTTGAGAGTTCCATGCGAGCGTAGCATAGTGGTTAGCGTGCGTGATTTCGGTGCGTAAATATTCGGTTAGGCGTAGGTTCGTTTTTATAGTTTTCCTTTATTTACATGACAAATAATCTTAATTTTAAAATATTTTAATAAATTTTAAAGAGCTTTTAGCAAGGAAAATTGAATATTATATTAAGTTTACCTGTTTTTGATTTACACTGCCAAGTTTTTGTACCTTTTTTTAAAGTCTTTCTTAAATTTCACCACAGATGCCATATTTTGTTGCAACCGTTTTTTCGATGTTTATTTTTTAACGCACTTTATACTATTTTTTCGTCGTGTTTAATTAATTTTATTAAGTAAACACGCGAAAATTTTGTAAAATTAGGAGGTTAGTTTAAGTAGAAAACAAATGAATTTCACATAATATTCAATGGATTTTTGTCCCTGGCTTTTTCACCCCAAGACCAGTTTTTCTAAAAGCTAAAATAAATTTTAAATTCAGTTCAAATTCCAAAAATTAACATTGTATACGTTTTGAGTATAGTTTTCTCCTTATGTACAAACATTTACTTTTATTACCCGTTCACTTAAACAAGTTGTAATATGTTCGAAAAGTTCATCGAAATATTATACGCAGAGCAACTCAAAAATTAAAATTACAATAAAAATTATATTAATATAGGTACAATATCCAAACTAATATCAAAAGTTGCGTATTAACTGATATATTTATATTCTAAATAGCTGATAAATCGGTTAATTAGTTTTCAAATAAAAGTCAAATGGCTTTTTTGCACCATGGCTATTTCACCCCGTTCTACTCTAATATTTTATAATATTAATATTATAAAAATTTACTCATAATTGTAAGATTTACTTTTCAAGGTGATTATATTATTCAGAAAGCGTATATTCAACTATTCGAATATTACTGGTTTTTAAGCCAAATATTTTTTAATTCAATTAATTTCTAATAAGATGAAAAGAACATGATTTATAGATAAAATATCACTTTTAAATAATTAAATCTAGTTTTTAACAACGAATTAAACACTTATGCAGTCGAATATAAATTAATTAAATATCACATTTATAAAACTATCTTCTTTGTGCGTTTTATAAACTAATTTTTACGAAAAGAAAAACGTGTTAATAGATTTTGTTGCAATCAATATTTTCGGGAAAATACAATTATTTAGAACGATTTAAAGTTAAATTTTTTCATTCGATACATGAAATAAAATGCTTTCCACTTGATGTCAAACATATGTGAGTTGTTTTATAAAAAATTAATTTTCTTTAATAATAATCGTGTTACAAATAAACAAACGTTATTTTTCAAATAAAATTTAAAATACTTAAATCTAGTTTTTAACATGTTTCTAAAGTTTAGAACGTTTAATTTTTCTTTTTTTTCTTTTTTAAGTAGTTATCTTGAAAAATATTTAAATCGAAAAAGATTTCTTTCATTTGAACGTTCAGAACTTTAGGAAGATTTTTTAACAACGAATTAAACAATTATGCAGTCGAGTATGAAATATAAATTAATTAAATATCACATGTATAAAACTATCTTCTTTGTATATTTTATAAACTAAGTTTTACGAAAAGAAAAACGTGTGAATATATTTTGTTGCAATCAGTATTTTCGGAAAAATATAATTTTTTAGAACGATTTAAAGTTAAATTTTTGTATTCGATACATGAAATAAAATGCTTTCCACTTGATGTCAAACATATGTGAGTTGTTTTATAAGAAATTAATTTTCTTTAATAATAATCGTGTTACAAATAAACAAACGTTATTTTTCAAATAAAAATTAAAATAATTAAATCTAGTTTTTAACATGTTTCTAAAGTTTAGAACGTTTAAATGAAGGACGATATTTTATTACTTCCTTCAATTTATGGTTTTATAGACAAAATATTTGTTTTATTAATTTAAAAGATTAATTTTATTCTTAAGTAAAAAGACGTTTAATTTTAATTTTTCTTTTTTCAGTAGTTATATCTTGAAAAATGTTTAAATCGAAAAAGATTTCTTTTATTTGAACGTTCAGAACTTTAGGAAGATTTTTTAACAACGAATTAAACAATTATGCAGTCGAGTATGAAATATAAATTAATCAAATATCACATGTATAAAACTATCTTCTTTGTATATTTTATAAACTAATTTTTACGAAAATTTGTAGGTTATGTACAAAAAAGTTTTCAAGTCACTAATTATTTTTTTAAATAATTGTAAATAAATAAATAAAATAATAGTAAAATAATTATCCAATTTAATATCAAAACAATATTTTGGAAATCTTGTTAAAAAACCGTTTTTTTCGATTTCGTTCGATTGTGTTCAACCAACGGCGAGTTATATTTCAATGAAATTTAAGAACACTGTATTTACTAAAATTATTTACCTTTAAAATGATCAATGAGAGATTCCAACCCCCAACTTCTAAGAACATCATCCATCAGAATATTTGATAAAATCAAAGTTTATGAAAATCACAATCAAACACCAAAAAAGACGCCACGATGCCGATGCCGGTCACGATAAAAGAGAGAGAGAGAAAGAGAGAGAGAATGGAAGATGCCGGAAACTAGTGTGAAGCAAGGGTGCGCTGGTATACTTACGTATGTAGGTACACTCTCACCTCACTGCCTGCCTGCGCAGGCAGGCGCCATAAGAGTGAGAGACAAAAAACATTTAATTTGAATTTTCTGACTCTCTTACTCTTATGTGTTACCATGTCAACCTGCAGGCAGGCAGGCAGTAGGAGCTGTGCTAGCGCCTTAATGCGTAACATGCGCGCTTATTTCAAAAATTCAATTAATCGGAAAGAATAATCTTATTTAGGAAAGAAATTGACAATGCCATTGTAAGTTAAATTTCATACTTACACAGATTATAAATTATTTTGAATAAATAACAAATTCACATACAATTTTATAAAAGATTATAATTAAATTTTCAATCCAAAAAAAGTCTTTTAGAATATAGTAATTATACCTAACACGAGTAAAACTATACATATCTTTCTCACACATGTGATATTGTATAATAGGTTTTTATTCACATTTTTATATTTTAGATTAAATTTCACATATTTATTTTTAAAATGAATATATAATTAAATGATGAATAAATAATAAAAACTTTTTTATAAAAATAACAATATTAAAAATGACAGAATTTGAAAATTTATAATTCAAATTATACAATCATACTATTTGCTGATAAAGTCGAAATCTTCTTTCGTAATTGAAATTTAATTTTATTATAACTATTAATAACTACAATAATATGTACTATTAAGAAATTTTTGTTTTTATGGATTAAATTCTTTCTTAAGGTCCTTATTTATTAAAAAATAAATTTATAGATAATTTAATTAATTGAAATGATTAAATTTTATGAGTTTGAACAAACAATTTTGACACTTATAAATACAGCAAAATTTAAAAATAATTTAGTCGAACCTCTATACAAATTTTTAAATCAATTAATTATTTTCAAAGTTGTCAATAAATTAATTCTTGAATATTATTTTTCATAAAGTTGATCTTAGTAAGCAAGAAAAATAATAATAAAATTGTTACAAAAAAGGTTTAATAATAAATTTTTTTCTTTGTTTAAAACAAAAATTAAAGAATTTTATATACAAAAATTCTGATTAAAAAATAGGAATTATGCAAATATTTTTTATTTTCTAAAACAAACTTATAATTTTTTAAGCGAAATTCTGATTGATAAAAGATAATGTACAAAATGCGTGTAATTTCTATATATATATTTCGTAATCATTATATTATTGAAATATCTTAATTTTATGTAAAAATAAAGAAAAAAATATGCATAATTTCTATTTGATGAATAACAATTTTTAACGAAACTCATTATTCTTATTCTATTTGATAATTACAAATTTTGTTACAAAGTTTTAATTTTATTTTAAAAGGGAAAAAATTTGCAATAATTTCTCTTTTCTCAATAAAATAATAATTAATAAATAAAACAATAAATAGTTTAAAAGTAATAAGTATTTGTTTAAAGTAATTAATAAAAAAATTTTGAATTTATTTAAAAATAAAAAAATAATTACAATTAAATCTGCAAAAACTTAACGAAAAACAAAAGAATGCACAAAAGACTAACTTCAAATGTGGACAAAAAGAAAAATCCCACATTTATTATAGTTAATTGTTTCTATAGAAAAATTGCTAATAGAGAAAAATTCCGTTACAAAATTAAAAAAATTTTTTTTTTTAAATTATTGTAATTACTCTCTAAATCTGAATCAGCGAAATTTCACTGATTCTCAGCGATAAGTATGCCACTATTTTAAAACAGCGTATATGCGCTAATTAATCAGTGAAGTTTCACTGATTATTTAGTGAAATTTCACTAATTCACAGCGCATATAGGGGAGGGTAGGCTACATTGAACCGGGTATTTTATAAAGTCCAAGAACTAATTAAATTTTACTAATTTCGATCAGGTTTTTGTATCAAAATTAAGCTGAAGTACTCCTTTAGTTAATACACACGTTACAAACACAAATTATTATGATTAAATAATTAAATTTAATTTTTTTCTAGCCAGTTACACTTTTCTTATTTTGAAGAATGTGTGTCTACATTGAACCACCTCTAATAAAACACTACAATTTACTTCAAAAATAATATTTCCACTTACACATTGTAAAAAATCTTATTTTCCACTCAAAAAAATAGAAAATTGTTATTTAATTGTTATTACTTGTTAATATAGGAGATTAATGTATTTTAATGTCAGGTTAGTTAGGTAAAGTGACAGTTTGAGTTTTTCTCGTTCACAATTGTGATGAAAGCACGTCTTCCAGTATTTTTCTTAATAATTAGTAGAGCAGACAATTTTACAACTCTTAAAATTGAAAATTCTTTGCTTTTTCGGGTGGTTCAATGATGCCGCTCTCACTGTATTCACATGACATTCACAACAAAAATTGTTTATAATAAATTTGTGTAAGATTTAAAGTTCTTTATCACATCGGAATATTGAAGTTGACACCCTAAGCGAAATAAATCGCAAGTTTACTAATTTTTAAAACTTCCTACTTCAATAAAAAAACGTCATTATAATTCCACCAAATTTTTTGTTTTGTACGTGAAAAACAGTTTTTTTAGTTTTTCTTTGTAAATAATAAACCTACGTGCCCGAAATTTTTGGACATAGTTTGTTTCAGTAAAACTAACTTATATATTAAATAAGAAAAAATTTCACTCAGTCATTTCTCAGAAAATTGAAGTGGTTCACTGTTGACGCTGGTTCAATGTAGCCTACTCTCCCCTACGCTAATTGAAATAGTGGCATACTTATCGCTGATTCAGATTTAGATATATTTTTATCATTAGCGTATTCTAATTACTACAACAATGGACAACTTCTGATTTTTAAACTGTTTTGTGCTTTACACTTGAGAAAAAAATTTTAATTCAAGAGTTACAATAAAATATATAGAAATCGCAATATTTTTAAATAATTTTTCTTATAGATCACATATACATGTGTTATCATTTATAGGTTACTCTCTAAATTTGAAACAGCGAAAAGTCGCTGATTCACCAGCCCAGAGTATGCAGCTGATTTTCCAGCGTATATACGCTGGAAAATCAGTGCATATACGCTGTTTCATCAGTGTATATACGCTATTTCATCAGCTGCATACTCTGGGCTGGTGAATCAGCGACTTTTCGCTGATTCAAATTTAGAGAGTAACCTATAAATGTTAACACATGTATAGGTGACTTCAAATAAAAGGGAATTCTGCCTCCGTGGAATGTTGGAATCAAAATTTTCAATTAAGGGGTTGTCAATATTATTTTCGGGTTATTTATATATTTAAAATTACGGAAATAATATTCACTGAGCATAACATGACAACATCTTTGTAAAAAAAAATGATTTTCTGGCAGAAAACCGTCAATTTTCTGCCTATTTTTACCTTGACAAATTAACCTTTATTGAGAATCTATAATCTTGAATATTACAAAATAATTATTCATCATATTTTAAAGATATGAGCAGACAATAATTTCACAGATTTTTTATGTGTATGCAAGTAGAACAGTAGAAAAGTACAAATTGTTCTTTTTCAACTTTGTCGGTTTTGATACTGTACAAATAATGTCGTCTTCAAATATTGACGTATAATTGTTGATAGATATCTACATACACACATAAATTCGAACACATGCGTATAGATATCACATTCTGAAGTCATTACGCAATTAATTTCTCTCAAACTCTATAATTATACTAAAAATGGGGGACAGTAATGACAGGGACAGCAATGACATTCTGCCAAAAATTAAATTTTATTCATTAAATATGTGTTTTAAAATATTTCTGTCAATGGTATTCGAGAATGCTTGCAAATCCACCTGAAAATTCGTTATTCCTAACTATTTTTCATCATTTCCTGAATTTTGGGCAGACGGGACAGCAATGACAAAAAAAGTTGAAATATTCTGCCGATTTTTCTGCCTGTCTGTCAAATTATAACAGTAAACCGAAGGGAGCCAATTTTTTTTTATTTTCGAAATTATAAATCAATATTTTAGAAAATTTAACTCTGAAACCAATACGTGAGATTAAAAAATTGTAAAGAGACTTCAAAGGTAAGCATGTTTTTTCCAAGATGAAATTTAAAAAGCGAGGGACATCTGTTCGGGATTTTTATTTGCGTACAAAAATTGAAAAATTTTGTCAAAATGCTTCGATTATTATCAGACTAGAGGGTAGACAAAGCCATCAGAATTTTTTTTCAAGCTTCAGTGAACATGTGAGAACAGTATGATCGTTTGAAACTTACAGAAGTAGCCCAGGGACAGGGACAGTAATGACATTTCTGCCTATTTTTGCCTGTTTCTAATGGGTTATCTCGTTTTCTATTTTGTCAATTGGTATCAAACTTGGAGAATAAATTTATTACATCACTAACTACCGCGAAAAACTTCATATTGGCAAAAACAAGCCTACAAGTCAATTTTTGGAGTGGGGGACAGCAATATTCCCTTTTAAATGAAGTCACCCACATATGTGATCTATAAGAAAAATTATTTAAAAATATTGCGATTTCTATATATTTTATTGTAACTCTTGAATTAAAATTTTTTTCTCAAGTGTAAAGCACAAAACAGTTTAAAAATCAGAAGTTGTCCATTGTTGTAGTAATTAGAATACGCTAATGATAAAAATAAGCATCATGACAAAGCAAAACCACTTGAGATTAATAGTACACACATATTACATATAGATGAATAGAAACTAAACCACTGATTTCTAATTTAAATATAATGACACATGTTACAAATATTATAACTTTTGTATTGCATCCTAAAAGTCAGCTTTTCAACAAAAAATCATTGCACCATGTGCACTGGAGGCATATGTCATTGACAACTGTAAAGTAAATTAGGTTATGTTCGCATTACCACGCAGAGTACGGTGAACCGGTATGGTACTTGTATCGTACGAATATGCTGTATTTTCATAAATGACAGTACAACGTCATGGTATTATACTAGCCTCATACTTTTATGGAGTACTTTTATTTTACAATTTCAGTCGTACGACATACCGTCGTTATACTGGTACCGTACCAATACGTATATCCCTACTAAAAATAAAATCAGGAATGGTCAGGCCGCCTGACCACTTTAATCCAGTTTTCTTACGATTCTGGATGGATCTCGTCAGAAATCTATCACAACTGATCAGGAGGAAGTTTAAAGTGGTCACAAGTTTGCTACTATCCCCTCCTCTTTGTTGACCCCGCCCATAATTGGTGACTATTTGAGACCTTTTTTATCTCATTTTTGACCATATTTTTAAGCCACTTCTGTTTTATTTATTTAAACAATATGCAAAAAGTTGCAACAAATTAATTTTAAAAAATATACCCATATATTTTATTAATTAATATCAGTTTGTTTACATACGGAACAACTTGAAACTAATTCCCGGAATTATATTAAAATTTGGACTCTACGGGGATCGAACACCGACGCATGACCTAACCTAGTGCCTAAACTAACTGCCCTAACGACTACGACTACCGAACCGACTTACATATTTCTGGATTCAACTGTCTATATAAAGAGCAACTGTAAAATAGTAAAATTCAATTACCAATATTATCAGTAAATCAGATTAAACTGTTAAATAATTTTTATTAATTAATTATATTTCAATTTAGTCATAATAGGTTATGTGAATTAATAAAAATTAACATTATTAATTGAATCAATAATAAATTAAGTCTTAACTTTACAATCTAGGATAGTTTCATAAACTGTAATACGAATACAGATTAATAATAATTATTATTATATCTGCATTTAAAATGAATTTAGTATTTAATATTAATTTAATTTAACATTATAATTTATAATAATAATGAATTATTAATGCAATATTGAAATTTTTATAAATTTAAAATTTAAATTATCAATAATCATTATAGTAAGAAATTATTCTATTAATGATTAATAATAATTTAAATATAACTGTATTTCAATTATAATGCAAATACTTCTCATAATAAGTACTGACTGGTATAGTAAATTACTAATATTATGAAACAAAATTTATTATTAATTAACTATATTAAATAATTACAAGTAAATATACATATATTAAATTAATATATTATAAATATACATTAAATAAATATATTAAATAATGTTAAAAGAATGGTCCGAATGTTTTGATTTATTTACCTACTATTGCTGTATAATTAATTCAATAATTATACCAATTTGAAAAATGAGAACTTTTGTTAAGTTAGAAGAACAATTTTTATAATAGAATAATGTATTCTGAAATGTAAAAAATAAATTTGAAAGATTTTATATGTATATATAAATTTTCATGAGACTTTACCAAAATTAGAAAGATGTACCAAAATTTTTATATGTTATGTGTTCACACATTTCAGAAATAGTCAAGAATTTCAGAAATGGTCAGGAATTTCAGAAATAGTCAAGAATTTCAGAAATGGTCAAACATGATAATATAGTAATGTTTACAGTACAATAATTACTTGGATTAATGAATGTTTACTTGAAACAATATAATTTTCAATAAAAATAAAACAATTATTTTCTTATATTAATTTTCTTATTTTCTTACTTCAATACTATTATTATTGGATTAAGTAAAAAATTGTTTTAAAACAAACAAAAAAATGATTTGATTCAAGAAACCGAAATACTCCACGTAACATACTTAAGTCAACAAAATAAAATTCTTGATTCAAGAATTTTTTACTACTTTGCGCAAGTAAAATAATTTGCTTGGAATAATAATATATTTAATTGCATTGAACCCACATTTTCTTAATCCAAGTACATTGTCCAATGCTAATATTTTCTTGACACAAGAATATAAATTTCTTCAAATAAGAAGATATGAGATTGTTTCAAGTAAAATAGATCAAGTAAATGCATTTACTTGATTCAATTAACTTTTTTTTCAGTGTAGCTTGCCTAAAGTGAAGAGTCTTAACGATTATAAGTTATTAAAATGCCAATTTAAAAAAAAATTATTTATAAATTTACTTATTCCAATTTTCTAAAAAAAATTTATTTATAAATTTACTTGTACAAGAACATGAACGTGTTCATATGTACAAGTACTTGTACATGTACCTGTACAAGATCATATACATTTTCTTGTACTAGTTTCTTTTCTTGTACAAGTACTTGTACATTTTCTTGTACAAGTTCCAATACAAGAACTTGTTTCAAATCCGTATATATGCGTCATGAACCACTTTTGGCCAGTTTTGTTTTGCGCATATATGCGTCAGCGACAGTCAACGGGTTAGAGCTTAATCCTCATAGAATTGATATTAAAAAAATTTACTTTGTTAAGTATAAAGGTCTATTAATTATTTAAAAAATATCAGGCAGAGAAATATTTACTTTTGGCCTCTAAAAACCAATGTGCCTATTTTTTTACTTGTAAAGCTTGCATATAATTTTTAAACATATTGCAGTAAGTTCGTACATAAAAACTAAACATTTTTCTCTTTGGAATCCCATCTCTATAACTAATTGTTTCTGAGATATTCCATTTGTGACAATTGCACAGCGTAACAACCGCACCTAGCCTCTTCTATTTAATATAAAATATACTTTAACTTCAGAAAAAATTTAAGCAACAGATGTACAAATTATAAAAATTATTTTTATGTAAAAATTTGTTTTTGAAACCATCTATTACTTTTTGGTTAAATCAAAGTGTTGAATATCTTTTTAATTTATAGATATTAAATTTTAATATTTAGATAGCTGTCTTTATGTTAAAGGATAATTAGGGGAGACTGGGGTAAACCCGCTCACTTTTTTTCAGATCGGCTAAAATCTAGGAAATTATTCTCTAAATCCAAGTTAATTTATATCATTTGAAAGCTTATGATTTCTACTAAAAAAATAAAAAAGAGTTTTTGATTTATCTTTTTTAGTTTTACTTAGAGAAACTTTTTAATAAACATATACCAAATTTCGAAATCACAATTTTCCAGGGTAAACCCGCTCACTTTATCTTTTCAAGACGGAACAGTTTTATTTTTTAAATATTAAAGTTCGTCTTATTCGCGTCTTAAGTATGATTTATTATTGATAATTTATAAGTTATATAAACATTTCTATAAACAACAAATTGGTTTAATAAATAATGAACATAGATTTCATGAATTATAACTATGGATTTAAATAGTGTTATATTTTATTAAGAGAAAGTGAAATGTAGTTACAATTTTGGTTTTAATAAGTCATAAATTTTGTTATTGTTGAAATATAATACGTGAAATTATTTTATTCTAAATTTTAAATTTAAAACTAAGTGAGCGGCTTTACCCCGACTTCACGTGAGCGACTTTACCCCGAGTGTATTCCTCACATTTCAGAATAAATTTAATTAAATCTTTTTAAAATAAGACAAAACTATATATGTACTTCGAAGAAGGACATCCAATAGCAACAAAGAAAATTTGCCAGATAAATTAAGACTCAAAAATAATGATCGAAAAACTTAAGAATCCAAAATACGTTTTTTTCTGACACCTCTTAAAACATTTGATCGCCTCTGATTCTATGTTGAATTCATGAAACTAAACGAAAGTTCGTTAATATAAGATGAATGTTAAGTACTATTCACAGTACCAATATCTCTATCTTAAGTTGAGTTCATAGCGTAAAATCGCTAGTGAGCGGGTTTACCCTGTGAGCGGGTTTACCCCAGTCTCCCCTATAAAATGTGGATATCAACCTTAAATATACATTTTTGACCATGCAATGTAAATCGACTGTAACACTCTTAATTTTCATTAAATCTTATACTATGACATATGGATCCAAAGGTAATTTAATTATCTTTACAATGACATGCTATTCATTATTATTTTGACATTTATATTTATGTTAAAAATGAAAAAACACAAAATTTTTAGCGTTTTTATGGTTCAAAGGCTCTGAACCACGGGTTAATATTAAAAAATTTTATTTCCAAATATTGTGTTCTTATTTTTACACAATTTGAAAGGATTTTAGGGGATGAGACCCAATAAAAAAAACTTTTTATTTTTTTTGGGCACCCTACTACACAAGCACGGCCCAAAAACATACCACTCTTTAAATCACGATTTTTTTGTAAATACAAATGTCAGAAAATTAACAAATAAACCATTCGAAAGATTATTAACCCTCCGTCACACACCTTAGAAAAAATTACGACTTTACACACGTTTAGAGGGAATCCCTCACCACATTGTAAAATAAGCGACATTACAACATAAACGAAGGAATCAACAAAAATTTAGTTTTAACACAAACTTACAAATATGTAGTAAATTATTCTAAATTATAAAATTAATAAAATTAATTTTTGGTCTCAAAAATAAACAAGTTTTAAATCCAGATGTTCATTACATTAACATTTTGCTTCCACTTTACGATCAGCAAAAAAAAATTTGCTTCCTCGTAGAGGAAGCATTAATGATAAGTATATTTAATTTTTAAATAATTTTTAATACAATTTTACATTTATAAAATAAAGTTCATTCGTCTTAAGAGAAAGAATAAAATTTTCTTATACAGTAATATAAATCTAAATAAACAAAAAAATTTTTAGTAAAAAAGTAAATTTTTCAACTTTAATTGTAATTAAATTCTATATTTTCAATAGAATATATACTTTATATACTACATCAATCGATTCGTCTTAATGCAAAGAATAAGATTTTTGATTTATTTTTTAATAAATAATAACATTTTATTGTACTGCAATATGATTTTTAAGAAAAAATGAATTTTTATTAAAAGTGCAAATTTTTTGTCTATAATTGGTTTTAATTCTATAAATTTAGAAACAATATATACTTTATATATACCAATCGATCCGTCTTGGTGCAAAGAACAAGATTTTAGAAATAAATGAGTAAGATTTTCTTATACAGCAACATAATTTTGCGGAAAGAACTCATTTTTTAATAAAAATGCGAATTTTTCAGCTTTAATTGTGATTAACTCTACAAATTCTCATACAATTTATACTTTGTACATACCAATCGATTCGTCTTGATGCAAAGAATAAGATTTTATTATATATTAACTTCAATAAGCAACTTGAAAAAAAATTTTAAAAAAAATTTTTTTTAGAAAAAAGTCAAAAATAAATTTTTTTCTGAGAATTTTTTAAAGTCTATCAATCCATTTCGAGATATTTTTATGATAAATATACCTAGTAAATTTTATCCAAATTCGTTAAAACCTTTTCGAGTTATCGTGTTCACAAAAATCGGGATCCACACACATACACATACATCCGGACAATTGTTCAGGGTCTTATATAACATAGTCCCATATAGAAGAAAATTTGTTAAAAGGTTTTTTAAAAATTATGTAAATTAAACGACTACAAAGCTTCCTCACGAGGAAGCAAAATTAATTACACGAATGCACATCTTCGAAGGAATTACACTTTACATGTAAAAATAATGTAACATTAACAAATAAGCAAAAAAATCATTAAATAATTTATTTTAATTATATTTACAATATAATTTTGTCATTAACCAACAGTGGAACAAAAAATGTTTTGAAAACTTGATTTTTTTATTTAACATAACCTCACTTTTTCGAGTTTTTTCTGGCTTTAAAGCTTCATAATTAAATATTAATTAAGTTTAAACTAAATGTTTTTTTAGAAATGTGTTGAGGAGTAAATTGTCGAAAGGTATAGAAACTGATTTTATTTTGCAATGAGAAAAACAAAAGTTATTTTAAAAATACTGAAACCGTAGAGGGAATCCCTTTCTAGGTGTGTGACGGAGGGTTAAAATCTACGATTAATGATACATAACTGGAAATTTTCATAATTTATACAAAGATTGCAGCAATCGACAAATTTGACAAAAAAATTTAAAAAATAAAATTTTTTTGGAAATTTTTTCAACCTCTGCACATTTTTTAAAAATTGTAGAAAAAATTTGAAACTTACATAAGTGTGATTATTTAAGTTTCATCTTTAACTTAAGACCAAAAGAGTTCAAAAATCTTAATTGGTTAGCGAGATATCATTATAAACGTCCGAGTATGTTTTTTAACAAATGCTTTGAATTAGTCGATTTTGAACGGTTTTTGGCTGAAAATGCTCGGTCGTTTATAATGATATCTCGCTTCTTAATCGATTAAGATTTTTGAACTCTTTTTGTCTTAAATTTAAGATGAGACTTGAATGATCACACCTATACACTACCGTCCACGAGTATCAGGAATATGAGACAAGTCACACCCAGAAAGTCTCCCCCGGACAAGTCCTCCCACGACAAGTCTCCACAGAGACATAACTCCCCATGAGACAAGACTTCCCATGGACAGCTCCTCCCAGAGGACAAGTCTTCCCAGGGACATCTCTTCCCAAATGTAAATATTAAAAGTAAATAATGCCATGGGTGGACAAGTCTTCCCGGGACATCTCTCCCCAGTGAAAAATTGTTTACTAAAATAGTGACAAATTAAAGACAAGTCTCCCCTGGACAAGTCTCCCCAGTTAAAAAATGTTTATTAAAACAGTGACAAATTCAGGACAAGTCTCCCTAGGACTTCTCTTTCCAGTTAAAAAATGTTTATTAAAACAGTGACAAATTCAGGACAAGTCTCCCCAGTTAAAAAATGTTTATTAAAACAGTGACAAATTCAGGACAAGTCTCCCCAGGGCAAGTCTCTCCGGGACATCTCTCCCCTGTAAAAATTATTTATTAAAACGGTGGTACATTCAGGATTAAGGGGGAAGTCTACTGTGACAAGGGAAAGAATAGGCCGATTTTTGCGCATTTTTTTTTCTAACAAAATACGACTTTGACATTAAATTAAATTATACCGTCCTATATTATATATTTAAGTATTTGTAAAGAAAATTTTAAGTCTAAATATTCAAAATTTCCGTGGTGGCACTCCTTTAAGCGCAATTTTGTCCTTTTTAGGTGCACAAACGGTGACACGGTGTACATGAAATCTCACGTCTGGGTGATTTAAACCAAAGAAAAAAAATATGGTTGTCATCTACATAGTATTGATTCTCGTCTGACGAAAGATTTTGTAGATATCTTTTTTTATTTAACCCATTAACGTCTGAAACCTCTGAAAATTTGTGTTTATTTAAAGATTTAATTTCATATACTGAAAATACTCCCTGCAAGTAACTGAAGTGTTTCTTTATGTTTTCGGGGTCGCTGTACAAGATTCCGGGCTCAGATTTTAAATTTATCGCAAAGAAAATTAAACATGGCAAATTGTGTGCATCAAATTGCAAAAAAAATAAAAAATTTTTTTTAAATAATTATTTTTTACTGAAAATATTTGTTTCACGCGAATAAAATTGTCACAATTTGGCACAAACTTATTGAACTTTCAAAATATGCAAAAGCGGAAATTAAAAAACAAAATGGCGGCTCCAAAATGGCGCTAATTTGAGGAAAAAATTATTCAATTCTTTCTATGGTGCACCGATATTTACCATGGCTATGAAATCTAACAGAACTTAGTGTTTATATGTTTTTGAGGTCGCTCATGACGAATATATAATCGGATTTTCAAAATTCAAAATGGCGGATCCAATATGACCGACAAATTTTTTTTGAATTTACTCGATTCGCTTAATTTTTGTTACTCAGGGGTTTTTAGGGTCGAAGATTATGAATCTGCTATCGGATTTACAAAATTCAAAATGGCGGATATATTCGCTTGAATTTTGTTACTCCAGGGGTTTTTGGGGTCGCAGATTATGAATTTGCAATTGGAGTTTCTAAATACAAAATGGCGGATGCAATATAGCGGACAAAAATTATTTAATCAATTCTAGTCGCCTGAAATTTGAAAATGATGACCATCTATTAGGCATAATAGTCAGAATAAGGCGGAATAAGGCAAAACACAAAGAAAATCCATTAGAAATACACAATCAAAAAATTGTTGTTCCAAATCTAATTTGGCTTAGCTTTGAAAAATTCTTTTAACTCTGTTCTATCATATCACTATTAATATTTTCAAACTTAAAACGTGACAATGTTGATGAAACAATTAGAGATGACAGATAGGAAATCTTCAAGCGTATCTAGTAAATTCAAATAATTTTTGTCCGTCATATTGGATCTGCCATTTTGTATTTTAAAAATATAATTGCAGATTCATAATTAGCGACCACAAAAACCCCTGAGAAACAAGTTCTTTTTTTAATTTTCGCTTTTATATATTTTGAAAGTTCAATAAGTTTGTGCCAAATTGCGACACTTGTATTCGTGTGAAAAAAGGTTTTCAGTAAGAAATAATTATTTTAAAAAAAATTTTTATTTTTTTTGCAATTTGATGCACAAAATTCACCATATTTAATTTTCTTTGCGATAAATTTTAAATCTAAGCCCGGAATCTTGTAGAGCGACCCCGAAAACATAAAGGAACACTTCAAATACTTGCATCAAGCATTTTTTGTATATGAAATTAAATCTTTAATTAAACACAAAATTTCTGAGGTTTCAGGCATTAATGGGTTAATTGTTATAAACAATAATATAATCAAATGTAAAACAAAAATTGAAAAAATTTCATGAATTCTTTTCTTCGGCGCCAAAATTTTTTATTGTCAAAATTTTTCGTCAGACGAGAGTCGACACTATGCAGATGACAACCATATTTTGTTTTTTTGCGCTTGAAAGGAGCGAAATTGCGCTTGAAGGAGTGCCATGACAGCAATTTTGAATATTTCGACTTAAAAATTTTTTTACAAATACTTGAATATATAATATAGGACTGTTTAATTTCATTTAATGTCGAAGTCGTATTTTGTTAGCAAAGAAAATCCGCAAAAATCGGCATATTTTTTCCTTTGTCACAGTAGACTTCTCCCTTAATAAAAAATTTTTACTGAGGAGAGATGTCCCGGGGAGACTTGTCCTTAATTTGTCACTGTTTTAATAAACAATTTTTTACTGGGGAGAGATGTCCCGGAGAGACTTGTCCTGAATTTGTCACTGTTTTAATAAACAATTTTTCACTGTGGAGTGATGTCCCGGGAAGACTTGTCCTGAATTTGCCATTGTTTTAATAAATAATTTTTACTGGGAAGAGATGTCCCGGGGAGACTTGTCCTGAATTTGTCACTGTTTTAATGAATATTGTTTATTGGGAGTGATGTCCCGGAAAGACTTGTTCTGAATGTGCCATTGTTTTAATAAATAATTTTTACTGGAGATAGATGTCCCGGGGAGACTTGTCCTAAGGAGACTTGTCCTGAATTTGTCACTGTATAATAAACATTTTTTAACTGGGGAGAGATGTCCCGGGGAGACTTGTCCTGGGGAGACTTGTCTTCAATTTGCCACTGTTTTAATGAATATTGTTTATTGGGGAGACTTGTCCTGAATTTGTCACTGTTTTAATTAAAATTTTTTAACTGGGGAGAGATATCCTGGAGAGACTTGTCCTGAATTTGTCACTGTTTTAATAAACATTTTTCAACTGGGGAGAGATGTCCCGGGGAGACTTGTCCTGGGGAGACTTGTCCTTAATTTGTCACTGTTTTAATAAATAATTTTTCACTGGGGAGAGATGTCCTGGGGAGACTTGTCTTGAATTTGTTAATGTTTTAATAAACATTTTTTCACTGGGGAGTGATGTCCCGAGGAGACTTGTCATTAATTTGTCACTGTTTCAATAAACAATTTTTACTGGGAAGAGATGTCCCGGGGAGACTTGTCCTGAATTTGTCACTGTTTTAATGAATATTGTTTATTGGGAGTGATGTCCCGGAAAGACTTGTTCTGAATGTGCCATTGTTTTAATAAATAATTTTTACTGGAGATAGATGTCAGAGAATGGCATTGAAAACGGACGGATTTATGCGTCCTTACTTTCTCTCTCATTCGCTGCCACGCGAATCCAGAATCGAGTCGTCATAGTTGAATTTCAATGCACCAATCGGTCGAAACACGGCTTCACAACACGGCTTTCTAACCGTATTTAAGAACTTTTTGTATCTCTTTTATTTACGAGATATAATTAAAACTAATATAATTTTAATTTATATATAGTTATAATTAATACTAATAACAAATCTCTAAAAGGATCCGTTTATTTTACACTTGTGGAGTAGCAGCTAGTTTTACTGGTTAGTTCCCGACTAGATATTCTAGACTAGTACCCGATCTGACGACCGTTATGAAAGTAGATGGGTTCCAACTATTTTCCCTAATCAGTTCCCCACTACAGATAGGGACTTCTGACTAGAACCCCATTAAACTCCAATCTTAATTTCTACATGGGATACTCGTGGACGGTAGTGTATAACTTTCAAAATTTTTCTAGGGGAATGTAAGGTATTGTGGCGTGTAAGGTATGGTGGCGGACTTGTCAAATCTGGTATGTAACGTCACATCTGAAGCGCCTTATCACTATGGTCGATGTCTTTTATCGTGATGACATTTTATATGTTGTAGTATTAATGACCAAACGCGTGCTCTGTACTCTAAGTGATTTTGAATAAAAAAGTAGTGAAAAAAAAGTTTTATTAGATATGTGTGTTAACAGTGACAGAATGAAGTTTTGAAAATTGAGCCAGGTAAATGTATGGAACGTATTGTTTAGACCTTGGACAACAGTTTTTTGTATTTTACATTTTTCTCAATTCGCGCTGTATGAAAGTAACACCATCATATTTTCATCAATAGCTTGTAAGGTATGATGGCGTAATTTTTGTAACGTACAGTGGCTGATCATTTTTTGCACGAGTTTTAATTGTCTTTGCATTTTTGTGTACTAATGCCTCTTGTGCTCCACCGCAATAATTCTCGAATATGTGACACTTGCGGTCTTCTCTTCTTCTAGTTGCGTTAAAACAGTCACCAGCTTCTTCACATGTCCAAATTGTAACCATAACTGAAGTGAAACTGTTTTTCTATAATGTAAAATCATCAGTTTTTTTGTTGTTATTTTTCATCATTTCTAGTAGTTTCAATAAATGATTTTAACATCTAGATAATATTTTAGTTGAATATACCAAATCCGCCACCATACCTTTCAAATTTCAAAAATAAAAAAAATCAGTGTTTTGCGCCAAGAGCTGTAAAATTTTACTGCATTTAAATTTTAACAGCCGCTTCTGACAGAAATATGCTTAATAGATGTCAGCAACTGTCTGCTTTTGAAATTTTGAAAAATATTGTTTTTTGAGAGAGAGGGAGACGCAAAAAACAAAGTGTCCGCCACCATACCATACACTCCCCTACAATTTTTAAAAAATGTGCACGGGTTGGAAAAATTTCCAAAAAAATTTTTTTGTCAAATTTGTTGATTGCTGCAAACTTTGTATAACTTATTAAAATTTTCAGTTATGTATCATTAATCGCAGAATTTAATAATCTTGCGAATGGTATATTTGTTAATTTTCTGATATTTGTATTTACAAAACAATCGTGATTTAAAGATTGGTATGTTTTTGGGCCGTGTGCGTGCATCCGTACCGATAATTCCCGACGGTAGTTGAGTAAAATGTCTATTTGGTGTCAAGTTTACTGAGAAAACTTGAAAAAAACTAGCGTGGCAAAGTAAAACTTAAATATATATGGGCATATCTCTGGAACCTTTAACTTTCATGTCCCTCGCATATATTTCGATAATTTCAATAAGTTTTTACTTTATTTTTGTTGGAAATATTAAAGCTTGATAAGATAAGTCAGTTCCAACAGGTTTTACATTAATTTATTAAATAGATCAATAACTATTCCAATTTGAGTGCCCGATTTTTTACAATATCTACTTGTCCCTAACCATACTTTCGGATGGGTTAAACGATAAAACTTTGTAATGAATAAGAATTACTAATTCTAAGACGCATCCTTTTTAATGTTAATTAAACAGTGTACACTTTTCCGTATGGAAACTAAAAATTTGTTAATTGTGAAAAAAGTTATAAGCTTTTAAAAGTTGTCCCTCACTTTTAACCTTTTTGATCCTAATCGACATATTTATCATTTTTCATGAATATGACAAATGGCACATCAAAATGACTCACGGGAAATAAAAGTTCAAATTACACAGGCACACAAAAAAAAAACAAGTTTCGTGGCCGAGACACTACAGTAGTATATTCCCATGTATTTTTGGCCGCTGAATCCGAATCTGAAGTCCGAATGCTCAAATTGGTTCTTTTTTTTGAGTTATACTAAAAAAACGACTCAAAACACGAATTTGAACCAAAAAAATTAAAAATTTTTTTTGTGACATGACAATAGCATATTTCCATGTATTTTTTCCCGCTGAATCCGGATTCGAAGTCAGAATTGACAGATGTGCTCAAAATTATGAGCTAAACTCAAAAAACGACTCAAAAAACCGAATTAAAATGACGAAAATGAACAATTTTTTCTGTGACACTGCAAAAGTATATTCCTATGTATTTTTTCACGCTGAATCCGAATTCGAAGTCAAAATAGACAGATTTGCTCAAAATTTTGAGATAAACTCAAAAAACCACTCAAAAAAAGACTCAAAAATCCGAATTAAGATGAAAAAATTTTTTATGACACTACACTACTATATTCCCATGTACTTTTTTCCGCAGAATCCGAATTCGCAGTCAGAATTAACAGATTTGCTCAAAATTTTGAAATAAGCTCAAAGAACTGATAAAAAAAGCGATTTAAAATAAAGAAATGGAAATTTTTTGCTATGACACTACATTACAGTATTTCCATATATTTTTACACTCGGATCTCGCATTTGAAGTCAGAATTATTCTAATGGCTCAAAATTCTGAGACACACAAGAAAATCTGTTAAGTTACAAAAATTAAAGTCAAGAAACTCTACTTTTCTTGCTAGTACATTACATTAGTATATTCTCATGTTTTTACATCTGCTTCTAAATTCAAAGTTAAAATTATTAAATTGGCTCAAAATTTTAAGTTAAATCCAAAAATGCTCAAAATTTAATTTAATGCAAAAGAGTTCATTTTTTTGGGATTCGGTAGTGTATTCTCATGAATTTTATATACGCTGAATACAAATTCGAAGTTAGAATTATCAGAATGACATAAAATTTTTTAGAACTCAAACCCTGGTTACAGGTACAAGCATGCATGTTTTTGAGCACTTTTAATGAAATCAAAAATTTTGAGCCACTTTGAAAATTCTGACTTTGGAATCACAGTGAAAAAATACATGGGAATACACTAGTGTAGTGTCATAGCAAAAAATTTCCTTTATTCATATTAAATTACATTTTTATCAGTTTTTTGAGTATATCTCAAAATTTTGAGCAAATCAGTCATAAATCTGTCAATTCTGACTTTAAATGCGAGATCCGATATGGAAATACTGTAATGTAGTGTCATAGCAAAAAATTTCCATTTCTTTATTTTAAATCGCTTTTTTATCAGTTCTTTGAGCTTATCTCAAAATTTTGAGCAAATCTGTCAATTCTGACTGCGAATTCGGATTCAGCGGGAAAAAGTACATGGGAATATAGTAGTGTAGTGTCATAAAAATTTTTTTTCATCTTAATTCGGTTTTTTGAGTCTTTTTTTGAGTGGTTTTTTGAGTTTATCTCAAAATTTTGAGCAAATCTGTCTATTTTGACTTCGAATTCGGATTCAGCGTGAAAAAATACATAGGAATATACTTTTGCAGTGTCACAGAAAAAATTTTTCATTTTTGTCATTTTAATTCGGTTTTTTGAGTCGTTTTTTGAGTTTAGCTCATAATTTTGAGCACATCTGTCAATTCTGACTTCGAATCCGGATTCAGCGGGAAGAAATACATGGAAATATGCTATTGTCATGTCACAAAAAAAAATTTTAATTTTTTTGGTTCAAATTCGTGTTTTGAGTCGTTTTTTGAGTATAACTCAAAAAAAAGAACCAATTTGAGCATTCGGACTTCAGATTCGGATTCAGCGGCCAAAAATACATGGGAATATACTACTGTAGTGTCTCGGCCACGACACTTTTTTTTTGTGTGCCTGTGTTATTAGAATTATTTTGAGACATAGTAAATTGATGTGTCTCGTGTCTTCAAAAAACTGTTGTTATTTAAATAACAGAAAACACGTGCGTACAAAATTTGAAAACGACCGTAATTCGAGTGATACTCCACGAAAATCAAATAAAAGTATTTGAAAAAAACTTGTAGGTATATATTTTCGCATGTGTCATTTAACATTCCGTGAATGTGCTTCAAGAAAAAATACTTTATTGCAAAGATATTGTAAAAATATTTGTCAATTACGGTAGACTGTAATCGACCAAAAGTTTTTAGAAAAGAAATTGTTAAGTATGCGAAGTTGTCAATTCTTACTTTTTTATAGAAACTGTTAAGAAATAAAACTGAAGGTTAAGTTTCAATGTTTATTTTGATTTTTTTTACACAGAATAAATGATAAAAAAAATTAATTCTGAAAAAATAAGATATAAGAAATAAGAAAAATAGAAAAAATGAATAGAAATTGGAAAGTTTATGAGTGTTAAATTTAAATAAAATGTATCTAGAAATTGCAAGGTAAACTTTATACATTATATTTTTACAATTCAGTTTAATTAAAATCTATTTTTAAAATAAAAACTATTTTAATTTTTTAGTAATTCAAACAAAAAATAAAAGAAAAATAATGTTAATGACTAGTAATAATAAAATAAATATAAAAGTAATATATTATATAATAATATAATTATTATTATAAATTATAACCAATTACTTTCAACTGTTTTTGATTCTAAAAAACAAACACCTGTTAAATATTTTTTTGTTGCACGTTAAAAATAATTCGCCATTTTAAATAGTTTATAACTTTTTAAAGACAAATCATTTTATCTGTCCACTTGCATATTTTGAAAGCTTATTTATTAAAGTTTATGTAGACAGAGTTTCAATACTCTGATAAAAAAATTAACAAATTTTTTCTCATTGAAAAGTTAAAGGTTCTATAGATATACGCAGAAGTTTTCTACGACATCTAGAGCTGCGCACTACATTTTATTCACCTTCCTTACAAGGGAAGTCACCGTTTATCAAAATATATTCATTTTAAAAAAACAATTTTTTGGAATTTTTAGAAAGTTTTGCTGCAAATTTTCCTTAAGAAAATTTGTAGTAAGTTTATTCTGCAAACTTGCCACCAAGCTGACATTTTGCTATTTTTCTCAAGTTTGCTGCAAACTTACAGTGCAAATTTTTAAACTTTGCATTGCAAACTTGCTACGAATTTGCTAAAAATTGTTGTGCTATAATTCTACGTAGAATGATATCAATAGCTCAAAATTAAATTTTTAGGATATAAGGTTCTTTTCATCGCGTCAGTAAACATAGACAATTTTTTTCAAATATATTTAATAATTGTATGATATTTCAGAAGGTGAATATAAAGAAAAACAATGCTCCAGAAATGGCCTTGTTTGTTGGTGTGTTGATCCTAACGGAAAAAAAGCATTTGGCTCCATGGGTCTTGCAGAAAGAGTTGATTGCTTATCAAATCTTCAAGCCAGGGCTCTTTCCTCTTCCTGTATTCCCCAACAATGTGCCCAAGTTTGTCAATACGGCTTTAAAGATGACAATTCTGGTTGTTCAACTTGCGAGTGTAATAATCCATGTCAAGGGTAAGATTTTATTTTTATAATAAGTATTAAATTAATTTATTTTGTTTGAATCTGTTCTCCAAAACCAATTTTACCATGCATATTAAGCCGTGAGAGAATATTAAATAATAATTTTTAATAATTACTTAATATTAGTATTCATTAATATTACGCGATTTTAACAAAAAGATAAATATTTAAAATTAATAAATCTAACAATATTTAGTAAACACTAAAAGAGAGGGTTATTTACCTAATTACGGATAAATTCGCTGACCTATTTATTCGCATTAAATTTTCATACCATCAAAATGTTATGCTTATATTTACACGGAAAGAATTTAGGGCGACCTACTGTTCCACTTGAATGGAAATTTGACGACTGTGATACTATCTCAATTCGAGCATACTACAATCCAGTTTTGGGTATCCAAGTTGAAAATTCTGCAGACATTCCGCAGACTTTAAGTAGATTCCTGTCTGCAGACAGTATGTTGAAAGTCTGCAAATATTCTGTTGTAATTCTGTTCGTTTAAAAGATCATAGACAACAATTATTTAGTGAAACCTAATAGATTTATGATTATCCTGCTCAGAAAAGTTAACAACTTGAGAAGTTAATGTTAAATCGATGTCTTGAAACACACCCTCACAACAAAATGATATCATGATGATATTTCTTATTCGCAAGAAGGCCAGGTCACACTGCCTGAACCAAAAAAAAGTTTGACAAAAATGGATCCACAATCTGGTTGTCGGGAATGTTTCTGCATCATACCAAATGTAAAAATCCGTTGAGATCAAAATCCTAGCTGATCCTTTTTTTGAGATATCAATATATTTACATGCAAATTTTTGCAAAACGTTCAAATTAAAACTTTGTAACTTCATGTCGGCAATCCAATCACGCAAAAGGTATCTTAAATATTTTTTATATGTAAAAATATATCATTACATTGATATATAAATATAATATAAAATATATCATTACAGACCTAAACAAAGAAAATTGATTAAGGGGTTATGCCACTCTAGAAACCGAAAAAATAGGCATTTTTTGTGAATTTTTTGCAGAGAATTTATAAAGTCAATTAAAATTGGAATATGAGGAGTTTATTGTACATCTTTTGAAGTTTAAAAATATAAATTTTCATAATAATTTAATGAAAAATGGCGACGCTGTTGGGGTTTTCCGTCGACATCTCTGTGGCGCATATGGTCCGTGGCCGCACCAACTGTTCCCGTAAATTTTGAAATATCTTGAGTATATAATTTTTTATTTATTGTACATTACAATAGCTAAAGCAACACGTAGGATTTTTTCGATATATTGATCCATGGTCAAATGGCGCACTTCTAAAGTTAACCTTTCTAAATTCTACCAAAAAATCGTCAGTAAATTGTTAATAAGAAATGAACAATACAAAATAAAAAAAAATCCTACGTGATGCCTTAAAAAATATATTTTCAAAGATGTTTGTGAAGTTTGAACTTAATCGGTTGAAAATTGTACGAGTTGTTAGTGCGGCCAACTCGAAAAATGTAGTTTTCAGATAATCGCGTTTAAAGTTTAAAGTTAATATGCTCTTCACATGCTTGACTATGCCTAACTGACTGAAACAGACGCTTGCATACTGTTTGTGAAGCCAAATTGTGTAGAATAGACTATAGTTTAGGCAGAAAAGTAGCCTTATACCTGCTCTAGATCCTTCAAAGATCACCTCCCGTAGCGCGCTAACAAAAGGACCTCGCCGCTACGAAAATACGAAACTACGATAATAAATTACTTAGAGATTTTCCCTAGCCGTAATACTACGATATGTTATTTCTGATACCCTAAGGGACTATTTAATGCAAAAAAATAAAAATCGATTTTTTTAAAATCCTAGAGTGGCATAACCCCTTAATATTTATTAAAATTTCGGGGTTTTTCAATATAAAGTTTAGTTAAAAGTTGGTTTAGAACTTTTCTGATATTTCAGGTAATATTTCCGTAACCTTTATATTTCTTTCAAGTGTATTAATTATATTTTAATAATATTTGCACAAAATTTTATTTATTTGATTGAAAAAATACAAACAATAAGACATATTATGTAGACAAATACAAAAAAAATTTTATTACGTTAGGGTCCCCACTTTTCCCCACATTCCCCTAGTTGGACACTGAAGGATACGTTATTATAAAAGGTGTGCATTTAATCGAGTCAAACCAAACATTAATCGACTCGACAACAGAAAATTTGAATAGGAGATAATTCGATTCGAACTAGTCAATTCGAAAATCGGCGTTTCGAATTTCGAATTGCTCAACTCGACTCGGTCTACTTTCGATTCGAATCGGCCAATTCGAAGTTTCGACTTTCGAATTGCTCGACTCGATTTTCAAATAAATTCGGCCAATTCGAAACACAACATACTGCAACACATCATAGCACATTACATAGATTCGAAAGTCTAACTTCGATTTTCGAATTGGCTGACTTTATTCGAAAATCGAGTCGAGTTGAGCAATTAGAAATTTGAAACTTCGAATTGGCCGATTCAAATCGAAAGAAGACCGAGTCGAGTTGTGCGATTCGAACATTCGAATTTTGAATTGGCAAGTTCGAATCAAATTTTCTCTCGATTCGAATTTTGCACACCTCTAGTTCTTATATTATGCATTTTTTCTTAAAATAACAAATAGTTACTACTTGTTTGAGCACATCAATTAAAGGTGTTTTTCACAATTAAAAATCATATTAATTTGTTACAAATACTTGAGTATTTAATAAAATAAAGTAAAAGCATTTTAATGAAAAATCACAAAAGCTTCAGTAGTAGGAAATAATTTTTTAATTGCTTACTGCTGGAAAATTGAAATAAAGCTTATTAGAAGTTGATAATATAATACTTAAATCTTTCACAAATATCAATCAATTTTCTTCTTTGAGGTCTTATTTTAAATGTTATTACATATATTTACATACAAAAATATTTAAGATACTTTTTGCGTGATTAGTTTGCCTACATGAAGTTAAAAAGTTTTAATTTTAACGTTTTGCAAAAATTTGCATGTAAATATATTGTGACGTGACATTTTTGCCACGCCACAAAATGTAATTTTGTTTGATAAAAATATTATTGATGCGGATATTTCGTCTTTAATTCTGGGTATTCTTTCGCCCCGACTTTCGATTTTGGTTGGATATTGATTTCACTACACTCTTATCGTTTTGCCTGTTTGCAATGGGAATTTGGATCAATACTGCTGGGACTTTATCGCAATTTGGTCAACAATAAGGTGTGACCCACTTGTCATTTTTTGTGGATTTTGCGGAGGTTTCATCAACAATGAGGAGTGATGAAATTAGCAACTATCCGGCCCTCTTTTTGCGAGCGTACTGTTGACATTAAGGCACAACAGTATACTTCCTTTTTATTTGGGATTTTGTCGACAATGAGGAGCGACTGATCTAACTATATCGTCAATTTTGGATGCTGGACGTCAATGAGGTGCGGACAGTCCAAAATCACTATGTTTTTTTTGTTATATTTTTTGTTTTAGTTACGCTTTTGGTGGTAGAAAATAGATCCAGCCTCCGTATCGAGCCTTCTACTATCGTATTATGGATCTGCGTAAACGTAGTCAAAATATACGTTTGTCGAGATTTTGACATATCGTCTGCGGACTAAAATAAGGACCACCTGCAGTAGTCTAGTTTTCCCGAGGCAAAGTACGAGAATTATTGAGAAGAATTCGACATCTGGAATCTAACGTTATCGAAAAGAAGGATGGGTCTTAGATCAAATATAGCCAAACTTATGATTATCGTTCAAGGACTTCTGTCAACGGCCACTTCATCTCGCTAGCAGCCAATTTCAGCATTTTCGTATTATTTTTATTTTTTATTTATGTTTTCTTAGTTATTTTTGTAATTTCGCGCGTATTTGCCTATTCGTCTCTTATTTGATTTTTACGGTAATTTAATATTTTTTTGAGAATTTTGCCAATTTTTCAGTTTATTATTTAATAGTTTGATTTTTTTAATTTAGAGTAATTCCGACATTTTTTTTGCTATACTTCCAGAGCGCTAGCTCGGTATCGGGATAACACATTTTTAAAGGTTAATTCTGCTGTAGTTTATAGAAAATTTTGATTCTTGAAAGATTTAATTTTGTTAAATTTCATTTTGATTGTGTCCCGGTCTTAGAAGTTTAAAATGTCAAATTTCTCGTGTATTTAATCGTTAAGATTCGAGATTAGGCGAAATAGTTATTGCGATTATTTGATTAATTGTTATTTCGAGTTATTTTCAATTTTATTGTATTATTACAGAATGTGTGATATTCGAATTTGAATGAGTTTCGCGTGACCGTGTAGCAGACGACGATGCGCCTGCGTCCTAGAGATTAGGGTTAGGTTAGCCAAAAAGGCGCGACCGGCTTGTCGAAACACGAGGCTAGAAGCAACATTTGGTCGGCCGACAGCGTAGAGTCACATCATTTTGTATCGTCTCGTCTATATCGTCTCGTCTGTATCGTCGTTTTCGTCGAGTCAACCTGCCTCCTCTTGCGAAGCCTCATCAGGAGGAAAAATTGCGATCTGTTCCTCTTGTGGTAAAATCTTGGTGAGTCGATGTGACTATTTTTTTGTAAAAATTTGGTTAATTTAACCCTTTGCGGCATAGTGGTAACCCAGATTACCACCTTTTAAATTGTGAAAATATCTGTTTACATACAGTCTTTTTCAAGTAAAATCAAAAAATCTTTGTTTATTAATAATCAAAACATTGTTAAATGTCAAAAAATTGATAGCGAATGAGGTTACGTGAAATTATAAACAACTATAAATAAAGTAAAGAACAAAAAAAATTTTTTTTAAATTCAATTGTAATTGATTGAAAGTCTTCACTCGAGGGTTTTTGGGGTCGCTGATTACGAATCTGAAGTCCGTTTTCCAAAATTCAAGATGGCGGATCCAATATGGCAAACGAATTTTTTTAGAATTAATCGAAATCGCTTGAAAGTCGTTACTCGGGGGTTTTCGGGGTCGCTGATCACGAATCTGAAGTCCATTTTCCTAAATTCAAAATGGTGGATCCAATATGGCGGACGAATTTTTTTTAGAATTGATCGAAATCGCTTGAAAGTTGTTACTCGGGGGTTTTTGGTGTCGCTGATTACGAATCTGAAATTACTTTCAATAAATAAACGTTAAATTATTGAATAATTGTACCGTCAGCATTTGCGTTACCTGATGTACACCGCGGGGAGGTTGCACGATTGAGATTTGTACATCGTTTAGCCCTGAAAAGAACAGTTTGGTAAATACTGTTAAAAACTTTATAATAATCAAATTGAGCTGTTTATTTTCTAATAAAATTAACTAGTTAATTAAAATCAGCGGATTTTAATTGCTATTATAAAGTTTTGATGTGTCTTGCTTTGAACAATTGAATTTTATTTTCAGCAGTGGTAGCGAAGCAATTTGCTTTAGTCTAGTTAGTATTTTAGTTTATTTGAACTCTCAACAGTGTTTTGTTTATTGTTTGTTATAATTAACGTAAATATGCGTTTAGTCAAATATTGCTGATTTATAACTTATTTTTTTTGCACTTGTTATTTGTTTCGTGAAACTATGGATAGTATTTTGTTTATTGTTTGTTACCATCACCGTAGGTATGCGGTCAGTCAAATAATCCTAAATTTGAACTTGTCTTTTTTACGCTACGTTTAGTAGATGAATTGGTAGGACACAAACTACCAAGTTCAACTGGAAAGAAACGTAAATTAATTACAATCTCTTCTTACAAACCAAAATTGTCAGAGGAAAAAAGAAAAAGTCAATCAGCTCATATGCCTAAAATTATCGCTTCACCTAGACGCTGCGCTCATTGCAGTACTAAAGCCGACCAAAAGCGAACATCATGGATATGTAAAACTTGCAATGTACCACTCTGCCTGTTTTCCACAAGAAATTACTTCGCTGCTTACCACTGCTGAAAAAATTCACTTGTTTAAAGCAAGAGACATCAAAACTTTATAATAGCAATTAAAATCCGCTAATTTTAATTAATGAGTTAATTTTATTAGGAAATAAACAGCTCAATTTGATTATTATAAAGTTTTGAACAGTATTTACCAAACTGCCCTTTTCAGGGCTAAACGATGTACAAATCCCGATCGTGCAACCTCCCCGCGGTGTACATCGGGTAACGAAAATGCCGACGGTACAATTATTCAATAATTTAACGTTTATTTACTGAAAGTAATTTCAGATTCGTAATTAGCGACCCCGAAAACCCCCGAGTAACTATTTTCAAGCGATTTCGATCAATTCTAAAAAATTTCGTCCGCCATATTGGATCTGCCATCTTGAATTTTGGAAAACAGACTTCAGATTCGTAATCAGCGACCCTGAAAACGCTCATAAGCATTTGTGATTTTTAAATTAATGTTATAATGTTATGCATGCCGCATAGGGTTAAAACATAAATTCCAGGAGTTCAGGCTTATATTTTTTTGAGTAAATTATTCTCGTTTTTTATGGACTTTAATTTTGAATTATCGGAATGTCGCCATTATCGAGTTGTTCAAAGTAATTATTAATTATCGAGTCTTTAAAAATTAACGATATTTAGCGATATTCAAGCGATAAACCAAAGAAATTGTTTACGATGATTAATTATGATTATTATGCGTCAATTTCTGCATAATTTAAGTTTATCGAAATTAAGCAAGCATTGATCATGTAAATTATCTAAAGAAAATTTATTAAAATTTGTCGAGATCGAGTCAATTTAAATTCGCTATAATTTTGCCGTTTAGTTCGCGTCGTTTCGTAGTATGAAATGAGTGTTGAATGTTGAATTGATCACTTTGTTCATTAATATTTTTTTTGAAATTCACAAGTCATGTAGAGATTATTATCAAATATATTCTTGTTAATATGAATTTTATTTCGATTTGTTTTATTTTATTTTGAGTTAAAGAGACGAGAGAAGATTCTCGATTATAACGAACAACCCACCCCCCTTGTTAAAATTAACAACCGCAAACTAGTCAATGTGCCATTTAAATTCCGTAATTTCGAGAAAGGGGAATAACAAAATTTAGCTTAATTTTGCTGTAGAAATTTTTTAAGTGATTAATTATGACTATTTTGATTTTTTTGGTTTTTCTGCCTATTTTGACTTATCAGTAAGTCTGGCGCCCAACTTTGTTTTGTGATTTTACGTTAAAATTTAGAGAATTTTGGCTATCAAAGAATTTCGTTAAATATTTTTACTTTTGATATGATGCAGAAACATTTCCAACAACCAGATTTTAGATCCATTTTTGTCAAACTTTTTTTTGGTTCAGGCGCAGTGTGAGGTAGCGTCCTTACTCTTCACCGACGTAAGCGAAATGCGTTAAAACAAAAATAATATTCCTTTTTATGAGTTTATTAATTATTATTACAATGATTAAAATTACAGAAAAAGTAACGATCATCTCGCACACGGTAACGTAACAACTCGACATTTTAGATTCCGGCGAAACGATATTTTATTATTATTATTTCTACGATCATTTTAATATTTTAAATTTATTTTATTTGTTACCAAAATATACTTTCTTACGAAGGTTTAATTAATACTCGTTAATACTTCATTAATGATAACACCTCTACTCTGAATCACGATATAGAACGGTTTGAGCAAGAGCGAAGCTTTTAAATAAAATAATTTTGCGCTAAAACAAAAATAATATTCCTTTTTATGGATTTTTTAATTATTATAATGATTAACAGTTCAGAATGTATTATTATTATTAATCACAAATACGACAGTTAATACAGCAAACTATTGATTCTAAGTGTTAATTGCTTCTCTTGCACATTTTTACGGGAAGTAATACAATAACTCGCGATTAAACTGGGTCGCTCTATATACAATGATATTGTCCGCACTGAACTGCACTGGAACTTTTGACAATCGCTCTGCATTTTTCAGGGTTTATATATAGGACTCTTAGTCCATTTATTATGTAAGAAAAATCAAGAAAAGCAAGTTTTGCGCTAAAGCCGGGTACGGCACGTATTTTGCTAAAATCGTGAACATAGTTAAATTCGGGAAAAACACGTACAGTCGTGCTCAAAAATACATTCTCTCAGAAATGGAAAAAGATCCATTTATTTGGTACAAATTGAGATTTATTTTAATCAAAAACTGATGTATAAATGTTTCTAACAAGAGAGTAATAGTAATTGTCAAGAGGCAAGTCTTTAGGTACTAACTGTAATGCGAACTCATGTTCAGTTACGTGCAAAAGAATCGGGCCAAACATTTTTTTATAAATATTTTATATAAAAAAAATTAAAATCATGTACAAATTTTTTAACGTATATTACTTTTATAATTGGGGCATTCTTTCTGAATCAGGCCACCACCCTGCACACTTTATTTTTTAAGATAAAATGTTGTATGTATACTCAACATTTTCGTAAGAAAGTCAAGTTTTTTATGCCGCATGGCGAATTTTATTTCCATTTAGGGGTTGGGCAGTATGTCCAAAAAATCGACCAAACTACCCTAAAAATATGGCCAATTGAGTGAATAACAAAGAAAAATAAAGTAATCTTTCACAAATTCGTTGTAATCTTTCTTGTAAAAGAAACAAACATTTTATTTATGTAGTTTTAACACTGTAGCCTCAAAATAATAAAAACCACCCCCCCTAAACATAGGTTTAAAATAGTTCTAATTTTTCTTAAAAAAATTAGTTAAAAAAACATTTATGAGGCTCATGCTTTATTCAGAATATATTTTAATCAAATTAACCCTCATAAAAATAATGACCAATAAACAGAAATCATCCCCTGTACATTATTTGATAAATTTTTTAATAATTCTCATGAACATAGACATAACATTTTTTTATAGATTCTACAAGTCATGGAATTTTCTGACAATATATATTATGTTTAAACTAAAACTAATAAAAATAACCCCTATAAATCATTCCCTAATTATAATTTTCACAAATTTCCAATTAATCTTACATAAATTGTGTACAAAAAATTTAAATACGGTTTCTGAGGTCCAGAATTTGTTTTGAATATATTTTAATCAAATAAAATTGTTTATATTGTGGCCTTGGGTCCAAAAGATTTGAGAAAGTTGTTAAAAATCAGCAATTATTACTTTATTTCATCGAATGCATTTTCACTGTGAACACAGCTCATCAGGACTACAGAAAAAATATAAAAAAGTTGAGTAAATAGAAAATATGAAATCAATAGCAACATTGTGTGTGGAATAGACCTACCACATTGTTCAATGATACAAATTTATAAAACTTTTAAAAAATTTAAATTCGAAAAGTTTTTAAAGGCCAACATAACCTCAAAGTCGAGACCTGTCAAAAAATGGAATAAAATTTGTTCGGATTTACTGGATTCTTGTTTGAACAAGATCCATCGAGACTTCCTTCATTTTATAATAAATAAAAATCCAACAGAACATTTCCAAATGAAGGAAGTCTCGATGGATCTTGTTCAAACAAGAATCCAGTAAATCCGAACAAATTTTATTCCATTTTTTGACAGGTCTCGACTTTGAGGTTATGTTGGCCTTTAAAAACTTTTCGAATTTAAATTTTTTAAAAGTTTTATAAATTTGTATCATTGAACAATGTGGTAGGTCTATTCCACACACAATGTTGCTATTGATTTCATATTTTCTATTTACTCAACTTTTTTATATTTTTTCTGTAGTCCTGATGAGCTGTGTTCACAGTGAAAATGCATTCGATGAAATAAAGTAATAATTGCTGATTTTTAACAACTTTCTCAAATCTTTTGGACCCAAGGCCACAATATAAACAATTTTATTTGACAAAAATTAAGGTCCTGAAAACACTCTACGTTTTAATATATTTTAATCAAATTCACCCCCATAAAAATAATGACCAATGAACACAAATCACTCCCTGTACATTAATTTCCAATTTAGTAATTATTCTCCTGAACATCGACATAACATTAGTAGATAGGCAGGGAGGGTTCTAACTCAAGATCCCTGCACCGACATGTTACCGACACTTTTAGCCCAGACTCAAACCACTTAGCCAAGACTCAAACCCTTGTGGGGGGGGGGATATTCAGACTGTTATGCTTAGCCAGATATGACGTCATACTTCCTAGAATTTTCGGGGGGGGGGATATTGAGATCATGATGCGAATGTGATTCTTGGAATTTATCTAATTTCTTGGAATTATAAAACAATCCTAGAATTTTCCAAAGGGTTAATGACTCAGAATTTTGGAATTTTTTATTGATGACTCATTATCATTGGTATTTCCTGTTTTTGTTTTTTACAGGGTGCATTATTTAACGATGACACATAATTTCTTTGTTTTTCGCAAAATAGGGTTGATAACTCATTATCATTGGAATTTCCTGTTTTTTGGGTTCATTCTTTAACGATGACGCATAATTTCTTTGTTTTTCGCAAAATAGGGTTGATGACTCATTATCATTGGTATTTCCTGTTTTTGTTTTTTACATGGTGCATTCTTTAACGATGACGCATAATTTCTTTGTTTTTCGCAAAATAGGGTTGATGACTCAGAGTTTTGGAATTTTTTATTGATGACTCATTATCATTGGAATTTCCTGTTTTTGTTTTTTACAGGGTGCATTCTTTAACGATGACACATAATCTCTTTGTTTTTCGCAAAATAGGGTTGATGACTCATTATCATTGGTATTTCCTGTTTTTGTTTTTTACCACAATTCTAAGAAAACCATAATTAACTTGAAATCAAATTAGTCATAATCTGTGTATATAAAGAAGGCAATTTTTCTTATCAAAACCATTCCTGCAGTTTAAGTTGTTCAATCAACATATCATAATTTCATCGTGAAATTCAAGTGCGCTTAAAAAATCTCGTTTTAAAAAAAAATCGCTATAGTTAAAAGTTTAATTTTAGTCTGATCGGAGTTAATCATTGTAGTGAAAAAAATTGACATTTAATACAAGTGATAAAAATGAATTTAGATAAATTAAATGCAGCAAGTAAAGTTATGGAAACTGATAAAAGCTCTAACTATTGTAAAGATTTTGTGAAAATTATGAACAATGCTTTTAAAACATTAAGTAAAAAAACTACAACAGAGGAATTAAATTTTTGGATAAATAATAGTGTAAAAAACATTAGATTACTGAATAAATTGTTAAGAAATGGATCTGTGTCATGTGGAGAGAAAAAAAAGATTTTGTCAACTATTGGACTATTGAAAGCAAATAGCAGAAAGTTTAAGAAACTAAGAAGAACAGGAACTGGTTTATTTAAAAAGGATGAGAGATGGATCAGGTGGGAAGAATTAGAGAATGCTTTCGAGAATAGAATTAGAACAGGTGTTGTTAATTATTTGAAACATAAAAATATGGACAGTTTTCTCAGTGATGCAAAGAAAATGATTATTTCTCGATTAAAAAATGCATTTAAAAAGGTAGGAAACATGAAAGTTAATGTTGTTCTTGCGGCAAATTATACTGTTTTAGAAGAAGGTGAGGAAATTGAAGATATTAAATATTTCAATACTAGAAATTCAAAAATTTTAGAATCAACAAACTTTGATGAATGGTTTGATCATAAAATTCGTGAAAAACTTTTTGTTAAGATTGATGATTTTCAACAAAAAAAGTCAGGTTGGTCTTTAAATGAAATTATAAATTTAAGTGTTAATATAAATAAATATGTCCCTCTTGCGGCTGGATACTCAACATTTATAAGAATGCCAAAATTTATAATTGATAAAAGAGCTGTTATTAATGTTATAAATAATGACAAACATTGTTTTTTATGGTCCATCATTGCACAACGTTATCAAGTTGTAAAGAATAAGGAACGTACAAGTTCATATCCTCACTTTAAAGATACTGATTTAAAGTTTGATGATTTTGAATTCCCCATTACTCTCAGCGATATTCCAAAATTTGAAAAATTAAACAATTTAAGTATTAATGTTTACGGAATTGATAAAAGCAGTAATAAAAAGAATGAAATTGTTCCACTTTATTTAAGTAAAAACAAATCAGATGAACCTACTTATCACTTATTAATGATTGAAAATACAGAACTTGATTTAGACGATGATGATGATGATAATAATTTTCAAAATAACAAAGTTTATCATTTTGCATTAATTAATAATTTATCTCGATTAGTAAAATCTCAAATAACAAAAGATCGAAATCGAACCATATTTTGTGATAGATGTTTATGCCATTTTAAATATGAAAAATCATTTAATAATCATAAAATTGATTGTGATAAAATAAACATGTGTCGAGTGATTTTACCTAATGAAGAGAATAAAATTTTAAAATTTAAAAATTACAGAAATAAAGAAAGTGTTCCCTTTGTCGTGTATGCTGACACTGAAAGTCTCTTAGAACCTATAGCAAGTACACACACAAACACATCAACATACCAAAAACATATCCCAACAAGTTTTGCTTTCTATGTACATTGCAATTTTAACGAATCTCTTTCAGAATTTAAATCATATCGGGGTCCAGATTGTGTTGATTGGTTCATGGCTGAATTAAAACAATTGGCTGAAAAAGCAAATACTTATTTTACAAATATTATTCCAATGGAAAATTTAACTATTTTACAACAAATTCAATTTGATACAGCAACAGTTTGTCATATTTGTGAAAAACCTTTTGAAAATGATGACATTAAACACCGCGACCATTGTCATTTCACGGGAAAATATCGTGGTCCAGCACATCAAGGTTGCAATGTAAATTATAAAGATTCGCATGTTGTTCCCATAATTTTTCACAACTTGTCAGGATATGATGCACATTTCATTATTAAAGCTTTAGCAACGTCTTTTGAGGGTGAAATGAAACTGTTACCAATAAACAAGGAAAAGTACATTTCATTTTCAAAGTATGTCAAAGGCACAAAAGTAGTATTAAGATTTCTGGATTCATTTAGATTTATGCCCAGCAGTTTAGACAAATTATCCTCCTATCTTGAAAATGATGAGAAAAAAATTACTAAAAAGTATTGTAAAAATATGGACGAGTTTAATTTATTGACAAGAAAAGGAATATTTCCTTACGAATATGTTAGTAGCTGGGAAAAATTAGAAGAAGGACAATTGCCAGTAAAAGACTCTTTCTACTCTAAATTAAATGACGCTTATATTTCAGACGAAGACTATGAACATGCTTGTAACGTATGGAAAACGTTTAATTTAAAAACAATAGGAGAATACTCTGACTTGTATTTACAGACTGACGTTCTACTACTTGCCGACATTTTTGAAAATTTTAGAAAAACCTGTTTTACAACTTATAACTTGGACGCGTTACATTACTATACTGCCCCAGGACTGGCATTTGACGCTATGCTCAAGTACACAGACATAAAACTTGATTTGTTGACAGATGTAGAAATGTTGCTTTTTATTGAAAAGGGAATTAGAGGTGGTGTTTCACAATGCTCAAACAGATACGCGAAAGCTAATAATAGATTTATGGAAAAAGATTTTAATCCCTTAATACCAGAATCTTATATCATGTATTTCGATATAAATAATCAGTATGGTGCTTCTATGAGCGAGAGCTTGCCATATACAGATTTTGAATGGTTAGAAAATTATAGTAATGACTTTTTCCTAAATATTCCAGATAATTCTTCAAAAGGATATATTCTTGAAGTAGATTTAGATTATCCAACTCAACTTCATGATTCACATAAAGACTTGCCCTTATGCCCTGAACATTTCATACCTCCTCTCCCAAAATGTAAAATTCCTAAATTGATTCCAAATTTATTACCAAAGAAGAACTATACAATTCACTATAGAAATTTAAAGCTATATTTATCTTTGGGAATGAAATTAACTAAAATACATAGAGTTTTAAAATTTAAGCAAAAGCAATGGTTAAAACCCTACATTGATTTAAATACCGAGCTTAGAAAAAAATCGAGTAATGAATTTGAGAAGAATTTTTACAAGCTAATGAACAATTCTGTATTTGGCAAGACAATGGAAAATGTTAGAAAACACAAAGATGTTAGATTAATAACAAAATGGGAGGGAAGGTATTGCGCGAAAAATTTAATTGCTCAACCAAACTTTCATAGTTGCACCATATTCGATAAAGATATGGTCATTATTGAGATGAATAAAACAAAGGTATACTTTAACAAACCAATTTACATAGGATTCACTATTCTAGACATATCAAAAATAATAACATATGACTTTCATTACAATTACATTAACGAGACTTTCAGTGATTCTGCAAAATTACTCTACACAGATACTGACAGTCTTGTTTATCACATCACAGTACCAAATTTTTATGATTATATTAAAAGAGATTTACATAAATTCGATACATCCGATTATCCTGAAAACAACATTTATAATATACCACTTGCAAATAAAAAAATCCTGGGTCTTATGAAAGACGAAAATAACGGTAAAATTGTAGACGAATTTATAGGTTTAAGATCAAAACTATATGCATTCAAGTTATGGGGTGATGAGGAAGCTAAAAAGAAAGCAAAAGGGGTAAAATATTCAACTTTAAAAAAAATAGGTTTCGATGATTTTAAGCATACTCTCAATGAAAATGAAAACCTGATCCGATCTCAGCACTTTATACGCAGCAAAAAACATGAAGTATTTACTGTCAAACAAAATAAAATTGCTCTCAGTTGGCAGGATGATAAAAGAATTTTGATACCAGGGAAAACTGACACCTTTCCTTGGGGTTACCAACAGCATGATCCAATGGAAATAGATGAAATTGATGTATAAAATGTAAATATTTATTTAAAATGTAGTTTGTATTAGTTCTCTGCTATTCGATTTATACAATTTTTACAATAAATTATACTTAAAAAATATTGTAATTTGTTATAATAAATAAATGTATTTAAAATAAATGTCGTTTCTTATTCCTGAAAACAATAAGGTTAGGTTAGAAATAATAATTACAGTGCAATTGATATTTTATAATTTTATTGAGGAAAAAAATAGAATACATTTTAAACTAAAATACTTAAATATTACAGTTTTTGCAGAACCAAGTTTTTAAGTTTATAACATTCTGAAGAGCACAAGTAAATGTTTTCTTGTTGATTAAATGTTTTGAACAAGTTCCAATACATGTTTCAATGTTTAATTTTTTTAATGAAGGCCAATTTAAATCATTCATATCGATAATTTCTATACAATATTTTTCATCGATTAAGCTTTTTAACCATTTTTTCTTCTCTAAACCTTTAACATAAATTGTCTTTGCTTCTTTAAACACATTTTCTAAAATTTCTTTTAAATAAACGTACGGTACATCACCAGCATTCCAACGAATACCATGGAATTTATTTTCTAACCAACGATTGATAAATTTATATTTGTTTGTGACGCAATTCCATGGACAAGGAGGTTGGAAAACCATATTTATTGGTATTGAATCATTATTTACAGAAACTATAGCTAATTCTTTTAAAACAAATTTATTAATTGGCAATTTGAATCCTTGCACATCCATCAAGTACTGCATTTTTAAATCAACTAATCTCATTACGCGTAAAGAGTTAAATATATATAAGCTTAAAGTTAAACAATTTTTTTGACAATTCCACTGATTGGTTTATATTCAACGATGCGGTCATGCAAAACTAAGCAATAAGCTGAAGTATTGGCGGGAAAATTTTCTTTTGATTCAAATTCTAAGCGGATATCAACTGGTCCACTTTTTAAAGACTCATTTTGTTTTGAACAATCTACTACAACTAAAGGAGCATATTGTAAAAATTCTTTTTTTGATAAAATTGGTTGAGACTCTTTACTATAATAAGATGCTTGAAAATTTGTAAACATTTCATATAAAGTAGAGTACTGATTTCTACCAATATTCAGATTCATGTTGCCATAAGGATAACATTGTGAATTTAAAAATAATTTTACATCAGATAAATTACAATGATCAAAATAACTAGAGTTTTGAACTGTATTATTTTTTCTGTTTCTCTGAAACCCTAATACAATAAATCTAGGTTTCTCTAATTGACTTGAAGTTTTTACACTCCAAATATGCTTAGGAGTAATTGGTAATAAAGGATATTCATACAATTTCCAAGTTCTAAAACTTATTGGAATAGATGGATCTTTTTCAATATATTTTAATAATTTAAACTTTCGAGCATCTGATAATTTTATGTATGGTAATAACCATTCAATTTTTTCAATGACAATTTTAAACTCTTCTAAAGGTGCTACTTGCAACACTGCGTTAGCATCAGTTCTTGATCTGATTAAAATAAGCTCATGTTTTGCGTTAATAATAACTTTTTGGTAATCTTCAGCAAAACCAAAAATCATACTTAAAGGAACACAAACATCAAAATAACCTTGTGCATTTGTTAAGGTTGGTTCATTCGTAAATTCTAACCAGCCAACATTTTCAAGAAATTTATTTTGACTAGAATCGAGAGAAATATAATTTTTCATTAAACTTGTAAGACCAACATTTTTATTTTTATCAATTTCTACACCATTAAGTTCATACTTTGCTTCTTCAAATAAATGACATATGCCATTAGAAATTAAATTTGTACGCTCTAGAGCTGTTCCATCAGGTTTCACAAGTTTTCCAGTGATGTGAATCGAGCTTTTGCTTGGAAATAAGCAATGATCCTGATTCTGTACCGTGATGCGGATTTCGTCACTATTGTTGTATGTTGATGAGGTGTATGGTTGTTGCGCATGAACGTCATAATGAGCAATAGATTCATCAAAAATTACTGGTGAATCAATATTTAAAATTTCCCCTTCCATAGCAAATAATAATACGTTGAAATACAAAGGCACAAATACAAGTAAAAATAACCTTAAATCTCTTTTTTACTCTCTTCCTTTTTTTACAATCTTTAGACCGAGATTTTTTAGTAGTTGTAGGTTCTGAGGTGTTAATCTCTTCAAGATTCGCCGACGACTGATTTGCTTCTGGCATGGTGTCTTAATTTTATAACCAAAACCAATCCTTTTTCTATTATTAAAAACAATACCCATTATTTTAAGGATTTAATATGAAGCCTTATTGTTAAAGTTTCCCCTCGAAAATTAACTAAATTTCCGTCTTGGTCTACAATTCGCAACTGAATATAGTCTATTGTCTTGACAGCGACTGGCAAGTAAATGACGTGATTTGGTACTTCCACTATTTTATATCCTGGTGGAACAATAGGAAAAAATTCATGAATTGTATGCACTTTTTCACCATTAATGTATGCTCCCGTTGTTATATTACATTCTACTCTTAAGGAATTTATTTTAATGATTGATACTGGTTGATCAGACTCATGGTATTCTTGAGCTTTTAATTTGCGAGGAGAAAATCCTAACAAACTACCTATAGAATCATTGGGTTTAAAATTAATTTCTTCATCACAATAAACTGTACATTTCAATGTATTATTGTTTGGTTTGATTCTAAAATTAATTCCTTTATTTTTTAAAATTAAATGCAAAACTTGATCAATATCACTAACTTCATAACTTCCTGTGGGTATAATAATTTCTTCATTTCCTACGTAAAATTTATTCTTTCCAACATCTATATTAGGAATAGAATTAAAAGTTAAAAATTCAACAAGACCAAGAGCATAATTTTTAAAATTAGACAACTCTATTGGTGGAAAAAATTGAGATTCTAAGATGGAAGAATTTCCAGACAACGTTAAAATAAGTGAATCGTCCATGATGAGGTCAAAGTAATAACTAACGTTTAAACTAAGAATATCATTTATTTATATGCAGAGTATACAAATCAGGAATATTCAATTGTTTACATAAAAATTTAAGACATAAATGTCCGCATACATATGTATTATAGTTTTGATATCGTTTATGATTATATTTTATGCTACCAACACCAAAATATTTAACAAGATCCGAAGGTGGTCGAAGATTACCGAAGCTATCAAAATATACGATTTTATCTTTATTCTTTTTATATGCACACCAATGTGTACCGGGGCCATTTTTATCATCTAGATTAATAATTGCAAATTCAGTTTCTTTAGGACCACGCATAGGTAGTTCATTTCGCATAAAAACTCCTCGAAAATATGGAATTTTTAAAAGCTTTGCAAATTTTAGTAAATCTAAATCTGTTAGCGCACGGTGAGGTAGCTTTACTTCAAGTTTTTTGACTTGCATCCTTGTCCTGCTTTATAAGGTTTAAGGTGTAACCCTAGACCTGTCCTATATGGTTTTAAATAGAGCCCTTTTCCTAAGGCAATAGACTCCATTGTTTGATTGTGTCGCTTGCTTTCCTCTAGTTGACGTTTTGCAGAATTTGCATCATTTACAGCTTTAGCTATGCCAGCTGCTCCCCCTGCTAGAGCCCCTGTTGCACTTAAACCCGCAAACAAAGGAATAAGAAAAGGTAAAATTCCTCCCACTTTAGAAGGTATCGGTAAAACTCGAGGTTTATTAATTTTTCGCCTGCCACCAGCAATTTTAACTGCCAAACGTGCACCTTCAAGTGCTGATTTAATAGTAGACTGGGCATTTGTATCCAATTTCATAGATTTTTTAGCTGCGGTTACAATCTTCCTCAACGTTGATTTTTTATTTTCCCTCTTTTTCTTCATATTTTCTTTTGACTTGATTCCCATGCCCAATTTTGATTTGACCTTCATTGCATTTGTTATTGCGTAAGCTGCAGCTCTTTCACTATAATTTGCGTCAGGAGCAAACACACGATGCCAAGCTTTATCAGCAAGTACTCTATCAGCTGCGTTTCTCGCTTCTACACTTTCCCTATTTTTTGAATAAGAAATATCGTGCTGTTTACAAGCAGCGTCGAGAGGGTTGATTCCTGGATCACCTCGTGCTAATCTCTTTGCTAATTTTGTTCCTGGACCACAGTATTGATAGCCAGGTATATGAAGTTCGAAAGGTAATTTATTGATAATTTTATTCAAAATACCTCTACCTCGTCTTACTCTTTTCGAAGTTTTCTTTAAACTAATTTGTTTTTTATTTACACCCATATTTATATTCTTTACGGTTAGAAAACTTTTTCAAGACTAAAGGGGAAATCTATATAACCAATGTATTTATAGTTTTTTGCCATTTGACTACAAACAGTCGACCTTTAATGATCTAACAAAAAAATTATGACAGCAATAGTCAATTATCACAGTAATAGTCAATTATCCCAATTGCCTCCGACAGTAGGAAACGTGGACCTTGCCCAAAGCATGAAAGAGTTGACGATCGACACCAAATCGCAAACCTCTCCTAAAAAACTAGACCTAGCAATCAGATGCTGTAAAGTAGCATGGACCTTATTATTGGACTTGCATGCAAACGTTACAAGCGACTACAGTAAACTGACATTGAAACTATTAAAAACCTTGTATTTATAGTTTTAACCTCAGTTATCGTAAGAATGGAGTTCGAAGCACAATCGATTAAATTACCAGTTTACAATTTTGACACTCTTGTTCAAGATTGTAATAAAAAAACAGATAATCGTCATGGAAATTTATTGCCAAATAGTGTGCGAGCAATATTTTGTGGACCGTCAAATTGTGGAAAGACAAATGCTTTACTTGCTCTTTTAATACATCCCAATGGATTACGATTTGAAAATGTTTATGTGTACTCAAAATCGTTATATCAACCAAAATACAAATTTTTAGAAAACATTTTGCAACCAGTAGAGGGTGTTGGCTACTTTCCATTTAATGAACATGTGGATGTTGTAGAACCAAACAATGCGTTACCAAACTCAATATTTATATTTGATGACGTAGCATGTGAAAAACAAGATAATTTTAAAGCTTTTTTTGCTATGGGAAGACACAAAGCGGTGGATTGCTTTTATTTATGTCAAACATATGCGCGCATTCCAAAACATTTAATACGTGACAATGTTAATTTACTAGTTTTATTCAAACAAGATGAAATGAATCTTAGACATATTTATGATGATCATGTAAATACTGATATGACATTTATGGAATTTAAAAAACTTTGCAACTCTTGTTGGAAAAATAACCATGATTTTATAGTGATTGATAAAGATCGTGATATCAATGAAGGCAGATATAGAAAGTGTTTTGATTGTTTTATAAAATTAGAGAAATGATATTCTTTATAAACAGTTTCATTCAAGACATTGGTCAATCAACATGTCTTCTACACACTTGAAACATTTGCGAAAACAAAAAGATATTCTTGGTCAAATTGCAAAAGCCAGTGATGCTATTCGACGAAAGCATAGACTGATGAAATTGGGCAAGGAAGAAATTGAACAGACTTTAAATAATACCTTTAAACCTATAGTGACACCAATTCAGAAATTAGTTGACGACATTGAAATTGTCAAACAAATTCGACCAGTAAAAATTGAAAGAGAGGGAGACCTTCCTTTAGAGTTTGAAGAAGATCAAGAAGTTAAGAGAGAGAATGATTCATTTTTAAGAGATGACTTATCATTTGCAACAGCTGCTGATGATGACGATAACGGTGATGATTATGATGATGATGATGGAGATGATAATGGAGATGGAGATAAATCAGAGAAAGATGGTGCTATTTTATATCTTCAAATGTTGGATGAAAAGGGAAAAGATTTAGATCCTTCATATGGAGTTCGTAAATTATCTAAAGGGCAATTAATGATTGGTAATTCAGGAATAAATTTTGAACAAAATAATATTAGTGTAGGTAATAAAACATATCCTGCAACGAAAGGTTTACTTGAGCTTTTATTCAAAAAAGTTCCAGAAGAAGCTGTTTTAAGTGTAGTTGATCGGGAAAATTATAAAAATATTGTAATATCAACTAATGCTCATAGAAAATATTACAAAGCAGATGGCGCTGTTAGAGATAAAAAGAGTTTAAAATATCTAAACTATATAGCAGTACATTCTGGTGAAGGTTTAATTCCAGAATATATGACTCAACAAGAAGATGCAAAAATTGATTATGTTTATTGGGATGATCCTAATGAATTGGTTGATCGTTTAAGATTGCTCTTGGCATCTCAAGCAGCTGGAAATCCCAGTCATAATAATGAGATTATATCAATTATTGAAGAGTTGAGAGAAGCTGGAATTGTTTATTAATTAACAGTTGTAGAAATTTTTATCATTTTCATGATGAGTATCGACATATTCGGACGTCAGTTTAAAAGCACAGAAACTTCAAATCGAGGTCCACCAGGACTTGGTTTTAAGTTGACTGCTGAAGGAGATTTTACTATTGAAAATAAGAAACTTTGTAACGTAGCTGATGCCGAGAGCAACGGTGATGCAGTAAACTTGAATACTGTAAACAAAGTTATTGAATCTAAAACGAACGCCATCTATGATGTAATCGGTTCCGTGAGAAATGATGTAAATGACAATGTAGTAAAGATTTTAGATTTAGAAGATTTGATAAAAAAATATTTTGAAAATCTAAGAATCAGTATTGAAAGAAATATAGAGATGATGTCTACCAACAAAGACATTATTTTACAATTAGACAGCAGACTGCGCACACTTGAAGGTAATTAGCAATGGAGGATCAAAAACTACAGTTGGTGAAAGAGTTACATAAACCAGCGAGAAAAAATTATAAGCGAAGAAGTGTTGACATTCGAGGTTTTGACGAGACTTGGCAAGCTGATCTTGTTGAAATGCAACCTTATGCGAGAGAAAATAAAAGTTACAAGTACCTGTTAACCGTCATTGATACATTTTCAAAGTTTGCCTGGGCTGTTCCAGTAAAGTCTAAAAAAGGTGAAGATGTGACTGCGGCAATGAAATCTATTTTAATTAAAAAACGCATACCGAAAAATTTGCAAGTAGATAAAGGAAAAGAATTTTATAATTCACATTTTGAAAATCTTATTAAAAATTATAACATTAATTTGTATTCTACTCATAGTAATTTGAAAGCGTCAATTTGTGAACGATTTAATCGTACTTTGAAGAATAAAATGTGGATGCAATTTAGTTTACGCGGTAATTACAAATGGATAGATATATTAAGTGATTTAGTAAATGCGTATAATAATAGTAAACATCGAACAATAAAAATGAAACCAATAGATGTAAATGCTGAAAATGAAAATAATTTGTTGTTTAATGTATTTAAAAAAGTTGCAGTAAACAGGCAATATAATAAGAAATTTAAAGTTGGAGATAGAGTACGTATAAGTAAAGTTAAACATGTTTTTGAGAAAGGTTATACACCAAATTGGACTACAGAAATATTTACTATAAGCGATGTAAAAAATACTAATCCAATAACATATGTCTTAAAGGATTATCAGGAAAATCTAATAAGTGGATGCTTTTACGAGCAAGAACTTTCTAAAGTTAAATATCCAGATGTATATTTAGTTGAAAAAGTATTAAAAAAACGAGGATCTAATGTATTTGTAAAATGGTTGGGTTTTGATAATTCTCATAATAGTTGGATAAACGAATCTGAATTATAATGTATTTAAGAAAGGTTAAAATAAAAATAAATTGAATTGTATGCATTTTTGTATTTATTTATCCTCTCTTTACAATAATTTACCATTGATATATTGAATATTTGACATTTGTTGAATAGCTTCATTTGATATTTGTTTACAGTGAAATGTGACAAGTTCCAGCAATAATGTCTCTAAATTTAAAACATTAGTTCTTCCCATCACTTTTTGAAGTATTCTACTGTAATGTTTTTTAATAAAATCCGTGGCATGTTTTGTAGACTTTACATTATTTTTAAAGATTAATTCTGCAATAAACTTTACAATTATATCTTTACTATACTGCAAATTGAATTTTGATAGTTCTACATATTTTTGTTCGACACAAGGAATAAGTTCATTAAATATTGCAAATGAAGTTTCACTAAATGTAAATGATTGATCTAAACGCTCAATTGATATTAAACGATATGTAACACTAAAACGTATTGTAAACGTTTCACAATCCAGCACTGATGCATCACAATCTCCGTTGAAAAATCGCATTATATGTTTTACTGCATCACACAATAGGCGCCATTCTTGAAGCTCCAAAGACAATGATACTCGTGGATGGCTGCTTCTTAGTTGAATTTTAGGTATTATTTTCCCATTTATGTCTAGTTCTGCTCCAACGACAACTTGCTTTGTAAATGATGGATTCAAGTTGTAAATTTTTGATAATAACATTTCTCTGCATGGTAAATATGACATTTTATGTCTTCTACTGGTCAACTCCCTCAGGAACAAACTCTATCTGATTGTAAGGTCCTCCACGATTTCTTAAATATACACCACCTCTGACAGCTTCAGCTTTTAGACTGTTGAAAAGATTTGCATCCTCTTCAAATATTTTTAGCATTCTTGGTGGTAGGAAAATGTTAAATTCATTATTTATTTCAGCAACAATTTTCGGACCAAATTTCGTATCAATTTTTCGAATGTCTGTTACTTTATAGAATGCATCGATGGTTAACTCCTTTGTTGTTTTGGTGACCAAGACTTTGCTTGCTTTGTTTAATTTATCGAAATTCATTTTCATCACTTAAATTTAAATTTTCAAATTTTTTTATTAAAATATTTAACTGCGACCTTGCTTCAATTAAACTTTTAACTTTATGTATTTCTTGAATTAATTTGTTCAAGCGCACTTGAATTTCACGACGTTGTTCTGCTAATATGTTCATTAACCAACTTAAACTGCAGGAATGATTTCGTTTATAAAAATTGCCCTCTTTATATACATGAGATATGACCTATTTGACCTTCAAGTTAATTATAGATTTCTTGGAATTTCGGTAAGATCAAAAGCATTCTTATGAAAAGAACCAAAAATGTTTGTAAAAATTCCTTAGATAAGAATCTAATAAACAGTGATTTGCAATATTTAGACGAAAATAATAATTCCAAGAATAAAATAAGTAAAAACAAAAACAGGAAATACCAATGATAATGAGTCATCGATAAAAAATTCCAAAACTCTGAGTCATCAACCCTATTTTGCGAAAAACAAAGAAATTATGCGTCATCGTTAAAGAATGCACCATGTAAAAAACAAAAACAGGAAATGAGTCATCAATAAAAAATTCCAAAACTCTGAGTCATCAACCCTATTTTGCGAAAAACAAAGAAATTATGCGTCATCGTTAAAGAATGCACCATGTAAAAAACAAAAACAGGAAATACCAATGATAATGTGTCATCAAATTCTAGGATTGTTTTATAATTCCAAGAAATTAGATAAATTCCAAGAATCACATTCGCATCATGATCTCAATATCCCCCCCCGAAAATTCTAGGAAGTATGACGTCATATCTGGCTCAGCATAACAGTCTGAATACCCCCCCCCCACAAGGGTTTGAGTCTTGGCTAAGTGGTTTGAGTCTGGGCTAAAAGTGTCGGTAACATGTCGGTGCAGGGATCTTGAGTTAGAACCCTCCCTGCCTATCTACTAACATTTTTTTGTTAATTCTTTATATTATAGGAATTTTCCGACTTATACACGAATTAAATTTACAGCTCAACGAAACCTTAAAAATCATCCCCTAAACATTATTTTAACAACTTTGCTATTGCATTATGTTTCAAATAGTGATGTTCAAATATGTTGTATCACATAGTAATAAAAAACGTTTTAAAAAATTATTCTTTTATTGAAAAATTTTTATTCTTTACTGATTTAAAACAAATTAAGCAACTAATGTACAGGGGATGATTTTTGTTCATTAGTCATTCTTTTTATGGGGGTGAATTTGATTGAAATATATTCAGAATAAATTCTAGACCTCAGAAACCGTATTTAAATTTTGTGTACACAATTTATTTAAGAATAATTCTAAATTTGTGAAAATTATGATTAGGGGATGATTTTTAGGGGCTGTTTTTATTAATATTAGTTTTAGTTTAAACATTATACATTGTGAGAAAATTCCATAACTTATAGAATCTATAAAAAAATGTTATGTCTATGTTCATGAGAATTATTACCTAATTGACCAAATAATGTACAGGGGATGTTTTTTGTTTATTGGTCATTATTTTTGTGGGTGTGAATTTGATTGAAATATATACAAAACAAATTCTGGACCTCAGAAACCGTATTTAAATTTCTTGTACACAATTTATTTAAGAATAATTAGAAATGTGTGAAAATTATGATTAGGGGATGATTTTTATGGGCTATTTTTATTAATATTAGTTTTAGTTTAAATATAATATATATTGTGAGAAAATTCCATGACTTGTAGAATCTAAAAAAAAATGTTATGTCTATGTTCATGAGAATTATTACAAAATTTACCAAATAATGTACAGGGGATGATTTTGTTTATTGGTAATTATTTTTATGGGGGTTAATTTGATTAAAATATATTCTGATAAAATCACGAGCCTCATAAATGTTATTTTTTAACTAATTTTTTAAAGAAAAATTAGAACTATTTTAAACCTATGTTTAGGGGGGGGGGTGGTTTTCATTATTTTGAGGGTACAGTGTTAAAACTACATAAGTAAAATGTTTTTCTCTTTTACAAGAAAGATTACAAAGAATTTGTGAAAGATTACTTTATTTTTATTTGTTATTCACTCAATTGGCCATATTTTTAGAGCCATGCGGCATCAAAAACTTGACTTTCTTACAAAAATTTTGAGCATACATACATTTTATCTTAAAAAATAAAGTGTGGAGGGGGGTGGCCGGATTCAGAAAGAATGCCCCAATAACAAAAAAAATGTAAGTTTCTAATCGTTTTTATATATTTAATGTAAATTAAAATGAAAAAAACAATATATACGTGTTCATAAATATCGGGCCATCTTTCGACAATGGGTTGGAAATCAATTATTTACTATTTTTGTTTACAATTGTGGTCGGGTATTGAAATAATTATCGACAAATCTAACAAGCATCAGTTCTATCTTGTCAAAATGACAAAGCGCACTAATTTACAATTACGTGAAATCGTAATAAAGCTTCACGATAAAGGAAAAATTTCTCGTGAAATAGCAGTATTATTATCAATAAGAATGACTACCGTGAATAATGTTATTGTAAAATTCAAAGTTATGAATACTTTGTAAGATAAAGAATCTCCTGGATGGCCGAGAAAAACCGTTAATCGTGTTAATAAAGTGATTAAAAAGAGAGTAGTAACAAATCCGAAACAAATTCTGCAGTTATAGCTTGCGAATTACGAAATGAAAAACTTCCTGAGATCAGTCGGAGTACTGTTTCACGAGTTGACTAAAGGAAGTGAGACTTTTTGGGCTCGGTGTTAATAAACTACTTATTAATATTTTAAAAAATAGGAAGAGTAGATTGGAATTTGCAAAGGAGCATCAACATTGGTCTCCATACAATTGGCGAAAGGTGCTTTTTCTTTTTTCTCGTGTTTAACAGTTGGTATTTGATATCGGGAACTGTATTGTTATTTTCATTTCAATTTATATTAAATGCATAAAAACGATTAGAAACTTACATTTTTTGTTGTTATTATAAAAGTAATATACGTTAAAAAATTTATAATTGATTTTAATTTTATTTATGTAAAATATGTATAAAAAAATGTTTGGCCCAATACTTTTGCACGCAACTGTATGCATGGATCTGTATTTATCCGTTTACACACTACGAAGAAGTTTCACTCATCTTTTAGCAGGTATGGGTTTATATGCAGCCTTATTCACTATAAAAAACTATGAAAACATCGCTATAAAAAAAACTTTTATAGTAAAGTAGACTATATATATGAAGCCTTCTTTGCTAAAAAGTAACCAAATCTTAGTCTAGTTCACTATAGAAGTTTGTTTTATAGTAAAACAGACTATATATCAAGCCATCCCTGTTAATCTAAAACTTCTGCGTAGTGTAAAAATATGTCCAAAAAAATTTATAAAAATATTATTTCAAACGCAGATTTTTGTAATATAAAAATGTCAAAATTGATCATTTTTAGTAACTTTTTATGATATTGAAAAAATATTTATTGATTTTTATTAAAAATTACATGTATTTACCATCTAAAATTTTAGTTACTTAAAGGCACAAGATAGAATTGGTCTCGATTAATTTAATACAGTCAACTCTATTAATAGTGCCGCAAAATTGCACAACGTTTACGACTTTTCTTGGAACTGTAGTACCCCCACTGTTTGTATATTTCTCTTTTAGGGGAAACTCAAAATTCAGAAGCCGTGCTAGAGTCGCTAAAGTGGGGATAGAGCTCGAGCGAGAAAGTGGAAAAGTGGCACTATTGATAGCAGCACTATTGGTAGAGTTGACTGTATTAATTTCCTTCTATGAAACGAATATATGCAAATTAGGTGAAGAGAGACATTCTAATGTTAATTTTGTAACATTAAGTCCATCATCATTAAATCCATCCCCATTAGAGTCTTCTGTGTACATATGGGCAAATTCAAAATATTTGTCAAATAACCGAATTTAAAATTTCAGATTCTTCTTTTGATATCTTCTTTTATCATTTATTGTAACTTATTACTATGCATTCGTATTAAGATAACATAATTTAAAATTTATAAAAATTAGAATAAATATAAAAATAGAGTTAACGGTGTTCGATGGTCTCTTAAATTTCTCGATAATGTGCGACTAACAGTTATCAACCAACAAATATGGCACTGACCGATTTAAATGACGGGAAATTGGTAAACATCCATTTTCTAACAAATTTTTCTCTGTTCACAGGCTTTTTTTTACAAAATCTGTCAACGTACATTTGTCACAAATGTTTTTAATTGTCTGAATTCAATAGATTTTGTGAATCCATGTAGAATCGCGGTTGCAGGATTAGAATTACCATAGCAATGTAATGCGAATCATTTTGATAGCTGATCCTTTATGCACCCTGCATGCTTCTACCCTTTAACGGTGTTGGAGGTCGAGAACTGTCCAGTGTTGCCAACCCACTTTCTTACACTTTCCTGTATTTTTTCACTTTGAGAATTTTTTGTAAAAAAATTAAGCATTTAATCAAAAAAGTGGGCCTTTACTTGGAAGCGAAATTAAATGAAGAATTTATTAGAATTTATTTTGTCTCGATATGATGTTTCTACGAGCCACATTCTTATTTACGCCACGAGAATTTACAGCAGTAGGTGACTTGGCATAGGGAAAAATGGCCGCACAACAGAAAGGTGGAGTAAAGCGGGTTGCCTACGTAAAAGCATAACAGTATAATAAAACAGGGCTGTAACTTTTAATTTGTTAAAAATTGTAAAACTATTATTTTGCAATAACAAAAATTAAACCAAAAGACATAAATAATGAGATTTTTGTTTATAATTATGCAAATAATATAAAATATGTAAAATTAAAAATAAAAATATGAAATTTTTTTTTAAATTTTGATATTTTATTAACATAATTTTTTACAAAGAATAAAAATATAAATTGCTAATTATTACTTATAGAGGTACAATTTATTAAATTGTAATCAATAAAAATATTGCAAATGACAAATATATAGAATTTTTAAAAATTAAATTATATCTAAAATTTATTAAATGTTTGTTATTGTTTGGGAAAATTAGTTAATAAGTAATTGGAATATTAGATAAAATTAAAAATAATCTATTAATTACAATAACTTCAAAAAAATGAATCAATTTTTACCTTATATATTGGTTTAATTGTCTTTAATAATGTTTAATTATTTTTTCTTATTTTTCAATTATATAAGATATTAAACAAAAAAAATGTCGCTAATTAATTTTTTATTCTAAAATAATAATTACCTTTTCTACTAAAGTAAAACCCCTTTCTATATGCAACAAGTGTAATAAGTTTATTTTCGACGTCAAAGCTGTAAATTTGTATGGCGAAAATAATATTGACGCTCATAAAAACATCGTATTATTGCAAACAATTTTTTACTTAAATCCTCATTTCATATAGAATTCCAATAAAGAGCCCTTTTTTCTAAAAAATTCTGCTTTTTTTCTTTCTTTTTAAATTATCCAACACTTTTGACTGATTTTTACAAAACTTTTTACATTTGAGAATTTTTTAAAAAATAATTTGACGCTTTCTTTTAAAAAAAGGCTCTTTACTGGGAAGTAAAAATACATAAATAAAGAATTAATTAAAATTTATTTTATTTCAATACGATATTTCCATGAGCCACAATCTTATTCCCACCATAAAAATTAAGAGCTGAATGTGACTTGTGGAAGAATGTGTTTAGAAATCTTGTGAAGGTTGCCTACGTAAAATATTAACAGTATCGCAAAAAACAAGGAATTATAGTAATTCAATTTGTCAAGTAATTTAAACGATATTTTGTAATAATGAAAGTTAATATAAAAAACATAAATAAAGGGATTCTTATTTATGAGAAATGTACATAATATAAATATGTCAAATTTAAAAAAAAAAATTTGATAAATTTTTTATTTTTTCAATTTTGATATATTTATTAAAATAATTTTTTAAAATGATTGAAAATTAAAAATGCTAATTATTTTCTTTTAAGGTACAATTTATTAAGGAGGAACTGGATAAATATTAAAAATTCTTGAAATTTTGAGGTTTTTTTCTTTTGATATAATAAATAAGTACCAAAAATTTCAGAATTTTTAACTGCACACGGAGAAAAAGGAATAGTTGACACATCCAGATACATGGATATCACAGCCATATTATATTGAAAAATACGGGATATCCATAGTTAAGGTTCCTGCATCCATATTCTATGGCTGGCTGTAAATTGTTGAAGCAGCAAAAGATCTATGGTTGGGTGACACAGCCACACAAAATAAAAAAAGTGTCGGGGTTGGAAGATCAGAGTACCCTATCCCCATGTATTTTGGGCCGCTGAAGACGAATCCGGTGTCCGTTTTGGTCCAGCACGTGTACGTTTTTTCCTAACCTCAAAAAACATGTCAAATTTTTTGTGGTATACAATTTTTTTTTAAAATTGATGGATTTTTATAAAACTTGGTAGCTAGGTGTTTTTGAGGTTGCTGATTACGAATATGAAGTTAGATTTTCAAAATTCAAAATGGCGGATCCAAAATAGCGGATGAAATATTTAGAAATTAATGATTTTTTAGAAATTTTCGTAAAAGTTGATGGATTTTGATAAAACTTGGTACCTAGAGGTTTTTGAGGTCTCTGATTACGAATATGAAGTCAGATTTTCAAAATTCAAAATGGCGATTTTGGCTACAATTATGAGATTGTATGTCAATCTCAGGTTGTCTGGTCACCCTGACCAGACGCCGATACTGCGGTTCCGAGCCGCTGCATCGTAATACGTTTTCTACGTGTGTCTGCCATGACGGCATCAAAGCCATTATCCAGGGATTTAGCCGGATAGCAGACAATCACCGTTGCCCACCGTCATCGCGTGGAGGTGCCCTGGATGCAGACACTGGTAAAGTATAATAAAATATGACTGCCAGTTGAATCTTGAAAACCCCACTTCAGATTCGCTATCAGCAACCCGAGTAGCTACCAGATACCAAGAATCATAAAAATGCAACAGATTTTCAAATTCTCATCATCCAATTTGATTTTTAAAAAGCTGACTTCATATTCGTAATCAGCGACCTCAGAAATCCCTAGATAACATGTTTCACCAAAATCCATCAATTTAAAAAAAAAATTCGTCCGCCATTTTGAATTTTGAAATTTCGAATTCATATTCGTAATCAGAGACCTCAAAAACCCCTAGATGCCAAGTTTTATCAAAAACCATCAACTTTTAAGAAAATTTCTAAAAAATCATCAATTTCTAAATAATTTCATCTGCCATTTGGGGTCCGACATTTTGAATTTTAAAAATCTAACTTCATATTCGTAATCAGCAACCTCAAAAACCCCTAGCTACCAATTTTTATCAAAATCCATCAGTTTTTAAAAAAATTTGTATACCACAAAAAATTTGACATGTTTTTTGAGGTTAGGAAAAAACGTACACATGCTGGACCAAAACGGACACCGGATTCGTGTTTAGCGGCCCAAAATACATAGGGATAGGGTACTCTGATCTTCCAACCCCGACACTTTTTTTATTTTGTGTGGCTGTGTGATCCATAGTAATGGAAATGGGAAACAAAAAAATTAGAATCACTCAATTAATTAAATTCTATGTCACTTGAGATATTTTATACACATTTTTGTTAATTAATACACACCACTTATTGAATAACCGCATATTTACGAAATAAATTATTAACCGATGGGGGAGACACGAACCCTAGACCTAACGCATACTAAACACTAACGCTATCCACTACACTATTCACACAACTACAATATTTGAGAATATAATATTCCTTATATACTCTACACATATTTCATGAAAATGAATTTACATAAACACTAATAGACAATAACGATAATAAATAATAAACAATTATAACACTATTTATACTCAATAAACTCACAACGTGATTATATAGACGTGACAGGAAACCGACGCGACGGACAAATTGAGACGACCATTTTTAAATGGATGCCGTGATAATGAATTGCGCGCAACATGTATCGAAATTTTAAACTAACGAGAACGATCGCGCGCTGCCGCGCGCGCGTTTTTTCTCTTGCATTTTTATTCTTTAAATTACAGTCTTTTGTTTGTTAAGGTATCAATTTGAGTGACAGTTTCTGATAATAGGAATTTTTAAATATTATTCAATTTAATAAAATAATAGCCTATGTTGTGCGTAAAACAATTTTTTATACCTTTACAATTCTAGTTCTGTTTTTATCTGTTTCTAAATGTATCATTTCTAAAGTTTATGGTTTTGATAAAAAACAACACTTTTCTTTGCTTAAAGAAAAGCGTATATTTCAAGAATGGCACATTTTATAAAAAGTTTTGTACGATGAAGTTATAGAAAACCTTTTTATAATGAAAGTAATCTATTTGTTAATTAAATTTTGTAACATTTAAAATCTTCCATAGTAAATTTATATTTTAAAAAATAGTGATGAAAGAAAAACGTTACTAAATAAACAATTTTTAACTATTTTTCACTTAGCTAGCAAAAAAACATCTCTACTGTCAAAGAAAGCCATAAACAGAGGATATTAAATTAAAAATTTACTTTTGTTTCTTAAAATCGTTCCTACTTTTGCTATAAAAAAGAAATATAAGTGTGGTTTCTGTAAATATTATACAAAAAATGTAAGTACTCCGTCATTTCGAAGAAAATAATTTATTTCAATATATGCTTTTCTATAAGATTCATGGGATGCAAAATTTCGTTAATAATCTTGAGAAATATTATCTTTAAACTTTTTTCAAAGTTCATTTGGATGAACTGGTTGGCAGTATATTAAAAAACGTACAAATAAGTGTCTTAATTATCTGAAGTTTGAACTATTATTTGAAATTAGGAAATTAAAACGTCTTTGACCAATTGATAAGAAAGAAACGTGTAAAGAAATCTTACGTGTGAATCTTATTACAAAAAAATGACATAATTTACCAATAAGAAGCGTCGAAGAAAGTCTTACGCGTAAAGACAGCCATACTGAGACACACTCCTTTTTTAAGAAAAAAAATATATAACGACTCAGACATTTTTATAGAAAAAATATTTACTTTTATTTCAATAATTCAGTGTAAACATAATTCTTGATTAGTAAATTAGGTCTTTGATTTCCTAAATATATAATTAATGATTCCCAAGATTTAACTCGTGAAAATGCAACATATACTTGCCCATGATTAAATACATTTTTACGAAGGTCTACACCAATCTTGTCAAAAGTTTGTCCTTGGCTTTTATTTATTGTTATTGCGAATGCTAATTTTATAGGAAATTGCCGTCGTTTGAAAGTAAAAGGATAAATATCCTCACAATACAGCGTAATACGATTTATAAATACAATATCTCCAACCTTATCACCTGTTAAAATACGACAACGTAGCAGATTGTTTGATAGTTCTAATACCTGCATTCGCGTTCCATTACATAAACCTTCATTAATACTAAGATTTCGAAGTAGCATGACAATACAATTGGCTCTTAATCGTAATTCATAAGGCGGGAAATTTGATGGATTTAAAGTATTCAAATACTCTGGTAAAATAGCATCATTTATACTTCCATTATCACAATTTTCGGTACTATCAACACTTGTATAAATTCGCTCACTTTTATTATCAAACAGTTCGAGTACCTTGTTGTTAATTTCATCAACATCAACATTTCGAGCAGACAATATTGCTACTTTTGCTAAATCATCGTATTTATTATTGATAATTAATTCTCCAAATATTTTATGAATGATATCACCATTTTCTACACATTGCTCTGGTGCTAGTATATTATTATCATTATCATTTAAAGTACCATTTCCAACTGATAATAAATATTCTGAAAATTCTTTTTCACCAGGTAAAGTTCTCATATTTTCTGTTAATGATATCACCTTAAAATGACTCCATAATGTGCTAGATTTAATAGATAAATTAACTAATTTGCTTCTAGTAGCATTAACTTTAACAGGCAATAATTGTCTAAAATCACCACCCAAAAGCATAGTTTTTCCACCAAATGGCATATCAACATTCATAAAATCGCGTAATGTTCTATCAATTAATTCCATAGCATATCTTGGCGCCATTGGAGCTTCATCCCAAATAAAGACATCAACCTCTTTCAAAAATGTAGCTTCCTTAGATTGACTTTTAATATTTGATGTAGAATCATAGAACAATGGAACAGGCATCCCAAATGTTTTATGTACAGTTTTACCACGGGGAAGTAATATTGCGGCAATGCCTGTAAATGCCATAGTACAAACACATTTTCCTTTACTTCTTAACAAATGGTATAAAGTTGTATAAACAAAAGTTTTTCCGGATCCACCTGGTCCATCAATGTAATAACATGAAGAAGATGGTATTCTTTTATCTTGAATAACTACATTTAATACTTCATCAACAATATCCTTCTGTTTGGAATTCAGTTTCACATATTGCATTTCACCAATCTCTTTATGTTGTTGCAATGACATTTCGTTGTTCGCTTGATTTTCTGTTTCAATACTTATTTCATTTAACTGTATCATTTCAGGAAAATTGCTAATATTTGATCCTTCATGCAACAGAAAGTTAATTATATCATTATATGCTCTTTTATGAGCTTCATTAGATGGATAATTTTTCTGATAATCTTCAGACATAGCCTCTTTAAACTTTTCCCAAAGTTCGTTTGGATGAACTGGATGGCAATAAATTAAAATACGCACAAATAAACGTCTTAATTGTTGTGGCATCATCCGTACTTCTCCTTCTGTCAAAGCACGTTCCCATTCTCCATCATCTTCAATAAGGCCTAATGCTAAACATGCACTACGAAAAATGTCATGTACAATATTGTTGACAGTTCGCAGATGATCATAACTTGTAGCGCCTTTAACTACTATTAAAAGTAATCTAAGATGAAACAGTTCTGATTGACTGGGCGAAATTGAATACATGCGTCCAATGACATTAAATGACCCTTTACGCTTCACCCATTTTAATGCATTTTCACCACGTTCTTTCTTAAAAACATAATAACATGGAATTTCTGCATATGTATATTGTCTAGCTTGTGGATCACGCCTATTTAAATCGAAATATTCTAATAACATAGTCCGTTTCTGTAAAGCTTCATTTATAGCATCATCATTTGCTTCTTCACTAATGGTTACAGTATGCCAATTAATTAAATGAACAGGTAATCGGAAAATAGAATGACTTTTACTCTGTAATGGTCTACCAAATATTCTATCACATGCTTCAACAGGACTAACATATCGAGTTTCAATAAAGTTTTTTATTTCATCATATTCTAAAGAACTTGTATTATTACTACTATCGGTAATTACTACAGCAGCATCATGTCCCTTAAAAATATATTTATACAAATATTTTACGGATTTAATACTTGAAACTACTTCTACATTAATATGACAATTAAATAACTGAAGTAATGTAGGATTATATGGAATAACGTATTGATTATCTGTAGTTCCTCCATTTAGGTGATCGTATTGTCCTGTATTAAGGCAGCGATACGTTGGGTATCCGTTTTCATCCATTATTGTCTCAGAACAGAATTGTTTTGGGAAACCTTTCAAACATTTACTATTATTATCTTTACACCAATTTCCACATGGGCCATGAATCATATTTTTCATAACGATGTCATGAAGTATAACATTTTCTGATTGACTTGGAATTTCTGTCAAAATACATTTGTCTACAATCTCGGGTGTTGTTATTTTATAATTTTGTTTCAAAGTCACTAATAAATGCATATGCGGCAATCCACGTTTTTGATATTCAATGACATACACATAAGCAATCACTTCGCCAAATAATTGTTCCTTTACAATAGTATTAATAAGTTTATCTTTTTTTATGGTAAAAACACGCGATACAATATCTGGTCTGCCAAAGGCAGTTTGGTTAGGTAATAAATTTTCCTTAATTTCACGCCAGTTTGGATTACACGTCATCGTAATAAAAAGATCAGGTTTACCAAATTTTCTCACAATAGCCATTGCATCTTGGTAATGCTGTAACATATTTATCGGAGAACCTGTGAAAGATGATGGAAGTATTACAATTTTCCCAACTTCATTGTTCGAATCGTCAGCTCTTCTTTGTAAATGATCAATTAGACCTTCGTAAGTATCTGCACGAAGTTTCTTTTCATTATTTCGACAGAAATTTGTCCTACCTTTTTAATTTTCACATAACTGTCGACAATCCATTGCTGAAATAATCTACCACCCTTTAAAAATACATTGTTGTCCCTAGAAGCCATTCTATGCCTGATGTATGCAGCTCTTGATACACGTTTATTTGTATTAGCGCAGGTCAGATTTTTGTCCCAACCTCTTGTTCCATGTGGATAAAATAAAGGATATATCCATGGCTCAACATTGGGATTCATAGAACTTATATATTGTAAACTTTTTGTATTCTTATTATATACGGTAACATATGATTCTGGAATATCACCATCAGCAGTTGTAGTAAAAATTGCTGCAACTTCATTGACACTTTGTAAATTATAACGTCTACTATCCATCCCAGGCTTTAATGAAAATAATAATTGCATCTCAGGCTAAATTTCTGCATTATTTTCAGTCATTGTTTTTTTAATTTTTTCATGCATCATACGGTAGGACTGTGCAAATAGGTCAGAGAAATTTTGATTCTGTGCAAAATCCCGTTTTTTTGGCTATGAGTTTTTTGATAAGCTACATTTTTTTAAAGACCGGAAATATTAGTATTTGCTAAATTTGCTGTAACAGTTACATTATCTTTTGCCAAAGATGTAGTAACAGTTGTAGAGGATTTTTCTGAATTTATATTTGATTTTGACACTGTAATAATACTGTCCTTTGTTTGAAGTGATTGAGGGTTAAGAATTCTATTATTCTCTTGTTTTTTTTGTCGAAACTTTCTTTGATAAGCAGCTTTCTTTTGACGTTTCATGACTTGATGTTGTTCTTCTTCCTCTAAAGAACGTATTATTGATCTTTTTTTTACTTGATTTTCATTTTTTAAATTAGTATGTTTTGTAACATTTCTTGAATCATTACAATCATCATTAGTTTTTGATTTTATAAATAATTCACTGATAACTTTATGTTCACAAAGTTTTACATAAGAATGATCACGTGTAATGTTCATTTCATTACAATAACCCATCTCTATATGTGACTTTGAAATAATATCAGACTGATTTTGTTTTTGAACAGAAGTATGTTTATTTTGTCGAGAGGTGCGCTTGTAAGCAACATTTCTGTCACGAATTGACGTTTTAACTTTAGAAGTAGAAATATTTTCTTCTGCTGATGATAAAGCTGTAAATGTGCTTTGGGGTCTCGTATTTAAAGTTTGCTCTGCACTAATGAATTCATTAGAATCCAATGATTCAGAGCAAAAAAATTTATTATTTTCTCACTTTTTTTGTCGATATTTTTTTTGATAAGCAGCTTTTTTTTGACGTTTTATGATTTTATATTTTTCCTCTTCTTCAGGAAAATGAACCATAGCTCTTTTTTCTCCTTGCTTCTCAGTTATTATTAATATTGTATCTTTCGTTCCATTGCTTGAATCAATAGAAATATTATTAACATCATTTGCTGGAATTAAAGGCAAATCTTCTAAACAACTATCAACAAAATTTTTTTTACAAACATTGCTGGTTGAATTCAACGATGATAAATTATTGTCAACAATTTTATTTTCTTCATTTTGGAAACTTTTTTCTCTAGCTCGATTCCTAAGAAGACACTCCCAATTACATTCAACAGTCATAGTTCTAATATTAGTCGACCTTACTGACGGAAATTTACTTAAACGATTGTTTTTGAACATTAACATTAAATGATTTCTCATGTTATAATAATAGTAATTGACAGAGTAGGGCATAATATTAAAAAATATCGATGTTGCGAATGATATTGCATATATTTCACAAGCAAGACTATTGTTTGGTTGTTGATTAACAGTTGTGAAAACTACTGGAGGTTTAAAAGGATATAATCTACTTAAATATTTCCTTTGATCTTCATTTAAACATCCTTCATTACGACTATCATAAATATAAAGTCTCATTCCATCATAATAAGTGCAAATCCAATGACCTTTCTTGATAGGTCCACTAAAAAGTATTTGAATATGCTTTTTACCTTTTTCAATCGGACTAATAAATTCAAGCGTATAAAAATACAAAGTGCTTTGCATGCTAAAAGCAGAATTTGATTCCCTTCTCAATAATTTTTCGAATTCATCAATATGAGTATCATTTAACATTCCTCCTTCAGTAAGTATAATATTAAAATCTGTAACACTTTAATTAACAGTTCCTTCTTTGTTCGACATGATTTCTTTCAATTTATTGAAAAGATATCGCTTCTAAAAAATAGTTTTTCATAAAATTAATTAATTCAGAACACATGTAAATAATGTTACTATTGTCACATTTAACAGTAACTGGAATTTTTATCTTATCCTTTCTTATTAAAGATTATTAAGAATGTAAAGAATGTATCTTCATCTATTAATATTATTAATATTATTAAATATAAGTATATTTTTGGTAAATTTTTCTGTTTTGTATCTGTTAATCTAGTATCTGTTAATAGAGTATCTGTTAATCTAGTACCTCTTGACTAAATCTCTGTTTATCAAGTATCTGGTATCTCGTAATCACATGTTATTTTTAGTACATCTTTAATATTCATAAAGTTTTTTCCAAAATAATAACTAACTACCAAAATGTTAAAAAACAAAATGTTAAAAAATCAATAATTAAGATTTAAAAAAACAAATATTAATCAATATTAAATAATAATTATTACCACTATAATATAATTATGTACAAACATCAGAATTTTAAAAATCAATATTCTACATTTAGAAATCAAAATAACAGACAAATGTCCTTTATTCCTTTAAACTTTAACTTTAATTAAATTAATGTATCCTTTAAACTTTAACTTTAATTAAATTAATGTATCCTTCAAACTTTAACTTTAAAACTTTAATTAAATTAATGTATTTAACTTTAACCTTTAACTTTAATTAATAAAATTAATTAAATCCTTTAAATTAATAAATTAAATAATTCACACATTATATTTACAAACTCTTCCTAATAAATATATATACAAATAATATTAACAAAAAATTTAATTTGTATTTACATGTATTTTAATTTTAATACTTACGTACGTAACGTATGCAATGCACTTTAACTTTTTTCAAATGTACAAAAAAATTGCAACTTTTTTCAAATTTACAAAAAAACAAAACCACAAAATTCACAATCAACACTTTCAGAAAAAAATCACTCAGTAATTAACAGCCAATACTTCTTATCGAAACGATACACTTGTCACACTTTGCAAATGGCTGACAGTTGCTGACACTTGTAATATTTTGTAATTTTTCATACCAACCAAAAAAAACTATGCGTTTCACACTGAGGTGAGGTTACGTAGCGAACAAACAATTGTTTGGAAAAAAAGATGCGCGCGCAACAATTTTGAAGCGTCTAAAATGAATCATAAAATTAAATATATTTTATTATTAAAAAACTTTTCATTTATTACAAACCAAATCATAAATAAAAATTATTTTTATCTTAAACTACTTTTGGTTAACTTTTAGTTAATAAATAAATTTTAATTAATTTATTTTAATTTTAATTTTAAAAAAGAGAAAAACGAAAATTTAAAAGTGTGAGGTCACCATCATTATAAAATTCAGCCAATGAGGAACACTCATTATAAAATCAGCCAAAAATCAGCCAATGAGAAAAAAGTTCTACACTTGAAGTTAGCTGCTTTGACATCAGTAAGTAATGTCGTCTCGATTATATCCAATCAAAATAAAAGATTTTGAATTTTATCCAATCAAAATAAAGGAATAAAGAATTTTGAAAAAATAGCCAATCAAGAAAAAGTTCTACACTTGAAGTTAGTCGATCTTACGCACCTCGTTTTTAAGAAAGGACTATGGATCTCCCAACCAAAGTTTATATGGATGAGGCAGCCATATGTGAAAATACATAGCATAAATTGTAAGCCCAACAATGCCCATGGATGTCACATCCATATTTGATTCAACAATATAATATGGCTCCCTCATCCATTGAATATGGAATGTGCTTCCATTCTGAAAGTTGTGTCTTCCATTGAATTGGATAAAACAACAATATTCTGCTCAACAATATTTTTATGGATATCTCTTCCAGATCTTTTCTTTCCGTGCATAGTTTAAAAGTTATAAAATTATAAATTTAACATGGTCTCTTATGGAGAAACCAACTAATTGGATCTTCACAAACGAAAAAATACTGTTTAAAAATCTCAACTTTTTTAAATATAAATATATGTGAAAGCTAAAGATGACAGTTTTAATAAATAATTAATTTTGTGTGTCTTCACAAGCTAGTTTAACAGAAAATAATAAAAATACGAAAAGAAACACAAGTTTCTCAAAAGTCTTAGTAGAAACATAGCAACGTCGCAGAAAAAATACAGATAGTTGACGATAAAGAAAATCGAACCAATCATAATGATGCGCGCCAAATTTTAAAACAAATCTCTTATGAATAATATTGAAAATGAGAGTTTAATGAATTTATTAATAATAATTGAAATTTAAAATTATTTATTGTACTAATTAAGAATTTATCCGGGAAAAATCGAGCCCAAAAAGTGTTTTCCCGCGTGTCGTCTCACTCCTAAATAATTAGAGATATTTAGTTCGGATTTATCATGATAATTAGGGGAATTCATGATGATAAAGAATATTCTCGAAAATTGCAAGTAATTTTTGAAATAAATATTGAAAAACGAAATTACAAAAGTTGGATTTTTGGCCGCTCCTCGGAGAGTCTTCCTCTATCACCCCTCTAAATATGAACCCGAAATATTTTATCCTCTCAAAATGAGACGTCTATACTGAACCGTTCAAAACCCCTTTTTTCCGTATATTTAAACAATTTTTTTCAATAATTATTTATCAAAATTTCTCTCAATTCCGAGAGGACCGCTGGTCCCAGAGCATTTCTCTATATTTACCAAAAAATCCCGACTTAAAATGTTCTTTTCTTTTTAAATGAGATGTCTATCACGAAACCATTATTTTTTCCCGGATGCCCTTAAGGTACAATCCCAGGTAAAAAAGTTCCCGGGAATTTCTCGGTCCCACAGTAAGAAACGAAAAATTGAAAAGTATTAAAAAGATTCTATTCTTTTGAATGCCATTTCTGTCCAATACTTTTCTATCCAGTGAGAGCAATATAAATAGTAACGATATCAATCCTCTTGAATACCCAGTAAGAAAGCAAAGATTAAGAAGCATTGAAAAAATTCTATCCTTTTGAATACCATTTCTGCCCTATGCTTCTGAATTCCGCGACAGTAGTATAATAATATAATACTAATATTGTTGACATATAGAATGTTCAATTACTTTCAAATAACTGCACTCATGAATTTATTTGCTATTTTAAAAAGGAATAATTATTAAATTATCAGTTAAGAGGGTTAAAAGTGTTTAAAGGTCTCTGAAATTTTTAGGTTATGATTTATTGTCTAACAGAATAACGGCCCTGACTCGTTTAAATGACGTTAAATTGGTAAACAATCAATTTTTCAGCAAGTTTTTCTTTGAACACAAACACTTTTTACAAAATCTGCCACTGTATGTATCTTTTAATTTACAAAAATCCAGAAGATTGCTTGAATGCATGCAGAAACGCGGTTCCAATGAAAAATTGAAAAGTGATATAATGACAGGCTGTAATAATTTCGGATGGGATTGGAAAGCATTCAGAAAAAAATTTTGTCTTTGTTAAAAATTACAAAAAGAATTGAATAGCATTCATTTTTAGACGAAACGTGGTCCTATCATGGTATAGAAAAGTATTTGACAGAAATGGCATTCAAAAGTATTGGATAATTTCTACTACACCATACAGAGTTTGAATTATTTCAATCCTTTTCAATTTTTCCTTTCTTACTGGACCAATTCCCGGGAACTTTTTCACGTGGGATTTATTAATTTGTAAGAAATAAAAATTTAAAAAAATTACTAATGTCAAAAAATTGTGGAAAATTAAATTATATCTAAAATTTAAAAAAAATTTATGTTAAAAAATTAGATAGGGGAGACTGGGGTAAACCCGTTCACTTTTTAACTAATATTGGTTAAATTATCTTTAAAATTATTTTTAAACATGTTTTTTAATCTACAAAAATTTATTTATTTTATCCATTTCTATAAAAACAATTATTATTATTAGATATTATTATTATGTATTTTATATTCCTCAATTATATAGGATATTAAAAATTTTTGGCAATAATAATTTTTCTTTTTTAAAACAATAATTACTTATTTTACCTACTGCTGTAAAATCTAAAATCCCTATTTACGACGTACGTCAAAGCTGTCAATTAGTATAGCGAAATAAAATTGACGCTCGTAGAAACATCGTATTATTGTAAAGAAATTTTTACTTAAATCCTTATTTAATATATAGAATTTATATCCCTTCTTTTCGATAATTTTCTGCTTTATTTTTTTCTTTTCAAATTATCCAACACTTTCGACTGATTCTTAACTCTTGGGCGGGCAAGCGGGGTTTAATGGACCCCGCGAGTATCTATTTTTCTTTCTCCGAATCCGCATGAAAGAATGAGTTCATCCTAGAAATTCTGTTAAATAGACTAAAAATACATCCAATGTACACGGTAAAAAATTTACTATGGAGACTACAGAACCACTTAGTGGAATAGACAAAATTTACATATTGTACTATAAACAAATAACAAAATAGTGTTTTTCTTTTAAGAAATTTGAGCCTACACCAAATAATCCTGCCTTGCACTAAGAACGGTGTGTGTTGTATTTCCCAGGGTATTTTGCAAATCTATCTATTTGTTAAATTTAAAATCTTAATTATCATTTTTATATTTTAATGCATTAAAATTCATAATATAATAAAAAGAAAACAAAATATACAAAGATCTACGTTTTTTAAGGTGTTATACATGTTATGGAGTCTTAAAAAAGGGTGTTTTTCAAAATTTTTTATGAGTACAGTTTTAAATTATTGTTGGCAACATCGGCTTGCTTTTGGAATAAAAAATTTTTTTTTCATAAACTTCATAAGATTATCTAGTGAAGTACACATTATTATAATTTTAGAATTTTTTTTTGGAAGAATTGTGAGACTTGGAAAAAATCGTATTTTTCACCCAAAAAAATCGACTTTAATTATTGATAAAAAATCCTGTTCATCAATTCTAAAAATCGTGTGTACTTCACTACATAATCTAAGAAGCTACAGTTAAATTTTCAGGCCAATCGAATGAAAAATTTTTGAGTTCTACTGGTCGCCGATTTGCAAAACATGGTTTCGAGTAAGACTCGTTTGAAGTAATAAAATGTTCTATTTTGACACTCCGCAATTGATCCAGAAAAAATAATTAAAAAAAAAAATATTTCCAATTTCCAAACTTGTTTCTAGGGATGTTATAGTATATTTTAAGCCAATAGAGAAAAAATTTAAAAATAAAAAATGCCAAACAGGTATAACCCCTTCAGCGTTTTTAAAGCGAGGTCCAATGGACCTCGCTTGCCCGCTGATTTTTTTAGCTTGCCCGCCCAAGGGTTAAAAAACTTTTTACTTTAACAATTTTTAAAAAAATAATTTGACACTTTCTCAAAAAAGGGCTCTCTATCAGAAAAGAGTATTAAATAATAAGTTTTTATTAAAATTAGCAATTTTAATCCTTTTTTTAATTTGACATATTTATATTACGTAGGTACATTTCCCATAAATAAAAATCCCTTTATTAATCTCTTCATGTTAATTTTTTACTTACAAAATAATAGTTTTATAATTTTTACAAACTAAAAATTATTATTTTTTTTCTTATCATACTATTAAACCTTTGCGTAGGCAACCCGCTCAACATTTCTAATTGGACACTTTCTTCCACAAGTCACATTCAGCTCTTAATTTTTATGGTGGAAATAAGATTGTGGCTCATGGAAATATCGTATCGAAACAAAATAAATTTTAATTAATTCTTTATTTATGTATTTTTACTTCCCAGTAAAGAGCCCTTTTTTAAAAGAAAGCGTCAAATTATTTTTTAAAAAATTCTCAAATGTAAAAAGTTTTGTAAAAATCAGTCAAAAGTGTTGGATAATTTAAAAAGAAAGAAAAAAAGCAGAAATTTTTAGAAAAACGGGCTTTTTATTGGAATTCTATATGAAATGAGGATTTAAGTAAAAATTTGTTTGCAATAATACGATGTTTTTATGAGCGTCAATATTATTTTCGCCATACAAATTTACAGCTTTGACGTCGAAAATAAACTTATTACACTTGTTGCCTATAGAAAGGGGTTTTACAACAGTAGAATAGGTAATTATTATTTTAGAATAAAAAATTAATTAGCGACATTTTTTTTGTTTAATATCTTATATAATTGAAAAATAAGAAAAAATAATTAAATTTATTATTTTCAAAAAAGTAAATAAAGTAAATAAATTTTTATAGATTAAAAAACATGATTAAAGACAATTAAACCAATATATAAGGTAAAAATTGATTCATTTTTTTTAAGTTATTGTAATTAATAGATTATTTTTAATTTTATCTAATATTCCAATTACTTATTAACTAATTTTCCCAAACAGTAAAAAACATTTAATAAATTTTAGATATAATTTAATTTTTAAAAATTCTATATATTTGTCATTTGTAATATTTTTATTGATTACAATTTAATAAATTGTACGTCTATAAGTACTAATTAGCAATTTATATTTTTATTCTTTGTAAAAAATTATGTTAATAAAATATCAAAATTTTAAAAAAATTTCATATTTTTATTTTTACATATTTTATATTATGTGCATGATTATAAACAAAAATCTCATTATTTATGTATTTTGGTTTAATTTTTGTTATTGCAAAATAATAGTTTTACAATTTTTAACAAATTAATAGTTACTGCCCTGTTTTATTATACTGTTATGCCTTTACGTAGGCAACCCGCTTTACTCCACCTTTCTGTTGTGCGGCCATTTTTTCCCTATGCCAAGTCACCTACAACTGTAAATTCTCGTGGCGGAAATAAGAATGTGGCTTGTAGAAAGATCATATCGAGACAAAATAAATTCTTCATTTAATTTCGCTTCCAAGTAAAGGCCCACTTTTTTGATTAAGTGCTTAGTTTTTTACAAAAAATTCTCAAAGTGAAAAAATACACGAAAGTGTAAGAAAGTGGGTTGGCAACACTGGACAGTTCTCGACCTCCAACACCGTTAACGGCAAAATGGCTGCAACATACGTATAGACACCTGTCATTACATTAATTTTGTATTTTCAATCCAAACTCGTTCAAAAACGGTTGTTTACTAATTTCGCGTCATTTCAAACAGGCAGTGCCGTTTTTCTTGGGCGATAACTGTAAGTCGCACATAACCCACAAATTTCAGAGATCATCAAATGTTCTTAAGAGGTGGGCGTGAAGAGGGTTCGAAGCCCACCTAGTACATATATGTTATATAAATAAAAATTTCTGTACATGACGCGACGTGCTGTAATATAAGTTTATTTACAATTAAGTAAGGTAACACAAGCAGGAAAATTCTATTTACTTTAAAATTAACAATATTTTCTTTAGATATCCTTGTCCTGTTGGGGAAGAATGTGCACTTTTAAAGGAAGCAGGTTGTGTGGACTTCTTATGTTTATCAAAACCTGTATGTATACAAAAGAAGATGAAAGAAAATATTTGCATTACTGGAAATCCTTTAAGTGATCAAGAAGACAGCATTTTGATTTGTTCTGCTAATAAGACCTGTCCACTTAATTACAGTTGTACCATTGTTCCGGAATTAAGAAAGTCTGTTTGCTGCCCAATAATCTCTCGAATCACAAAATTACTTTCAAGTATGTAACATAAAATTGCATCACTAATCTAGGATTTTTTATTATGTTCCTTAAAGCTTCTTTATTCCCATGCGCTAATCCTTAGATACAATAGTTTTATCAATAAAAGTGTTAAAAGAATTTAACTACTCAACATAATTATCGAAAAGGTTAATGAAATGTTTCATAAAATGTGCTTGAAACTAGACTAATAATAGCCCTTGATAAGAAAGAGGTATTTACTCGACTTCACACAGTAAAGCAAAAAACACATCCATGGACAAATGGCTTTTTAGACCACAAATGTCCGATTGCCAACATCTTTTTTAATTGATGTTAATAAAATCTTACATAAAGTAAATGTAGGAGAAAGGTGTACGAGATGATCCCCATGGGCGAAATGATCCTTTTGAATTTTAGAGAGCCTACTAGCGTCACGTTTTAGCCAAATACGGAAATACATTGCCAATGACTTACATATGAATCACTCAAACTGTCATAACAACACGCGTCATTACAAAAATTTTATTGAGAAAAATAAAAATTTTCATAAGAAAGGTGTGGGTTCGTATCCCACCATGGTACCGTTTTTTCTGAGTTCTTTGATAATTTTAAAATTATTAACCCCTTAACTGTCGGCTGAAAAACACTAAATGTGCCCAGAATGCCAAAAATAAAAAATCGTCCAATTTGTCTGAAACTTGTTACTCAGGGATTTTTGGGGTCGCTAATTATGAATCTGATATCGGTATTTTAAAATTCAAATTGGCTGATCCAATATGGCGGACGGCTTTTTAAAAATTAATCCAAATTACCTAAAATTTGTTACTCGGGGGTTTTTGTGGTCGCTGATTACGAATCTGATGTCGGTTTTTCAAAATTCAAAATGGCGGATCCAATATGTCAGACGGATTTTTAAAAATAGATCAAAATTACCTGATATTTGTTACTCGGGGAGTTTTGGGGTCCCTGACTACGAATATGATGATGGTTATTTAAAATTCAAAATGGCGAATCCAATATGGCAAACATTTTTTTTAAATTTTGGATTCGCTTGAAAATTATCATTAGGGGGTTTTTGGGGTCGCTGATGATGAATCCGATGTCAGTTTTTAAAAATTAAAAATTGCGGATCCAATATGGTGACGAATCGGATATCTGTTTTTAAAAATTCAATATGTCGGATCCAATATGGCGGACATTTTTTTTTTAAATTTGTTTTTATCATAAAAGCAGAACAAATTTTACAAATGCCGGTTTCATAGAACAGCTATAAAGAGCGTGCAAAAATTGAAATTCCATTGAAATGTCCTAACGCATTTTACCTTTCCAATAAGTTCATGGGTAAAGTGGATCTCCACGGTATACCATATTGGATCCGCAATTTTGAATTTTGAAAAACTGACATCAGATTCGTCATCAGCGACCCCGAAAACCCCCGAATGATAATTTTCAAGCGAATCCAAAATTTTTTAAAAAATGTCTGCCATATTGGATCCGCCATTTTGGATTTTGAAAAATCATCATCATATTCGTAATCAGCGACCCCGACAACCCCCGAGTAACAAATTTCATGTATATTGGATCAATTTTTAAAAAAGTCATCCGCCATATTGGATCCGCCATTTTGAAAAACTGACATCAGATGTCAAAGATTGTCAGTTTTCCGGCAGTCAGAGCAAAGTCCGAAATGGCAAAGATCTTTGCCATCGGCAGTCAAGGGGTTAATTAATTTCGAAAATATTTTTCAGATTAAGCAGGTTTCTTTATTTGGGCAGCTGTTCTGTCGATACATATGAAATCCATGAGCTTATAGAGATTTATTAAAGAAAGGGCATAGCAGGATAAGTATGTGTTAGCTGTCCCCGCTCGGATTTTCTTGAATTTTTTATATACAATATGTATTAATTGGAGTAGTAATTTCCCGAAGTACTATTGCACAAAAATAATTTTTATGGGAGTTATGGGGGTAAGAAGAAAAATAAAGAAACACGATTTTCTCGAAAACGGCTGAACCGATTTTGATAAAATTTAAATATGTTATGGCTTTCTTTAAGGCCTTTTAAAAAAAAATTATGAAATTTTTTTTAAATAAAGGCAAAAAAAAATTTTCAAAATTTTTTTGGATTTTTTTTGGGCAAAATTTTTTGAGTACTACCGCTATATTTTTTCTAAATAATTTGTATGTATCCTAGAATTATCACCCAAAATTCCAAACAAATTCAAAGGATAAAACATAGTCAAAATTAACAATTATCGCGAGCATGCACTCATAACCCTGCATAATTTATAATTGACCTTGGCTGAATGATTAAAAAAATGTCGCTTTGTGAAATTTATAACCTACTGTAAAATTAATTTCACAGTAGGTTGCTATCATCTTAAAAATTAATTTTAGAAGCATTACCTTTTGAAAATAATTTTTATAGTATAGTTAATATATATATTTGTGACACGAGTGGAGGTCGAGTGTCACAAAAATGATCGTAAACAAATTGGCTGCCTTTATTCCCGTGTTACTTACGATATTTTTTATTCCTAATGCACAAAAGTGGCGATTTCAGATAGCAGACGACAGGGAGTAAAAGTCATTCACTTGTTCGACTTATATGAAAATGGCGGCCGTTTTCTCCCTTGAGCAAAAATAACGCATGGGATCAGCGGTTATGTTTGCACATGGGAGAAAATGGACGCCATTTTCATATGGTCGAACAAATGAGTGACTTTACTCCCTGTCGTCAGCTATCTAAAAGCGCCATTTTTTTGCATGTGGGATAAAAATATATTTATTAAAATTATGGAGAAATTTCCTTTCAAATTATTTATTTATAAACTTTAAAATTTGATCCAAAGAAAGGTAGATAAAATAATAACAATTATGTATTAGGGCAATTCCACGTAAGATTTAAGTCGACCTCTTGAAATCGGACAAAAATATTTTTTTTCTATTCTGTATCGAAAAAAAACAGATACGTATTTTTTTATTTATGTTTAATTGTCCAAATTTTCAAGTTATGAATTTTCGAAAATTTGGACTTTTAATTGTAGACCTATATTCCGTAGCTTATAAGTCCGAAAATATTGAGTTTAGGAAAAAGTTGTCAAAGAATGAAAGTTTTAGTTTTCTTTCGACTTTTAAGAAATGTAAACAAAAAATTTTTTTTTAATTTTTTTATTAAAAATTTTTTTTTTTATAAACAAATTAATTTTTTTTAACTTTGGGCCGTATTTTTTTTTATTTATTTTTTATTTTTTTGTACCTTATAATATAGAGAAGATTTTCCAAAAAGTCCCGAAATGGGCCTGATGTGTTAAATGAGTTTTAAAATATTTTCAAAAATCACTTGCAAGCATCACAATGGGATTTTTTTACATTTAACTTTTTAAAACTGTTTACAGCGTAGACCCTTTTATTTAAAACAAAGAACACTCAAATATATTAAAAATTATACGCTGTAAATAGTTTTAGAAAGTTAATTGTAAAAAAATCCCACTGTGATGCTTGCAATTGATTTTTGAAAATATTTTAAAACTCATTTAACACATCAGGCCCATTTTGGGACTTTTTGGAAAATCTTCTCTATATTATAAGGTACAAAAAAATATAAAAAAATTGTTAAAGTAGGATTTTAGAAATTTATTTAATTTGTAAATATTAATTTTTAAAAAAACTTTAACTTAACGTGTCCTTCGGACGAAAATCGTATAGGAAGTGGATTCCCCCTCTACTTAGTTATTAATTCAACTAAGAGGTTGAGAACCCTACTCCTTGAATTTGGAGAAGATAGGATAGTTTTATAAGGTATTTTAAATTAAATAGAAACAATAGATTTTAGACAAACGTTAAGTATATTAAATCCCAAAAATCCCTAATACATGAAATATCTACTTTCTGTCCTTCTGAATGAAAGAAAGTGTAGTGTGTGTAATAAGAGTAGTATGTGTGTGGTGTGTAACAAAATACAATACTCACAACTGGACAATTCTGCTTACTAGTCACTTCATTCCAATGTTAATCTTCTTGGTTTTTCTCAATATTTCTTACGTAAGCTTTTCCCGGAAATTCGGAAATACCAGATCTAGGATCACTAGATCGATATTTCACTAGGAGCTTTTTAGACGCGAACTTTTGAATTACACAATTTAAGGACGTGAAAACTAATTGAACAAAGTTGTTTCAAGATTTAAATATTCCTTTATTATGAATTTATTCTTTTTCTGACTTTGATTTTAAATTAAATACTTATTTTTCTCTTCGATTAATTTTCTGATATTATTTCTTTCACTTTATTTTTTACTTGATTTTGTTTCAGCTTCTTTTTAGATAATTATTTTAACCACTTGTTTTCAATTTAAATATGATATATTTCTTTTACTCAACTTCAATCTTTAATTAATATGCGCGATTACTTTGATTATTCACTTTCTATCTAAACTTTTATTCCTTTACTTTTTTGAGAAAATTCCCTTCTTCAGGGATATGAACTTTATCTGATCTACACGATCTACTCGGCCAAATTGCCGGACTTGAACTTCAGGCTACAATGGCCTGGACTAAAACTGCGAGCCTAAACTGCCCGGGCTAACTGCCGGCTACAACGGCCTGGCTTAAACTGCCCAGATTTCCCAGTGTCAATCAATTTTATTGAAAGACGATTTAGTGGGGAAATCGTTTGTTAAGTTTATTGCACTTGACTGTTGTCAAGCCAATTCTGCAAGCCTGCAGATTTAGGCAGTGGCGTGATCCGAGTTCAGTGACTTGGATGCACCACTCCTTATATTGGGCAATTGGCATATTTTAGTATTTCTTAACTATTTCTCAAAAGCAAAGTTAATAAACTCTTCAGAATAGAAAAAGAATAAATAAAGGAATTTTACAATTTATTTTAGATTTCTATCCTTGAATTGTGCATTATTATAAAATATTATTTTATTACTTTGGATGTTTGTTTTTGACAACTTGTTTCAAAGTACCAAAATAAAAGAATGTTCCTTTGGTGAGTTTACAAAGGGTTATTTGTGTAAATGTTTAAGATGTGTTAACAAAATCTCATGTTGCGTGTAATTGTTGTATGTAATTTTAGTTTTAAATATAATTAAAAAAGTTATTAACAATATAAAAAGTTACGGAGTTCGGCCGTAACAAAAATAAAAAAAATCCGGCCCAAAGTTAAAAAAAATTAATTTGTTTATAAAAAAAATTTTAAATAATTTTTTGTTTACATTTCTTAAAAGTCGAAAGAAAACTAAAACTTTCATTCTTTGACAGCTTTTTCCTAAACTCAACATTTTCGGACTTATAAGCTACTGAATATAGGTCTACAATTAAAAGTCAAAATTTTCGAAAATTCATAACTCGAAAACTTAAACAATTAAACATAAATAAAAAAATATGTATCTGTTTTTTTTCGATACAAAATAGAAAAAAATATTTTTGGCCTATTTTAAGAGGTCGACTTAAATCTCACGTGGAATTGCCCATTATTATTATTTTTAAGTTTATAAATATATATATATATATATTTATATATATTTATAATTATATTATTATATATTTATATTTATATTATTTTATAAATATATATTTCTATAGTATTACACGGAATAAATATATGTGTACTATGGTTCTTTAAAGTATTCTTGAATACTACTGTATACATTTATAACTTTTGCATTATTAGTTTGATTCGAAAACAACTATTCTTTTGATGTCTTTACTTTTCCAGTGTGCAAAAACATTGTTATTTTAGAAATGTTTCGAGAATGTTTTTAAATGTTTTATGTAATGCAAAATAATGTTCTAAGATTGACTTACATTTTCACATTATTGAATTAATTTTCATAACACATCGTAGATTACCATACATAGGGGAGAGTCTCCAGTTGTGAGACACCTCCAGTTGTGAGACAGTCAATTTTTTTTAACATGCAATATTAAAAAGCCGATTGGTTTATATAAAAACATTTCTTTTTATATGAGCCAACTTTTTCGTGTACCCCGAAGCGGATATATTAACTGTTTTTGTTAAATACCAACACTGTGTGTGATAATCGACTAAAAAGCGTTTTTTCAATAAATGCAAAGTACTTTTTTTCCAAGTTAATTAATTGGAAAAGGTAAATGTAATGCATTTTCTTTTAGTGTTTTCCTTATATTTTGTGATGCAATATTGCATTGTTCCAATCTACGGTTGAAAATAATTTAATTTTCCTTTTTCAAAATAGCGCCAATTTCTGGGTGTGAGACACAGCATATCACCAGTTGTGAGACGGTGCACGGAAAGAAAAAGTCCGTCAATCATTAATAGACTAGTATATTACTTTAAGACGGGACACAAAATCATTGAATGGATAACATTCTTTGAGTCACAATCAATGACGAGTTGCTTGCTAAAATTTAGAAAACTGTCATCAATATATAAAACTCGTTCACTAAAATTTAGAAAACTGTCTATTAAATTTCCTATGACTATCAAAAGCATTCAAAAAATTCAACTTCTTTCAGAATCATCCCTAATTTTAGACATTATTTGGTACAGAATGAACACATTTTTTTCGTTGCACAGTTCCGATATTTTATTTACACTCTTAGACGCTTTAGACCAACACATTTTCGCACTTATAATAACTACACGTAGAAACGCACACTTATAACACTTTAAGTTTAGAAGCGAACTGTTCTTATATACCAAATAACAAAATTTTTCACAACTTGTGAGAAATGATTTTGCACTAATAACTACTTTTTAACCCTTTCGTGCCCCCGGGAAATCCAGCGGTTGGATTTGCTTCCAAATTGGTACTCGGGGGTTTTCGGGGTCGCTGATTACGAATCCGATGAGAGTTTTAAAAAATTAAAAATGGCGGATCCAATATGGCGGACAAGATTTTTAAAAATTACTTGAATTTGCGTCAATGTTGTTACTTGGCAGTTTTCGGGGTCGCTGATTACGAATCAGAATTCAAAATTAAAAAATTTTAAAAAATCAAAATGGCGGATCCAGTATGGCGGACAAGATTTCAAAAAATTGCCTGAATTTGCTTGAATATTGTTAATCGGGGGTTTTCGGGGTCGCTGATTACGAATCCGATGTCAGTTTTTCAAAATTCAAAATGGCGGATCCAGTATGGCGGACAAGATTTAAAAAAATTGCTTGAACTTGCGTCAATATTGTTATTTAGGGGTTTTCGGGGTCGCTGATTGCGAATTAGAAGTCATATTTTTAAAATTTTTTAAATTCAAAATAGAGGATCTAATATGGCGGACAAGATTTCAAAAAATTTCTTGAATTTGATTCAATATTGTTACTTGGGCGTTTTAGGGTCCGCTGATTACGAATCCGATGTCAGTTTTTCAAAATCCAAAATGGCGGATCCAATATGGCGGACGATATTTTCAAAACTTTGTTTGAATTTGCTTTAAAACCGGTACTTGGGGGTTTTAAGGGTCACTGATTACGAATCTAATTTCAGTTTTTTAAAATCAAAATGTCGGATCAAATATAAAAGTTTTTGAGGTCGTTAAGTACAGAGAGAATTTTAGATTCAAATTTTATTAATATTTCAGATCCTAATTTTTATATAAAAAATAAATTATACAAAAAATTTAGAATAAAAATATGATCTGAAATTAGTTACAAAATTATACAAATGAATTTCGATACACCAGAATAGTGTACAATGGTACAAATAAAGAGTTTTATTAAAAATTATGAAAATTAATCTTTTCACTTGGCAATTTTTTGTGGATTTAAAAACATATTTTTTACAAAATTGAGCATGGATTATTTTGTTTCTACTATTTTATCAATAAAACTTAAACTGACATCAGATTCGTAATCAGCGACTCCAAAAACCCGCGAGTAGCAGTCTTGAAGCAAATAGAAGCAATTTTTAGAATCTTGTTCGTCATATTGGATCCGACATTTTCAATTTAAAAATTTTTTTAAATCTAACGTCTGATTCGTAATCAGCGACCCTTAAAACCCCCAAGTAACGATATTGACGCAAATTCAAGCAATTTTTTAAAATCTCATCCGCCATATTGGATCCGCCATTTTGAATTTTGTAAAACTGACATCGGATTCGTAATCAGCGACCCCGAAAAACCCCGAGTAACAATATTGAAGCAAATTTACGGAATTTTTTAAAATCTTTTCCGCCATATTGGATCCGCCATTTTTAATTTTTAAAATTTTTTAAATCTGACTTTCGATTTGCAATCAGCGACCCCGAAAACCACCCAAGTAACAATATGGACCCAAATTCAAGCAATTTTTTAAAATCTTGTCCGCCATATTGGATTCGCCATTTTAAATTTTGAAAAACTGACATCGGATTCGTAATCAGTGACCCCGAAAATCCCCGAGTAACAATTTGGAAGCAATTTTGATAAAATTTAAAAATATTTGAAATTTGTTTAAAAATTTGTCAGCCATATTAGATCCACCATTTTGAAATTTTTAAATCTGACTTAAGATTCGTAATCAACGACTCCAAAAACATAAAAAACAAAGTGTTGTTAAAAATTATTCACTAAATGTAAATGAAATGTATAGTTTGTTACATCACTGTTTTTTTTAAACAGTCAATGTTTATTCTATTGTTTAAAATAAATATTACAACTTTTTGTAATTTACTATTTTTTTAATTGTAGCCACATCCATTCGGAATAAAAAGCAATTTAGTGCAAATTAATTGGTTAATTTTTTAAAGAATTACATAAAATTTTCTAAGTGGTACATATATGTACCGGAGGCACGAAAGGGTTTAGCGAGAAATATAAAAGAAAATATATTTTCATCGAGGTCAATTTCTAGACGCAATTCAACTGCAAATTATTAGTTAAGTTAAATATTCACATTACACATAATAGTAGGGGAGAGTCTCCAGTTGTGAGACACATCCAGTTGTGAGACAGTCAATTTTTTTTAACATGGAATATTAACAAGCCGATTGGTTTATATAAAAACATTTCTTTTTATATGAGCCAACTTTTTTGTTTACGCCGAAGCGGATATACAAACTGTTTTTGTTAAATACCAACACTGTGTGTGATAATCGACTAAAAAGCGTTTTTTCAAAAAATGCAAAGTACTTTTTTTCCAAGTTAATTAATTGGAAAAGGTAAATGTAATGCATTTTCTTTTAGTGTTTTCCTTATATTTTGTGATGCAATTTTGCATTGTTCCAATCTACGGTTGAAAATAATTTAATTTTCCTTTTTCAAAATAGCGCCAATTTCTGGGTGTGAGACACAGCATATCACCAGTTGTGAGACGGTGTCAACACCCATCTGGGCAGCATAAAAAATACGACTTTGCAGGCATACTATTTAAATGTTGTTTTGATTTTTTTTCTAGTATTTTTGGGCATGTCTAATGGAAAAAAGTCAATTGATTCAGAAGAAATCAATTTTAATGCTCTTGTTGAAGCTATTAAATTGTGTTTATTTGATAGTCATATTTTGGCGAATAAATATTATTATTTAGTATATAATAATATATATTTTTAATATATTTAATTATTTCTACTAAACATAACGTTTTATGTCAAACTTATTAAATTTTAGCAATTTTTAATGAGTGTCTCACAACTGGAGACATTTTTTTTTTGAAAAAAGCGATGTGCTCGGAAAATGTATCGTAAAATTTTTTGAGTTCATCGAAACACTATACTTTCTTTTGATAAAAGTTGCGTATTTCTGTTACCTTTCGAACGGTGTATTTTATTTACAATTTCGTTTACCCGTTTACAATTTACGGGTCAAAAATAAAACCTGTCTCACAACTGGAGACTCTCCCCTATATAGGGATATGTATAGCAGACAGCAAAAACACATGGACTATAGAGAAACCGGAGGAATTGCGCATCGGTACACTGCGCAACAATGCGCTAGTGAAGAGCACCGATTTAGAATACGAGTCAACTAACGTTTCACAAACTTTCACTAATGATTCGTAAACATTTAAACAGCCATTGATAACAATTCAGCATTAAATCTAAAACAATTGTTCACATACTGGCATTCTAATCAATCCATGACTTGTTTTTTAAACTTTTATGAAGTTTTTCAATCGTTAAGTAAAGTTAAGTAACCATCAACGGAAAAAGAGTCCCATCTCATAGTAATATACTAATCCATTAATGGTTGACGGACTTTTTCTTTCCGTGTGTCAACACCCATCTGGGCAGCATAAAAAATACGACTTTGCAGACATACTATTTAAATGTTGTTTTGATTTTTTTTTCTAGTATTTTTGGGCATGTCAAGTGGAAAAAAGTCAATTGATTCAGAAGAAATCAATTTTAATGCTTTTGTTGAAGCGATTAAATTGTGATTATTTGATAGTCATATTTTGGCGAATAAATGTTATTATTTAGTATACAATAATATATATTATTAATATATTTAATTATTTCTACTAAACATAACGTTTTATGTCAAACTTATTAAATTTTAGCAATTTTTAATGAGTGTCTCACAACTGGAGACTTTTTTTTTTTAAAAAAGCGATGTGCTCAGAAAATGTATCGTAAAATTTTTTGAGTTCATCGAAACACTATACTTTCTTTAAATAAAAGTTGCCTACAAAAGGTAGGTTTGCTTCTAAATTCATCCATAGTCTTACTTACAGTTGTCACGAAGTAAGGTTTTTTTTTAAATAATTTTATTCATTCTTTCTATCTTGATGGTTTTTTCTTAGCAAATATTCTATTATTTTTAGTAATATCGAAAAACGATTTTTTAACAATCATGTGTTTTTTCGTTGATTTAATTGTATAATAACACATAATTATAAGAAGGAGTGTATGATAAACCGTTTCACACATTTTACTTTTTTGATAGTTGTAGAAAGGTCAGTTTTTTACCATTTTTATTTTCGCTTTATAAATAAATTAATTACTTTAGCAATCTTCAGTTTTTTCTTACAATATACCAACGAAAAGATGCCTGGGACAAGTAAAAACCCTAGATGTCCTGGATGTGACTCGTTATTATTAAAGCTACAAGGCCAAAAAAACAATTGAAGTCGAAGAAGAAGCAACAAAGTATTCGAATCTACTTCAACGAACAATTGTTGTGGGCGATACTTTGTGTCAAAAATGTAGAGTTTCTCAGTACAAAAAAGCAAAACTTGATTCTGTAAATCTTGAAGAAGAACAAGAGATTGATGCAAAATCACTTTACAATGATCCAACAATATTTTTCAGAGATAACCCTAAAAAGAACCAGAAAATAAGAGAGCTGAAGTGACAATTGCTCGGACTGTTTTAACTCACAAGTACTGTTGTCTTTGTTCTAGTTTACAGAACATAACAGTTATCCCCCAAGAAGCAAGAATGCAATCTTATATCAAGAAAAGAATTTACATTCCTACAGGAAACAGATGCTGTTAGAATCATTTAATTAAAAATCGCTTTTACGACGAAGATTTAAGTCTTCTAAAAGTTTATTCTAACTTCTCGAGTATAAGTCCAACTGAATTTTCAATAATTATGGAAAGTCTTGCTATTAAATGTGATTCTTCTCTGTACAATAAGGTGGGCGATTATAGTCTTCCTGAGAAACAACTTCTTATTTTTACAGGATTAGATTGGGAGAATATCTCAGTTTTAAGAAATATGTTAACGTCCATGCGGAATAGAGAATCACGGACTATCACTCAAGCTCTCGTAGTCTTTCTTTTTAAACTTCCTACTGGCAATTCAAATAAACTAATTGCTTCGATTTTACAACTAGAATATAAACAACTTGTTTCTGAATATATATCAGCAGTAGTGAAATCATTTGAGGAAGATGTCTTACCCTTCCATTTTGGATTACAATGTATGTGTTATTGAAAGAGAATGACTATACCGTACTTCATCGCGGATTTCGTGACGTTAAGGCTGAATTGGAGTTAAAAAAAAAGTGATAATGCCTGCACTTAAGGGAAAACGGAAGCAATTGACCACAGTTGAGTCAAACGATTATCGTTTTGCTACCGGGACTTATCAGCTATCCCAAGCAGTGTCTTATTTAGCTGAGATGATGGATAATGATGGGAAAGTAAACTTAAATTTTTTTGAAGAAAAAATCGAATATACTAAAAGGACTCACCCTTAATCAAGCACCCCGAAAAGTGAGAGGCAAGGGGACTCACCCTTAATCAAGCACTCCGAAAAGTGAGAGGCAAGGGGACTCACCCTTAATCAAGCACCCCGAAAAGTGAGAGGCAAGGGGACTCACTCTAATCAAGCACCCTGAAAAGTGAGAGGCAACGGGACTCACTCTTAATCAAGCACCCCAAATAGGTCTAAAATCGTACTGCTACCTCCACGTGGTGGTCCTTGGAAACCCTTTTAATTTGTTTTGAATTTTAGGTGATAAAGTCCGATAAAAATAATTTTGCAATGCGGGACGATTGGGTGGCCTTGCAAAAGGCCGATCGATATAATATTGCAATGCGCAATAATTAAGTGGTCTTTTAAAAAGCCGATTGATATAATATTGCAATGCGCAGATATTAAGTGGGCTTGAAAAAGGCTAATTGATATAATATTGCAATATGCAATTATTGAGTGGCCTTGAAAAAGGCCGATTGATATAATATTGCAATGTGCCTTTTTCAATCGGCCTTTTTCAAGGCCACCCAATCATTATTGGGTGGGCTTGAAAAAGGCCAATTGATATTGTATTGCAATGGGCAATTTCAGTATGCATCTCGCTTCTGAACGAACCTACTGCAACTACGACTTCGACGCCTTGCGGATAAACAAAGAACTGTAATGTAAAACGCGCGAATTTTTGAAAATGATGTAGGCTTTGTAAATAATAAAGAGCAAAATTAAGATCAATCCTCATAAAAAAATTAAGTCTATATAATTTAAATAATATTTAATGCAAAATAATCAATATTGTTTTATTATTTAATTAATAAAACTTAAAAAATAAATAGATGGTAAATTGAAATTTTCATTGAATGAACACGATTTATATGAAACTTTTTACGCGGGGGTTTTCGAGGTCGCCGATTGCGAATCTGAAGTCCAATTTGCAAAATTAAAAATGTCGGATCCAATGTGGCGTACGAATGTTGTGAAAATTCGTTATTCTTGAGAAATTTCGTAAAAGATTGATTGATTTTCATAAAAAAATTTCTCGCGGGTTTTCGGTAATGTTAAATACGAATATTTAGTCAGATTTTTAAAATTTTAAATGGCGGACTTATAATGGCAGACGACTTTTTGAAAATCATATGCAATTCACTTGAAAATTGTTATTTCAGGTTTCTAAAACCTCCGAGTAAAAAGTTTCAAGCGAATTCAATAAGTTTGTTCAAATTCGTCCGCCATATTAGGTCCGCCATTTTGAATTTTTCAAATTAGACTTCAGATTCGTAATCAGTGACCTCAAAAACCCCCGAGTAAAAAGTGTCAAGCGAATTCAAAATTTTTTAAAAAATTTTCTTGCCATATTGGATCCGCTATTTAGAATTTTGAAAATTTGACTTCAGATTCGTAATCAGCGACCCCAAAAACCCCCGAGTAAAAAGTTTCAAGCGAATTCAAGAAATTTTTTAAAAATCGTCCGCCATATTGGATCCGCCATTTTGAATTTTGAAAATCTGACTTCTGATTCGTAATCAGCGACCCCAAAAACATTAAAATCTATTTTGACCCAATATTTATGCATCGTTTTTTAAAAGTAATTAATAAATATATTTACTTATTTTCGAGTTTAGCCTCTTCTAATTGACGTAGTAAGGACGCCATTTTGAATTTTCATTTCTGTCACTTTGCAATTGAAAGGGGATGTCATGATGAGTATTTTCATGTGCATAACTTGTATTTTGATTGCATACAATTTTGGGCACAGCTTTGGGCCGTTTGACGTGAAACGTCCCATATACAAACAAAAAATAGACCTATTTTAATTAAATTCGTGGCTTCAAGATGGGAAGGAATTGTCTTTGAAAAGGTTTCTGAACTTAGAAAAATTGGCCTCGGAATAGCAAACAACACATTAATAGAAGAAAGAGAAGCAAAAAAAACTCTTTTCAAGGCGAGATTTTTATTACGAAGTCATGGAGAACATGCACAATTAAAAGGCACTCACCTCTACAGGAACAATAATAAATTAACTCACTTGGATATAGAAGAGATTTTAGGAAAGAAATTTTAAACTCCGCAACCAGTTGCAAACTTCTTAAAAGCCTCCGATACCACCAAAGAAATTAAAAAAAGGACGTCCTAAAGGAAGTGTAGCTAATTTGAAAGACACGAATTCGATGGATAAGTTTCTTCAAGGCACAGCCAGATCATCGAGAAGAGGTTCGCAGCAACAACAATGACTTACCACCACCAACACTCTACCTAACACAAATTCACAAGATAACAATCTTCCCCAACTCACACCAACTAAAAGGAGAAAAAATGTATCCGCATTCATATCTACCGAAAAGGGCAACAATATTAGAATCATCTTCTGGAACAGTTTTGAATTTAAGAACTCTTCAGATATTGTTGATTGTGTTAAAGTGACAGATATTCTTTGTTTTACCGAAACATGGATGACCTCAACGAATGTAAGTCCTTTATGGTTATCAGAATATAATATTGTTTTTTCTCACGCAACAAGGGACAAACCCAAGGGTAGAGCTAAGGGAAGGATAGCGGTAGCATGCCAAAAAAATTACTTTAATCATGAAATAATAGAGATAGATAAAGAAATTTTAATTGTTAGTATTTCAATAAAAAACCTCAAATTTATAGTTGCAGTATTGTATCTAAACCAGTTACTAAATATTTATTTATTTATTTATTTAACAAGTATACGGGACAAGCCCTTTCGTACATAGTACTCTTACAATCTAAAAGTTGCAACCGCAACTTATATTATACAATATTAACTGTATGTAATAAATATTGAAAGCTTTTTAGAAAATTTTGAAAATATGATTGCCCAAGTTAAGGATAAATTCCCTCAACTTCCCTTATTCGTTGGGGGTGACTTTAATGCGCAAATGGGTGAACTCGACTTTGTTAGTAAATTAACGAGTAATCCAAATTTTTTTGTATCAAGAAGGTCGTTAGATAAAAATGTCAATTCACGTAGAAAAAAAATAACAGAAATTCTAAATAATAATAATTTAACGATTCTTAATGGAAAATTACCAGGTGATTTTCCGGGTCAATTCACGTACCACGGCATATTTAAAGCAAGTGTTATTGATTATGTCTTTTGCGATTGTATACATACCGACTTAGTTAATGATTTCGAAATTTTAAATATAGTTACTCGTTCTAACCACCTCCCTCTATGCGTAAAACTTAACTTAAATTTAGTAGAAAATAAAACTAACTTCGAAGATTGTGTTTTCAAATCATTTAAGTGGAAAAGCGAATTTAACGAAAACTATGCCCACATAATGGGTCATAACTAAAGAGTAGAAAAATACGGCGAAACAATAGATGATGTTAATCAAATTCTCATCGACACAATATGTAAATCAGCACAGGGCGCAAGTATGGAAAAAAGAAGCAGTGTAAGATCCATTGTAAAACAATTTATAAAACCGTGGTACGAAGGGTCTTGTGCTGAAGAGAAGAGGAAGGTCGAGTGGCTGCTTAAAAATGTAAAAAGTCAAAATTTGAGTCAAACGTTTGCTTTGGAATCCTAATTACAAAATATAGGCCCAAAATTTATTCAATGAACTTAATTACTTTAAATCAATGGCATGAACACTTCTCCTTCCTTTTCCCTCATCGTATTGATTCTCCTATTTCGATTTCTTTGGAAATTAATAGTGAAGTATTAAATGAACCAGTGACACACGAGGAGTTACTTCGAGTCTTGATAAATTGTAAAACGGGTAAATCTCCTGGGCCAGATGGGATTAACTATGAGTTTTACAAACATATGCCATTGAACTGGATCTACTATATCGAAAACCTATTTAATAAAATCTTAGACAAAGAAGTGGTTCTTCTTGCGTGGGCGGAGACGCACGCCACCATGATATATAAGAAGGAAAATAAGAATAACTCATCGAATTACCGTTGTATCTATCTCATTAATAAATTGTATTTCGAAAATTTTCACGCAGATTCTAAATGAAAGATTGACTACATGGGCGGTAAGAAATTACATGTTACCAGAGTTCCAATCAGGCTTCCGAAAGAGAAGGGGATGCATCAATGCATCCCCTAAAAAATTGTAATTTTAATTATAGTATTAATAATACTTATTAATAATTATTTAAATTTAAATTTAATATTTAAATAAATAATTATTATTATTAAGTATTAATTATTTATTAAGGGGTAATACCACTCTAGAACCCTAAAAAAAGGCGTAACTTTGACAATTTATTTTAGGAGTATGGAAAAAATAATTAAATTTCTCTCTTTTAGGCTTTATTAAACATGTATTTAAGTATATCAAAAAAATTTTAATTTCACATGCTGATAAAAAATGGCGGCTTTTAAGCCAATCTTTGAAATCACCTTTTTCAAGAGGGCCTCTACGGGCGACCGTGATTCCAGGAACTCGTGATATCTGAATCAAAATCAATAACGGGATCTTAATCTACATAAGATTTACCAGTAAAGTACTTACGATTTTAGCTTAACATCAATTTTTCGCAAAATGGCGGATTTTTTTAAAAAATGTTCAATTTTTGACAAAAAAAATTAGCATTAAATTGTTTATAAAAAAAAAGTTGCAATGATAACAAAAAAATCGTACCGTAAACCGGGGCTACAAGGAACACCGGGGCTATAAGGAACAAAACTATGTGTTCGGGTGGAGTTGAAGTTATCGGGGCCGTGTATGAATAAATTGTGTTACTTGCTTTTGAAAAATTGTTGCTGGGGTAACTGCCAATACTACTCAATGCAATAATTGCGACTATTAATAATTTTGTGAACAGTAGTAGCTTGTAAGTGAGTAATTGTGTTTTAGTGAAATTTCAAACTTGGGAAACATTTGATTGCCGAGGTAAGTTGTTCCTATTTTAACTTCTCAAAGTAATTTTTTTTTATTAAAGGGATTTATTATGGGAAGTTTTATTGAGTTCACTAAGTAATAAATACGTTTATTTTGTATTTACAGTAAGATTTATGAGAAAAAAACCAAAATTCACAAACGGCGGGTATATAAGGAACACAATTATTTCTTCCGAATTGTTAAAGTGTGTTGTTAAAACGTAAGTTTTTCGTAATTTCGTTTGTTTTTTATCACCTAATTTGGTTTTTAGTGTTCAAAGATGGTTCGAAATTGTAAAAGAGTGTTGGTACCGACAAGTCACAAAAAACGACCAGTTATCATCATCGACCTCAACTGATGATACCAGCAACGTTTAGTTTTGTTTTTACATTTGTTTTATATTCTGTGTTTACTTTCGATCAATAAAAAATAATTTCTTTAACTTTAAATACGTTTTCCAATAGTTTTACCGCCTTGTTCCTTATAGCCCCATTTTGTAATTTCGAAAAAATGCGTCTTTTTCGTATTTTTTGCTTAAAATTCTAGCTTTGATCAAAACAATACTTTAACCCTTCAAAGTGCTCGCCAAGATCAAGAAAAGAAAAAAAAATTAAGGCAATATTTCAATAAACAAAAAAGTTGCAAGACTTTAAAGCTGAAATCTGTTCCTTGTAGCCCCAGATTACGGTACGTACTTTACTAGATTATGTTACTGTGAAGCTACAGTTAAAATTTCAGGTGGATATGTGCTATAGTCTCCGAGTACCATGGTCGCCCGATTTAAAAAATGCAGTTTCGAGAAAAAGTTGTTTAATGTTTTGAGTGTTGAAAATTTGTTATATGTGATGCCGTTTTTCAGCTGACTGACTCACACATACAGCAGTATTGATGAACAAGCACTTCATAGCGACCTTTTGGAGAACTATTAGAGCCCTCAAGCCCTGTTGGTGCATTAGTGCAGAGGGTAAGAGTCGTAGAAAGGGGACACAAGCCGCTCCGAACCCTCCGATACTACAGCGGATTAGAAAGAGAAAAAATTATTTTTTCACCATTTTACCAATCGAATTATGTTTTTAGGACCCGAAAGTGTACTTTAATCAAAAAGATTTTTTTTCGATTTTTTGAAAATCCTAGAGAGGTGTAACCCCTTAAATTAAAAATTTGTCAATTGACAACATTTTTATTTTGGACGCAATGTAACAAATTCACTTAAATAAACCTAAAGGAAAATTGTATGTGATTTTCGTAAATTTTGTCAATGCTTTCCCTTCCATAAAGCACAAGCTACTGTGGAAAAAACTATCATGTTTGGGGGTGAGTCAGAAATTTATAAAAATTTGTAAAAATTTATACGATCATGCAACGATGCACCTCGCAGGGCATTTCGAGTCCAGTAGAAGTCACAGAGGGCGGCCTCTGTTTTTTACATTATTTACTAATGATTTTGAAACATTTTTTAGAGATCGCGGCCTGGAGGGCGTCCCCATAGACCCCCAAAATAATGTCTTATGTACTGCGTATGTAGACGACATAGCTTTTCTAGCGTCTAACCCTCGAGATTTAAAAAAGAAATTAAAATGCTTGGAACTTTATTGTGATGCCAATGGTCTAGCAGTAAATAAAGATAAAACAAAAATTTTAATTTTTCACAAAGGAAGATTACAGGGCAAATTTAACACTTTTTATTATAAAAATAATGAACTTAAATTGTTAAGAACTTTCAATATCTCGAAACACTTTTCACTTGCTCAGGTTCATTCAACTCTGCTCTCAAAGAAATTAAGAAAAACGTCGAGGGTGATATGTCTGCCCTTATGAGTACACGGATCCAAACTCTAGGTATGGGAAGCGAAGGAAATATTATTAAATTTACTTGTCTGTAGTGTATTGCTATACGGTATCGAAGTATCTGGTATAAGACACTTAGTTGAATTAGACTCGATTCAGGCTTCATTTTACAAAAGACTTCTTTCGCTTCCAATACACTGCCCAAACTACGCTGTTAGGGAGGAGGACGGTGCCAATCATCTGTCCAGCGTTGCGCTTAATTTCTTTTAAAAATTCTTACTCGGGGGTTTTTGGGGTCGCTGATCACGATTCTGAAGTCAGATTTTCAAAATAAATAATTTTCTATCCAAAATGGCCGCCAAAAATTTTGAAAAATTTTAAAAGTGGATAAATTCTTTTAAAAATTCTTACTCGGGGGTTTTTGGGGTCGCTGACCACGATTCTGATGTCATATTTTCAAAATACATCATTTTTCATAGCAAATTGTCCGCCAAAAATTTTGAAAAATTCCAAAAGTAAATAAATTCTTTTAAAAATTCTTACCATTTAAACTTTCAAAAACTAATAACAGATTCGTAATCAGCGATCACGAAATCCCCCGAGAAACGAATTTTAAGCGTATCCAATGAATTTTTCAAAATCGTGACCGCTATTCTGGATCCGCAATTTTGAATTTAAAAAAAAAATGTCAAATTCGTAATCAGCGACCACGAAAACCCCCGAGTAACGAATTTTAAGCGAATCAAATGAATTTTTCAAAATCGTGTCCGCCATTTTGGATCCACCATTTTGAATTTTAAAAAGCTAATGTCAGATTCTTTTGGATCCGCCATTTTGAATTTTTTAAAACTAACACCGGAATCGTAATCAGCGACCCCAAAAACCCCTTAGTACCTAGTGTCATGAAAATTTATTGACGAGGAGGTCTTACACATTTTGGGTCCATTTCGTTATATTTTAGATACGCACTGAAGGGGTATATATATATATATATATATATATATATATATATATATATATATATATATATATATATGTGTGTTACGGACCGACAGATTAGCTCAGTCGGATAGATGCCTCGCTTAGCGGTCGTTTAAGGGTACTTACCCTTGGTTCGCGCCCATTTGGCTTGGTATTTTTCCGGCACGTGAGATAATCTGAGCGGGAGGTTTGACGTCGAGGTATAATGATGTTCACCGTCGATTATTATCCGGTACACACCATTAGAAGTCGACTGTTGATAAACCGGTTGTACTCAGGAGAGGTTTTCTACAGTTTCCCTCTTCTCTGGCGAGAAAACCCATTGACGGGTGGTCCAGGCGAATGCGAGTACTCCTAATAAAAGTCAATTGTAGACGCAAAATTAGGTTAATATATAGAATTTTCATATGTAGAATGGTTATGCTTAATCCAAAAAAGTATTTCTCGGGGACTCTTGTTGAAGTGCGTAAGGCCAATAGGGCAGGAGTATAAACAATAAAACAAAAAAAATAATTATCGCAATGCATTATTATTTATTTAACAAAAAACATGAAAGTGTCCGACCACTGGTACTGTCCGACTATACCTGCACTACCCTACCATTTGTTCGGGGTATACTAATTTTTCACTTTGACCAAAACGATTTGGTAAATGTGTACATTCACCGGTTAAAGTGCGTAGAAACACAAAATTCGTATGTTATTCTCACATTCACCATCCGACTAACGCCCAATTCGGGTAATGTGCACATTCACCAACTTCGCAGATTAACCGTAAGATATATATATATAAAAAATAGGAAAACGAATCGTGCAGATAACACGTAAGCTTGTGGCAAGCTTGAGGCACTATTTTTGCATGCAATCTTGCTAAGCATACAGTGCAAGATTGCCGCAAGCTTGTCTGAGATAGCAAAATGTCCACTGTATAGCAAACTTTCCATGAAAGGTTCTTGAAACCTTTTTATGAAAGGTTCCTGCAATCTTGACATGAAATATGTCTACAAGATTGCAATTCAGACGTCCACTTAACATTGATGAGAAATTTTGGAAATAAATTCGAAGGTGATGGGAATTGAATCTGAGTTCGACGGACGCTAACCAAAGACCCTAACCGATAAGCTAAACAACCAACTGTCAAACAAAAAAATCTTGCCTTTAACCTGTAAATGATTTTATGAGTGTCATGTTAAAAGCAAGATTTTTTTCTGTTTGATAGTTGGTTGTTTAGCTTATCGGTTAGGGTCTTTGGTTAGCGTTCGTAGAACTCAGGTTCAATTCCCAGCACCTTCGAATTTATTTCCAAAAATTTATCATCGATGATAATTTCCAAAATGAAGCAAGGATGGCATAATCAATAAAAATGGACGTCAGAAAGATCATCAAATTGAAAAAAGAAATCAATTTTTTTTAAGTTTGAAACTTATTTTTAAAAAATTACAGCAAGCTTGTAACAACCTTGCAACATACTTGCAGCAACATTTCCTAATAAGCATGTAGCCAACTTTCATGACAAGCTTGTAGAAACATTGCGTTGTAAGCTTGTTACAATCTTTCCTTTTAATCTTGTAGCAATCTTTCGTTAAAAGATTGCAAGAACCTTTCACAGCAAGATTACAACAACCTTTTACGGAAAGCTTGCTATACAGAGGACATTTTACTATCTCAGACAAGCTTGCGGAAATCTTGCGCTGTAAGTTTGAAAAGATTTGATTTTTGGCCTAAATAAAGAATATTTAATATTGATACACTGTTATTCCTTCAATTTAGTCTCCTTTTTTAATAATTGGGGTAAGATAACCCTACGGATCATCTTGCCCATACCATGGGGACCATCTTGGACACCCCGGTGTCTAAGATGATCCTTTTGTAAGGTTTTAAAAAAATGAAATTTAATATTAAAATATTAATATTAGCTGCATATATTTTAAATCAGAATAGATAGATAGATTAGTTATCTAGTAGTGCGTACAAAAAAACTTGAATATATTGATTTTCTTTGAATAATGGTTTTTTCCCTTAGGGGGATCATCTCGTTATTGGCAGGTAATATATAATATTGTAGAAAATAAGGTCTGTAGAAGTTTTCTGTGTTATTAAGTGTGTGTTTTGATATGTTCAAACCTTCCGGCATTAAAAGTATACAACTAAGGTTTGTCCTTAATAGAAAAACAGCTATTTTTTGGGCTGGAGTTTGAGAGTGATGGTAATGATTGGTTGTGAAAATGACATGATGACGGTCGCTATTGGCTGAAATAATTTTAAATCTTTGTGCACGCGCAGTTTTGAGATTCTAATTTATTCCACGAAGTCGAGTGCGAGTATTATACATGATACATGATGAATATTACAGAGAATTACAGAATATTACAGATTACAAAGTGAAGAACACGTGTTTTTTTCTTAAATATTCTTCATCATTCTTAATAATATTTTTAAGATATGGTATGATAAAAAGTGAAAAGTGCCAAAACAATAAAAAAATATATAAAATATCATAAGTGATCAGAAGTAAAAAAAGTTTTGTGATTAAAATAAGGATAAGGAGGATATACGTAAGTTTTTAAAAATTATCTAAAATACTACTGTTTAGTGATAAAACTAATTTTTTCTTTTTGTAAGTAATTGCAATTAATAAATAAACATCTTTCCCATCTAAGTCACTAAAATGTAATCTATTTTTTCAGCAATTAAACTTATAATAAAGAAATTTAAGTAACTTTCTAGAATCAGTTAAAGAATTCTCCAATTTGCCTTGTTTAATTACAATATTACAATTAATACAATTTCTGAAATACTTTACATGTCTTAATATTTTTTTAATGAATCTTAAACAAGCACCCAGATTTTATTTTAAAAATATTAAATATCTATATTATAAAAGAATATTTAGGTATAAAATTAAACTCTGAAAGTTAATAAACAGGTGGTATAATAACACAGCCCCACAAAAAAAGTGTCATATACTTTTGACCAGAGTACCCTAGCCCTATGTATTTTGACGCGCTGAAAACGAATCCGAAGTCCGTTTTACTCCATCACGTCAGGATTTTTTTAACCTCAAAAAACATGTCGGATTTTGAGAGGTAGGCGATTTTTTTTAAATTGATGGATTTAATTCAAACTTGATATCTGGGGGGTTTTTGGGTCGCTGATTACGAATCTGAAGTTAGATTTTTAAAATTCAAAATGGCGGATCCAAAATGGCGGACTTTATACAAGAAAATTGAAAGTTTTTAATTAAACTTGGTATCTACGGTTTTTAGGGTCCTTGATTGCGAATCTGAAGTCAGATTTTCGAAATTTGATATGTCTGATTCAATATTCAAGAATTATTTTTAAAAAATTGTAAGATTTTTATGAAATTTGGTATCTACAGGTTTTTTAAGTTGCTGAGTGTGATTTCGAAGCAAGTTTCTCACATTTTCAAATATGGCTTCTATTAAAATTTTTTCATAAAATATTCTTTGTTAACAGATTGGATAAGTTTGTTGCAGAAGCCGAATAAGAAAATGCATTCTTCCATTCTGCATTTTATTCCTATTGGACATATTGTCAATCTATGTTTAACGTTCTTATTGAGCTTTGGCACAATTTAAATCCTGCTGCTTCGATAAATGTAGTAGGCGATGACAACTGCCCCGAAAGGGGATATGTAGAATGATTCGGTTCCTGTTTATCGAAGTAACGATGCCAGCGTAGGCGCTTTGATTTTGAGATTGACGATCAAAATAAAAATTGGGTTCCACACAAAATTTGCTTATCCTGTCACATAATGTTAACTCATTGGAATAATACTAAAGAGGATAAGTACCTTAAATTTAAAAAACCAATGCTGTGGAAAAACCATAGAAACAAGAAGATTGTTACTTTTGGATGACCAATGTAGAAGGTTATAATAACAAGAATAAAAGAAAAATATTGTACGCTGATGTGATAACTGTAACAAAACCAGAAATTTTCTGTGATACACCTTCTTCAAAAAATTTTGAAATTGACTGTTCAAAAGTAGAAGATGTATTTAGTGATATAGAGAACGACATGAGTGTTGATGACAAAGATGATTTGTACATTCCAACTGGTGAACAGGAAGAAGAAATGCCTGAAAAGTTCACACAAGAAGAACTCAGCAATCTCATCAGAGATTTGAAACTACCAAAAGATGGTGCAGAATATCTTGCATCAGTTCTTAAAAAGAAAGAAATTCTATCGCAAGGAACTACAGCTTCCTTTTATCACGATAGGGAAAAGGAATTCAGAAAATATTTTACAGAAGACAAAAAGCAGTCATTGGTATATTGTTCTGACGTTGATGGATTAATGGATCAATTAAAACCTGGTGTATACAAAGATGAAGATTGGTGGTTATTCATAGACTCTTCTAAAAAAAGTTTAAAAGCAGTATTACTTCATAATACTAACATTTATAGTTCGATTCCTATGGCTCATTCTACAGAACTTAAAGAAAGCTATGAATCTGTAAAACTAGTTTTAGATAAAATTAAATATAAAGAACACAACTGGCAAATTTGTGGGGATTTTAAGATTTTAAGCATTATTCTTGGACAACAAGCAGGTTTCACAAAAACACACTGTTTTTGTGTCTGTGGGATAGTAGAGATAGAAAGAATCATTACAAAAAAGGGAATGGCCCAAAAGAGAATCTTTTAAACCAGGATCGAAAAATATCATTAAGAAGATATTGATTAATCCCTCTAAGGCATTGCTTCCACCATTGCACATTAAACTTGGAGCAGCAAAACAGTTTGTTATGAGTTTAGATAAAAATGGAAAGTGTTTTAAATACCTAGAAAAAAAATTCCCTGAGATCTCTGATGCCAAACTAAATGAGGGAGTTTTTGATGGTCCACAAATTCGAAAATTGTTAAGAGATGAGAAATTTGTCACTAACATTAGTGAAACTAAGAAAAATGCATGTCTTAGTTTTAAATTAATTGTTGAAAATTTTCTGGGGAATAACAAATGCGAGAATTGGGAAGAAATGGCAAATAATATAATAAAAATCTTCGGAAAGCAAGGATGCTTTATGAGCTTGAAGCTACATTTCTTAGACTCACATCTAAAGTACTTCCCAGAAAATTAAGGAGACTACAGTGAGGAACAGGGAAAGCGATTTCATCAAGACCTTAAAGAAATGTAATGTCGTTATCAAGGAAGATAGGGCGTAAATATGATGGCCGACTTTTGCTGGATGCTAAAAAGGGATGTTGTACCAGATGGTGTGAACTTGAAGAGAGAACCGCTACACAGATCTTTTGAAAACAAAAGAGTGCGCTACCATAAAAAGAAATTAAGGAAATGTTATATATTTCAGAACTGACATATTAAATTTTGACAATCTGTCTTCAGATTTGCAATCAGCGACTTCACAAACCCCTAGATATCAAATTGTATGTAAATCTTAATATTTTTTGAAAATTTATCCGCCATATTGGAGCCGCCATTTTTAAATTTAAAAATTTAACTTCGGATTCGTAATCAGCGACCCAAAAAACTCCTAGAAACCAAGTTTGAAGTAAATCTTACAATCTTTTCAAAATTCGTCCGCCATATTGGATCCGCCATTTTCAATTTTAAAAATCTAACTTCAGATTCGTAATCAGCGACCCAAAAAACCCCCAGATACCAAGTTTGAAGTAAATCCATCAATTTAAAAAAAATCGCCTACCTCTCAAAATCCGACATGTTTTTTGAGGTTAGAAAAAAATCCTGACGTGATGAAGCAAAACGGACTTCGGATTTGTGTTCAGCGCGTCAAAATACATAGGGCTAGGGTATTCCGGTCAAAAGTACATGACACTTTTTTTGTTGGGCTGTGTAATTGGATTAGGGTGATGTGGGGTGATGTGAAACATGGGGGGATGTGCAACACCGCCGATTTCTGATCTACAGTTCGATATTGAACAGAGCCAAGTATTGCCATTTGTTTGTGTCCTCAGTAGCTTGTTTTTGACATAAAACTCACGAGACTGTGTGAGCTCACAGCTAGGTTTACTGTACGTAAGTTGACTTAAATTTCTCGAGAAGGAAATATTTCTCGCGCTTTACATTTCTAGTCGTTTCGTGAAGGGTTTTAATTTATTTTATATAGATAAGAATGTGTTTATTGTTGCTTTTTTAAGTGTTTTTAAATATCTTTTTATATTTTGTGTTTCCATTGCATTGAATTGCGTACAAATCATTTTTTGCAAAATATCATATTTGGGGTGATGTGCAACACTTTTTTTGGGGTGGACGTAACTACTTTTTACGTGCCATAACTGCGATTCACATGATGAATAAAAAATTCTTAGTTATTTTCCTTTAATTACACAGTGCAACACATAAAATGTGCACTAAGTTTTGACTTCAGTTTCTGAAAGTACTTATCGAAACTAGCAAAAACCTATTTCAGTTTTGCTAGATTAGCTCGGATTAAAATTTTATCGACATTTGAATTTTCACATTTTTCAGTTTTCTGATACAGGCTGATGGAAACACTGGCTATAAAAAGTTTATTAAAAAAATTCGCAATGGTCAAAATTTAAAAAGCAATAATCCCTCTTTAATTAGAGAGAAAGAAAAAAAAATTTGGTCGAAAATTGTTCCAGTTACGAATTTTTTTAGGCTTTTTTACATTTTTTGGTTTTATGAAACGGGCGGGTGAGAAAGCTGGCTATTAAAAGATTATAAAAAAAATTCGCAGTGGTAATCATTTGAAGAGCAATAATTCCTCTTTAATTTCTGACTTTGAAAAAAAAATTTGGTCAAAAACTGTTCGAGTTATGAATTTTTTTTGACTTTTTCACATTTTTCGGTTTTTTGATAAAGCGGGTGGAAACGCTGGCTATTAAAAGTTTATAAAAAAAATTTGCAATGGTCACCATTTAAAGAGCAGTAATTCCTCCCTAGTTTCTGCCATTGAAAAAAAATTTGGTCAAAAATTGTTCGAGTTATGAATTTTTTTCGTACTTTTTCAAATTTTTTTGTTTTTGATCTGGGCGGGTGAGAACGCTGGTTATTAAATTTTTCTTTTTTAAAAACGCAATGGTAACATTTTGCAGAGCAATAATTCCTCTTTAATTTCTGTCAAAGAAAAAAAATTTAATCAAAAATTGTTCTAATTATGGTTTTTTTTTTAATTTTTCACATTTTTCGGTTTTTTGATACGGCGGGTGGGAACGCTGGCTATTAGAAATGAATTATAAAAATTCACAACGGTCAAATTTTAAAATGCAATAATCTTTCTTTAATTTCTGATAAAAGAAAAAAAATTGGTAGAAAATTATTCGTGTTATTTATTTATTTCTGTACATTTGTATACCCGCGGTCCTGTGTAACTGAGGGTTTTGATTTTTTTTGACTTTTTTCGAAACCAAATATTTCGAAACCAAATATTTCGAATCAAATATTTTATCTTGGGCAGAAATTAAATAGGGATTATTGCTCTTTAAATTGTGCCCATTACGAATTCTTTTTATAAATTTTTAATATTCAGTATTCCCACTTCCGTTATCAGAAAACCGAAAATTAAAAAAAAGTAAAAAGAAATTCATAACTTGAACAATTTTTGACCAAATTTTTTTTCTTGGGCAGAAATTAAAGACGGATTAATGCTCTTCAAATTGTGATCATTCGAAATTTTTTTATAAATTTTTAATAGCCTGCGTTCCCACCCGCCTGATCAAAAAATTAAAAAATGTGAAAAAGTCAAAAAAAAAATAATAAGTGGAACAATTTTTGACCAAATTTTGTTTTCTTTATCAGAATTTAAAGAGCGATTATTGCATTTCAAATTATGACAATTGGGAATTTTGTGTAATAAACTTTTAATAGATAGCGTTCCCACCCTCTCGTATTAGAAAAACCGAAAAATTTGAAAAATTACAAAAAAAATTCATAACTCAAATAATTTTTGACCAAATTTTTTTTTAATGTCAGAAATTAAAGAGGAATTATTGCTCTTCAAATGGTGACCACTGCCTTTTTTTTTAATAATCTTTTAATAGCCAGCTTTCTCACCCGCCCTTTTCATAAAACCAAAAAATGTAAAAAAGCCAAAAAAAAATTCGTAACTGGAACAATTTTCGACCAAATTTTTTTTCTTTCTCTGTAATTAAAGAGGGATTATTGCTTTTCAATTTTTGACCATTGCGAATTTTTTTAATAAACTTTTAATAGCCAGTGTTCCCATCCGCCTGTATCAGAAAACTGAAAAATGTGAAAATTCAAAAAAAGATTCAAATGTCGATAAAATTCAAATCCGAGCTAATCTAGCAAAACTGAAATAGGTTTTTGCTAGTTTTGATAAGTACTTTCAGAAACTGTAGTCAAAACTTAGTGCACATTCGATGACCTCAAAAATGTTGCACTGTGTTATATTTCTCATTCAGTTATTAATAAATAAAAAATTAAACAAAAAAAATTTTTTTTTCTTTGGTGAAATCTCTACTTTTCAGAGGTCAACTATACCTCAGTAAATTTTTTTTGGCAGATTTCGATTAGTTTGCATTAAAGAAGCCTAAAATTAATAATTAAAGAGATTTTTATTGATATTTATGCATTACATACCTGAATTTTACTGGTGTTGCACATCACCCCAACTTTTTTGGAAAATGCAAAAACAGACGTTTTTGAAAAAGCGAAAAATTTGTAGGAAAAATTTTAAATTCTGAAAATCTAATAATGCAGAAATATTCTATTATAATGCCTCTAAGTCATTCAATTTTGAAATATTTAAAAATTTAATTAATTGACATGTTTTTCGTCCAACGAAAAAAACGTTGCACATCACCCCACATCACCCTACAGTTTTTTATGTATATATTAATCTGTAACTTTTAGAATTAAATTTTAATGGTAAATATTCTCTTATTTAAACAAAAAACATTATCATTTTTAAAATAAACTGGGGTGGGATTACGCATAGCGACTTTGCTAAGTAGCGCATTTGTTAATTAGCGCAAAAAAGTTTATAATATTCACAGAAATTTGTTGCAAATTAAATTTACAGTCATATTTACTTGAAAGTTTTTGTAAATTTGAAAAAGAACTTTATAATTGGAAAAATACAATCTACTTAAACTAACTAGTAGCATATTGGCAATGAAGTATTTTAAAATCGCTACAAATTATAGCACGAAAGATAGAAACAAATAAAAGATTCAATATGTTGTCAACGATTTTCTTTGAAAAATTATTGTATACACATTAAAAAAATAGATTATGTTTAAATGTAAAATATTAATTTATTATACTTTTTTAAAAATATTTCTTTAATCCATAATAATGAAATGTTTTCTATATATGTATATTAATATCATAAAGTAAATAATGTTTGTAACAATAATTTGACTGGAACAATGATAAATTGAGTTGAGTAAATAAATAGTGACGTCAACACAACCTTAAACAACTAAGTTTCAAAATAAATGTGGAAGTGATTATTTTATTTTTTAACTGGAATAGATAGAACAAATGTCGCAAATGGTTTAAATAAATTTATTAAAACCATATACGACATTTGTTCTATCTGTTCCAGTTAAAAAATAAAATAATTTTATCTTGACACACATTTAATTATTTAATTTAAAAAGGTTTTATTTTATATTTACATTTATTTTATTAAATATAAAGACCTTTATTCACTTGCACAATTACCTAAGTGAGGCTAAATTCGCTCATGTAGGGTAAATTCGCTCAACCGATGTCTATTTTTTAAAATTCGATTCACATACTTTTTAGACAGAAATATTTAAGATTTACAATTGTTTTGGTTAATATAAATGCTAAACTTTAATTTAAAATTTATTTGCAGCAAATTCATTGGTAACTTTCAGTAGAAATTATATTTAAAACACAAGTGAATAATTTTCATATTGAACAAGTAGTATGAAAAAGTAGGAAATAAAGCTTTACTTCAAAATTTTTAAGTTGAATACTTCTGAACATTACATTTCCTGTATCTCCAACATGATTTTCATAAAGCACAAAAATTAAAGCAATAAACAGATTCTGCAAAAAATCAATTTAAAAAAAAATTCTAATTTGTTGTGTAAATTCGCTTAGGAAATAAGTCTACAAAAAAGATGTTTGAGCCTGGATATTTTAAGTATGTTAATTACTTTAATTTATAATTCAATTTTTTTAAATAATAGTACTCTTATAACTGAAAATTAAACGATTTAAAACGGTTTAAGCACTAAACTGTTAAACTTAACTTTGTTTTTTATGGTTATGAGTACGTTTGATTGAATGATTGAATCTAATTACTTATTGATAAAACAATATTAAATATTTATTCCAATAACTTTGTATATTGTTCTTAATTTTTTTCTTTATTGATTCTAAAGAATATTTAGTTTCATTTTTGCAGATTATAATATATTTTGCCAGAATAATAATGGTGAGCGAATTTACCCATCATTTAAAGGTAAAGTCGCTCACAAAAAACGGCTTATAAATAATTTTCTGCAACATATTTTAATTTCTTTATGCAGTAATAGGAAAGATAAAGGGTTAAAGATTATATATTTTTAGTGCCAATGTTTATTTTCATCGTTTCCTGAAGTTATTTAAAAAAGAATTGAGAAATTGAGCGAATTTAGCCTCACTTACGGTATTTTAAAACTTAGTTGTTTAAGGTTGTGTTGACGTCACTATTTATTTACTCAACTCGATTTATCAATAATACGTTCACTCTGACAATTTAATTTCTCTTGTGACCGTGGTTCGCAAGACTTCGTACATAGTTCAGAAGTTTTTAAGTATTTTATAAAAAAATAATTATGAATCAAACACTTTAATTTTTTGTGCCTATGGTTCGCATGTCTTCGCCTATAGTTCAGAAGATTTTAAGTATTTTATTAAAAATTAATTATGAATCAAAAATTTTATTTTTTTTCAGCCCACGGTTCGCAAGATTATGCCTATGGTTCAGAGATTTCGAAATATTATACTCAAAATTAATTATAACCAAAAATTTTCATTTCTCTTGTGCCCATGGTTCGCAAAACTTCGACCATAGTTCAAAAGTTTTTAAGTATTTTATTAAAAATTAATTTTGATCCAAAAATTTTATTTTTTTTAGCCCATGCTTCGCAAGATTATGCCTATGGTTCAGAGATATTTAAATATTATACTCAAAATGAATTATAACAAATAATTAACATTTCTCTTGTGCCCATGGTTCGCAAGTCTTCGCCTATAATTCAGAAGTTTAAAAATATTAAATAATAATTGAAGCTATCACTCGGCAAATTTATAATAATAAAGTTGAAATCATCGATCACTCCGAGTCAGGTTGAAAAAAATATAACAAATTTTATATTTTTTTTATTTTACGTTTCAACGGCACAGCCGTCCTCATCAAAACTAAAATTTCATTACAGACAATTATTAAAAGAAATTACATAAACAAAACGAAAAATGTTTTACAAAATAAACAATACAAATAAAAAATACATAAATGAAAAAAATTATTAAAATTTCTTTTACCAGTAAAAATATTTTAAAAAAAAATAAATAATATTAAACATCTGAAAATTTGTCGTTCCGATCAACGCAAATTGCGTTGATCAAAAATATTATTTATGAAGCAGAGACAGATAGTGGCAGAGATTATCCATCCATCCAATTTACAAATGTTCATGCAACAATTGTTCACTTTGTGTCTTCGAAGCATTTGGAATTTCAACATCATTGAATGCAATCAGATCGGCCCTTGAAGATAAATTATTCTCAGTTGTAAATAAAAGAAATTTTTAATTGGAATTTTTAATAAGTAACTTTTAATATAGCAGAGACAGATAGTGGCAGGGACAAACAGATAGACTTAGAGATAGATAGATTGATACAGAGATAGTTATGGAGGTAGAGATAGAAATAGAGATTATCCATCCAACTTACAAATGTTTAACAATTGTTTACTTTGTGTCTTGGAAGTATCTGGAATTTTAACATCATTAAATGCAATCAGTTCGGCCCTTGAAGATAAATTATTCTCAGCTGTAAATAAAAGAAATTTTTAATTAGAAATTTTAATTAGTAACTTTTTATATACACTAGTTCGGGAGTTCCAGTGTACATAGAAGAGACAAATAATGACAGTAAGAGACAGATAGAGATAGAGATAGACAGAGAGACTTAGAGATACATAAAATGATACAGAGATAGTTATGGAGGTAGAGATAGAAATAGAGATTATCCATCCAATTTACAAATGTTTAACAATTGTTTACTTTGTGTCTTGGAATTATCTGGAGGGGGATCACGATTGGAGACGGCGCTATATAGTTCAATTATTTATATTTTGTTAAATATTAAAAATTTTTATTAAAATTTGTTTTACATGATGTTAATAAACATTAAATGTTGCAATTGTTTAAAAAAAGTTAAGTAATAAGAAATAAAACAAAAGAGAAATTTGCAATATACAAAATAAACTCCCGGGCAAATTTTAGTAGTTTCGTACATACTTTTATAATTGTTCTAAAAATAAAAGAACAATTATAAAAAAAATTTATTTTTTTATTTTTCGAAAGTAGATAAAATTTTATTTTATTTATTGATTGGCCACGCAAGATTGGAAGGAATTTCTCGTAAACTCCATTATGAATTAAGAAGAAGTATTATCAACAAGATTGGAAAAGATTTCTCGTAAACTCCATTATGAATTAAGAAGAAGTATTAGCAACTGTTATATTAATATACTGACTATATAAAATATTACAACCTTATATTACTACGTTTTAAGGGTCTACATTCTTAATTAATTAAAATTTATTAGAAACTTTGCAATCTGGTTTTCGTTGCAAACATAGTACGAGTACTGCAGCTTTAAAGTTTACTTCTGATGTTAAGCTTGCAATGAACAAAAATTTTATTACTTTAGTTGTATTTTTCGATTTTTCAAAAGCATTTCCTTCTGTTGACCATGAGTTACTGCTACGCAAGCTTCGTTCCTTTAATATTTCGAGATCAGTTTGTGATTGGTTTAGATAATATTTAAGTTTCAGGTTTCAGAGAGTGGTTGATGGAAACAATGAACTACCTGAATGGGATAGATTGAGGTGTGGTGTGCCCCAAGGTGCATCTCTCTCCTCTTTGCTCTTTAACTTATTTGTTGCAGATCTGGGTGCTGGATTAAAGTTCTGTAAATATCACAAGTATGCCGATGATTTTAAATTTTATTTATCTGGTTCATTATCGTCATTGTCGGACATGCTTAAAATGGTACAATCTAATATTGATTATGTTGAACAATGGTCAGTTAATAATGGGCTAGCTCTCAATTTTGGTAAAACTCAGGCTATGGTGCACGGTGGTCTTCAAGCACTTTTAGGTTTACCTAAAATGAGTCAAAATTGTGCTAACGCAGTTTTATCTGGAGTCGTCCCAAGATTCCAAATTTTCATTTCCAAAAATCGTAGCTGATTCTTTTTTCGAAAAAAACATATATAGAGTAATGTCACCTTGAGTGGACCGCCTACGCTTTTTTTTCTAAAAAATTCTTTATGAAAGCAAATTAATCGGAGGTTTCTATTCCAAGCTTTAGTTTAAATCCCTAGATAAGTGTTTATACCATAATAGCTTTGATTTTTTTATTGGAAAAAACAATTGACTTTTAAAAAAAGCTAATTTTTAAGGAATGAAAAAAGTTTCACCTTAAGTGAACCACTCCTAAAAAATTGTAAAAGTTATTCTAAATTCTTTAATGTATTTAATATTTCTGATATATTGAAACAAAATTTATGCTTATGCAGCTTCAGACCATGTATGTGTCGCAATGTTTACAAGTGAAACCGTTTTTAATAATTTTGTCACATATCACATCAATATCAAAAAAAATTAATAAAGAACATAGATCATAGTTTCAAACTAATTTATTGTCAATTTATATCTAAAAAATGTTAAACTGACATTCAAAATAGAAAAAACAGGCAGTCCACTCATGGTGACATGCAACTATTTATGGCAGCCATCACAATTTTTTTTTAGTCAAAATTATCACTAAATTAAACTAAGACAATCAATTTCAATGTCCAAAGTAGTAGGAAAAAAATAAGTTACCTTTTAAAACTTAAATTTTACACTACTTTTACACTTCAAAATCACTTTACTCATTGAAAGAGCGACTTCTTTTTTGGTTTGTGTTCTCAAAAATGCGTTACATCAAACAGTAACGTATATGATTATCGCGGAACTTAATTTCTTACGGTTTCTAGGTGCGGTGCTGCTATTCGCACTATTTATTTCACGTTTCCGCTGTCAGATAACTTAAAAGCTCAGGCGGTCCACTCAAGATGACATTACCCTATGGGAAATTCCACGTGAGATTTTAGTCGACAGTGGGATTTTTTTACAATTAACTTTTTAAAATTGTCTACAGCGTAGACCCTTTAATTTAAAACAAAGAACACAAATAGATTAAAATTTATACGCTGCAGACACTTCTAAAAAGTTAATTGTAAAAATATCCCATGTGATGCTTGCAAGTGATTTTTGAAAATGTTTTAAAACTCATTTAATACATCAGGCCCATTTCGGGACTTTTTGGAAACTCTCCTCTATATTATAAGGTATAAATAAATTAAAAAAAAATTTTTTTAAATCCGGCCCAAAGTTAAAAACAATTAATTTGTTTATAAAAAAAAATTTTTGTTTACATTTCTTAAAACTCGAAAGAAAACTAAAACTTTCATTTTCTGACAACTTTTTCCTAAACTCAATATTTTCGGAATTATAAGCTACTGAATATAAGTCTAGAATTACAAGTCAAAAATTTCGAAAATTCATAACTCGAAAATTTGTACAATTAAACAAAAATAAAAAAATACGAATCTAATTTGTTTCGATACAGAATAGAAAAAAAATATTTTTTGGACGATTTTAAGAGGTGGACTTAAATCTCACGTGGAATTGCCCATATATATGTTTTTTCGAAAAAAGAATCAGAAAATCGTAATTTTCGGAAATGAAAATTTGGAATCTTGGGACGATTCCAGATAAAACTGCGTTAGCACAATTTTGACTCATTTTAGGTAAACCTAAAAGTGCTTGAAGACCACCGTGGGTGATCTCATCTTCTGAAGGACCTTCTATTAGTTTTTTAGAGACTCTTCCTCCTCTTTTACTTGGAGGTACTCCCATATTGTATAAGGAATCAGTGAAAGATCTTGGTTTGATAGTTGATCGATCACTGTCGTGGAGAGAGCACGTGTACGGGATTTCACGTAAAATTTTCAAAATATTACAGCAACTAAATCAAAATACAAATTCTCTTCTAACGTCTACAAGATTATTATTGGTTAAATCACTTATTTTTCCTTGTTTTAATTATTGTTGCATTGTTTATGATGATATCAGCAGTGATTTTAATGATTAATTGGAAATATCTCTGAATGCGTGTATTCGGTTTGTTAACGATTTACCTAAATTTGAGCATATTTCTCAATACAGAATCAAATCTGGTTTGCTGAATGTAGCAGCTAGAAGACAATTTTTTATGGGAAATCTACTTTATTCTATTTTTAATACTAAAGTTCCACTTTATTTATATGATCTTTTTGAATTCAGGGATTCTAATGAATCATCCCTTGTCAGACTCAGAAATAGAAAGGCTATTATAAAAATTCCGCCGCATAGAACTTGTAGAGTACAAAAATCTTTTATTACTAGAGGTGCTAGATTGTGGAATAAATTATCATTAAATATTAGATATGCACCTACTCTACCTTCTTTTAAGAGATTATTTTTTGAGTTTCTTTTTAAAAATAATAACAATGTTTTTGAGATAACTTATTGGTAATTCTTTTTCTTTTGTTTATATTCTTTATATATTTCTTATAAATATCTCACTTGTGTCAATTGAGGTAAATAAGGAGTTAATTTCATATTTTTTGTAAAATATAAATTTTTATGTTTTATTTTTAAATTATATATTTTATATTGTCATTTTTTTAATTTAATTTTATTCTTATATATGTATTGAGTGAATCTGCATATGTTAGTATGTATTCTCAATATTGTAGTAAGTAAAAAATCATGTAACTGTTTCTTGTAGGCTTTCATATAGCCCTAGGAACTTTGATTATTATAAATAAATAAATAAAACAAATTCGTCGCTCCCTCTACCCCCCCAGAACGCCCTAAATACACCCTTAGAGGGAGATAAATTTTTATTTTTCACGAAAAGTCGAATGCGATGTCTATTCCTATGTTTTTTGAGTCCCTGAAACCGAAAATGACCACCAAAAGTAAATTAGTCCCCTCCTGCACCTCCTTAGTATCCCTAGAGAAGAGGTTAAACATTTCGGTTTCATGAAAAGTCGTCTATACTTTTCACAAAACCGAAAATTTTAATCCCCTTTAGGGGGTAGTAAAAGAGCTAGGGAGTGAAAGAGGTGACTAATTTACTTTTGGTGGTCTATTTCGATTTCACACGGAAAGAAAAAGTCTAAAGAATATTTTAATATATTATAGAAAATTTGGACAAGATGGAAAATTTATAATATTTATTTGATTTCCAGAAAATTATTTCAAGATGTCTAAGAAACTTTATGTTGCGTATGATAAAACGTTTGAAATGTATTAAAAAAATTATAGATTATAAATATTCTCATATAATAGGAAAAATGTTTTTAATTGTCGTAAAATTATTATTATATTTTATGAAACTATCAATATACATTATTTTAATACTTATAAGAAAGATGAGTTTAGATGTGTATTCCAGACAAGTTTAAAAAAATTACTATACCGTATGAAATATTTTAAAGAATCGCGCACGCGTCAGTTGCGCAGTAGTCTGCTGTGCATATATTTGCAAAGTGAAAATGTCCTCTATTATCGAAGGACCACCTGCTGCGTGCATTGCGTAGCTAGTTGGTTAGGGTTGCGTTCTATTAATATTAGGTTTGTGCGTTCGATTCCGGTCGTTAGTAGATTTTCTGATAGGTAGGCTATCATTAAGTATAAATAAATGTTTAGAGTTTATAGTGTATGAATTCTGGGTGCAATATCAAGATACGTGGTGCTTTAAAAAAATTTTAAAACTAAAAGGTAAACTATATAAATTTTATTAAAATAAATTTTCTATGTGACAGAAGTTATTATACATTTCATTGGCAGGTTTTACATTTATATACAGTATAGTAATTTACTTTATATTGATTCAACATATTTACTATACTGTATTAAGAATCTTTCAATGAATATAAGGATTAAATATTATTTCATAGAAAGGCTTTGTATTTTAAGACAGTATTATAATTTATTTCACATTGATCCAAATTTTATTCATATTTGTCTTTATTTTCTTTAAACTTTATTGTAATTGTTATGAATATTAATTTGAGATACAGCATTGAAACATTTTTAAAAAACCAACTCTTGTCCAACTTTTCAATACAAACATTAAAATATTCTTTAGACTTTTTCTTTCCGTGCAGGGACCCAAAAAATATAGGAATAGACACCGCATTCGACTTTTTGTGAAAAATGAAATTTTAACTCCCTCTAAGAGTGTATTTAGGGCGTTCTGGGGGGTACAAGGAGGGACGAATTTGTTATTAGTGGTCTTTTTCGGTTTCAGCGACCCAAAAAACATAAGAATAGACACCCTACTCGACTTTTTTTGAAAACTGAAATGCCAACCCCCTCACTCTTATGTGGGGGTGTAAAGGGGGTGGTAGCGAGAAAATGGGCAAGTACAAAAATTTTTCATGGTCATATTCGATTTTAGCGAACCCTAAAATGTAGGAATATAAGGTTCTGTCCTCTGGGTCACGAAATTGTTTTTTGTGTGCCTGTGTAATTAAATGGTAGATGTATTTGGAATGTTTTTAAAAATCTTGGAAAAAAATTTGAAACTTATCAAATCAAACTATTTTTTTAATACCAATGTTCTTTATTGGCGTATAAGAAATTACAAAAATATTGTAGGTATATAAGCATATAAAAAAATCTAATTTTTAATGGATGGTTTATTTAATAAATTAAATCTACAACCTTTGCTTGTTTCAATGGTGGCACTTCCACTTCAAATTCATTATCAGTCTTATCTTCTGGCGATATAGGAATTAGTTCAGCATTCAAACCTTTGGCTGATTTCTGACCTTCTTTTTGAAGAAACTACAAGAAAAAGAGAGAAAAAGAAAATTAAGAATTTCAGGAATCATGATACCTTCTTTTAGAGGGGAAGATGATTAATTTTTTAAAAATCTTATTTGAAATTAAAATAAATATCAATTTAGATTGAATTAAGAACTTGTTAAACTTCAAAATAAAATATATATAATAGGGTAATGTCACCTTGAGTGGACCGCCTAAGCTTCTTTTCCAAAAAATTCTTTATGAAAGCTAATTAATCAGAGGTTTCTATTCCAAGATTTAGTTTAGATCCCTAGATAAGTGTTTATACCATAATAGCTTTGATTTTCTTTTATTTAGAAAAAACAATTGACTTTAAAAAAATAGCAAATTTTTAAGGAATGAAAAAAGTGTAACCTTGAGTGGACCACTCCTAAAAAATTGTAAAAGTTATTGTAAATTCTTTAATTTATTTAATATTTCTGATATATTAAAACAAAATTTATGCTTATGCAGCTTCAGACCATGATTGTGTCGAAATGTTTAGAAGTGAAACCATTTTTAATAATTTTGGCACATATCACATCAATATCACAAAAAAATTAATAAAGAACATAAAACATAGTTTCAAACCAATTTATTGTGAATTAACTTCCATAAAAATGGTAAACTGACATTAAAAATATAAAAAACAGGCAGTCCACTCGTGGTTATAAACAGTGGTCCACTCATGGTGACATGCAACTATTTATGGCAGACACCACAATTTTTTTTGAGTCAAAATTATCACTTAATTAAACTAAGACAATCAATTTCAATGTCCAAAGTAGTAGGAAAAAAATAAGTTACCTTTTAAAACTTAAATTTTACACTACTTTTACACTTCCGAATCACTTTACTCATTGTAAGAGCGACTTCTTTTTTGGTTTGTGTTCTTAAAAATGCGTTACATCAAACAATAACGTATATGATTATCGCGGAACATAATTTCTTACGGTTTCTAGGTGCGGTACTGCTATTCGTTTTATTTATTTCACGTTTCCGCTGTCAGATAACTTAAAAGCTCAAGTGGTCCACTCAAAGTGGCGGTCCACTCAATGTGACATTACCCTATATATACTTAAATAAAGAAATAAATGAGAAACTTTTTTTAAAATGATTACTTATTCACTCACAGTTAATGGATTTTTTCCGACTTCTTTTTTTCCTGTTTAGATTCTGATAGCAATGACAATCTGCCCTCTAAATCATTTAGTGGAGTTCCTTTTGTTCTTTTTTCTTTAATTTTTCTAATCCATAAATTCAAAGCGCCTAAAAAAAATTTTTCTGAATTATAATAATAATAATCTAATTTTGTTAAATTATGAAATTTATTTATATGTTAGTTGAATCAAAGCACACAAATAATATTATATGAGGCATTTCACGTCAGAAATATCACGATTTGCAAAGGGTATGCCGATTTGCGCAGAACTTTGTGGGATTATATAAGAATACTATATAAGAAACTATATAAGAAATATCTATATAAGAAACTTCTTTCCCCCAAAACTTTTTTAAAAAAATTCAAAATTGTTGAAGATACGCCATTTTGAATTTTAATATTAATTTTATAAAATTTTGAATATATCGGAATATTGTTTATGGATTTCTATGAAATTTACACATTTTTCAGGTAAAAGTATGTACTTTAAAATGCAAATAAAGTTATTAAAAGAATTAATTTTTAAATAAAAAAATTTTTTAAAAATTTTTAAACAATTTTTTGTTTATTTAGGTACTCCTTTCTGAGAAAAATGTTATTAATATATTTGGATTCCTTATGAATTCACCTTTATTTTCATAAAAAAAATTGATGGAGACTCAACTGGGTCCGGAAATATTAAAGTTTTTGTAAAAAAGCGTCGCCTCGCTATAGCACCATACTGCACAAGTCGCGTAGTACGTTACCATAGTCGTGCATTGCTGCTACAACTAGGCCTATTTTTTTATAAAATTAAAGTTGAATTCATAAGGAATCCAAATATATTAATAACATTTTTCTCAAAGAGGAGTAAATAAACAAAAAAATGTTTTAAAAAATTTTTTTAAATTTTTTTATTTAAAAATTAATTTTTTTAAATAACTTTATTTGCATTTTAAAGTACATACTTTTACCTGAAAAATGTGTAAATTTCATAAAAATCCATAAACAATATTCCGAGATATTTAAAATTTTATAAAATTAATATTAAAATTCAAAATGGCGTATCTTCAACCATTTTTAATTTTTTTTTAATTTGGGGGAGTAGATAGGCAGTGCCGGTTCTGGACCAAGATTACTGCACCGACATGTTACCGCCATTTTTAGCCCAGACTCAAACCACTTAGCCAAGACTCAAACCATTTGGGGGGGGGGTATTCAGACTGTTATGCTGAGCCGGATATGACGTCATACTTTATAGAATTTTCGGGGGGGGGATATTGAGATCATGATGCAAATGTGATTCTTGGAACTTATCTAATTTCTTGGAATTATAACTTAATATTATAAAACAATCCTATAATTTTCCACAGGGGTTGATGACTCAGAATTTTGGAATTTTTTATTGGAATTTCCCGTTTTTGTTTTTTTACAGGGTGCATTCTTTAACGATGACACATAATTTCTTTGTTTTTTGCAAAATGGGGTTGATGACTCATTATCATTGGTATTTCCTGTTTTTGTTTTTTACAGGGTGCATTCTTTAACGATGACACATAATTTCTTTGTTTTTCGCAAAATGGGGTTGATGACTCATTATCATTGGTATTTACTGTTTTTGTTTTTTACAGGGTGCATTCTTTAACGATGACGCATAATTTCTTTGTTTTTCGCAAAATGGGGTATCATTGGAATTTCCTGTTTTTGTGTTTTACAGGGTGCATTCTTTAACGATGATACATAATTTCTTTGTTTTTCGGAAAATGGGGTTGATGACTCAGAATTTTGCAATTTTTTATTGATGTCTCATCATCATTGGTATTTGCTGTTTTTGTTTTTCGCAAAATGCGGTTATCATTGGAATTTCCGGTTTTTGTTTTTTACAGGGTGCATTCTTTAACGATGATACATAATTTCTTTGTTTTTCGTAAAATGGGGTTGATGACTCAGAATTTTGCAATTTTTTATTGATGACTCATCATGATTGGTATTTCCTGTTTTTATTTTCTACAGGGTGCATTCTTTAACGATGACACATAATTTCTTTGTTTTTCGCAAAATGGGGTTGATGACTCATTATCATTGGTATTTCCTGTTTTTGTTTTTTACCACAATTCTAAGAAAACCATAATTAACTTGAAATCCAATTAGTCATAATTTGTGTATATAAAGAAGGCAATTTTTCTTAACAAAATCATTCCTGCAGTTTAAGTTGTTAAATCAACATATCAGAAAAACATCGTGAAATTCAAGTGCGCTTAAAAAATCTCGTTTTTAAAAAAATTGCTATAGTTAAAAGTTTAATTTTAGTCTGATCGGAGTTAATCATTGTAGTTAAAAAAATTGACAGTTTTAATACAAGTGATAAAAATGAATTTGGATAAATTAAATGCAGCACTTAAAGTTGTGGAAACTGATAAAAGCCCTAGTTACTGTAAAGATTTTGTAAAAAATATGAACAATGCTTTTAAAACATTAGGAAAAAAACTACAACAGAGGAGTTAAATTTTTGGATAAATAATAGTGTAAAGAACATTAGATTACTAAATAAATTGTTGAGAAATGGATCTGTGTCATGTGGAGAGAAAAAAAAGATTTTGTCAACTATTGGACTATTAAAAGCAAATAGCAGAAAGTTTAAGAAACTAAGAAGAACAGGAACTGGTTTATTTAAAAAGGATGAGAGATGGATCAGGTGGGAAGAATCAGAAAATGCTTTCGAGAATCGAATTAGAACAGGTGTTGTTATTAATTTAAAACATAAAAATATAGACAGATTTCTCAGTGAGGCAAAGAAAATGATTATTTCTCGATTAAAAAATGCATTTAAAAAGGTGGGAAACATAAAAGTTAATGTTGTTCTTGCGGCAAATTATACTGTTTTAGAAGAAGGTGAGGAAATTGAAGATATTAAATATTTTAATACTAGAAATTCAAAAATTTTAGAATCAACAAACTTTGATAAATGGTCTGATCATAAAATTCGTGAAAAACTTTTTGTTAAGGTTGATGATTTTCAACAAAAAAAGTCACGTTGGTCTTTAAATAAAATTATAGATTTAAGTGTTAATATAAATAAATATGTCCCTCTTGCGGCTGGATACTCAACTTTTATAAAAATGCCAAAATTTATAATCGATAAAAAGCTGTTATTAATGTTATAAATAATGACAAATACTGTTTTTTATAGTTAATAATTGCACAACGTTATCCAGCTAATAGTCACGTTGATCGTACAAGTTTATATCCCCACTTTAAAGATACTGATTTAAAATTTGATGATTTTGAATTCCCCATTTCTCTCAGCGATATTCCAAAATTTTAAAACTTAAACAACCTGAGTATTAATGTTTATGGAATTGATAAAAGCAGTAATAAAAAGAATGAAATTGTTCCACTTTATTTAAGTAAAAACAAATCAGATGAACCTACTTATCATTTGTTAATGATTGAAAATACAGAACTTTGATTTAGACGATGATGATGATGATAATAATTTTCAAAATAACAAAGTTTATCATTTTGCATTAATTAATAATTTATCTCGATTAGTAAGTTCACAAATCTCAAAAAACAATCACAGAGCGTTACTTTGTGATAGATGTTTATGTCATTTTGTACACGAAAAGTCATTTAATAATCATAAAATGGATTGTGATAAAATAAACAAGTGTCGAGTGATTTTACCTAAAAAAGAGCATAAAATTTTAAAATCTTAAAATTACAGAAATAAAGAAAATGTTCCCTTTATCGTGTATGTTGACACTGAAAGTCTCTTAGAATCTATAGCAAGTACACACACAAACACATCAACATACCAAAAACATACTTCGACAAGTTTTTCTTTCTATGTACATTGCAATTTTGACGAATCTCTTTCAGAATTTAAATCATATCGAGGTCCAGATTGTGTTGATTGGTTCAGGGCTGAATTAAAACAATTGGCTGAAAAAGCAAATACTTATTTTACAAATATTATTCCGATGGAAAATTTAACTATTTTACAACAAATTCAATTTGACACAGCAACAGTTTGTCATATTTGTGAAAAACCTTTTCAAAATGATGACATTAAACACCGCGATCATTGTCATTTCACGGGAAAATATCGTGGTCCGGCACATCAAGGTTGCAATGTAAATTATAAAGATTCGCATGTTGTTCCCATAATTTTTCACAACTTGTCAGGATATGATGCACATTTCATTATTAAAGCTTTAGCAACATCTTTTGAGGGTGAAATTAAACTGTTACCAATAAACAAGGAAAAGTACATTTCATTTTCAAAATATGTCAAAGGTACAAAAGTAGTATTAAGATTTCTCGATTCATTTATATTTATGCCCAGCAGTTTAGACAAATTATCCTTCTATCTTGAAAATGGTGAGAAAAAAATTACGAAAAAGTATTGTAAAAATGTCAATGAATTTAATTTATTAACAAGGAAAGGAATATTTCCTTACGAATATGTTAGTAGCTGGGAAAAATTAGAAGAAGATCAATTGCCTGTAAAAGATTGTTTTTACTCTAAATTGAATGACTTACATATTTCAGACGAAGACTATGAGCATGCTTGTAATGTATGGAAAACGTTTAATTTGAAAACAATAGGAGAATACTCTGACTTGTACTTACAGACTGAAGTTCTACTACTTGCCGACATTTTTGAAAATTTTAGAAAAACATGCTTTACAACTTGTAACTAAAACGCGTTACATTACTATACTGACCCAGGACTGTCATTTGACGCTATGCTCAAGTACACAGACATAAAACTTGATTTGTTGACAGATGTAGAAATGTTGCTTTTTATTGAAAAGGGAATAAGAGGTGGAGTTTCACAATGCTCAAGCAGATACGCGAAAGCTAATAATAGATTTATGGAAAAAGATTTTAATCCCTTAATACCAGAATCTTATATAATGTACTTCGATATAAATAATCAGTATGGTGCTTCCATATACAGATTTTTAATGGTTAGAAAATTATAGTAACGACTGTTTCTTAAATATTCCAGATGATTCTCCAGAAGGATATATTCTTGAAGTAGATTTAGATTATCCAACTCAACTTTATGATTCACATAAAGACTTGCCCTTATGTCCTGAACATTTCATACCTCCTCTCCCAAAATGTACAATTCCTAAATTAATTCTAAATTTATTACCAAAGAAGAACTATACAATTCACTATAGAAATTTAAAGCTATATTTATCTTTTGGAATGAAATTAACTAAAATACATAGAGTTTTAAAATTTAAGCAAAAGCAGTGGTTAAAACCCTACATTTATTTAAATACCGAGCTTAGAAAAAAATCGAGTAATGAATTTGAGAAGAATTTTTACAAGCTAATGAACATTTCCGTATTTGTCAAGACAATGGAAAATGTTAGAAAACACAAAGATGTGTAACTCAAGGTTACACTTTTTTCATTCCTTAAAAATGAGTTATTTTTTAAAGTCAATTGTTTTTCCCAATTAAAAAAAAATCAATGCTATTATGGTATCAACACTTATATAGGGATCTAAACTAAAGCTTGGAATAGAAACCTCCGATTAATTTGCTGTCATAAAGAATTTTTTAGAAAAAAAGCTTAGGCGGTCCACTCAAGGTGACATTACCCTACTTTAACAAACCAATTTACATAGGATTCACTATTTTAGACATATCAAAGATAATAACATATGACTTTCACTACAATTACATTAAAGAGACTTTCAGTGATTCTGCAAAATTACTCTACACAGATACTGACAGTCTTGTTTATCATATCACAGTGCCAAATTTTTATGATTATATTAAAAGAGATTTACATAAATTCGATACATCCGATTATCCTGAAAACAACATTTATAATATACCACTTGCAAATAAAAAAATCCTGGGTCTTATGAAAGACGAAAATAACGGTAAAATTGTAGACGAATTTATAGGTTTAAGATCAAAACTATATGCATTTAAGTTATGGGGTGATGAGGAAGCTAAAAAGAAAGCAAAAGGGGTAAAATATTCAACTTTAAAAAAATAGGATTCGATAATTTTAAGCATACTCTCAATGAAAATGAAAACCTGATCCGATCTCAGCACTTTATACGCAGAAAAAAACATGAAGTATTTACTGTCAAACAAAATAAAATTGCTCTAAGTTGGCAGGATGATAAAAGAATTTTGATACCAGGGAAAACTGACACCTTTCCTTGGGGTTACCAACAGCATGATCCAATGGAAATTGATGTATAAAATGTAAATATTTATTTAAAATGTAGTTTGTATTAGTTCTCTACTATTCGCTTTATACAATTTTTACAAAAAATTATACTTAAAAAATATTGTAATTTATTATAATAAATAAATGTATTCAAAATAAATGTCGTTTCTTATTCCTGAAAACAATAAGGTTAGGTTAGAAATAATAATTACAGTCCAATTGATATTTTATAATTTTATTGAGGAAAAAATAGAATACACATTTTCAACTAAAATTGAATAAAAAATACTCAAATATTACAGTTTTTGCAGAACCATGTTTTTAAGTTTATAACATTATAAAGAGCACAAGTAAAAGTTTTCTTGTTGATTAAATGTTTTGAACAAGTTGCAATACACGTTTCAATGTTTAACCTTTTTAATGAAGGACAATTTAAATCATTCATGTCGATAATATCAATACAATATTTTTCATCGATTAAACTTTTTAACCATTTTTTCTTCTCTAAACCTTTAACATAAATTGTCTTTGCTTCTTTAAACACATTTTCTAAAATTTCTTTTAAATAAACGTACGGTACATCACCAGCATTCCAACGAATACCATGGAAATTATTTTCTAATTAACGATTGGTACATTTATATTTATTTGTGACGCAATTCCATGGACAAGGAGGTTGGAAAACCATATTTATTGGTATTAAATCATTATTTACAGAAACTACAGCTAATTCTTTTAAAACAAATTTATAAATTGGCAATTTGAATCCTTGCACATTAGGGTGGTCCAAAAATACATTAAGAAAAAAAAAGTCGGAATTTTTTTGCTTTCATCCCCCGGAATTAAAGTTTGTAGAAAAAAAATACCCTTGTTTTTTTTCTTCATAATAAAATAATATTAACCCGTGCCTCAAAGCCCCTTCAAATTTCTTATGTATTTTAAATGACAAAATAGTATATTAAGCAACAAGGGCATAAAGGCAGCTATTTGTTTACGGGTTTTTTTGACACGAGCGGAGGTCAAGGGCGCCGTAGGCGCTCCGAGACCGGAACGAGTGTCACAAAAATCTTCCTAAACAAATTGGCTGCCTTTATTCCCGTGTTACTTACGATATTTTTTATTCCTAATGCACAAAAGTGGCGATTTCAGATAGCAGACGACAGGGACTAAAAGTCAGTCACCTGTTCGACTTATATGAAAATGGCGGCCGTTTTCTCCCTTGGGCAAAAATAACGCATGGGATCAGCGGTTATGTTTGCACATGAGAGAAAATGGACGCCATTTTCATATGGTCGAACAAATGAGTGACTTTACTCCCTGTCGTCAGCTATCTAAAAGGGCCATTTTTTTGCATGTGGGATAAAAAAACCATTTTTCGTAAATTTATTATAAAATCTAGAGAAAATTTTTTTTTCACTCGGTTAAGGATGTTTTTTTTCTAGAGTATTTAAGGAATAAAATCCTTTTACACACGGAGAGAAAAATCTAGCTTTAATAGTATGACACTCTCCTATACTAATTTCGCATGGACTATAGTCACGCTTCAAACACATGAAAACATACCGAAAAACCATGGTGAAGCGTGACTCTGCCAGATTTGGATTTACTATATGTCCACTTTTAAAGTGGACAAATGGTAGACATATAGTAGACATACGGTAAAAGTGAAAATGAACTATTTAGAAGGTGTTTGATAGCAAAAGGAAGTGTTAAATATGTAAAATGGATGTTTAGAAAACAGATTTTAGCAAATATTGCAATAAATAAATCTCTAAATAATTAATAATTACTTGAAATTCCTGGCAGATTCGATAAACATAAATGTATAGGTGGTTAGACTTTAAATAGTAGAAAAAAGTTCATCAAAAAAACTAAAAATGTTAGAAAAAGCTCTTATAATTAATAAATTAACTATTCTACAGTCGATTTATCCATAATTTAAGTTGAATTAAATCGTAAATTGTTCAATTATTAATGATAAATATGCGAACTGTGAGACCTGTCAATGTATTGGTAACATGCGTGATACTTGTAGCAGACTACGATTCACTACGATCATATTCTGAACGGCGGAACGAAAGGAACTGATTTGGATAAACGCGCGAAGTTTCAAAATGATGTGTAAATATAGTAAACATTGAATGAAAAAGCTTTCTTTGATTTAAGAGATATTACTTATAAATCATATCTTTTACTTTTAAAAAACGTTTTTTTAAAACAATGTGATCAAAAATTAGAAATTTAGCAAAACTTTTTCCATTATTAAAATAAATGAATTTATTTAAATAAATATTATTCAAAGCTAAAAATCAGTAATTTACTTAAAAAAATAAATTTGAATAAACATTTTTTAAACAATTTCATGTAAAAAATAAATAACATGAACAATTAATTTTGATTGAAAATTAATTATTATTATATTTAATAGAATATAAAAAATAAAAAAGCAGAAAACAAATAAAATTAATGCTACAATCAATTATACTAAAAAAGATAAAATAGACAATATTTTCCCGTTTTTCTAAAATAATTAGAAAATTTACTTTTCAGATCAATTAAAATGAGATTCTAACTCCTTCTGCTTTAAAAAGCAATTTTTTTATTCCTTGGTTCAACAGTACAAAAAGGGAGAAAATATTTAATTTTTAAAAAGTTACATTTAGTCTTAACTCATTAAGAAAAAAAAAGACTTCTGGCTAATAAAAATAAGCTCCTCCTATTTTCAAAGTGCAATTTTTTATTTGTTGGTTGAGTTAAAGAAAATGGAGAAAGTAATTAATATTTGAAAAATAACACATATATTACCAACCCCCAAAGAAAAAATGCATGATTTAGACCACTAGGTATGTTTTCGTTGCCTGCACTTCTTACACTTTAACACCTAACCTGCACTATGCTGTTTTCTTTGCCGGATGTGACGTAATTTTACCATACATTTCGCTACACTTTCTGCACCTACTCTTGAGGTGGTGTCAAAGTTACACTTAGTGCAGGCAACGATAACGTACCTAATAAAAATAATAAACAAACTCCTCCTTCTTAATCAAAGCTTTTTTTCTATTTGTTGGTTGAGCTAAACAAAATGGAGAAAAAATTAAATATTTAAATTTAAAACATACTACTCCAACCCCCAAAAGAAAAAATGGATGTTCTAGACCAATTAAAATAAAATTCAAACTCCTCGTTCTTGAAGAAACCTTTTTTCTATTTGTTGGTTCAATAGAACAAAATGGAGAAAATATTAAACTTTAAAAAATATAAAATTTAGTCCCAATCCCCAAAAGATAAAATGGATGTTTAAGACCAATTAAATTAAAATTTAAACTCCTCCCTTTTAAAAAAAATATTTTTTATTCGTAGGTTCAAAAGAACGAAATGGAGAAAATATTAAACTTTAAAAAATATAAGTCTCAACCTCTTACGAAAAAAAATTGCTATTAGCCAATAAAAAAATCAAACTCCTCCTAAATTTTTATTTCGTTCTTTTGAACCCACGAATGAAAAATAGTTTTTATTAACCACTTCACTGGCGGGGCGTTCCAAATGGCGTTCCACGCGCCGAGGCCCAGACTGGCAAAAACACCGAAATGGCGTTCCTAATAAAACTTTATTTTTAAAGAGTGTACACTACTTTTTACTACTACAAAGCAATATTTCTATAGTTTAGACATCAGGGAACAAGATTATCACAATGAAAATTTCAGTTTTTGAGATTTTCAATGTTTCTTTGAACGTTGAAATAGTCGATTTTTAACACTTTTTAACAAATGGCGTTCCACTTTTGTTATTATTAATAATTATTAAATTTTATTTATTAATTATTTATATTTATTTTTTACTTATTACATTATTATATTATAATGTTTTGTATGTAAATATATTTTTTAAATAAAAAATATGAGTTTTACTGTGTAAAAATTGAAAAAAAGTGGAACGCCATTTGGTGAAAAGTGGTAAAAATTGACTATTTCATTGTTTGAAAAAACATTGAAAATCCCAAAAACTGAAATTTTTATTGTGATAATCTTGTTCCATGATGTCTAAACTATAGAAATATTGCTTTGTATAAGTTAAAAGTAGTGTACACTCTTTAAAAATAATGTTTTATTAGGAACGCCATTTCGGTGTTTTTGCCAGTCTGGGCCTCGGCGCGTGGAACGCCATTTGGAACGCCCCGCCAGTGAAGTGGTTAAAAGAAAGGAGTTTAAATATTAATTTAATTGGTCTTAAACATCCATTTTATCTTTTGGAGGTTGGGACTAAATTTTATATTTTTTAAATATTAATATTTTCTCCATTTTGTTTTATTGAAGCCACAAATAAAAATATTTTTCTTTAAGAAGGAGGAGTCTAAATTTCATTTTAATTGGTCTAAATCATCCATTTTTCTTTTTGGGGGTTGGAATTATATGTTTTATTTCTTAAATAATAAATTTTTCTCCATTTTGTTTAACAGAACCAATGAATAAAAATTTAGGAGGAATTTGATTTTTTTATTGGCTAATAGCAGTTTTTTTCGTGAGGGGTTGAGACTTATATTTTTTAAATTTTAATATTTTCTCCATTTCGTTCTTTTAAACCCACGAATGAAAAATAGTTTTTATTAAAAGGGAGGTGTTTAAATTTTAATTTAATTGGTCTTAAACATCCATTTTATCTTTTGGGGGTTGGGACTAAATTTTATATTTTTTAAAGTTTAATATTTTCTCCATTTTGTTCTATTGAACCAACAAATAGAAAAATTGGACAAGTGCGAGTTGAACTCGCACTGCAATGGCGGGTTCCGTACACAAATATTAAAACAATACTTGCAACATTTATCGGTAATTGGTAGAATTAAAATAAACAATTAAAAAAATATATTAATATCATTTGATAAAAAAAATAAATAAAAAAATTAAAGTATTGTATATATCTAATATTGTAAACAATAATAAGTAGAGGAACAAAATTTGTTGCTGTTTTTATTGTTTTATTTTTAAAGTTTTGTAAAAAATTTTTAAAAAATGTAAAAAAAAATTTTTTAATTTTTTTTTATAGATTTTTAAATATATTTTTTGTGATCAGACTGTAAAAATAGACTAATAAACCCATTTTTAGTTAATTAGATCAAATAATGTAGAAATTAGAAAAAAAAAATTTCAAAATTTTTTTTAGTTTTTCCTTGACAACGCTATGGACATTAATACATAGCAAGTTCTCTATATTTTTCCTGTAATATTCACGATAAAATACACCAGTATGCCAAATTTTAGCCCTCCATGTTGAATAGTTTAGAAGTTAGGGGGGGGAATGGTCACTTTTTATGCATTTTTGGCCAAGAATCTTGTTATTTCCTTGACAACGCTATGACCATCATCTCCAAACACATTCTCTATATTTTTCCTGTAATCTACGTGTGAAAATACATATCTGTACCAAATTTGAGCTCTCTAGGTCAAATAGTTTAGCCGCTAGGGGAGAGGACACGATTTGGCTACGGACAACAGAGTCTCACCAATAGGGTTCCGCCGATACACCGTAGGTGTACGGAACCCTAAAAAGGTTTCTTTAAGAAGGAGGAGTTTAAATTTTATTTTAATTGGTCTAGAACATCCATTTTTTCTTTTGGGGGTTGGAATAGTATGTTTTAAATTTAAATATTTAATTTTTTCTCCATTTTGTTTAGCTCAACCAACAAATAGAAAAAAAGCTTTGATTAAGAAGGAGGAGTTTAAATTTTATTTTACTTGGTCTAGAACATTCATTTTTTCTTTTGGGGGTTGGAATTATATGTTTTATTTCTTAAATAATACATTTTTCTCCATTTTGTTTAACTGAACCAATGAATAAAAATGTAGGAGGAGTTTGATTTTTTTATTGACTAATAGCAGTTTTTTTTGTGAGGGGTTGAGACTTATATTTTTTAAAGTTTGATATTTTCTCCATTTTGTTCTATTGAACACACGAATAGAAAAAAAATTTTATTAAGAGGGAGGAGCCCTCCCTAGGGGTTTCAAGACCTTGCCGTTGGTGGGAGGCGCACGAGGGGCTTTTACCCAGTGGGAGGCTACTTCTCGATATCTCTCGTGGGGACTGAGGGGGCGAACTCTTCAAAATGGGTCGGCCGCTACAGAAACCGAATCTTCTGTGTTTCGCTGGGCAGTGTCTCAGGGAACGGGGATTTAGAGGGATATCGAGAGAGACGGGATGTACAGAGGCTTAACCGCGGGTCCATTCCGAAGACTTCCTACTGGTGGAAGTCTGACCAAGAAGAAACCCTTCCATGGTTACGTTGGCTGTGCCATGGCGATTGAGGCGCGAGTCTCTGCCACCCAATCCGTGATGAACTCGTGTCAATGGATGAATGATACTAGGGTTAACAAATCCGTCGGGTTCTTCCGTGGGGAGGGGGTTGGACGGGGTACGACCTTCGCTGGGCACAATTAACCGTAAACCGTAAAGCTCGGGAACGGTTGTGTTACAGGAAGGGCCCGTCTTCTGGACAACCCGTCCCCGGGGTGGGGCTCGAATGGAGGTATCTTGAACGAGACTCTGAGATACCAGGCGAACTTTTAATTTAGCCTTTTCCCTGAATAGAGGCTCTTTAAGGATTGACCTTTCTTTCCTCTTTTCTCGTGGGACCATAATGGATACTACAGAAATTAATAAAAATAAAACCACACACGTGAGCGTCGAAGAGCCCTTTTGGGGGATCACGATGCTGGCGATCAAGGTGTGGACGCGACAGAGGGGACCGTGAGTCAGTCTTAAATATGGCTGCTTCCGGGATCCACTGTATGCAGATTAACTTGCATCATTGTAAGGGCGCTTCGGCGATTCTAGCCAAGAACTTTGCAAGGATGCAGGCAGCTATAGCCTTTGTTCAAGAACCTTGGGTTTACAAGGGTAAGATTAGAGGTCTAAGTGGCGGTGGGGTGCTAGTTAGTTCACCACAGGAACCAGTTCCAAGGGCTTGTCTGATCTATAAAGGTCTAAATGCTTTCCCTCTATTGGAATTAACTACCAGGGACTTAGTTGTTGTTAAGGCTAAGTACCTAGAAAAGAACGGAAATAAAAGGGAGGTTGTAGTAGCTTCCGCATATTTTCCGGGATCGGGGGATGACCCCGCACCACCTGCAGAGGTGGAGAAGTTGGTAGATTACTGTCAACGGCAAGGTCTCCCATTAATAATAGGTTGTGATGCCAATGCGCACCATGTCGTATGGGGCAGCACTGACATTAACGATAGAGGCAGAAGACTTTTAGATTTTCTGTTAGATACAGATTTAGATATTTTAAATCAGGGTAATGAGCCGACTTTCGTTACTGTTAACAGAAAAGAGGTGTTGGATATTACGATCTGTTCCAAGTCTTTTTGTGATGGCGTGAGGGACTGGAGGGTGTCTGATGAAGATTCCCTCTCGGACCACAGGCTTATTACGTTTAGATTGGAATCGAAGGATCGGGAACAGGAGTGGGGACGTAATCCTAGGAGTACCGACTGGGCTTCATATAGTGAAGACCTCAAGGCCTCCATGTCATGCTTCCCCACTTCCTATGGAACGATGGAGGAGTTAGAGCTTGCAGCGGAATATCTGCGAGATTCTATTATCTGTTCCTTTGAAAGGAACTGTGTAGTTAAGAAAATGGGCTTCAATGGGGGCGGTAATTGGTGGACCCCCCGTTTGGAGGAACATAGGAAAACTGTAAGACAGCTTTTTAATAAAGCCAAGAAACGTAGGCATCAGCGAGCATGGGATGAATATCATACCGCTCGCGATTCTTATAAGAAAGAAGTAGATAGGGCAAGGGGTGTCAGCTGGAGAAGTTTTTGCGAGGGAATCGAGAGGGTACCAGAAGCTTCAAGACTTCATAAAGTACTAGCTCGAGACCCAATGGCAAAATTAACTACTATTAAGCTGCCTAATGGGCAGTATGCCCAGGATAAAAGGGAGTGTCTAAAGCACCTGATGGAAGTAAACTTCCCGGACTTTAGAGAAGGTTTGGAGAACAGCCAGGGCATAGGACCAGGTAGGAACCGAGGATATCGGGAACACTGGAAACTAGCAGCCAGGGTTGTAACTCCGGAAGGGATTGATTGGGCAATGAGCACTTTCAAACCATTTAAGGCTTCAGGGGGGGACGGTATATATCCGGTTCTTTTGCAAAAGGGATTGGATTGTATTAGAGTACCCCTGTGTAAAATTATGAGAGCATGTATAGCTCTTGGTTATACACCGGAGTCTTGGAAAAAGACGAGGGTTGTGTTTATTCCGAAGGCCGGTCGGTCAGGCTATACTGTGGCGAAGGACTTCAGGCCAATCAGCCTAACTTCCTTTATATTAAAGACGTTAGAGAAACTGGTGGATAAGTTTATTAGACAGAAATGTCTTAGAGATTTTCCCCTACATCAGGGACAGCATGCATATAAAGCAGGCTTCTCAGTAGAAACAGCCCTCCATTCGGCAGTAGGTAGAATAGAGGGACAAATTAGCAGTGGTGGTTATGCGGTTGGTACTTTTCTTGATATCGAAGGTGCCTTCCCTAACACCTCTAGCAAAACTATCTGCAGGGCAGCCAGGATGCGAGGCGTGCCCGAGCCGCTAGTTAAGTGGATCGACAGCATGCTTCGCGAAAGGGCCCTGGAGGCAGAGTATGGTGAGGCCAAGGTAACCGGCCTTGTCTCAAAAGGGTGCTTAGTGGCAGATGAGTTAATTAGAAACCTCAATAGCCAGGGATATTATACGCAAAGTTATGCGGATGATTTCCTTATAATTATAAGAGGGCACTCAATTGAGACCCTCTTAGAACTTACGGAACTTGCGCTTAAGATTGTCAAGGATTGGTGCAATCTGACTGGACTTTCTGTAAACCCAGAGAAAACGAATATAGTAGTTTTCACAAGAAAATATAAGGTACCGAGTTTGAAGAAACCGATATTTTATGGAAAAGAGATTTCCTTTTCTGAATCGGCTAAGTATCTGGGAGTAATCCTGGATAAAAAGCTGGTTTGGAGGTAACATTTCGAATATCAGTATAGCAGGTTTTGTACCGCGTTTTGGACGTGTAGAAGGGCGATACGGTCATCATGGGGACTAAGGCCTAATATGGTCAACTGGCTCTATCAGATGATCTTAAAACCAAGGTTTCTTCACGCGGTGGTTGTCTGGTGGTCTAGGACTCAACTGATAACGGTTAAGGAGAAACTAGGCCAACTGCAAGCAATGATTTTCAGGGGTATTACGGGGGCAATGAGGACCACGCCAACAGCTGCGTTGGGATTCATGCTTGCCGAGGTGAAAAAGGCGGCTCTCACTATGAGCAGGTTAACTGCGCAGGGAAGGTGGAAGGTTGGTGGTATACACACCAAGCTTCCACGCTCAATTCTATCAATACCAGAATTAAGTATGTTGCAAGATAGAATGATCAAGAGGGTGAAATTTAAACCCCGCTTTAAGATCATTACACCTTCCAGAATGGACTGGAAGAAAGGTTTTACACTTGGGGACGAAGTCTGGTATACAGACGGCTCCAAGATGGACTGCGGTGCAGGCTTCGGAATTTATCGGAAAACTGGCTGCATTAAAGTGGCTGAGTCATTAGGACAACATGCCACGGTCTGGCAGGCAGAGGTCTGTGCGATTTTAACTTGCGCCCAAATATCCATTCGAAATGGAACAAAGGGCAAGAGGATTAGTATTTGTGTGGATAGTCAAGCGGCCTTAGGGGCTCTGAAAAATCCCACAATAGAATCAAAACTCGTCTGGGAATGCCGGAGCGTACTAGATGAGTTGGGTTCAGCAAATAGACTTTCATTGATTTGGGTACCGGGTCACTCGGGAATCAAGGGTAATGAAAGAGTAGACGTCTTGGCGAAAACCGGTTCCGAGACGAAATTTATAGGTCCTGAACCAGCAGTGGCAATAATGCCATGCTTGGTTAAGGGAGCCATAGAAAGATGGGTCATGGACTATTGAACTACCATCAGCATAAAATAGGCAGACAAGTTTCACCTATGTGCAGACTGTGTGGGGAAAGTAACGAAACTTCGACTCACATATTATCTGAATGCCCAGCGTAAGCTAGGATCAGGCTATCTAGCTGGGGTCAAGCAATTATTGACCCTAAACAGGTGATCAACCTATCAATAGAAGAGATACTGGACTTCTGGAGAAGAACAGGACTCTAAGAAGTTGCTATAAACGAGCGAACTGGAGTCTGGTACAATGGGTTCTATAACCTAGGTGCTTACTTTCCCCTCTTGAGGAAAATACAGCTCGATCTCGGTGGTAGATTAGATTAGATTAAGAGGGAGGAGTTTAAATTTTAATTTAATTGGTCTTATTCATCCATTTTATCTTTTGGGGGTTGGGACTAAATTTTATCTTTTTTAAGTATTATTATTTTCTCCATTTTGTTCTATTGAAGCCACAAATAAGAAATATTTTTCTTTAAGAAGGAGGAGTTTTAATTTTATTTTAATTCGTCTAGAACATCAATTTTTTCTTTTGGGGGTTGGAATTATAAATTTAAATATAATTTTTCTCCATTTTGTTTAACTCAACCAACAGATAGAAAAATTGATTTTGAAAATAAGAGGAGTTTGTTTATTATTTTTATTGGTCTAAATCATTCATTTCTTCTTTTCTTTCTATAACACATATAGTAATATGTGTTATTTTTCAAACATTAATCACTTTCTCTATTTTCTTTAACTCAACCAACAAATAAAGAATTGCACTTTGAAAATAGGAGGTGTTTATTTTTATTGCCCAGAAGTCTTTGTTTTCTTAAGGAGTTAAGAATAAATGTAACTTTTTAAAAATTAAATATTTACTCCCTTTTTGTGCTATTAAACCAAAGAATAAAAAAAATTGCTTTCTTAAAGTAGGAGGAGTTATTTTTTGTATTCTACTAAATATAATAATAATTTATTTTCAATCAAAATTAATTGTTCAGGTTATTTTTTTTACATGAAATTGTTTAAAAAATTGTTATTCAAATTTATTTTTCCAAGTAAAATACTGATTTTTAGCTTTGAATAATATTTATTCCTGGATCACCTCGTGCTAATCTTTTTGCCAATTTTGTTCCTGGACCAAAGTATTGTGGTATAAATATAATATAATATAAATCTATATAACCAATGTATTTATAGTTTTTGTCATTTGACTGCAAACAGTCGACCTTTAATGATATAGCAAAAAAATTATGACAGTAATAGACAATTATCACAGTAATAGTCAATTATCGCAGTTGCCTCCGACAGTAGGGCCTATCGTTGACCTTGCCCAAAGCATGAAAGAGTTAACCATCAACACCAAATCGCAAACATCTCCTAAAATACTAGACCTAGCAGCATGAAGGAGTTAACTATAGACACAAAATCGCAAAGTTCTCCTAAGAAACTAGACCTAGCAATCAAATGCTGTAAAGTACCATGGTCCTCATTATTGAACTTGCATGCAAACGTTACAAGCGTCTACAGTGTACTGACATTGAAATTATTAAAAATCTTGTATTTATAGTTTTAACCTCAGTTATCGTAAGAATAGAGTTTGAAGCACAATCGATTAAATTGCCAGTCTACAATTTTAACACTCTTGTTCAAGATTGTAATAAGAAAACAGAAAATCGTCATTGAAATTTATTGCCAAATAGTGTGAGAGCAATATTTTGTAAACCGTCAAATTGTGGAAAGAAAAATGCTTTACTTGCTCTTTTAATACATCCCAATGGATTACGATTTGAAAATGTTTATGTGTACTCAAAATCGTTATATCAACCAAAATACAAATTTTTAGAAAACATTTTGCAACCAGTAGAGGATGTTAGCTACTTTCCATTTAATGAACATGATGTTGTAGAACCAAACAATGCGTTACCAAACTCAATATTTATATTTGATGACGTAGCATGTGAAAAACAAGATAATAGTAAGGCCTTTTTTGCTATGAGAAGACACAAAGCGGTGGATTGCTTTTATTTATGTCAAACATATGCGCGCATTCCAAAACATTTAATACGTGACAATGTTAATTTATTAGTTTTATTTAAACAAAAAGAAATGAATCTTAGACATATTTATGATGATCATGTAAATACTGATATGACATTTATGGAATTTAAAATCTTTGCAACTTTTGTTGGAAAAATAAGCATGATTTTATTGTGATTGATAAAGATCGTGATATTAATGAAGGTAGATATAGAAAATGTTTTGATTGTTTTATAAAATTAGAGAAATGATATTCTTTGTAAACAGTTTCATTCAAGACATTGGTCTATCGACATGTCTTCTACGAACTTGAAACATTTGCGAAAGCAAAAAGATATTCTTGTGAGTGGTCTTTAAGTGGTCCACTTAAGGTGAAACTTTTTTCATTCCTTAAAAATTAGCTTTTTTTAAAAGTCAATTGTTTTTTCCAATAAAAAAATCAAAGCTATTATGGTATAAACACTTATCTAGGGATTTAAACTTAAGCTTGGAATAGAAACCTCCGATTAATTTGCTTTCATAAAGAATTTTTTAGAAAAAAAGCGTAGGCGGTCCACTCAAGGTGACATTACTCTATATATGTTTTTTTCGAAAAAAGAATCAGCTACGATTTTTGGAAATGAAAATTTGGAATCTTAGGACGATTCTAGATAAAACTGCGTTAGCACAATTTTGACTCATTTTAGGTAAACCTAAAAGTGCTTGAAGACCACCGTGTGTTGTAAAGATTTTAGATTTAGAAGATTTGATAAAAAAATATTTTGAAAATCTAAGAATCAGAATTGAAAGAAATATAGAGATGATGTCTACCAATAAAGACATTATTTTACAATTAGACAGCAGACTGCGCACACTTGAAGGTAATTAGCAATGGAGAAACAAAAACTACAGTTGGTGAAAGAGTTACATAAACCAGCGAGAAAAAATTATAAGCGAAGAAATGTTGACATTCGAGGTTTTGACGAGATTTGGCAAGCTGATCTTGTTGAAATGCAACCTTATGCGAGAGAAAATAAAGGTTACAAGTACCTGTTAACCGTCATTGATACATTTTCAAAGTTTGCCTGGGCTGTTCCAGTAAAGTCCAAAAAAGGTGAAGATGTGACTGCGGCAATGAAATCTATTTTAATTAAAAAACGCATACCGAAAAATTTGCAAGTAGATAAAAAAACGAATTTTATAATTCACATTTTGAAAATCTTATTAAAAATTATAACATTAATTTGTATTCTACTCATAGTAATTTGAAAGCGTCAATTTGTGAACGATTTAATCGTACTTTCAAGAATAAAATGTAGATGCAATTTAGTTTACGCGGTAATTACAAATGGATAGATATATTAAGTGATTTAGTAAATACGTATAATAATAGTAAACATCGAACAATAAAAATGAAACCAATAGATGTAAATGCTGAAAATGAAAATAATTTGTTGTTAAATGTATTTTAAAAAGTTTTAGTAAACAGGCAATATAATAAGAAATTTAAAGTTGGAGATAGAGTACATATAAGTAAAGTTAAACATGTTTTTGAGAAAGGTTATACACCAAATTGGACTACAGAAATATTTATTATAAGCGATGTAAAAAATACTAATCCAATAACATATATCTTGAAGGATTATCAGGAAAATCCAATAAGTGGATGTTTTTACGAGCAAGAACTTTCTAAAGTTAAATATCCAGATGTATATTTAGTTGAAAAAGTATTAAAAAGACGAGGATCTAATGTATTTGTAAAATGGTTGGGTTTTGATAATTCACATAACAGTTGGATAAACGAATCTGCATTGTAATGTATTTGAGAAAGGTTAAAATAAAAATAAATTGAATTGTATGAATTTTTGTATTTATTTATCCTCTCTTTACAATAATTTACCATTTATACATTGAATATTTGACAGTAGATGAATAGCTTCATTTGATAATTGTTTGCAGTGAAATGTGACAAGTTCCAACAATAATATCTCTAAATTTAAAACATTAGTTCTTCCCATTACTTTTTGAAGTATTCTACTGTAATGTTTTTAAATAAAATCCGTAGCATGTTTTGTAGACTTTACATTATTTTTGAAGATTAATTCTGCAATAGACTTTACAATTATATCTTTACTATACTGCAAATTGAATTTTGATAGTTCTACATATTTTTGTTCGACACAAAGAATAAGTTCATTAAAAATTGCAAATGACGTTTCACTAAATGTAAATGATTTATCTGAACGCTCAATTGATATTAAACGATATGTAACACTAAAACGTATTGTAAACGTTTCACAATCCAGCACTGTTGCATCACAATCTCCGTTGAAAAATCGCATGATATGTTTTACTGCATCACACAATAGGCGCCATTCTTGAAGCTCCAAAGACAATGATACTCGTGGATGGCTGCTTCTTAGTTGAATTTTTGGTATTATATTTCCATTTATGTCTAGTTCTGCTCCAACGACAACTTGTTTTGTAAATGATGGATTCAAGTTGTAAATTTTAGATAATAACATTTCTCCACATAGTAAATATGACATTTTATTTCTTCTACTGGTCAACTCCCTCAGGAACAAACTCTATCTGATTGTAAGGTCCTCCACGATTTCTTAAATATACACCACCTCTGAAGCTTCAGCTTTTAGACTTTTAAAAAGATTTGCATCCTCTTCAAATATTTTTAGCATTCTTGGTGGTAGGAAAATGTTAAATTCATTATTTATTTCAGCAACAATTTTCGGACCAAATTTCGTATCAATTTTTCGAATGTCTGTTACTTTATAGAATGCATCGATGATTAACTCTTTTGTTGTTTTGGTGACAAAGACTTTGCTTGCTTTGTTTAACTTATCGAAAATCATTTTTATCACTTAAATTTAAATTGTTAAATTTTTTTATTAAAATATTTAACAGTGACCTTGCTTCAATTAAACTTTCAACTTTATGTATTTCTTAAATTAATTTGTTCAAGCGCACTTGAATTTTACGACGTTGTTCTGCTAATATGTTCATTAACCAACTTAAACTGCAGGAATGATTTCGTTTATAAAAATTGCCCTCTTTATATACATGAGATATGGCCTATTTGACCTTCAAGTTAATTATAGTTTTCTTGGAATTGCGGTTAGATCAAAAGCATTCTTATAAAAAGTACCGAAAATGTTTGTAAAAATTCCTTAGATAAGAATATAATAAACAGTGATTTGCAATATTTAGACGAAAATAATAATTCCAAGAATAAAATAAGTAAAAAACAAAAACAGGAAATACCAATAAAAATGATTCATCAATAAAAAATTTCAAAATTCTGAGTCATCAACCCCTATTTTGGGAAAAACAAAGAAATTATGTGTCATCGTTAAAAAATGGACCATGTAAAAAACAAAAACAGGAAATTCTAATGATAATGAGTCATCAACCCCATTTTTCGAAAAACAAAGAAATTATGCGTCATCGTTAAAGAATGCACCCTGTAAAAAACAAAAACAGGAAATACCAATGATAATGAGTCATTAACCCCATTTTGCAAAAAACAAAGAAATTATGTGTCATCGTTAAAGAATGCACCCTGTAAAAAAACAAAAACGGGAAATTCCAATAAAAAATTCCAAAATTCTGAGTCATCAACCCCTGTGGAAAATTATAGGATTGTTTTATAATATTAAGTTATAATTCCAAGAAATTAGATAAGTTCCAAGAATCACATTTGCATCATGATCTCAATATCCCCCCCGAAAATTCTATAAAGTATGACGTCATATCCGGCTCAGCATAACAAGCTCAGCATAACCCCCCCCTTCCCCGAAATGGTTTGAGTCTCGGCTAAGTGGTTTGAGTCTGGGCTAAAAATGTCGGTAACATGTCAGTGCAGGAATCTTGGTCCAGAACCAGCACTGCCGATCTACTTGGGGGAAAGAAGTCTCTTATATAGAACTATAATCCCACAAAGTTTTGCGCAAATCGGCATACCCTTTGCAAATCGTGATATTTCTGACGTGAAAGCCACATATACTTATATTTATTAACTAGCTGTCGTACCCGTCTTCGACGGGTTTTAATTTTTACTAATGGGTGATTCTCCGCGTAGCGCACAATTTAATGTCCCTCATGTTTTTTAAGAAATCAGTTTCATATATTCTAATAAATTCAACGAGGATAACTTATTTCCATGATAACAAATAAAAGTCTGTAGTTGTTTTCATTTAAAAGTTTATAATTTTACTTAAAAATCTGTTTTAAGGTGCCAAAACGTCACGGTGTACTCAATCCCCACTACCATTTCATATATAAAATGTTATTTTTTTAGTAAAATATAATAATAAATATAATAAATATTGAAATTTTCTTATTGTCTAAATTAATAGAATTGAGAAAAACAACACTTATGGAAAAAAAAATTATTTTTTAATATTTTTGTAGATATTTCTTGTCCCCCGTTTTCGCGTCATGGTATCATCACTTTGTAAAATTGCCTAATTTACATAAAAAATCTAATCGAAAAATTACTTAACATTAATAAAAAGCATTAATTAACTCTCCTAAGTAAATTACTAAAAAAGAAATTAATAAAAAAAATTATTTTTCTGTTTTATATGTTTTACAAGCATGAAAGTTGCATAGGGAATCACAGAATCGTCATGGTCGAATCATAATATATTTGCGATAAAATGAATAATTATTTATATTTTACCTCAAAACAAGTTCAGTAGGGGAGAGTCTCCAGTTGTGAGACGGGTTTCATTCTTGACCCGTAAATTGTAAACGGGTAAACGAAATTGTGAATAAAATACACCGTTCAAAAGGTAACAGAAATACGCAACTTTTATTAAAAGAAAGTGTAGTGTTTCGATGAACTTAAAAAATTTTACGATACATTTTCCGAGCACATCGCTTTTTTCAACAAAAAAAATGTCTCCAGTTGTAAGACACTCATTAAAAATTGCTAAAATTTAATAAGTTTGACATAAAACGTTATGTTTAGTAGAAATAATTTAATATATTAATAATATATATTATTATATACTAAATAATAATATTTATTCGCCAAAATGTGACTATCAAATAAACACAATTTAATAGCTTCAACAAGAGCATTAAAATTGATTTCTTCTGAATAAATTGACTTTTTTCCACTTGACATGCCCAAAAATACTAGAAAAAATCTGTCCGCGCAAGCGCGGACACATTCTCATCCGCGCTTCGCGCGGGGGCTCGCTTCGCTCGCATGTTTCAGCGCGCCTCGGGGCGCGCGAATATTGATCGTCGCGCTTCGCGCTCCGTCTGATGTTGCGCGCTTCGCGCGCAAATGGCTCGCTTCGCTCGCGGTGGTCTGCAATTGTTGTGCATTATTTGTGTTCTTGTTATTATTTCCTATTATATGTTTAATATTACGTTTTTTTTCTTAAAGTTACTACGACTTTAAGGATTACATTCTCATCACATGTTTTTGTTTGCTGATGATTGCAAGATTAAGTGGATTAAAATGTATATTTTTGGTAGAGATGTGCAAAAAGCTCGAAATGTAGATCCAGGCCAAGCCCAAGCCGGCACGATGTATCAAGTACTCGACATTTTCGAGTACTTGAGTGACTTCAAGAACTCGAAAAATTCGAGTTCTCGGGTAAATTCGAGGACTCGATTAAATTTGAGCACTAGAGTGAATTCGAGTACTCGAAACTATTCGAGCTTTTTACTCAGCTCGGCTCGACTCGAACTGATTAGGCTCTGCTCGGCTCGAAAAATGAAAAGCTCGAAAAAGCTCGATCAAGCTTAAAGCTTTTTGCACAACTCTAATTTTTGGTCTTGATTTGCAGAAGCAGCTAAAATATTTTTAAAGTATTATTATCAAGTTGTTGATAAATACGGATTTTTATAAAAGTTATAACATTTTACAAAACCAATAACAAATTCTTTAACACAGTTAAGGGTGCGTTCACAAACGATGTCACGCAATTTTTCGGGAATTTAAACCCCCCCTAACCTGTCAAGCAATTTCATGGAATTTCACTTGCAAAAATACATTGTGTCACGTTTAGTAGAGATCCCCCCTGCCTCCAAAAATGTGACATAATTTGTGAAAGCTCCCTAAGCTGACTGACCCAAAAACTTAAAAAAAAAAAAAAAAAGTATTTTTTAACGAATATGGCTGGTTAACGAACTTGGCCTTCATTTTTGCACCAACTTTAAGTGTGTTAAATTTAAAAACGATCGGATAAGTTTTTCAGGAGTTATCGTGGGAACAAAATTTTTGGTCTACAGACAGACAGACAGACAGACGAACAGACAGACACCATCGCCGGACCATGTTTTTTGGGTTCAGGGGACCCCAAAACGTCGAGATTTCATGAAATTAGCGAAAGTCAATTTTCGACCAAAACTAATACTTTCTCATATGATGAGAATGTAAAAAAACATTTTTGTAGACTAGAAATATAATGAAAAAGATGGTATATTTTAAAACAAAATATTGAAATATATGCAATTTTTTATTTTAATCGATCTTTCAGTAAAGGTGGTGGATTTATATGCAAGACACTTTCCCTTTTTAGAAAAACAGATTGAATTTTTTGCTTCAGATTTGTCAATTTTGAGATGAACTGTCCGTCATTAGACAATTAACTTTTTAAAAGTTCGAATTTGATTTTATCTGTAGATTATGATATTAAAGGATAGGACCAAAAATTGAAATGTAAAACAGGGCCAGACCAGCCCAACTGCATTAAAAAAATTTCACTAATTTTCTAAATAGTTAAAACTTTTATAAAAATCTGTAGTTTACAACAAAACAAAACAAAATTTTAACCGTTTTTAAAAATTTTAAACTTTTGTTATTTTTTTGCATAAATAAAATATTAAAACATTTATAAAAAAAATTTTTAGTTCAAAAGCAGTTTACAATAAATTAATGTCATTTACAATGATTACATAAAATTGTCCATTCTTTAAAAAAAAACATTTGCATGATTGTAGATTTAAAAATTCAATATTTTCAATAACAATTTAAAAAAAAGTTTAAAAAAATTTTTTTTTCTTAAATGTTCGTTGGTTTTATTGTAAACTAAATGTTTTTATAATAGTTATAAAAATTTAAAAATTCAATAAAATTTGTTTAACACAGTTAAGCTAGCCTGACCCAAAAACTTAAAAAAAAAAAAAATTAATTTTCTATGAAAAAATGTTGTAGAGGAAAGTTGTTTGTATTTTTCTAATCTAAAGTAATATAAAGTTAAAAATAATGAAATTTGAAAAAATTGAATTTTCAAAATTTTGAAACTACTGTAGTTTGCGTAGTTTTCGACGAAAATGACTGGCTAACGAACTCGATCTGTATTTTAACACTAACTTTGTGCATGCAAAGTTGCAAGTTGATGCAATAAGTTTTTCAAGAGTTATCGTAGGGACACCATTGTGTCTACAGACAGACACGAAGACAGACATACGGACAGACACTTTTTTTAGACCATGTTTTTCGGACTCAGGGGACCCCAAAACGTCGAGATTTCATGAAATTAGCGAAAGTCAATTTTCGACCAAAACTAATACTTTCTCATATGATGAGAATGTAATAAAAAATTAGTTTTTTGAAAGTAAGTCGAAAAGTTTTAGGTTTAGTGAAAAGTTGTCAACAGCAAAGTTGTAGCTGATGGTAAGACGAGAAAAAAAGTCTCTGGTAGCAAGCTCCCATAGGCAATAGTTTTGGAGATAATTGAGTCGGAATATGGATTTTTTGTTAAAAAAATGATAAAAAATATATATATACGGTGGTTTTTCCGGAAATTACTAGTTTTTGGTTAATGTGAGCATTTTTTGAGTACAATGGGGTGAGAATATGTGGAAATTAATGTAATAATTTTTTTCTCTTTGAGAAATTTTGATTTTTAGCGTTATTTTCGGATTTTTGAGTATTTTTTTGTTATTTAAGAGCCTATAACTCCGAAATTTGACTTTCTATGAAAAAATAATGTAGAGGAAAGTTGTTTGTATTTTTCTAATCTAAAGTAATATAAAGTTAAAAACATTGAAATTTGAAAAAATTGAATTTTTAAATTTTTGAAAGTACTGTAGTTTGTGTAGTTTTCGACGAAAATGGCTGGCTAACGAACTCGATCTGTATTTTAACACTAACTTTGTGCATGCAAAGTTGCAAGTTGATGCAATAAGTTTTTCAAGAGTTATCGTAGGGACACCATTGTGTCTACAGACAGACACGAAGACAGACATACGGACAGACACTTTTTTTAGACCATGTTTTTCGGACTCAGGGGACCCCAAAACGTCGAGATTTCATGAAATTAGCGAAAGTCAATTTTCGACCAAAACTAATACTTTCTCATATGATGAGAATGTAAAAAAATCAAAACAACATTTAAATAGTATGCCTGCAATGTCGTATTTTTTATGCTGCCCAGATGGGTGTTGACAGCGTCTCACAACTGGTGATATGCTGTGTCCCACACCCAGAAATTAGCGCTATTTTGAAAAAGGAAAATTAAATTATTTCCAACCGTAGATTGGAACAATGCAATATTGCATCACAAAATATAAGAAAAACACTAAAAGAAAATGCATTACATTTACCTTTTCCAATTAATTAACTTGGAAAAAAAGTACTTTGCATTTATTGAAAAAACGCTTTTTAGTCGATTATCACACACAGTGTTGGTATTTAACAAAAACAGTTTATATATCCGCTTCGGCGTACACGAAAAAGTTGGCTCATATAAAAAGAAATGTTTTTATTTAAACCAATCGGCTTTTTAATATTGCATGTTAAAAAAAATTGACTGTCTCACAACTGGAGGTGTCTCACAACTGGAGACTCTCCCCTAGTATAAAGTACATAAGTGAAAACAAAAGACGTGGAAAAAAAGAATTTTTGAAATCAATAATAATTTGCTTAAAAAATTAGTTTTTCTTGTGCGTCATGGTCGAATCAGAGCGTCATGCTGCCGTGTTTTCGAGAAACACAGTAACTGCAGATTAAAAGATTTCGAGAAAAACGCGAAAAACTGTTGGAATCTTCATTGCCCCATCCCGCATAGCCTAATTGAAATTATGAAACGCCGTTTTTTACTTTCAATTCGAATGAATGGCCTCTTTTTAATGATGTAAAAATAAGTTTTATTTGTTTAAACAATAAATAAATTATTAAAAATGTAGTTACCGGTATGCTGATTTGAGTCTTGTCGCACGAAATACCAAGTAACTGGCAGTTACTTGGTCTTTCGTGCGATGAGCGCTCGAATAAGACCCTTCGTCGCGCAGAGAACTTAGGTAACTGCAAGAGAATATAATGGGGAGGTCTAAAAAAAGGTTTTTTTAATGTAATAATTTTAAAACAATGAATAATATAATATTATAAAAATCCTCTATTATATTAAGTTGAAGAACGACCGACCGACCCTAGCCGTATATATATGTATATATCTTTTAAAAACAATATTAACACATGTATACATATTCACAAATCACGTGTGCGCAGTAGTGTTCTGTCAATGTTACGCATGCGCAGTAGTGTTGTGTCAATGTTACGCATGCGCAGTAGTGTTCTGTCAATGTTAAGCATGCGCAGTAGTGTTCTGTCAATGTTACGCATGCGCAGTAGTGTTCTGTCAATGTCACGCATGCGCAGTAGTGTTCTATCATTGTCACGCATGTGCAGTAGTGTTCTGTCAATGTGACGCATGTGCAGTAGTGTTATGTCAATGTGACGCATGCGCAGTAGTGTTCTATCAATGTCAGGCATGCGCAGTAATGTTCTATCAATGTCAGGCATGCGCAGTAGTGTTCTATCAATGTCAGGCATACGCAGTAGTGTTCTGTCAATGTTACGCATGCGCAGTAATGTTCTATAAATGTCAGGCATGCGCAGTAGTGTTCTGTCAATGTTACGCATGCGCAGTAGTGTTCTATCAATATTAGGCATGCGCAGTAGTGTTCTATCAATGTTACGCATGCGCAATTGTGTTCTATCAAATCACACATGCGCAGTAGTGTTCTGTCAGTTTTACGCATGCGCAGTAGTGTTCTATCAATCCATTCTTCCACTCTATGATATTCAGTTGAAGAACGACCGACCGACATTACACAAAGTTATTTATTTTAAGTTCTAGTAAGGATAGAAAGTTAGTTAAGATCTTATTTCAAAGCTAATATTTTCTACTTTTATAATATCAAAATAATAAATTTGAAAAAACATATTCTTCATTATTGTTTAAATGCAATTACCAATAAACAATTTTTTTAAATGTATGATAATTTAAAAACATATTTTTCTCATGTTTGTACGTTATGTAAATCTCAGGGACCGATTCTAAAACGAAACTAAATTAAAAATTTACGTTTTATTTAGTTTCATGTCAACTAAAAATAAATTATAATTCTATTGAAGTCTCCTCATACTACTGTATATCTATTATTAAAGTTATAATTCTATTATTTCTTTAAATATTTTATTGTTAGTTGTGATTTTTTAATTAGAACTAGGTAATTGAGTTTCTCAGATATTTTTTTGATCTGTACTAAAATAAATTCAAGTGTTTAAAAATCTAATTTATTTTTTTTTAGTTTAGTTTGCAGTCGACATGAAACTAAATCTAATTTGTTAATTTAGTTTCGGGTCGACACGAAACTAAACCAACAAACTGAATTTAGTTTTGATTCAACACGAAACTAAACTCAGTTTGTTAATTTAATAGTTTTGTGCCAACTCAGAATTATTGTTAAATAATTGTAAATTAACAAAAACAGGTACATTTTTTTCAATTTTTTACTCAAAATGTATTTGTTTATGCTTGGGATAAAACATCCTATACTCAGCATAATTTGTTTATTTTTAATTTGTTTAAACAATTGGAAATTAAAAACAAAAAACAGGTCTATCTTTCTTTTAATTTTCTTATGAATCCAATTGTTACTTTTTAAATAAAACGTCTGGTTTCTTCATGGGACTTAATGGGTTTTAAAGTAAATTTTATATTTGTTACAATTCTATATTAAAACTTTAGTTCTAAATTTTACTTGGTAAACTTTTATTTCACTAATTGTTTGGACATTTGCAAAAACTTTTACTTGGCGGATCTTTTTACATCAAAGATGTTTTTATTGGGATCAAAATACTTTTTGCATCATTAATAAAATTTTAGGGTATTTATGGAACTGTTTAGTACTTCAGGCTCTACGTTTGTCTAAATGTCAAAGAATCCAATTTTGTTTAGAAAAAATTCAAATATTTCAAAAAATACTTAATGTATTGGAATTTCCTGAAACATATATCGGGATTTTAACCCAATTTATTAAATTCTATAGAGTATTCAACAGCATGTGATTGTTAGGCTTCAATGGTAATTTTTCCAACCACTTTTCTCTTCAAATATTTATAAATTGAGCTGAAATTTTGTACAAAAGTCTAAAATACAATAAAGAAGGTCAGTGATGTGCAAAAGTATTACTATTTTTAAAATCAATCATTACAAATTACTTTAAAATTATCAGTTGTCACGGTCACTTCTAATCAATTTCTCGTCTTTACCGACTTCAAAGTGTTTTATTATAATTTATTTTTTAATTATTAAAACTTTTGCACATTACTGCCCTTCTTTATTATATTTTTGACTTTCTTACAAAATTTTCAGCTCAATTTATTAAATATTTAAAGAGAAATGTGGTCAAAAAAATTACCATTGAATGTCTAACAGTCACATGCTGTTAGCAAATCCGTTAAGGAGTTTAGTCTATACGTTTGTCTAACTGTCAGAAAATCCAATTATTTCAAAAAATATTTAATGTATTGAAATTTCCTGAAATATATTATCGAGATTTTAAACCAATTAATAATATTCCAAAATATTTTGCAAATCCGTTTAGAAATTTAGTTTTCTTTGCTTTAATTCTATAAGATTTTAACCCAATTAATAATAATATTCCAGACTATTTTACATATCCGTTTAGAAGTTTACACCGAAAAAAAATATTCTTGTTTTGAGAGGACAATTCCTCTTCTAAAATCCTGTTACAATTTATTCTTGAATTAAGAATATTACTCTTCATTGCAGACTATTCCTCTATAAGAAGAATTACTCTTAAGTGGAGAATAATCCTCTTAAAATAAGAGGACGTTTTTGAGCCATATACAAGAGGAAAATATGAATTGAAATAAGAGAAATCTTCTTAAGACAGAAATATTTTTTTCAGTGTAGGCTCTACATTTGTCAAAATTTTAAAAAAATCGAATTGTTTTCGGAAAAATCTAAATATTTCAAAAAATACGAAATGTTTTAAAATTGCCTTAAATATATATCGAGATTTTAAACCAATTAATAATATTCCAAAATATTTACAAATCCGTTTAGAAGTTTAGTTTTCTTTGCTTCAGTTCTATAAAAGTATCCAAAATATTGAATAACCTTATCATAATTCTTTCTTTTATCATTCTTTATCCAACAAAAAAATAGAGCAAAATCAGTGAAGATTTACTCGAGTTATTCGATTTTATCGATAAACAGTTGATATTTGGGTGATTCTACAAACGAAGGACGAAAATCAAGAAAATTTGGACACAACATTTTTTTCTCACTTAAGTTCTGAAAAGTATTTTAACTTCAAGTTAATGGTACTAATAAAGACATCCATAAGTGGCCAGACAAAATATTAAAAATTACAAAAGTTATGGTTCTTTATAAACAATTTATCCAGAGAATTAAAATCGTGTCAAGAAAATTCACATTAACATAAAAATTAATGAATGGATTTTTATAAAATTGGTTACTCGGGGGGTTACGGGGTTGCTGATTAAGAATCCAATGTCAGTTTTTCAAAATTCAAAATGGCGGATACAATATGGCGCACGACTTTTGAAAAAACTTATCGTATTCGTCTAAAAATCGTTACCCGGGGGTTTTTGAGGTCGCTGATTAAGAATCTAATTAAATGAATTTTAAAAAAGTTGTTCGATTTTTATTAAATTTGATTTTGTAAAATATATTTAAACGTTAAATAAGTTATTAACCTAGAGGAAAAGTTAGAACTAACAATTTACAATTTACCACCATTTTCGCAACTTTTGAATCAGATAGTTCAAGATTATTTAAAATACGGAATACTTGATGCATACGGAAATTTCCGAGGACTGAAAAGAAATCGAGTACCCGAAAAAATCGAATACTAAATACTTTGAATACACCTCTAGTTTTTAACGTTGAGTTTAATTTTGAATTTACTTTTTAATAATTTATTAATTTATTTTTATTTAATTTATTTAACTAATTAATAATAATAATAATAAATTGTAAATAATTAATTAATTATAATTATTAAAAACTATTTAAAATTTATTTATTAATTTTTATACATCTATGAACTATAAATATAGTAGTAGAACTAAAAAAACATAATTAAATTGTTTAAACAAATTGTAAAAGCAATGGTTAATTTGAAAAAAGTTGACCTCGGATTGGTAATAAGCGAAACAGAAAATCACCGAGTAACGATTTTCAGACAAATATGTTAAGTTTCTCCAAAATCGTCGGCCATATTGGATCCGCCATTTTGAATTTGAAAAATTTTAAAAACTGACATTAGGTTCTTAATCAGCAACCCCGAAAACCCCCAAGTAACGATTTTTACGAGGATCAATAAAAGTCATCGGTTTAATTAATTTTTGTTGTAATTTAATTAATAATTGTTTTTAACAAATTACGGATGGTGTATTTGTTTCTATAAGCACAATTTCACAAATCATAGAATTGTAAAAGTAAGTTCAAGTGTCTAATAATAAAGAACTACTTTGATTTTTGTGGGCTAAACTTTATTCATATAAAAAAATACTTATTGCATTTGTTTGTTTATGTCAATATAATTATAGAGAATAATAATCTACAAAACATAAGTCTATAGAATAACCAAAAAATAAAATATTTTTTTAAAAATGTATGCCAGACGAATGAGAATTTGTCTGGTCACAACACAATCTCCGTTACAAATTGAGAAATCTTGGTTAATAGATTAGAAGATTCAATAAAACCCGATTGGTATCACATTTAGTTTAGTTTAATTAACAACTACAACGAACAGTCACTTCATCAGAATGTTGATTTTTAATAATTTTTACATTTTTTGCACTGCCAGACGAATGATAACAAATTCAGGGAACAAACTTCGCGAAGATATTTTATAAATAAGATATAGAAAAACATCATAATTATTTCCATATTAGTAATCTACAACTATTCAAAATTACTAATTCAGTATGAATTTTCCGCAAAACATTTGAAAAGTGATATTTATTCTCAATATGAACTGTCATTCTCCCAAAGGGACATGCCAGACGAATGAGAATTTAGCACTATAATGTGTATTTTTTGCAAAAACATATTTTTTTTCATCGGTTTTTTTCTGTGCCATAATAGAAACCATTAAGATTTACAATCTCCATTAAAAGTAAAATTATTCTTTCCAAAATTAATATACAAAACATGCTTCAGACATCAAAATTCCCTCTTTTGTAGAATCACCCATTTACAAAAATAAATTTCTAATTCGTTAAAAAAATTTACAAAAAAAAGTAAGAATCCGACAGTAGTCGGCCACTTAAGGCAATCTTTTTAATTAACAATGTTTTAAAAGTGCCTTTTCATATTTTTTTCGAATTCTTTTATGTAATGTTGTTCCTTACGATCACACAAAACTATTAAAACAATCATGTTTATAAAAAATAAATTTTTATTCGTTAACAAAATTAGTAAATAAACAAGTAAGAATCTGACAGTGATCGGACACTTAAAAAAGCTTTCAAAAACCGTACAAAATTTTTTTTTCAATTACAAAAGCTAAGATTTGTTTATAATCACCTTAGAAATGATTATCAACAAACAAAATATTTTTATCTCATACGGTTTTATACACTGTGAAAACTGGAGTATTGGACTTAACATCTGGAGGGACAAATCGTTGATATTTGAAAGTTAGCTATTGGATAACAATCTAAATGTTCAAATACACCATTGACAGATATTCGTGCCATTTCTCTAACAGAGGGACAAATTAACCATCTTGAGAAATCCCTTCCTTATCCGGCGCGAAATGAATAAATATGGCAACCTAACCCCTAAATTAAATACATAAAATGTCAGAAAAATAATTTCGCGCGCATCAGATCGTACACATTTTCTGCGCAACTTTTAACCCTCAGATATAATGGGAGAGAATATACAAGTAGATTTCCATTATCAATTCAAAATTTATTTTAGAAGGACTATTTAACTCTCTTCATAAGCAAAGGAAATATACACTTTTTGAACCTCTGAATTTGACTCTCCAGTTTTCTCAGTGTAGCTATTCAAAATTGAAAAGTGTCCGACTACTGTCTGGTCTACCCTATACACGGTTTTTAATTCTTACTTAGCGGCAATTCTCTACCACGAATCTTGATATAATTTTCTAAATAGTTTTTTATTAGGGGAGAGTCTCCAGTTGTGAGACAGTCAATTTTTTTAACATGCAATATTAAAAAGCCGATTGGTTTATATAAAAACATTTCTTTTTATATGAGCCAACTTTTTCGTGTACGCCGAAGCGGATATATAAACTGTTTTTGTTAAATACCAACACTGTGTGTGATAATCGACTAAAAAGCGTTTTTTCAATAAATACAAAGTACTTTTTTTCCAAGTTAATTAATTAGAAAAGGTAAATGTAATGCATTTTCTTTTAGTGTTTTTCTTATATTTTGTGATGCAATATTGCATTGTTCCAATCTACGGTTGAAAATAATTTAATTTTCCTTTTTCAAAATAGCGCCAATTTCTGGGTGTGAGACACAGCATATCACCAGTTGTGAGACGGTGTCAACACTCATCTGGGCAGCATAAAAAATACGACTTTGCAAGCATGTCAAGTGGAAGAAAGTCAATTGATTCAGAAGAAATCAATTTTAATGTTGTCTGTGATAAATGTTATTGGTGTTCCCCATTTGTTAATTAAAGTGTGTAATGATTTGACAATTTTTGGACTGTCGGCTTTTTTAGGGCGAAACATTCGATATATCGCGTATAAATGTCTTCGCAAACTAGAATGAAGGATTTTCCTGATTTGGATCGCGGAAGTGGTCCTACAATATCTAACGAAACAGTGTCCCATGGTTCTCTGAACTTGCGTGGATACATGAGTCCTTGAGGGGGTTTGTTTTTAGGTTTGCATTTTAAACAAATTTCACATTCGTCGATATATCTTTTAATATCTTCGCGCATACCGGGCCAATAATGGTGATTAATAATTGACAAGTAAGTATTATTAATTCCCTGATGTGCGGATTGTAGGGTGTCATGATATTCGGAAATAATCGAGAGTATTTCATTTTCTTTTAACACTTTCTTCCATGCGTTGTTATCGCCTATGGTTTTTTTGAGTTGGTTTGGTTTGTAGTAGTACAGTTCGCTGTTTGTGTCGAGTCTGTATCGTTCGTAGCGCGTGGGGGTATTACGTACACGTTTAACTATCTCGTCGTACTAAGATTTGCTATGGGTGTGACTAAGCTGTGGGAGGGGCGTGTCTTCCGAGACATTTTCGTAAAGGCGCGATAGAGTGTCAGCTGCTTCGTTGGTCGTACCTTTTCGGTGCTCAATTTTCGCATTATTTGCCGATAATTCTAATGCCCATCTCGCAAGTCTACCTCGCTAATCTTTTAAGTTTTGCAACCAAACTAAACTTAAATGATCGGTAATTACCGTAAATTCTGTGGCTTCAAGATAACACCGCAATTTCTTAATCGCAAAGATCACAGCTAAGCATTCCTTCTCGGTGGTAGTATAATTTAACTCTGCACCTCTCAAAGGTCTGCTTAAGCAAAAGATGAGATATTCAATATCTCCATCTTTTTGAGTGAGAATATCACCTATGCCTGTGTCGCTTGCGTCTGTATATAAGAAGAATGGTAAATTTGGTCGTTGCGGATTTAACGTTAAGGCATGTTTTAATACATTTTTTACTTCTTGATAAGATTTTTCGTGTTCTTCTGTCCATTTCCATGGTACTTTGGGACTTGCTAATTTATTTAACGATCCTTGTACTCGCGCGATATTACGTAAATGACGGTGATACCAATTTACGGAGCCGTTAAATTAACGTAATTCTTTGCGGTTACGGGGAGTAGGACGTTCGAGAATTGGATCTACGCATTTTGGATTGGGTTTAAGACCTTCTTTGTCGAGAACAGAGCCGAGATATTCGACAGAAGATTTTGCGAAAAATGATTTTTCTCGGTTTATTGTTAAACCTGCTTTGTGAAAAATATCAAAGATAATATTTAACAATAAAAGGTGTTCTTCAAACGTTTTAGAAATAATAATCCAGTCATCGAGATACGCGTGTACTTGATCGATATATTGTTCAGGTAAATTGTTCGTGCGAATGTGTTCGACAAATTTTTCTTTCAGCCTATCAGTTAATTCTTGAAAAGTGGCTGGTGAGTTAGTGAGGCCAAAGGGCATTCTAACCCATTCAAATTGTACACGTCCGGGTACTACAAAACCGGTATATTCGCGTGAATTTGGGTGAATTGGAATATGATGAAATGCATCAGTAAGGTCTATTGTACTAATTATATTTGCTTCGAATAGCGCGTCGAGGATAGTATCCATGCGCGGTAAAGGATATGCAGATTTTTTTAGTATTTTTATTTAATTTTCGGAAATCCATGCAAACTCTTGGTCTGCCATCTTTACGATAAGTTAAAACAATAGGACTCGCGAATCGACCGAATCTTCGAATGATAAATCTTTTTTTGATATATTTACAAATTGGTCATTTATTATTTTATTAGCTTCTAAACTGTAACGGTGAGGTTTGAGTTTAAATGGGATTTGATCTGTCAATTCAATTACGTGAGTTGCTAAGTTCGTGATGCCGGTGTATTCTGCAAAATTTGATAATTTTTTAACTACAAATTCATCTAAAATTTTTCTTTGTTCGGGTGTTAATTCTAATAATTGCACCGAATTTAGAAAATTACGCGTGTTATTTGCTGGGATAAAGGGATTTTGTGTTTTTGAATCTTCGATGGACGAATAACCTTTACTGGCGTCTATGACGACTTACCATGCGGTTACGAAGTCCATGTCTAATATTATGGGCGTTGTTAGTCCATCGAGGACTGCAAACCATAATTCGCCAGTACAATCGTTAATTGTACGCCTGCACGAGTTATTGCATCTTGAATTGGGTCACAGTTCGCGAATTCTTTAACTAAATCGTATAATTCTCCAAACATAAAGGTACGATCGCTACCTGTGTCGAGAAGACCGATAATTTGTTTATCGCCGATATTTATTGTTGTCGTTATCGTGTTCCGTTTTTGTGGCGGAAAAGGCAATGCAGGCTTGAATTTACTGGCTGCTGCTTGTAAGCCAACAGCTGGTTTTGACAAGGACTTCGACGTAAGTGAGTGTATGCTCGTCTCTACTGTGTCAATGTGTGCGGTAGTGGGGATGAGCTCGTCGCTTGAGTCTGAGTACTCCGTTTCGGATTCCGAGTAGCAATTGTCATCGTATTCGCTTTCGGAGTCACTAGTAAAATTCCTGCTGGCATGCGCTTAATTAAGCGCTGATGCATTTTGAGGAATACACGTTGAGTCCTTTGCGGTGTGACTGCAACTGAGTGTTACACGGTTGTCAATAATATCGCGGTTATTTATTTTTATAATTTTATTATTAGGATTTTCCGAATTTTTATTTGAATTAATTATTTGTTCGCCAGGGAGATTTAATCTCTCCTGGCATCTATCTCGTTTTTTGGCCAAAACGGGATGGGTGCATTGAAACCGAGGATGTTTGGAAAATCACGATTGCCGAACCAAGGTGGTACTTGCGGTGGCAAGGGCATTTGCGGGGGTGTGAATGGTTTTTGTGCGTTGCCCGGTTGTCAGAATTGCAAAAGGTATTGGTAATAATCATAATTATTATTACCACGACCATTCCATCCGTTTTTATTTCAGCGTCCGCGATGCACAGTGGTGCAAACCTGCAAATTGAGTTTCAAAAAGGTCTACAGGCCTTATTTTTTAACCGATTTTATTAATTCTTTTTTAAATGACAGCTTACAAAATTGCAAAGAGCTTTGTCGAGCCTGATTTTAAAATTTTTATTTGTTTATATTAATTTGTTTATTGCAAAGTTAACCAAAAGGAAGAATTTTTCAAATAATTTGTTCTCCCATTTATAAAATTAAATATTTAATATTAAAAACTAGTGAAAATTAATGTTAGTGTACTCCTTGAATAAAGCAAAAATTAAACAGGTGAAATTTTTAAAATTATAAACAAATTAAGTTAACAAACATTAACAGCTATAACAAATTGTAAAAAAACAATATCTTTAATGGATTTTGATAAAATTCGTTACTCGGGGGTTTTTTGGGTCGCTGATTACGAATCTAATATCATAAGAACATGCATCCTATTCGAGAAGCATATTTTCTATTAACAGTTAATTTAGCTTTAATGTCGAATTAGAGAAATGTTTATTTTTGCCGAAAGAGAATGCCAACGTTGGCATCGAAACTTCGAGTGGACGATTGTTATTTTAAATGTTATTGTAATAATTGCATAATCATTTCATCTACAATTTCTGATAAATTATTTTTTCATGAATTGATTGTGCAGATGTACAAACTCCCTTAATGTTGAAAATATGTAATTCGAAGTTTGTATGAACTGTGTTTATTACATAAAGAAAAACAAAAAATCAGCATTCAATCTGCCCTTTTCAGAGCTAATACATTGTTTCAAACACCAAAAAATTAATCATTATTAGCCTTGGTAAGTAGGAACTCCGGAGTAATGATTTTGAAGTAAATCAGATAAATCTGTATTTTTAACGCCCGCTATTTAAAATGTTAAAAAACTAACATCTAATTTGTAATCAGCGACCCAAAAAACCCCCAAGTAACGATTTTTAAGTAAATCTGATGAATTTCTAACTTTGACGTCCGCCATATTGGGTCCGACATTTTGAATTTTTAAAAACGAACATCTGATTCGTAATCAGCGACCGCAAAAACCCCCGAGTAACGAATTTCAAGTAAATCAGATGAATTTTTAACTTTGACATCCGCCATTTTGAATTTTTAAAAACGAACATCCGATTTGTAATCAGCGACCCCAAAAACCCCCGAGTAACGAATTTTATCAAAATCCATTAAAGATATTGTCTTTTTTTACAATTTTCACTAGTTTTTAATATTAAATATTTGATTTTATAAATGGGAGAACAAATTATTTGAAAAATTCTTCCTTTTGGTTAACTTTGCAATAAACAAATTAATATAAACAAATAAAAATTTCGAAATCAGGCTCGACAAAGCTCTTTGCAATTTTGTAAGCTTTCATTTAAAAAAAATTAATAAAATCGGTTAAAAAATAAGGCCTGTAGACCTTTTGAAACTCAATTTGCAGGTTTGCACCACTGTGCGATGGTTGCGATTTTCGTGTCTGCGTCCGTCACTGCGGTCTTTGTCTCGTTTCGAGTCTTTGCTGTTGTCACGAGTACTACGCGTAGACGATCTACGTTTTCCCCCCTCTCGTCGCGATGACACGGAACGTGAAGAGCGAGAAGACCTGGAAGTGGATCGGCGGCGTGACTTGCGGGCCGGTGGTGGGAAGGCAGGTGGCTTCTTAGCGCTCTGATCATTTTCAGATTTCTGTTTTTCGCTTGTCGGTAATTTTGCTTCTAATCGTTTAATTTGTTGTTTGTAAATTTCTACTATGTTTCAATTGATTTCTGGTTCGCTTTTATTTAGTTTTCTGTTATTTTTGGGTTTCTTTGAAACGTTTTCTGCTTTGGTTTCTTTTTCTGATTTACTTTGTCACAGCTCTCCTCAAAGTTGGGCAGGTTATTCTAAAATGTAACGCTACAAACTTGGCGGGGAGTTGTTCCAAATGACTTCCAGATTCCAAATTTTCAAACCGATAAATCGTACCTGATCCTCTTTTCAAATTATCTCTTTTACAGATAGTCAGAAACTTGAAAATGTATTATCCTAATGTGGAAGCTTTGATTCAGAAGACTTCTGATTTTTCGTTATTAAAAAATTTTTAGACAAAGATTTTATAGATAATTATGTTCATGATTTTGAGAAAAGTGAGTGTAGGGGAGAGTGGGGCAAGACGGTCCTTAAAAAATCATAAAATTAATAATATGGAAAAAATTGCAAATCTCCCCATCTTTCCCCACCGGCACGGTACTAAAAAACCAACCTATTTCTGTCAACAAAATTTTACAAGTAAAGGTTTCATCTTCGTCATCGACACCAGCACAACTGCACAAAGCCCATTGGCCGCAGACAGAACAAGCAGCCCAGCCTTCACTTGAGTCTAAATAATAACCATTACAATAGAGACAAGGTATATTATCCACTTTACCATCGCTAATTGATGATTTAACCTGACAAGCTTTTTTCTTTTTGGTCACTCTTATTTTATTCAGTCTTGATTTAAGTAGTTTTCTTAACTTCCCTTATTTCTCTTTTCTTTTGCTTTATTTGTGTATCCCGTCTTGCCCCACTCTTCCCTACCCTATCTTGCCCGCACACCGAAAAAAATCTCGATGGTATTATTAACTATGACTCTATAGTTAATCTTAATCTAGTAAAAGTAATAAGGATTCCTAATCATTATGGTTAGGATCGCTAGGTTGATTCCACAAATTCAAGCCTGACAAAAACAACCCTGCAAATCCTAGTCAAATTGACTAGGATTTTAGTAATTTTGCCTATTTCCATAATGCGCACGCGTCTGCTTCTGTTCTGACAGTGTTTACCAGTGTTTACCTCTATATCTTTCGCGTCATTTATCGTGATTTCGTAAAACGATTTTTTATCATTACTCGCGTCTATTTTTTGTACATAAAATGGAGTTCTTACATACATCAAAATTGCTGGTTTCTCGGAACCTCTGGAAATATAGATAGTCCATGTTTTAGAAAGTAAACTATTTAATCACACTGTAAAAATTTTTTGGGGTAATTTTACCAAAAATGTTTTGGAAGTAATTTACACCAAGAATTTGTGGGTAAAAATACACAACCCAGGTGCGAATTTAGGTTGGCCGCCAGAGTTTGAAGGTTGGCCCAAGGTTGGCCTAACTTTGGCAAGCAAAGTTTTGGTTGCCAGAGTTTGCCCAACTTTGGCAAGTACTTGTGCCCACAGTTGGCCCGACTTTGCAAGCCAACCATTAAATGCAGAGTTTAACCAACCGTCGGGCCAACTTTGGCGACAAAGGTTGGCACAACTTATCCAAACGTAGTTTAAAAGACTTTCAGTTTCGGTTGGCCGAACTCTGGGCCACGGTTGGTCCAACGGTTGGCAAAACTATGTGAAACACAGTTTAATTGACTTACATTATTTGGTTGGCCGAACTCTGGGCCACGGTTGGCAAAACTATGTGAAACGCAGTTTAATTGACTTAAACTTTCTTGGTTGGCCGAACTCTGGGCCACGGTTGGCCCAACGGTTGGCAAAACTATGTGAAACACAGTTTAATTGACTTAAACTTTCTTGGTTGGCCGAACTCTGGGCCACGGTTGGCCCAACGGTTAGCAAAACTTTGTCAAATGCGGTTTAAATGACTTAAACTTTCTTGGTTGGCCGAACTCTGGGCCACGGTTGGCCCGACTGTTGCAGCTTAAATATACATTTTGCGTTATGCACTCCCATGTGAGCGTAGCGTAGTGGTCAGTGTATAAGTCTTCGGTGCGTTAGGTTAGGGGTTCGATCCCAGCGAGCGATAGATATTTTCGAAAATGTATGTATGAGATTGTGTTTAATAATAATAGGTAAAGGTTATATCTGATATTCCCGCTAATAATAACGTGTTAATTGTTTAAATAATGTAGTTTTTTAATAATTTTTTACCTTTGGCTGTTGAAGTTGACCAAACTTTGAAAATTGTGGTTGGCCCAACTTACGCATCTAAAGTTGTGCCAACTTTGGCGTCAGTCTTTGGACCAACCATTGAAATGTATAGTTGGCACAACATATGCATTGTAAGTTGGGCCAACTTCCTTATGAGTTGTCGGGCCAACCATCGTCGCCATTAGACGGTCGCCGTTATCATCTGTATGGTTGGCCCAACCTCTGGCACGAGAAGTTTGACCGACTTTGTAAAAGTTGGCCCAACTATAGGCCGAACAAAAAATCGCACCTGGGAAGATTTTTGGAAGTTTTACCCAAAATTTCTTGAAAAAATTCCTATTAAGTTTTAGGTAAAAATGCACAAGAGTTTTAGTGATTTTACCCAAACATTTTGGAAGAAATACCTAAAAGGTTTTGGGTAAAAATACAAACATTTTGGTATCTTTTATAAAAGTTTTGGAAAAAATACCCAAAAATTTTTAGGTAAAATTACACAAGTTTTTGTACTTTTGTCCAAAGTTATGTGCAGAAATACCCATGAAATTTTTAGAGAAATTCAAGACTTGTGATAATTTTTTATCTAAACATTTTGAGAAAATACGTAAGTGATGAAATGGAATAGTTAATTTTTCATCCGCAATTTAAAAAAATTAGCTAATATAATTTTAAACAATAATTGCAGATTATAGTGATTCTTTTTATTTCATATAAAATATGTTTTAATACAAAACTATTTTACAAAATATTTTTTCACATACAATAATAAACACTTATGAAAAACAATAATAAAATAGTATGAATATTATATTAGATTAATCATTATCAACACTTATTATTAATCTACTTATAACAAGAAATTAACAATCGTCGAAATAACAGATAATACAAACAAGCAGATTAATTAATTAAAAAATCTGTCCGCGCAAGCGCGGACACATTCTCATCGGCGCTTCGCGCGGGGGCTCTCTTCGCTCGCAAGTTTCAGCGCGCCTCGGGACGCGCGAATATTGATCGTCGCGCTTCGCGCTCCGTGTGTTGTTGCGCGCTTCGCGCGCAAATGGCTCGCTTCGCTCGCAGTGGTCTGCGATTGTTGTGCATTATTTGTGTTCTTGTTCTTGTTTCCTATTATATGCTTCATAAAACATTTTTTTTTCTTAAAGTTACTACGACTTTAAGGATTACATTCTCATCACATGTTTTTGTTTGCTGATGATTGCAAGATAAAGTGGATTTATATGTATATTTTTGGTCTTGATGATTTAAATTGTGAATTTATTTTTAATTATACTAACTCTCTTACACGGAAAGAAAAAGTCTGGAAGAGATATCCATAAAAATATTGTTGAGCAGAATATTGTTGTGTTATCCAATTCAATGGAAGAGACAACTTTCAGAATGGAAGCACATTCCATATTCAATGGATGAGGGAGCCATATTATATTGTTGAATCAAATATGGATGTGACATCCATAGGCATGGTTGGGCTTACAATTCATGCTATGGATTTTCACATATGGCTGCCTCATCCATATAAACTTTGGTTGGGAGATCCATAGTTAGTTCAAAATTTCGATACATGTTGCGCGCAATTCATTATCATGGCATCCATTTAAAAATGGTCGTCTCAATTTGTCCGTCGCGTTGGTTTCCTGTCACGTCTATATAATCGCGTTGTGAGTTTATTGTGTATAAATAGTGTTACAATTGTTTATTATTTATTATCGTTATTGTCTATTAGTGTTTATGTAAATTCATTTTCATGAAATATGTGTAGAGTATATAAGGAATATTATATGCTCAAATATTGTAGTTGCGTGTATAGTGTACACTGAAAAAAATTCTTAGTAGATTTGACTACTTTTTAACTACTTTCCTTAGTTCAATAAGTCCCCAAAGATAATTTTGAACTTACATTAATTATCAGATATGTAGTTGAATGAAGTGATAATACAGTTGCATTAACTACTTTTCTTAGTTAAATAGGAACCAATGACAGTTTTGCAGTAGAATTAACTGCTGATATGTAGTTAAAGTTACTAAGATAACTCAGTAAAAAAATAACTACTGAAAATGGTAAAATAAAATTATTTATAATTTATTATAAATATTATCGAGTTGTATTTTTTTATATTTCCCCCTACCCACTTTTGTTTACCTATACCTTATTTATTTAATGTCTATATACCTAACGGAGAAAAATCTCTAAACGTCGGGAGTTGAACGCTCGACCCTAACATTCGTAAACCGATAACCCAACCACCTAACCACGCTCGCTCGCTTCGATGAGTTGCTTAATACTTAAAGGCATTCCAGACACAGTTCAACTGATAACTGTAGTTAATTTTACTACTTAAAGTAGTTGCATTTACAACTTTTCACAGTTGATAATCTTCTATAAAAATCTATAACATAAATTACATGGAAAATAATTCAACTCCTAGAAGAAGTAAAAACTACTACAAAATTAGTCTATCGAACTACTTTAAGTAGTAGAATCTACTACTTTCTGTAGTAATTTCTATAACATACCTGCAGTTACAAAGTTAACTGTAAAATTACATTAATTTAATTAATAATTTTTAACTACATAAAACAGTTAAAATAAGTATCAAAAGTAGCCAGACTAACTAAAAAAGTAGTTTGTTTTATTACTTTTTACTCTACTAAGGGGATGTAGTTGAAAATGTCTCATGTATTTTTTTCAGTGTAGTGGATAGCGTTAGTGTTTAGTATGCGTTAGGTCTAGGGTTCGTGTCTCCCCCATCGGTTAATAATTTATTTCGTTAATATGCGGTTATTCAATAAGTGGTGTGTATTAATTAACAAAAATGTGTATAAAATATCTCAAGTGACATTGAATTTAATTAATTGAGTGATTCCAATTTTTTGTTTCCCATTCCCATTACTATGGATCACTTAACCATAGATCTTTTGCTGCTCCAACAATATACAGCCAGCCATAGAATATGGATGCAGCAACCTTAACTATGGATATCCCGTATTTTTCAATATAATATGGCTGTGATATCCATGTATCTGGATGTGTCAACTATTCCTTTTTCTCCGTGTAGCACAAACATGATTTGCAGAAGCAGATACAATATTCTTAAAGTATTAGTATCAAGGTTTTTGTGTAGTGTAGACCGGAGCGTAATGGCTAACTTTTCACTGTTTGTTGATTTACTCATACATTTTTGTTTTAATTAAGTGTTTATCTCCTAGAAAAGTTACTCCGGTATCTCAGCTTTCTTTTAAAAAAACGAAAGTCCCTATATTACTCTTACTTTTTTTTCTACAATGAACGTACACTTCGTCGGTATCGTAGGTTGCTCTTTATGCATAGCGTGTTGCATTAGCCAGCACGCCCTAGTGGTACTTAGGAAATATTTTGTAATTTTTATCAATACAGTAAGTGTGAATCAAAAATCTCAAATTGACCCTTAAAAATGTTTCAAGCTTAAAACGCGATTTTAGTTTCTTTTTTAAAGTTATTTTAAAAAAATTATAACGAAAAAATGCAATTTTGAAAAGTTACTTTCATATGTGATATACAGTTTTTCTACTATATTTCTTACAATAGTGATTGAATAATAAATAATCAAACTTTGTAGAAACTTGCAGTACATCAAGTTGTCTTTGGAGCGAAATCATTTCGATTTACGATTTTTAAATAAATTACAATTATTCATTACCGTTACGCCCCTTAGTCATTATGTCCCGTTCCCCCTATATACGTGATTTGTAAATATATATCAAATGTATGATTAAAAACATGTAAATCCGGATACAGTGAATGTGATAGTTTAATTGTTATAAGAAAAACTTTAAATTTACTAAAGATTTAAAAATGAACAATTAGATAAATTTTCTGCATGATTATTTTAAAAGAACGTCCAAGCGCCTAAACTTTCGGTAGGACCTTCCGGCCGGACGCGCCTCTTACATAATTTATTAAATATATTAACATATATTGTTATTATATGTTATTTTGAGCTTAAACAAGAAATTCACTTAGAGATTTTGAAAAAATCGCCATTTTTAATGCTATACAAATATTTGAATAACTTATAAAATAGTAAACGTTTTCTAAAGCTTCATTTCTTATTCTAAAGATCATTTTCAACAGTATGAGAATTACTTCAGGTATTAACGTGTATTCTTTGCTTAGAAATTGTAAGCAAAGCAAAGGTAGGATACCCAAATTAGAACAAAATAATAATAAATAGCACAGCATTTCAAAAAAAAGTTTGAACTAAGAAAATAAAAACAATCCTCCAAAATTTACCCATCGTTTTAACAAGCAAAAATAAATCACCTCCACTAAGATGAGACAAAAAGTCAAAAATTCGAAAAAAGTTTTTAAAAAAATTAATTTTTTCTAAAGTATTATTGTCGGACAGACAGACAGACCTACAGACAGACACTTTTTTTAGACCATGATTTTCGGACTCAGGGGACCCCAAAACGTCGAGATTTCATGAAATTAGCGAAAGTCAATTTTCGACCAAAACTAATACTTTCTCATGTGATGAGAATGTAATAAAAAATTAGTTTTTTGAAAATAAGTCGAAAAGTTTTAGGTTTAGTGAAAAGTTGTCAACAGCAAAGTTGTAGCTGATGGTAAGACGAGAAAAAAAGTCTCTGGTAGCAAGCTCTCCCATAGGCAATAGTTTTGGAGATAATTGAGTCGGAATATGGAATTTTTGTTAAAAAAATGATAAAAAATATATATATACGGTGGTTTTTTTGGAAATTACTAGTTTTTTGTTATTGTGAGTGTTTTTTGAGTACAATGGGGTGAGAATATGTGGAAATTAATGTAATAATTTTTTTTCTTTGAGAAATTTTGATTTTTAGCGTTATTTTCGGATTTTTTAGTATTTTTTTACTATTTAAGGGCCTATAACTCTGAAATTTGACTTTCTATGAAAAAATGTTGTAGAGAAAAGTTGTTCGTATTTTTCCAATCTAAAGTAATATAAAGTTAAAAATATTAAAATTTGAAAAAATTGAGTTTTCAAAATTTTGAAAGTACTGTAGTTTGTGTAGTTTTCGACGAAACTGGCTGGCTAACGAACTCGATCTGTATTTTAACAGTAACTTTGTGCATACAAAGTTGCAAGTTGATGCAATAAGTTTTTCAAAAGTTATCGTGGCGACACCATTGTGTCTACAGACAGACACGAAGACAGACATACAGACAGACACTTTTTTTAGACTATGATTTTCGGACTCAGGGGACCCCAAAACGTCGAGATTTCATGAAATTAGCGAAAGTCAATTTTCGACCAAAACTAATACTTTCTCATGTGATGAGAATGTAAAAATTCACTATTATTTACTATTTATAAAATATAACATCACACATACATTTACTTTCAATTAAAAACCACATTTTTTATTAAAAACACTGTAAAAACAAGAAAACCTTCACGCGCGGATGTAGCTTCTCTAGTAAATGCTGCAGAGTAACTGACGCTAAAAGGACCGTTTGACAAACATTTCTAAGAAATTCGAAAAATTTCACAAACTTTTCCTCTAAATAAAACTATAATAAAAAACCGGTATTTGAAAGATCATAAAATAGGATCTTTTACCAGGCAAAACCGTTAGCTGGCCATCTTAAGATGAACCAGATGTGACAAAACCTTGAAAATTTTCACAAGAGTTTACCCAAGCTTTAGGAAAATTCTCCAATTTAATTAGGTAATATTTCACAATTTTTGTAGAATTCCCAACATTTTTGGGTAAAATGACTTTACCCACAAAATTTGGAAATTTTACCAAGAGTTTACCCAATTTTTAGGAAAATTTTCCAATTTATTTAGGTAATATTTTACAATTTTGGTAGAATTACCAAAAGTTTTGGGTAAAACGACATTACCCAAAATTATAAGAGAAATTACCTAAGAAATGTTAGGAAAATTTACCAATATTTTTTACAGTATATTAGTCAATTCTTTCAGACTTTTTTGGTTAGGTTTCAATATAAATCGTCGAAATTTTTACGCACGTGGTGACAACATTTTTACTATTTTAATCGCGCAGTGTGTTTGAAAATTTACCTTTGCAATAATTTGTGTATTTAAATTTATTTTCATTTGAATGTCATAAATAATTAAAAATAAATAGTTTTTGACAAATGTATAAAATTGTGTACTCGAAATGTATAAAACATCATCTGATTAAGTATTGTATTTTGACTCGAAAATCTAGTGTCTATTAAAAAATGAGAGAAGAAAAGCACAGAATCCGTACTGTGACAAACACCGGCCGTGAAAAATGCGTGTCAGTGCCCGTTCTTAATTTTATTCAGTTGGTGTCATTTATAGTTCAGATACTATGCTCAAGCAGCGCGGCGGCGGTACGAACTAATTAGTACAGGATCTGTTTCATAGTGACCGAGAGATACTGTACTTCTAAACAGTAGCATTTGAAGTACAACATCTGTACCTCAAGCCAAAGTCAAAATCCGTTTCACATTTTAGCACGACACCTATCACACAGTGGCAATGCTGCTGCGTTCAATTGGAGTACAGATGCTGAACTTTTCCATTTCAGAATCTGTGCTTTTCTTCTCTCAGTGTATTTTTTCCTGATTACATCGACTAATTTTCCTGGTCACTTTAACTATGCTTGAATCTTATTACTTTGACCAGGATTCTATAGTTGGCTCCTCTCGTAACTAGGAAACCTAGTCAATTCCTGGTATACGCGTCCTAGGCATTTTTTTCGGTGCACCTACGAAATTGAATAAAATGATTAATTACTACAATTTACGATTGAACAAAGAAAAAACATATGCTTTCCTTCTTATGTAACCCTTGCCAGTTACAAAAAATTTTATATAGTTCATTAACTGTTATTATTCAATAATAAACACCTCCTAAAAAAAGTGAAAAATTCACAAGAAAATCGTCGAAAACAGTTTTTTTAGTAAAACAGATAAAAGATTTGTTCTCATGGCTTTTAGGTTTTGTAAACAAGAAACTATCGTCTCGGTGCAGTATTATGTAAAATATAATCGCGATTGGTTAATTCGTTTGTTAAATAGGGCCGGTACCCCGTCTTGCCCCACTCACCCCTATAAGTCCCAAAAATCACTTTTTAGTTTTTGTAAATACAACTGTTTTAAAAAATTATTGGATTGGTTTAAAATTTGTTACTTGGGGGTTTCGGGGTCGCTGATTGCGAATATGTTGTCAAAATAAAAAAATCTGTGGAGAGATTCCTAATCAGCGACCCCAAAACCCCTCGAGTAACGAGTTTAAGGCAAATTGAATCGATTTTTAAAAGTCGATCGCCATATTGGATCCAACATTTTGAGTTTTGAAAATCTGACGTCTTATTCGTAATCAGCGATCCCGAAAATCAATTTGTATGCAGGACAACTGTTGAAAAATCAATTTTGACTGTTAATTTAGTTTGTTGTTAGCAATATCGCTATATTTTCGTAAAGTAGAGGGTTCAAGCTTTAATTTAACTAATACGACAAGTCTCTAGCACGTCGAATTTACCCAGCAGAAATTTTCAAAACCTACTAAAAAATGATTTTTGGGTATTTTACCCCCAATTTTCTTAAAATCCTGACGTGATGGGAGGTTTTAGTTAAATGTTAATTCGGATTTAGCGCACCAAAAGCTACGGTAAATGACTTCTCGATCTCAGACAACGGAAATTTTTATTTTTTTGCAGGCTTCTGAAATTATATATACAGTAAGAAAAGCTATCCGTCAGTCATAGGAAAGTATGGGAATCGCATAAGTCTGTCTCACTCCCACTCATGGGATATGACTGACGTGGTAGGTTTTCGTACTGTATATATATTCATATATCCTTCGCGCTACCAAAGATTTTTGTATACGCGGGCTACCGGATGGCCACCCGGGGTGGCCAAACGCTTTTTTACTTTTATATTCCAAAAACGATTAAAATTCATCAAACTTTTTGTATATAACTATGTGTTAATACAATTGCTGTATTTTAATAAAGGTTTTATGCATATTGCAATTGTTTAAAAAATTTGTTATTGCAAAAACATATAATTTTCAAATAAACAAAGAGATTAGAAAATTTTTGAAAACTTTTCTTTTTTTAACGTTACTTAGTATTAAATCAATAAATTAAAGAAAATATTTATTGAAACGAATCATAAATATTAGTAAAAAATTATTTAAACAAATTATTGTTGTTATTTACCAACTTTTTACAGAATACACCTAGAAAGTTGCAGTTTTTTCCTAATTTTGCAATTTATTAAATCTTATATGATCACAAATAAAGAGTAAAAATTGAATTAATATTTAAACAATTTTAAAACAAATTATTGTTGCTATTTACCAACTTTTTACAGAATACACCTAGAAAGTTGCAGTTTTTTCCTAATTTTGCAATTTACTAAACCTTATATTATTACATATTACAATTTATAAACGAATTATTAATTTGTTTAAAAATGGTTTAAATAACAATTCAATTTTGATTTTTTTATTTATAACACAAGTCAACATGAAATTTGCGCCTGACATTTAAGATATTTTTTATGATAGATTTATCGATAGATATGAGGAAAAAAATTATATTTTATCAAAAAGTTTGCTTTTGTATATTGGAGAACGTTTTTACCATATTTTTAAAAATTTATGATTTTCTGAATGAAATGGTCAATCAAAAATCTGTAAAGTACGTAATAAAACGTACTTTACAGATTTTTGATTGACCATTTCATGAGTATTGCATTAGTATGCATGTGCAAAATAAATATATATATTTTTTAAATTTTATTAAAAATGGTGGCTGTGCAGCATTTCATTAAAAAGCGTCTCGTTTCAGGATTCCACGGCCAGACAACTAACGTCCTTAATTTTTGATCTGGAAAAAAACGAAAATGTTTTTATTTTCTATACATCAACAGCTATCGACACACGAAGGTTTTCTTATATTACTTACTTTTATTTTTATCAACAATTTTTAGAATTTTTTTTGTTGGAAATTGTCATTTTTTTGTTCAATCACGCACCATTTTGCAAAAGATCAAAATATCGAAAAATTCCTACGTGTATTGATAGCTGTTGATGTATAGAGAATGACAACATTTTGGTTTTTTTTAAATTAAAAAGTGAGAACGACGTTAGTAAGTTGTTCAGCTATGGAACCCCAAAAAACAGACGTCTTCCAATAAAATTCTGCAATGTAGCCATTATGTAATGAAATTTTTTTGAAAAAATATATTTTGCATATCAATACTCATGAAATAAAACGTACTTTACAGATTTTTAATTTGTCATTTCATTGAGCCAAAAAAAATTCCTAAAATATGCCTAATTTTCGTGATTTCCCCCATTAACATGTTTGCAACTACTACAAAAGCAAACTTTAAAAAGAATATGTATATTTTTCGTTTATTTTAGTGAATAATAAATTGAAAAATCATTATACAAACCCAGGCGCAAAATTTTTTCGTTTTTTTGTTGAGCTGTGTAATCATATAAGGTTTAGTAAATTGCAAAATTAGGAAAAAACTGCAACTTTCTAGGTGTATTCTGTAAAAAGTTGGTAAATAGCAACAATAATTCGTTTAAAAATTGTTTAAATAATAATTCAATTTTTACTCTTTATTTGTGATCATATAAGATGAATAAATTGCAAAATTAGAAAAAGACTGCAACTTTCTAAGTGCATTCTGTAAAAAGTTGGTAAATAGCAACAATAATTTGTTTAAAAATTGTTTAAATAATAATTCAATTTTTACTCTTTATTTGTGATCATATAAGATTAATAAATTGCAAAATTAGAAAAAGACTGCAACTTTCTAAGTGCATTCTGTAAAAAGTTGGTAAATAACAACAATAATTTGTTTAAACAAATAGAAAATTCATTGTAACATCAAAATATGTTGTATTTATTGACATAAAACAATTTTATTGTGAAACTTTCATGATTTCATTTTTATTTTTTTGCAATATATACAAAATAACATCCGAACGTTTTTCAGTAGTGTTGAACATAGTTTTTTAATTGTTATAAATAAACAAGAAGAAATGTAAAAAAAAATTTATTTTTTTTATTTTTCGAAAGTAGATAAAATTTTGTTCAGTGACTTAAAATCGCGATTCGATTGATGCAAAAATCGAGCAGATTTACAACATTATTTATTGCTTGGCCACCCTGGGTGGCCATCCGGTAGCGCGAAGGATATATAGCACTTTAACATGTGACAGACGTGTCCAAATGCAAAAAATCAAAAAGTTTCTTGAAGAAGAGACAATTCGGAACCATAATTATCTATAAAATCTTTGTCTAAAAAATTTTTAGTAACGAAAAATCAGCAGTTTTCTGAATCAAAGCTTCCACACTAAGATAATACATTTTTAAGTTTCCGACTATCTGTATAAGAAATAATTCGAAAAGAGGATCAGGTACGATTTATCAGTTTGAAAATTTGGAATCTGGAAGTCATTTGCAACAACTCCCCACCAAGTTTGTAGCGTTACATTTTAGAATAACCTGCCCACCTCTGAGGAGACCTGTGTTGTTGAATGGAATCAGATGTGGGCGAAGGAGTTTCAATTGCGTTTAATTGGTTTTTACCGCGTGAGTTACGAGTTTTTTCGAGTCTTGTTCGCGAATTTTTGAAGTAAATTGCATTGTTGCTATTTTTTCTTCGTATTTTGCGAATTTTGCGATTTAAACCGTCGTAATTTGTGAAACTGTCGCGATCAAATTGCAAAATTAAGTCAGAATGAAGGGCCGAGTAAATTTTGTCAAGTTGATTTTCTTCTGCAACTTTTTGTTGTAATTTATTGTATAGTGAGCCTATTCTTATAACGAATTCGATTCCTGATTCGTCTTCGAGTTGGACGGCGCGTTGAATTTTATTCGTGATACGTTGATCGTCATTTAACTCACCAAATATCTATCGGAATTTGGTTGAAAATTCATTCCACGTGTTCCAAGAATTGTGAAATGTGGCGAACCAAGTGTACGCGGATTCAGCAAGTACTTGGGACATCGTCGCGAGCGCGTTATCGGGATTGATATTTGAAGCTTGTAGTTTGCGTTCAAATTCATCGATGAATTCGTCTGCGTCGAGCGGTCCTGGGAATTTTAGATCCCAAGATTTTATAATTTTATGCAAATTGTGATTTTGCATATAAAAAATTGGTGGGGGTCTCGTGATAGGTTCCTGTGTGTTAATGTGAGATGTTTCGTAAGGATCGCTGTCAGAAGGTGGAGGGGAAATGAGGGTTTCTGGCGGTTCGGTGAATTGCAGTGTGCGGTTGCGAAGAGTAGCGCGCACGAAAGGTGTTGTGGACAGTAGTGTGGGGGGGGCCGTTGCTATACCCGTACTAAGTGTCGCATGTGTCCCTGTGTTTGTGGTTGTCACTGTAGTAGTGGTACTCGTAGATTGTAGGGATGTAGGTTGTGGTATCTGCTGTGTACTAGCGTGATAACTGTTGTCAATTGATTCCCATCGAGAATCATGCCAAGGGGATGGTGTTTGCCTAACCTGCAATTCCGAAATTTTTTGCAAGAGAGATTCTAACATTTTATTTACTTCTTTTCTATTTTCTTTGAATAAATTGTTTATTTCTAAATGATTAAATGATTAAATGATTGGATTAATTGAAATGTTTCGTTTTTAAGGGTTGTTATTTCTTTTCTATTGTGTTTTAGGTCTTCCAACCGGGCTTCTTGAATTACGCGGCGAGTTTCGTTGTAAAAATTATTTAATTGTTAAGGACGTGTTGGAATTGAAATTTTTGGGGTGGTTCCAGTACCAATTGTTGCAGAGGATGATTTATCCAGATCGCTAGTGCGATTTTCTGGATGATTTTGCGTTTCGTTCATAGCGTTTTCCGTTACTGCGGTGTTTGGGTGTGGAGCCGGTGAAACGTTGTTTATCGCTATCTCTAATGGCGCAGTATCTTTTTCTACTGTAAGCACGTTTTATTCACTTTGCATTGAAGGATTCGGGTGGGGATAATTCGTTTCTGAATTTTTACTTTAATTAGATGGGGGGGTGTCCTGTACATGTTGTTGTTTTTTGCGCGCGATCTGGTTGTGATTCCTCTTTGTTTTAGCGTTCTGTTTCTTTTCGTCATGTGAAAAAAGAAAATTTGTGTTTATTTAATGATCACGAAAAAAAAATTATTTTTTTTAAATTTTGTTAAAAAAGAATTTATTTATTTATTATTTTTCTTTTTAACTTTATATTTGTGACGTATAATTTTAAACTATTTTAATTTTAGTTCAAAGTTTTTGCTTTACGTCAGGCCAAATCCGACGCTTTCAACAAAAAATAATAATATGAAATTTAAGTTAATAAATTTCGCCGTCAGGCGCCAATTAATTTTTAAGCTCAATTAATAAACTACTTGACTCTTTAACAACAACCCGACAAACAACAACACCTCTGAGACGCTCTCAATCGTCAGAGGAAATTCTGCCTGAACAAGTTGGCAAGCAGAAATGCCAACGACGAGACACGACTGGTAAAATACTGGCCCGATACTGACTTACCCCAACGACGCTTCTCGATTTCTCTCTTTCCTAATTCCGGCACGCTCCTTCCAAAGGATTCCTTAGTTGAGGGAAGAGAAATAATCCAACACACAAATAAGTCACTTTTCACAATTTCTACTTTTATTCACAACCCTTTACACAACTCCAGTTCTCTCACACAACTCATAATCTAACACAACTACTTTCAACTCTATCTACACAACTCTCTACGCATCTCTTAGATAACTCTCCTACAAATCTCGTAGGTCAACTGACTGCCAAAATGTCGGCGGAAAAACTAGAGACACCTGTTTCTCGCTTTTCCTACACGTGCTCGGCTTCTTCAACTAGTCTTCTCTCTCGTTCCAACTGTCTCTCCTCTCTCGGCCTCTTTCTAACAATCATCGGCTCTGCCCTCTGCTACTAACTAGCCGCGCGACACACATTCACCACTGATAGTAGGTCACACGGCAGTTTCGACTTTCTAAATTACCATGCCAATTAACGATCACGGTTCAGGGATAATTCCGACAGATGACATGACGATTCAGGATTTCGACAAAATAAAGAACGACAATTCACATCGTCACAATCCCCTCCCTATGACCGGTACTACTCCCAGTAGGACCGTCATTAGCAATGACTAACTACTGTCCGATGTCAATGGCTGGCTCGCTTATTCTAGTATAAGTCTCTCTCATCTTTTATAGAACTTTTTTATCCTATTTTACCTCACTATACTCACGGCTCTCCTCTCTCCGACACACGGCTTTCGAAACTCGACTCTCCTCTCAAATTTTCTGACTACAATGCTTTCTCAGATCTCTAATCTCATAGAAAAAAAAATTTTTTTTTTCTTAGGTTTGGGTCAGCTGTGACTCACCCAATACTCGTCAGCATTGCCTTCAACTACACTTTGACAGAGTAATCTCTCTTTACTCGGTCGGTTCTGGCACGGCTCTCACACAGTTCTCTTTCTCGGCTCTTCTTCTTCCGCTGTCGTGGCCCAAATGTACAAGGCATCTCTATGCTCTCCAGGCACAGCTCTCCAAGACTCTCCGTATTGACACACAATTCTGGCATCTCAAAAAGTTTACTCCTGGTGTTTTGCACACTAGGCATGACTCCACTTGAGCTTGCCTCAGGGGGCATTGTTTGGCATAATGTCCCCGTTGCTGACATTGAAAACAGATCCTCCTGGGACAATCTATGGCCCGATGTCCTATAGAATGATACTGAAAACAAACTCCCATAAATTGCTTTGTTGCCGTTTGTGAACCTTTTTGTTCCACATTTGGCAAACCAACTGGTTTGGCTTTTTCTGACACAATTCCTGCATACATGGCTGGGTATGCAATTTGCATAGGTCCTGGCAAGATTTGTTGTGGGGTGAACTGACTACTTGGCTCTGTTCTGCTGATTTTTGGGCTGCTGTCATAAGTGTCATGGCGTACACATACACTTCCTGGCTTCTCTTTTGTCTTCTCCTCCTTCGCCTTTCTACTCTCCTTGGTAGAGTGGTCCCTACCACTCGACTCTGACTCCTCCTCTGATGTCGCTGCTTCTGATCTCACCATTTTCTTGAATCTGCTTTCCTTCACGGCTGCTGCAGGAAAGCGAATTTTCTGCTTTGGTGGAGGGGGGGTATATCTTTCGTCTAAGTCCCTGGCCTTCTCATAATTTCTCAGGATCTTCTCCATTTGGCTCAACGATTCAAAATACAACCGGTGTAATTGACAGACGTCAATTACACCGGTAATCTGTATGTTGGCGTCAAACCTTTATAGGCGATCTTGACTTGTTTCTTCTGGCTGAGAGGTCACTTCATATGACATAAGATTAATCTAAAGCTGGTCAGATATGGTGAGATTTTCTCCCCTATACCCTGGGTTCTGGCTCTTAGTTCATCTATGACGTCATCATCGTCGACCGTCACCAAATACTCGTTTTTAAAGGCCCTCCGGAATGATTTCCAAGAATTAATTTCACGGCGCAACGACCTAAACCAACTACTGGCGGTTTTCCGAAGGATAATTGACAGTGCTTGCAATATTTCTTGGTCAGAAAACTCTGACCAATCCTTACAGTCTTCCAAGCGCTCCAAGAATTCTTCGGCATTATCGTCATCACCAAAAAAATTTAAGTCCCAGTCCTTCAGTGTTCTAATCACTTTGGACCTTTGGCCGGACTTAATTTCTTTGTTTTTCCCCCCACTACTCTGGCATTGAATTAGGTCACTCTCAGACTCTGACTCACTTGTAGAGTCATCTAAGATTGATCTCCGGCTCTTCCACTTACTTCTCTTCGGTCTGTCGACACTCTTGTTTTCTCTTTGGCACTCTCTACTCACTCTATCACTAACGCTAAGTCTCTCCCTTTCACTACTTCCTTCATTGCTCTCGTCCTCTTTTCCTCTATTCAGTCTGGCTTCTCTCTCCCCTTTTCTCTGCCCTTCTTCTCTAATCTTACCCAATTTCCTAACATGATCTCTTTTTCTTCCCTCTCTACTACACACACTTCTTTCAGTCTCTTTTTTCACTGGCTCTCCATTTCGTGGCACTCTTTGTTGAGTTACACATTCTTTATTCCCGCTACTTTGGCTTGATTGGCTCCTAGGGGCGGGTGTGGGCCTCACTCTATCATTTGTGTGATGTGATTGTGAGGTCTCGGCTACAGGAGTTTTTCCATGTGGGGACACGATGTGCGATTGTTGATGGTGGGTCAATTGATACCCATAACCAATCTCGGACCTACATTGGCTTTGTTGCAACTCCCACCCTCCTCCAGAATACTGGCGGTCTATTTTCTCGGCGTACTCCATGATTTTTCTTATTTCGGGTGACAAACCCAAACGCGCGACTGAATCACGGAGGCTCTGAACATTTGGAGCCATTGTGGCTGACGTGATGGTGTGAGGTGATGTCATGACAGTGCTCGTTGTCATACTTAATTAAGCACTGGTAGTGGTAGAAGATACTGTCGTCATACTGGCTGTTGACATGACTGGGGGTGAGGGGTGTAATTTGGTGTGGACACAACGTTGGTCGGACTAGGTCTACTGTACGATGCTCCATTCCGTGATTTATTTCCCCTACTCCCTAGAGTTTTTCTGGCACTACTACGCTTAATAATCTGGCTCGCCCCACTATCTGATTCCTCATCATCCGCCGATGATATCTGGCCACCTCTATGATACGTGACAAATGAGAATTTTTCAGTTTCCGGCTCTGAAAAGGCTTTAACCTGAAAGATTTTATCGGAATTTCCCAGATCACATCTGTCACTAAATGGCACGTCGCTACCGTCATTCAGGGCTAATCTCATCTCGGCTCTTAACAACCTCTCTGTAAACAAAACGAATTAATTTTAAATTTCTAAATAATAATATTAATAATAATAACAAAAAACTCTAGCTACAATAAATATAAACAACAATTCAAGAAAACTTAATTTTTTATTTTATATTTCTCTCTTTTTTTTATAAACTTATTTATTATTATTATTTTCCACGTTCGCGTGATGCCGGTCGAGGAAAAACTGTCGCTCGAGGAAATCTGACCCCTCTCCTTTGGTGGATTCGTGGCGCCATGGTCCGTCCCATTTTTATTACCTGTAACAAAGAAAACTATCTCCTTCTCCGTCATGGGACCTTTCCCTCTTTCTCTCATGGGACATTTCCCTTATATTTCCATCTGCCACTATTTACAGACCTTTTTTCCAGGTAATATTTTATTACCTTGTGGAACTGTTTTTCTATTCAATAATTTATTCAATAGTTTCTTCGTCTTTAATATTCTCCAATATTTTAATATTACAAATTGTAATGTTTCTTCACCTACACGTCCATACTAACATATACATAATTATATATATATGTATATATAGTACCTTACAAAATTTCTTACAATAGAAGACACAAATAACTCTAAAATTTTTCAACTTTTTTTTTTTTTTAATTTTTATTTAATTATTTTTTTTATTTAATCAACTAAAATGATAACTAAATTCCCTTTTTTTAACTATTCTTTACACTCTCTCTCAAAACTTGTGACGACCCGCTGATATACAATTGGTGTCTCAGTAAATTTTTCACTACTTGACCAATTTGCATGACTTTAATTGTTTCCCATGCTCGGCTTACGCATGGTACTTCAATTAGTTCGCTCATGCGTCTTTTGTAGTCCTGCATCTCGCTAATTTACAGTCTCAAAAGAAAAAGAAATTTTTAACTTTAATGGCAAAGGCACTCTACAATTTTATTTTACGCAAATTTTGGCAGTAATTTACTCATAATTTGTGAATAAATAAATTCTGGCATTGGCAAAATAAATCGACAAACAATCTGGTAATTGAATTTTTGAATTTTCTTGGCAAAAAAAAATTTTGTCTGGCTCTGGCAAATTGAAAATTCAAAAATTTCGGCTTCTGGCTATTGAATTCTGAACTCTCGGCTATTGACAAGAAACTTGTCGGCTTTGGCAAATTAAAGTTAAGAATTCTGGAAAAATTTTACAATACAATGGCAAGTAAATAATTTATAGTCGTGTCTCGGTTCGAGCCTGGCCCCACGTTGGGCGCCAATTTTTGTGACGTATGATTTTAAACTATTTTAATTTTAGTTCAAAGTTTCTGCTTTACGTCAGGTCAAATCCGACGCTTTCAACAAAAAATAATATGAAATTTAAGTTAACAAATTTCGCCGCCAGGCACCAATTAATTTTTAAGCTCAATTAATAAACTACTCGACTCTTTAACAACAACCCGACAAACAACAACACCTCTGAGACGCTCTCAATCGTCAGAGGAAATTCTGCCTGAACAAGTTGGCAAGCAGAAATGCCAACGACGAGACACGACTGGTAAAATACTGGCCCGATACTGACTGACCCCAACGACGCTTCTCGATTTCTCTCTTTCCGATTTCCGGCACGCTCCTTCCAAAGGATTCCTTAATTGAGGGAAGAGAAATAATCCAACACACAAATAAGTCACTTTTTACAATTTCTACTTTTATTCACAACCCTTTACACAACTCCAGTTCTCTCATACAACTCAAAATCTAACACAACTACTTTCAACTCTATCTACACAACTCTCTACGCATCTCTTAGATAACTCTCCTACAAATCTCGTAGGTCAACTGACTGCCAAAATGTCGGCGGAAAAACTAGAGACACCTGTTTCTCGCTTTTCCTACACGTGCTCGGCTTCTTCAACTAGTCTTCTCTCTCGTTCCAACTGTCTCTCCTCTCTCGGCCTCTTTCTAACAATCATCGGCTCTGCCCTCTGCTACTAACTAGCCGCGCGACACACATTCACCACTGATAGTGGGTCACACGGCATTTTCGACTTTCTAAATTACCATACCAATTAACGATCACGGTTCAGGGGTAATTCCGACAGATGACATGACGATTCAGGATGTCGACAAAATAAAGAACGACAATTCACATCGTCACATATTTGAAAGAGAATGATAATTTGTTTTACTCTTTAAAAAAAAATTTCGTGAAAAAGGTAGAAAAGAAAAAAAAAATTGGAAAAGTTATTTATTTAAATAGTATTTCTATTTTGTATAATTTTAATTTTGTATGAATTATTATTTTCGTATGTCCAATATTTTAATTTAGAGAAATTTTAATTTTATGGGTAATGACCAAGCATGTGAGGAACAATGGTGAGCTGTGGATGTAAACACAGCTGCGTTTTGATCGCGTTATTGAAAAACGAATCGGGTGTTCATTGAAAGCAATTTTGGTAAGAAATATTTTACATTGAAGGAAGAATAATATCTCCTATAGTAGTTCTTATTGCGATTTATACAAAAAAAGAATTTTATTTTTAATTTATTTGGCAAAATTAATTAAGAAAGTTTTGTGTAAAGAAGCAGAAAATTACAATTTTACATAAAAAAAAGAATGAGTAATTTTATTACATGTTGTTTAAAAGCAGAAGCATTTTTTTTACAATAGTAGCGAAGCGTAATTATTATTAACTGAAGCAGTTTATTTATTTAGAAGCATTATTTTAGAAGCAATACGTAAATAAATAAAAAAAATTGAGATTGTGCGAGCTATCTCAATGCAGAATTTCTATCGATGATGTGTGCTTGTTTTTTTTGTTGCGATTTTGAAAAATTAATATTTAGAAATTTCGACATTCGCGTATTTTTTGAAAGAAAAAAAAATTTGTTAATTTATTTTATTAATTCTACAAAGTTGATTAACATGTGTTTAATTAACATGTATTTTATATATATATAAAATATATATTAAATATATAATTTAATATATAATTAAAATATATATTAAATTTTGTTATAACATATAAATGACTAATTATTAATTAATAATCAAAAACTATTAATTATTATTGTTTTTTAATTTAAAATTAAAATACACTGAAAATAATTTTTTTTTTAAATCCATATACTTTAGGTAGTAAAGTGAAAACTGAAAATTTAGTTTAAATACACTGAAAAAAAATTGTTTGATTCAAAGAACCGATTAATTGACTATCTCTTTGAGAACCAAATTCTTTCTTAAAAAATCGCGAATTTTGATTTTTACACGGAGAGAAATTTATAGTAGTGGGTAACATAATTGTGGTTAGGGTGACCATCTTTAATGCTACGTATACAGACAGCTATCTAGATAGTCACCGTTACCATCAATATCATCAGGAGTAACATCTTGGTAGTACGGGGTAGCATAACTATATTTTTTTTAGCATCTGTGATGGTTGGCAGTAGCATAATGATAGTATCGTGTAACATCATCTTTTTAACATCAAAATCTGACTATCCATTTCTCTCAGTGTAAGGAAACTTTTCAGGGACAGTTATTGAAGTTTTTTATTTGAAGACCAGTGTCTGTCATACGAAATTTTTCAGACTATGTGAAAATTATTGTTTCAATATTCAGTTTTGAAAATTAAAAAATTTATGCACGAGTTAATAAAAAAATGTTCATGTTGCCTGAAAGCAACACTGGTCCTCAATTGTCAATTAAATATTTAATTGAATCAAATAATATTTATTTGAGTCAATTAAATGGTATTTGCTTTAAATACTGCAATTATTGGTTTCCATTGAATTTCCTCCAATAAATATTATTTGTTTCAAGTAAATATTTATTTGATAATAGTTAATTAATCGGTTATTTGAATAAAATAATTTTTTTTTCAGTGTAATTACATGTTTACTTAGCACTGTTTGTATAGTTAATTTTACTATTTCTTCATGTAGTTAAAAATTTAGAATTCAGTGAACTAAGAAATGTAGTAAAATTGCAAAAACAACTACAAAATCTGATAGCACAAACTACATTTTTTATTCTTTTAACTACTTTTTGATAGTTAATACAAGTTTTTGAATATTATTTGGGACTTATTGAACTAAGCAGAGTAGTTAAAAAGCAGTCAAATCTGCTAGGAATTTTTTTCAATGTGAATTATTTTTAATAATTTTAAATTAATAAAAGTAAAATCAATTAAAATAAATTTAATTAATAATTAGAAATTATCAATTAATAATTGTAAATAAACTTATAACATATATAGTTCTATAAACAACAAATTGGTTTAATAAATAATGAATATAGGTTTTATGAATTACAACTATGGATTTAAATAATGTTATATTATTTTATTAAGAGAAACTAAAATGTAGTTCCAATTTTGGTTTTAACAAGTCATAAATTTTGTTATTGTTAAAATATAATACGTGAAATTATTTTATTCTAAATTTTAAATTAACACTGAGAAAACTGGTTTATTGGACTAAACATCTGGAGGGACAAATCGTTGATATTTGAGAGTTAGGTATTGGATAACAATCTAAATGTTTAAATACACCATTGACAGATATTCGTGCCATTTCTCTTGGAGGGAAAATGAGTTTATAACAGAGGGACAAATTAACCATCTTGAGAAATCCCTTCCTTATCCGGCGCGAAATGAATAAATATGGCAACCTAACCCCTAAATTAAATACATAAAATGTCAGAAAAATAATTTCGCGCGCATCAGATCGTACACATTTTCTGCGCAACTTTTAACCCTCAGATATAATAGGAGAGAATATACAAGTAGATTTCCATTATCAATTCAAAATTTATTTTAGAAGGACTATTCAACTCTCTTCATAAGCAAAGGAAACATACACTTTTTGAACCTCTGAATTTGACTCTCCAGTTTTCTCAGTGAAGTGAGCGGCTTTACCCCGAGTGTATTCCTCACATTTCAGAATAAATTTAATTAAATCTTTTTGAAATAAGACAAAACTATATATGAACTTCGAAGATGGACATCCAATAGCACCTAAAAAAGCACAAAAAAAAATTTGCCAAATAAATTAAGACTCAAAAATAATGATCGAAAAACTTAAAAATCCAAAAAACGTTTTTTTTTCTGACACCTCTAAAAACATTTGATCGCCTCTGATTCTATGTCGAATTTATGAAACGAAACGAAAGTTCGTTAATATAAGTTGAATGTTAAGTATTATTCACAGTACCAATATCTCCATCTTAAGTTGAGTTCATTCCGTGAAATCGCTAGTGAGCGAGTTTACCCTGTGTGACGGCAGGCCTAAATTCACGTAATTCTCCGCTAGGGAAAAACACTACGTAACTCTTCGTACGGAAGTAACTAGGTAATAGCGCTAGGATTCAAAATTAATATCAATATAATAATTGAATTTTAATGTAAAATAAAAACGCATGCATTTATTTGCTTATTTCCGTAAAGAATTTTATCACATGCAAAAAATCTAAAGAACGAAATAGAATGGCAACCAAACATGTGCTGCTTTTTGAAAAGGAATAATAGTTAAAATTACAGATGTTGAAATAGTCTGCGAAAATGAGGCAAATGTCACGTAGGACACAAAAAATTAGAATTGAAAAGAAACAGAGTTTATTTCTATAAAAAAATAGCCTTTTGAGAAATACATATTTCCGAACTTCGAAACCGTTGGGAAAACCAACGCTTCTGCGCGTTGGTAGCAATTGACATACGCAACGCGTTTAATTCCGCAAGATGGAAAGATCTCATCGAGTCGATGGAAAAGAAAAACATGCCGCCCTACTTGTTGCGGATAATGGATAATTATCTTAGCGACAGGTGGGTTATATATGAGGGAGACACCTGCACTCTCAGGGAAGAGATGCAGCGTGGGGCTCCTCAAGGCTCGAGGGTGGGTCCATTTGTATGGAATGTATCTTACGATGATTTTCTGCGAATGGATCTGCCCGAAGGTGCGATGATTATCGGCTTTGCGGACGACGCGTTGTTCGTGTGCACTGCTGAGAGTGAGGAGGCTCTTGGGACATTGGTGAACGAATGTCTGCGACTAGCAAAAAGCTGGCTGGATACCAGAGGTCTTGAAATGGCCCTGGAAAAGACCGAGGCACTGCTAGTCACAGACAGACGTGGTTATGAGCTCCCACGAATCGTGATAGACGGATTCGAGGTCAAGTGGAGTAAACAAATTAAATACCTTGGTGTGGAGTTGGATGGAAGGTTAAACTTCCACCACCACATGGCTACGGCGTCGAATAAGGCGATCGAGTGTGCGGCTAATCTTTCACGGTTAATGCCAAATGTTGGCGGACCCCGTGAACAAAAAAGAAGACTGGTGGCGAGTGTCGCCCACGCTAAAATGCTCTATGCAGCACCAGCGTGGGCCCCATCCCTGAGGAGTAAAAGATGTGTTACCATCTGTGAAAAGATACTGTCGGCGCAGAGATCGATAACAACGCGTATCATCTCTGCATATAAGACGGTATCTACGAGTGCTGTGCAGGTCCTTGCAAGTGTCCCGCCAGCAGATCTCTTGGCGAGGGAAAGGGAAGAAATGTTTCTCTTTTCTAAAGAAAGCAGTTCCTGGGATGAGGAATTAAGACCAAGCAAGGGCCTGATCCGCAAAGAAGCGAGGCACAGGCTCATAGAAAGATGGCAAGAAAGATGGGATGGTGAGGAAAAAGGTCGATGGACTTATCGCCTTATCCCGGCACTCGCCACCTGGATAAATAGGAAACACGGTCAGGTTTCCTATTACTTGACTCAGGCGTTCACAGGTCACGGGTGTTTTAACTCGTACCTGTGTCGCTTTAAATTACGCGAGAACGAGGTGTGTGCATATTGCCAGTTCCCTGAGGACAACGCGGAGCACACCCTCTTCTCATGCAAAAAATGGGACTTGGAGAGGCGGGCCATGTTCGAAGGTGTAAACAGTCAAGTTACACCGGAGAATATGGTATCGCTGATGACCCAGTCGGAAGAGAATTGGCGGCAAGTCGAGAACTTCATAATCTCGGTTATGTCGAGGAAGGATCTCGACGGCCGCCAAAAAGCGTAATTTAAACAGCTTTTAATTTGTTTGTTTGTTTTTTATTAATTTATTTTGTGATTTATTTGTCCCTATACATTTTTTTTAATTTGTTTTGTTTTTTTATTCATCTTTGTACAATTTTATGTTTTCAATATTTTATACGCGTTTATTTTTATTTTTTTTTATATATCCGTTTATAATTTTATCTTTTGACTTTTTAAACTTCTTAAAATTTTTGTTTTTTATTGTTGTTGTGCTGTTAATTCCGCTTTTATATTGAAATAGTTTTAAATTTTTTAACTATTGACGCAGGAGAACCGCAGACACAGAACAAAGTCGCAGCAGCGATAGAGTTGGAGCGCCTCCCTCGAAGGCTAAAGTCTTACGACAGTTCCGAGGGAGGGTAAAGGGCTCCAAAAGAAGGGTTACGGGTTTTAGTGGGTCGGGCTGGTAGTAGGTCGCCAGTTTATTAAATTATTATAACATTTATTTATTTATCCTTTTTTTTAAATTCCCTTTTTTTTATTTTACCAACCCCACATAACCTTGGAGTGCGGAATCCAAGGTATCTGTAAACAGATTTCCCAAAATTCCCTAAGCAAAAAAAAAAAAAAAAAAAAAAAAAAAAATAATAATAATAATATAATAATAATAATAATAATAATAATAATAATAATAATAATAATAATAATAATAATAATAATAATAATAATAATAATAATAATAATAATAATAATAATAATAATAATAATAATAATAATAATAATAATAATAATAATAATAATAATAATAATAATAATAATAATAATAATAATAATATAATAATAATAATAATAATAATAATAATAATAATAATAATAATAATATAATAATAATAATAATAATAATAATAATAATAATAATAATAATAATAATAATAATAATAATAATAATAATAATAATAATAATAATAATAATAATAATAATAATAATAATAATAATAATATAATAATAATAATAATAATAATAATAATAATAATATAATAATAATAATAATAATAATAATATAATAATAATATATAATAATAATAATAATAATAATAATAATAATAATAATAATAATAATAATAATATAATAATAATAATAATAATAATAATAATAATAATAATGAGGGTAAACTCTGTGAAGAGATACCGGGATGCACTCCCTTTGCGGAAACTTCCTGCTATCTTGGAGAGACACATCGACCTCCACGTCCGAACATACATGTTCACGTGCCCTTGGATATCATAGACGTCGCATCAATGCTCCGGCAATGCTATAACGTCTATGTAACTAACGGAGGCGGTTCAGGGTCCATCTTGGCCAGATGGTAGTACCCTGTTTAGGCTCGATCGTTCCCTCGATACGGGGCAAAGAATAAAAAATGAAATGGATAAAGAATCAAACAAATTACTCCAAGTGGGTACCTCTGTAGAGGGTAATCCCACCACCGATTCTGATCGGGTTGAAGCCCCGGTAGTCGGTGCAGACGGCTCCAAGGATTTTGGAGGGAGCCAAAGCAAAAATTCTGAGGATGTGGGACTTAGCAGATTCGAAGAAAATGTTTTAGAACAGGTCGATCTGATCCCAAAAATACTTGACAGCATGTGGCGTGCTTGCAGGAAACAAAGAAACATTAGCAAGGACGTTCAGGATGGAATGGTGGAATTGGGGAAGGTGCACGAGGTGCTTCGCAGTAACCTGCGTTTTATACCTAGGCCCCTCATTAGCCCAAGCAATCCAAAGTCGAATTCTGAAATTCCTAGATCGATGTCGCACGCCACATCTGGCGAGAGCAAGCCCATCGACCCAAAAAAGCGCCCTAGAGAGTATGAAGGTCCGGAGACTGATTCTACTGTGACCACTCCCAAGGGTAAGAGGGTTAAGAGCAAGGAGACCAAGGCAAACCCTACTGTTATGGAGACAGAGGTGAGTAAGGCTGCTTCGGCCAGGGTTGCTTCTTATTCGGAAGCAACTGTGGTAAATAAGCCTGAAAACGAAAAAGACTTTGAAACCGTCTCCAATAGGAAACGGGAGGCCCGTAAGAGAAAGGCCTTGAAGAAAGCGGAGGAAAGGGAGCGACTTCAAAAACGCCCCCCCAAAATTAGAACAACGGAGGCAATAAAAATTGTGGCCCGGAAACCAGAGACCTACCATGATCTCATAAAACTGGCAACAACTTCGGTAAAGCCAGAGGAAACTGGCACAGAGATTGTGAAAATTAGGAGAACTCTTAAAAAAGAGGTTCTTGTTGTGGTAAAAAAGGGGGGTGAAACTTCAAAGTTCGCTCAGAATCTTACCTTCGTTCTTCAGGACAAGGCCGAGGTTACGGCCCTTGTCAGCAAAAAGACCCTCGAAATTCGGGAACTTGACGAAACAACTGCAGAGGAGGACGTTTTAACCGTCTTAAAGCAGAAGTTGCAAAAGCCCGAATTGGATGTGACTTGCCGACTTCTGACACGTTTTGGTGGTACAAAAGTGGCACTAGTACGCTTGAGTGAAACCGACAGCGAGAGTCTGCATAAGCTGGGCAAAGTGCGTATTGGTTGGATAAACGCATCCATCCGAACGCACTTAGAAGTGACAAGATGTCAAAAGTGCCTAGCCTATGGACACGTGACCCGAATTTGCAAGGGCCCCGACAGAACAAAAAACTGTCGGAGATGCGGCGAAGCGGGACACTTCTCCAAAAAGTGTACTAGTGACAAGCCAAAGTGCATAACGTGTACAGATTTGGGAAAAACGGAAGTCAACCATATCCCTGGAAGAATTTCCTGCCCGGTTTACAAGGAGGAACTGGAGAAACTTAAAAGGGCAAATCCCTAAAGCTCCTTCAAGTCAACCTGCATACAAGTAAGGATGCACAGGTGCTCCTGATGCAAACAGCTAGGGAAAATGAGGTCGATATCCTGTTCTGCAGTGAGCAGTATCAAGGAAGCGACCTCGCACCTTGGTATCAGGATAAGGCGAAGAGAGCCGCCATCAAGCTGTGCAACCCAGAATTGCGGGTTGACAAGTTCTTTGAGACAAGCAGCGGGTTTGTGTGGATAGAGGTGGCTAACATACGTATGTATAGCTGCTACTTCTCACCCAACGACCCGCTGACCACCTTCGAAGCCAATATAGAAGACCTAGAATCGAGCCTCACAGAATCCAAGCTGGATGTCATCATCACTGGCGATTTTAATGCAAAGTCGCCAGAGTGGGGTGAGACGAGGCTCGACAAGAGAGGAATTCTGATTGGAGAAATGATCTCCAAGAACGATTTATTAGTTGTAAACCGGGGAAAAACATGGACGTTTAGACGAGGTGCGATCGGATCGATTATAGATCTAACGATCGCATCGTCTAATATATTTAGCCGCATAAGCGACTGGCGGGTCTCTGAGGAATATACCGCAAGTGACCACCAGTATATTGAGTTCTCAGTCTCAATGGGAGACACACGAGGAGGAAAAAGACAGGAAGCTCCTAGTCGCAAAACCTCCTCGTGGAACATTAAGAAACTCGACAAGGAGAAGTTCAGCCGGTCCCTAGAAGAATCTATCTTAATTGAGGATTCTGGTTGGGTGAGGAGGCCGAAAAGTCTAAATGGAGAGGTGCGAGCGGTGCGAGATATAATCGTCACCGCTTGCAATGCGTCGATGCCACGTCGCAAAGGCGCCTTTTCAAGGAAAAAATCCTTGCACTGGTGGTCAGAGAAGCTGGCCTCCTTGAGAAAGGAATGCCTCAAAGCAAGAAGGACATACACCCGATCTAAGGGAGATCCCTTGCTGAAAGAGGATTTCAAGGAGGCGAAAAAGGACCTCAAGAAAGAGATCCGCAAGTCGCGACGCCGTAGCTGGAAGGACCTAATCGAAGAAGTCGATAAGGACCCATGGGGTCTGGCTTTTAAAATCGTGTCTAAGAAATTAGTGACGAGGCAAAAGACCCCCGGCCTGGACAATCCCGATTGGGTCAGAAAGATAATAAGTTCTTTGTTTCCTCCTGCAGAGCCATACCTTAGAAGGGACTGGAGTTTTTGCAAAGTCGAAGAGGAAGAACTCTTCACACTTAGTGAACTGCAAAAAGCAGGCAAAAGATTGAAAACAGGCAAGGCGCCTGGAATCGATGGGATAAGTAACGAGATCCTAAAGTTGGTAATCGACACTTCACCCCAGATTCTGCTTCGATGCTTCAATCTTTGCCTTGAGAGAGGAGAGTTCTTCCGCGACTGGAAGCGACAGAGGTTAGTCCTCCTAAGGAAAGGTGAAAAACCTCTAGATAAAGTCTCATCATACAGGCCTATATGCCTGCTAGATACGATGGGTAAACTTCTAGAGGATATGGTTCTGCAGAGAATGCAAAGCCACTTGACCGAAGAGAATCGTCTATCTGATCACCAATTTGGTTTCCGTAAAGGCAAGTCCACAGTTGATGCCATTCAGGCAGTTGTGGACATAGCCAAAGCAGGAAAAAACAAATTGGGACCTGGGAAAAAGAAGAGCTTCTGCGCGTTGGTAGCAATTGACATACGCAACGCGTTTAATTCCGCAAGATGGAAAGATCTCATCGAGTCGATGGAAAAGAAAAACATGCCGCCCTACTTGTTGCGGATAATGGATAATTATCTTAGCGACAGGTGGGTTATATATGAGGGAGACACCTGCACTCTCAAGGAAGAGATGCAGCGTGGGGCTCCTCAAGGCTCGAGGGTGGGTCCATTTGTATGGAATGTATCTTACGATGATTTTCTGCGAATGGATCTGCCCGAAGGTGCGGTGATCATCGGCTTTGCGGACGACGCGTTATTCGTGTGCACTGCCGAAAGTGAGGAGGCTCTTGCGACATTGGTGAACGAATGTCTGCGACTAGCTAAAAGCTGGCTGGATACCAGAGGTCTTGAAATGGCCCTGGAAAAGACCGAGGCACTGCTGGTCACAGACAGACGTGGTTATGAGCTCCCACGAATCGTGATAGACGGATTCGAGGTCAAGTGGAGTAAGCAAATTAAATATCTTGGTGTGGAGTTAGATGGAAAATTAAACTTCCACCACCACATGGCTACGGCGTCAAATAAGGCGATCGAGTGTGCGGCTAATCTTTCACGGCTAATGCCAAATGTTGGCGGACCCCGTGAACAAAAAAGAAGACTGGTGGCGAGTGTCGCCCACGCTAAAATGCTCTATGCAGCACCAGCGTGGGCCCCATCCCTGAGGAGTAAAAGATGTGTGACCATCTGTGAAAAGATACTGTCTGCGCAGAGATCGATAACAACGCGTATCATCTCTGCATATAAGACGGTATCTACGAGTGCTGTGCAGGTCCTTGCAAGTGTCCCGCCAGCAGATCTTTTGGCGAGGGAAAGGGAAGAAATGTTTCTCTTTTCTAAAGAAAGCAGTTCCTTGAATGAGGAATTAAGACCAAGCAAGGGCCTGATCCGCAAAGAAGCGAGGCACAGGCTCATAGAAAGATGGCAGGAAAGATGGGATAGTGAGGAAAAAGGTCGATGGACTTATCGCCTTATCCCGGCACTCGCCACCTGGATAAATAGGAAACACGGTCAGGTTTCCTATTATTTGACTCAGGCGCTCACAGGTCACGGGTGTTTTAACTCGTACCTGTGTCGCTTTAAATTACGCGAGAACGAGGTGTGTGCATATTGCCAGTTCCCTGAGGACAACGCGGAGCACACCCTCTTCTCATGCAAGAAATGGGACTTGGAGAGGCGGGCCATGTTCGAAGGTGTAAACAGTCAAGTTACACCGGAGAACATGGTATCGCTGATGACCCAGTCAGAGGAGAATTGGCGGCAAGTCGAGAACTTCATAATCTCGGTTATGTCGAGGAAGGATCTCGACGGCCGCCAAAAAGCGTAATTTAAACAGCTTTTAATTTGTTTGTTTGTTTGTTTTTTTTTTTTTTTTTTTTATTAATTTATTTTGTGATTTATTTGTCCTTATACATTTTTTAATTTGTTTGTGTTTTTTATTCATCTTTGTACAGTTTTATGTTTTCAATATTTTATACGCGTTTATTTTTTCTTTTTTTATATATCCGTTTATAATTTTATCTTTTGACTTTTTACACTTAATTACACATTTGTTATTTTAATTATTGTTGTGCTGTTAATTCCGCTTTTATATTGAAATAGTTTCAAAATTTTTAACTATTAACGCAGGATAACCGCAGAGAAAAGCAGAAAGTCGCAATAGCGACAGAGTTGGAGCGCCGCCCTCGAAGGCTAAAGTCTTACGACAGTTCCGAGGGAGGGTAAAGGGCTCCAGAAGAAGGGTTACGGGTTTTAGTGGGTAGGGCTGGCAGTAGGTCGCCAGTTTATTAAATTTACATTTATTTTTCTTTTTTTTAATTGTCATACCAACCCCACATAACCTTGGAGTGCGGAATCCAAGGTATCTGTAAGCAGATTTCCCAAAAGTCCCTAAGCAAAAAAAAAAAAAAAAAAAAAAAAAAAAAAAAAAATAATAATAATAATAATAATAATAATAATAATAATAATAATAATAATAATAATAATAATAATAATAATAATAATAATAATAATAATAATAATAATAATAATAATAATAATAATAATAATAATAATAATAATAATAATAATAATAATAATAATAATAATATTTTGGAGGGAGCCAAATAAAAAATTCTGAGGATGTGGGACTTAGCAGATTCGAAGAAAATGTTTTAGAACAGGTCGATCTGATCCCAATAATACTGGATAGTATGTGGCGTGCTTGCAAAAAGCAAAAAAACATTAGCAAGGATGTTAAGGATGGAATGGTGGCAATGGAGAAGGTGCACGAGGTGCTTTGCAGAAACCTGCGATTTATACCTAAGCCCTTCATTAGCCCAAGCAAACCAAGGTCGAATCCTGAAACTCCTAGATCGATGTCGCACGCCACATCCAGCGAGAGCAAGTCCATCGACCCAAGGAAGCGCCCTAGAGAGTTTGAAGGTCCGGAGACTGATTCTTCTGTGACCACTCCCAAGGGTAAGAGGGTTAAGAGCAAGGAGACCAAGGCAAACCCTACTGTTATGGAGACGGAGGTGAGTAAGGCTGCTTCGGCCAGGGTTGCTTCTTATTCGGAGGCAACTGTGGCAAATAAGCCTGAAAACGAAAAAGACTTTGAAACTGTCTCCAATAGGAAACGGGAGGCCCGTAAGAAAAAGGCCTTGAAGAAAGCGGAGGAGAGGGAGCGACTTCAGAAGCGCCCCCCCAAAATTAGAACAACGGAGGCAATAAAAATTGTGGCCCGGAATCCAGAGACCTACCATGATCTCATAAAACTGGCAACAACTTCGGTAAAGCCAGAGGAAACTGGAACAGAGATTGTGAAAATTAGGAGAACTCTTAAAAAAGAGGTTCTTGTTGTTGTGAAAAAGGGGGGTGAAACTTCAAAGTTCGCTCAGAATCTTACCTCCGTTCTTCTGGACAAGGCCGAGGTTACGGCTCTTGTCAGTAAAAAGACCCTCGAAATTCGGGATCTTGTCGAAACAACTTTAGAGGAGGACGTTTTAACCGTCTTAAAGCAGAAGTTGCAAAAGCCCGAATTAGAGGTGACTTGCCGACTTCTGACACGTTTTGGTGGTACGAAAGTGGCACTAGTACGCTTGAATGAAACGGACAGCGAGAGACTGCTTAAGCTGGGCAAAGTGCGTATTGGCTGGATAAATGCATCCATCCGAACGCACTTAGAAGTGACAAGATGTCAAAAGTGCCTAGCCTATGGACACGTGACCCGAATTTGCAAGGGCCCCGACAGAACAAAAAACTGTCGGAGATGCGGCGAAGCGGGACACTTCTCCAAAAAGTGTACTAATGACAAGCCAAAGTGCATAACGTGTACAGATTTGGGAAAAACGGAAGTCAACCATATCCCTGGAAGAATTTCCTGCCCGGTTTACAAGGAGGAACTGGAGAAACTTAAAAGGGCAAATCCTTAAAGCTCCTTCAAGTCAACCTGCATACAAGTAAGGATGCACAGGTGCTCCTGATGCAAACAGCTAGGGAAAATGAGGTGGATATCCTGTTCTGCAGTGAGCAGTATCAAGGAAGCGACCTCGCACCTTGGTATCAGGATAAGGCGAAGAGAGCCGCCATCAAGCTGTGCAACCCAGAATTGCGGGTTGACAAGTTCTTGGAGACAAGCAGCGGGTTTGTGTGGATAGAGGTGGCTAACATACGTATGTATAGCTGCTACTTCTCACCCAACGACCCGCTGACCACCTTCGAAGCCAATATAGAAGACCTAGAATCGAGCCTCATAGAATCCAAGCTGGATGTCATCATCACTGGCGATTTTAATGCAAAGTCGCCAGAGTGGGGTGAGACGAGGCTCGACAAGAGAGGAATTCTGATTGGAGAAATGATCTCCAAGAACGATTTATTAGTTGTAAACCGGGGAAAAACATGGACGTTTAGACGAGGTGCGATCGGATCGATAATAGATCTAACGATAGCATCGTCTAATATATTTAGCCGCATAAGCGACTGGCGGGTCTCTGAGGAATATACAGCAAGTGACCACCAGTACATTGAGTTCTCAGTCTCAATGGGAGACACACGAGGAGGAAAGAGACAGGAAGCTCCTAGTCGCAAAACCTTCTCGTGGAACATTAAGAAACTCGACAAGGAGAAGTTCAGCCGGTCCCTAAAAGAATCTATCTTAATTGAGGATTCTGGTTGGGTGAGGAGGCCGAAAAGTCTAAATGGAGAGGTGCGAGCGGTGCGAAATATAATCGTCACCGCTTGCAATGCGTCGATGCCACGTCGCAAAGGCGCCTTTCCAAGGAAAAAATCCTTGCACTGGTGGTCAGAAAAACTGTCCTCCTTGAGAAAGGAATGCCTCAAAGCAAGAAGGACATATACCCGTTCTAAGGGAGATCCCTTGCTGAAAGAGGCTTTCAAGGAGGCGAAAAAGGACCTCAAGAAAGAGATCCGCAAGTCGCGACGCCGTAGCTGGAAGGACCTAATCGAGGAGGTCGATAAGGACCCATGGGGTCTGGCTTTTAAAATCGTAACTAAGAAATTAGTGACGAGGCAAAAGACCCCCGGCCTGGACAATCCCGATTGGGTCAGAAAGATAATAAGTTCTTTGTTTCCTCCTGCAGAACCATACCTTAGAAGGGACTGGAGTTTTTGCAAAGTCGAAGAGGAAGAACTCTTCACACTTAGTGAACTGAAAAAAGCAGGCAAAAGATTAAAAACAGGCAAGGCGCCTGGAATCGATGGGATAAGTAACGAGATCCTAAAGTTGGTAATCGACACTTCACCCCAGATTCTGCTTCGATGCTTCAATCTTTGCCTTGAGAGAGGAGAGTTCTTCCGCGACTGGAAGCGACAGAGGTTAGTCCTCCTAAGGAAAGGTGAAAAACCTCTAGATAAGGTTTCATCGTACAGGCCTATATGCCTGCTAGATACGATGGGTAAACTTCTAGAGGATATGGTTCTCCAGAGAATGCAGGGCCACTTGACCGAAGAGAATCGTCTATCCGATTACCAATTTGGTTTCCGTAAAGGCAAGTCCACAGTTGATGCCATCCAGGCAGTTGTGGACATAGCCAAAGCAGGAAAAAACAAATTGGGACCTGGGAAAAAGAAGAGCTTCTGCGCGTTGGTAGCAATTGACATACGCAACGCGTTTAATTCCGCAAGATGGAAAGATCTCATCGAGTCGATGGAAAAGAAAAACATGCCGCCCTACTTGTTGCGGATAATGGATAATTATCTTAGCGACAGGTGGGTTATATATGAGGGAGACACCTGCACTCTCAGGGAAGAGATGCAGCGTGGGGCTCCTCAAGGCTCGAGGGTGGGTCCATTTGTATGGAATGTATCTTACGATGATTTTCTGCGAATGGATCTGCCCGAAGGTGCGATGATCATCGGCTTTGCGGACGACGCGTTGTTCGTGTGCACTGCCGAGAGTGAGGAGGCTCTTGGGACATTGGTGAACGAATGTCTGCGACTAGCAAAAAGCTGGCTGGATACCAGAGGTCTTGAAATGGCCCTGGAAAAGACCGAGGCACTGCTAGTCACAGACAGACGTGGTTATGAGCTCCCACGAATCGTGATAGACGGATTCGAGGTCAAGTGGAGTAAACAAATTAAATACCTTGGTGTGGAGTTGGATGGAAGGTTAAACTTCCACCACCACATGGCTACGGCGTCGAATAAGGCGATCGAGTGTGCGGCTAATCTTTCACGGTTAATGCCAAATGTTGGCGGACCCCGTGAACAAAAAAGAAGACTGGTGGCGAGTGTCGCCCACGCTAAAATGCTCTATGCAGCACCAGCGTGGGCCCCATCCCTGAGGAGTAAAAGATGTGTTACCATCTGTGAAAAGATACTGTCGGCGCAGAGATCGATAACAACGCGTATCATCTCTGCATATAAGACGGTATCTACGAGTGCTGTGCAGGTCCTTGCAAGTGTCCCGCCAGCAGATCTCTTGGCGAGGGAAAGGGAAGAAATGTTTCTCTTTTCTAAAGAAAGCAGTTCCTGGGATGAGGAATTAAGACCAAGCAAGGGCCTGATCCGCAAAGAAGCGAGGCACAGGCTCATAGAAAGATGGCAGGAAAGATGGGATGGTGAGGGAAAAGGTCGATGGACCTATCGCCTTATCCCGGCACTCGCCACCTGGATAAATAGGAAACACGGTCAGGTTTCCTATTATTTGACTCAGGCGCTCACAGGTCACGGGTGTTTTAACTCGTACCTGTGTCGCTTTAAATTACGCGAGAACGAGGTGTGTGCATATTGCCAGTTCCCTGAGGACAACGCGGAGCACACCCTCTTCTCATGCAAAAAATGGGACTTGGAGAGGCGGGCCATGTTCGAAGGTGTAAACAGTCAAGTTACACCGGAGAATATGGTATCGCTGATGACCCAGTCGGAAGAGAATTGGCGGCAAGTCGAGAACTTCATAATCTCGGTTATGTCGAGGAAGGATCTCGACGGCCGCCAAAAAGCGTAATTTAAACAGCTTTTAATTTGTTTGTTTGTTTTTTATTAATTTATTTTGTGATTTATTTGTCCCTATACATTTTTTTTAATTTGTTTTGTTTTTTTTTATTCATCTTTGTACAATTTTATGTTTTCAATATTTTATACGCGTTTATTTTTATTTTTTTTTATATATCCGTTTATAATTTTATCTTTTGACTTTTTAAACTTCTTAAAATTTTTGTTTTTTATTGTTGTTGTGCTGTTAATTCCGCTTTTATATTGAAATAGTTTTAAATTTTTTAACTATTGACGCAGGAGAACCGCAGACACAGAACAAAGTCGCAGCAGCGATAGAGTTGGAGCGCCTCCCTCGAAGGCTAAAGTCTTACGACAGTTCCGAGGGAGGGTAAAGGGCTCCAAAAGAAGGGTTACGGGTTTTAGTGGGTCGGGCTGGTAGTAGGTCGCCAGTTTATTAAATTTATTATAACATTTATTTATTTATCCTTTTTTTTAAATTCCCTTTTTTTTATTTTACCAACCCCACATAACCTTGGAGTGCGGAATCCAAGGTATCTGTAAACAGATTTCCCAAAATTCCCTAAGCAAAAAAAAAAAAAAAAAAAAAATAATAATAATAATAATAATAATAATAATAATAATAATAATAATAATAATAATAATAATAATAATAATAATAATAATAATAATAATAATAATAATAATAATAATAATAATAATAATAATAATAATAATAATAATAATAATAATAATAATAATAATAATAATAATAATAATAATAATAATAATAATAATAATGAGGGTAAACTCTGTGAAGAGATACCAGGATGCACTCCCTTTGCGGAAACTTCCTGCTATCTTGGAGAGACACATCGACCTCCACGTCCGAACACACATGTTCACGTGCCCTTGGATATCATAGACGTCGCATCAATGCTCCGGCAATGCTATAACGTCTATGTAACTAACGGAGGCGGTTCAGGGCCCATCTTGGCCAGATGGTAGTACCCTGTTAAGGCCCGATTGTCCCTCGACACGGGACAAAGAATTAAAAAAAAACACAAATGAAATGGACAAAATTTTAAACGAAATACTCCAAGTGGGTACCTCGAAAGAGGGTAATCCCACCACCGATTCTGATCGGGTGCAAGCCCCGATAGTCGGTGCAGATGGCTCCAAGGATTTTGGAGGGAGCCAAATAGATAGCCAGCTGACATGCTACGAATCAAATGTCGCAAATCAGTTTCTGGCTATTCCCGGGATTTTTAAGAGCGTGTACCAGGCATTCAAGCGCCAAAAGAACGTCAGTCGTGACATCCAGGATGGCGTGGCGGTTTTGGAGAGTTCGTTCTTAACAATTTGTAAGAATTTACGTTTTATCCCCGAGCCGTTCAAAGACCAGGCGCCGCAACATCCAACTGTGGGAGCTCGAGATCAGACGGAGAGCACGACTACAGCTCTGGACGGCGTAACTGCACGCCCTAATAAGGCAAAGGGCGTTAATAAGCGCCCCAGGGAAGGTGCAAGCCCAGATGCGAGTCCGCAACGGGCGACTCAAAGCGGGAAAAGAATTAAGCGAAAGGATGCTCCACAGCTTGGTTCTGAGTCGCTAGATGGAACGAAAGAGGCGCCCTTAAATAGTCCTGGCAGTTCGTATGCTGAGACCGTTTTAAAGGACGGAGCGGACAATGGGGACGGCTTCAAAGTTGTTAAAAGCAAAAAGAAACGGACTCCAAAAGAGAAACCCTCAGGTGAGAAAAAAGAGCTTCCGAAGCCCCCTTTGAAGCTGAGGAGCACGGAAGCTGTTAAAATTACGGCAAGCGACCCAAAGCTTTATGAGGGTATCTTGCCGCTGCTAAAAGCAAAGGTAAACCCAGAAGATACGGGTACCGTGATCCGGAAAATCAGGAGAACCTTTAAACAGGAGGTTCTCGTGATAGTGAAAAAGGGCGGAGAGACCTTAAAATTTGCAGATGCACTGTCTTCGGCCCTGCATGGTAAAGCTGAGGTCACACCTCTAGTGAATAAAAGGTCTCTAGAGATTAAGGATTTGGACGAAGCCACCTCAGAGGATGAGGTAACTGCAGCACTAAGAGAAAAGCTGGGTAAACCCGACCTGAAGATGGAGTGTCGACTTTTGCCGCGATACAGAGGAACTAAGGTTGCTCTGGTACGTCTGACAGAGGCAGAAAGTAACACTCTGCTAAAGCTTGGTAAAATAAAAATCGGCTGGATAAATGCTCCAATTCGCGAGCATGTTGAAGTAGCTAGGTGCCAAAAGTGCCTAGCATACGGACACTCAACCCGAACCTGCAAAGGCCCCGACAGAAGCAAAAACTGTCGGAGATGCGGCGGAGAGGGACACCTCGCGAAGAGCTGTAAAGTTAAGCCGAAGTGCCTTACATGCTTGGACCTGGGAAAGCCAGAGACGGATCACGATTCCGGAAAGAGAGCCTGCCCGGTTTACAGAGAAGAACTGCAAAAGATTAAAAGGGCAAATCCTTAAAATTTTTGCAGGTCAACTTGCATACAAGTAAGGATGCACAGTTGCTCCTAATGCAAACAGCAAGGGAAAATGAGGTCGATATCCTGTTCTGCAGTGAGCAGTATCAAGGAAGCGATCTCGCCCCTTGGTATCAGGATAAGGCGAAGAGAGCCGCCATAAAGCTGTGCAACCCAGAATTGCGGGTTGACAAGTTTCTGGAGACGAGCAGTGGGTTCGTGTGGATAGAGGTGGCTAATATACGTATGTATAGCTGCTACTTCTCACCCAACGACCCACTGACAAACTTCGAAGCCAATATCGAAGACCTAGAATCGAGCCTCACAGAATCCAGGCTGGATGTCATCATCACTGGTGATTTTAACGCAAAGTCGCCAGAGTGGGGTGAGACGAGACTCGACAAGAGAGGAATTCGTATTGGAGAAATGATCTCCAGAAACGACTTATTGGCAGTAAACCGAGGCAATACATGGACTTTTAGACGAGGTGCGATCGGATCAATTATAGATCTAACAATCGCATCGTCTAAACTATTTAGCCGCATAACCGACTGGCGGGTCTCAGAGGAATATACCGCAAGTGACCACCAGTACATTGAGTTCTCAGTCTCTATGGGAGACACACGAGGAGGAAAAAGACAGGATGCTCCTAGTCGCAAAACCTCCTCGTGGAATATGAAGAGACTCGACAAGGAAAAGTTCGGCCGGTCCCTAAGAGAAGCCCTTTTAATTGAGGACTTGGGCTGGGTGAAGAGGCCGAGCAGTCTGGATGGGGAGGTGCGAGCGGTGAGGAACATGATAGTCACCGCTTGCAATGCGTCAATGCCACGCAAAGGCGCCACTCCAGTAAGAAAATCCTTGCACTGGTGGTCAGAGGAGCTAGCCTCCTTGAGAAAGGAATGCCTTAAAGCAAGAAGGACATATACCCGATCTAAGGGAGATCCCTTGCTGAAAGAGGCTTTCAAGGAGGCGAAAAAGGACCTCAAGAAAGAGATCCGCAAGTCGCGACGCCGTAGCTGGAAGGACCTAATCGAGGAAGTCGATAAGGACCCATGGGGTCTGGCTTTTAAAATCGTAACTAAGAAATTAGTGACGAGGCAAAAGACCCCCGGCCTGGACAATCCCGATTGGGTCAGAAAGATAATAAGTTCTTTGTTTCCTCCTGCGGAGCCATACCTTAGAAGGGACTGGAGTTTTTGCAAAGTCGAAGAGGAAGAACTCTTCACACTTAGTGAACTGCAAAAAGCAGGCAAAAGATTGAAAACAGGCAAGGCGCCTGGAATCGATGGGATAAGTAACGAGATCCTAAAGTTGGTAATCGACACTTTACCCCAGATTCTGCTTCGATGCTTCAATCTTTGCCTTGAGAGAGGAGAGTTCTTCCGCGACTGGAAGCGACAGAGGTTAGTCCTCCTAAGGAAAGGTGAAAAACCTCTAGATAAGGTTTCATCGTACAGGCCTATATGCCTGCTAGATACGATGGGTAAACTTCTAGAGGATATGGTTCTGCAGAGAATGCAAGGCCACTTGACCGAAGAGAATCGTCTGTCCGATCACCAATTTGGTTTCCGTAAAGGCAAGTCCACAGTTGATGCCATCCAGGCAGTTGTGGACATAGCCAAAGCAGGAAAAAACAAATTGGGACCTGGGAAAAAGAAGAGCTTCTGCGCGTTGGTAGCAATTGACATACGTAACGCGTTTAATTCTGCAAGATGAAAAGATCTCATCGAGTCGATGGAAAAGAAAAACATGCCGCCCTACTTGTTGCGGATAATGGATAATTATCTTAGCGACAGGTGGGTTATATATGAGGGAGACACCTGCACTCTCAAGGAAGAGATGCAGCGTGGGGCTCCTCAAGGCTCAAGGGTGGGTCCATTTGTATGGAATGTATCTTACGATGATTTTCTGCGAATGGATCTGCCCGAAGGTGCGGTGATCATCGGCTTTGCGGACGACGCATTATTCGTGTGCACTGCCGAAAGTGAGGAGGCTCTTGGGACATTGGTGAACGAATGTCTGCGACTAGCTAAAAGCTGGCTGGATACCAGAGGTCTTGAAATGGCCCTGGAAAAGACCGCGGCACTGCTGGTTACAGACAGACGTGGTTATGAGCTCCCACGAATCGTGATAGACGGATTTGAGGTCAAGTGGAGTAAGCAAATTAAATATCTTGGTGTGGAGTTAGATGGAAGGTTAAACTTCCACCACCACATGGCTACGGCGTCAAATAAGGCGATCGAGTGTGCGGCTAATCTTTCACGGCTAATGCCAAATGTTGTCGGACCCCGTGAACAAAAAAGAAGACTGGTGGCGAGTGTCGCCCACGCTAAAATGCTCTATGCAGCACCAGCGTGGGCCCCATCCCTGAGGAGTAAAAGATGTGTGACCATCTGTGAAAAGATACTGTCTGCGCAGAGATCGATAACAACGCGTATCATCTCTGCATATAAGACGGTATCTACGAGTGCTGTGCAGGTCCTTGCAAGTGTCCCGCCAGCAGATCTTTTGGCGAGGGAAAGGGAAGAAATGTTTCTCTTTTCTAAAGAAAGCAGTTCCTTGAATGAGGAATTAAGACCAAGCAAGGGCCTAATCCGCAAAGAAGCGAGGCACAGGCTCATAGAAAGATGGCAAGAAAGATGGGATGGTGAGGAAAAAGGTCGATGGACTTATCGCCTTATCCCGGCACTCGCCACCTGGATAAATAGGAAACACGGTCAGGTTTCCTATTACTTGACTCAGGCGTTCACAGGTCACGGGTGTTTTAACTCGTACCTGTGTCGCTTTAAATTACGCGAGAACGAGGTGTGTGCATATTGCCAGTTCCCTGAGGACAACGCGGAGCACACCCTCTTCTCATGCAAGAAATGGGACTTGGAGAGGCGGGCCATGTTCGAAGGTGTAAACAGTCAAGTTACACCGGAGAACATGGTATCGCTGATGACCCAGTCAGAGGAGAATTGGCGGCAAGTCGAGAACTTCATAATCTCGGTTATGTCGAGGAAGGATCTCGACGGCCGCCAAAAAGCGTAATTTAAACAGCTTTTAATTTATTCGTTTGTTTTTTATTAATTTATTTTGTGATTTATTTGTCCTTATACATTTTTTAATTGTTTGTGTTTTTTTTTATTATTCATCTTTGTACAGTTTTATGGTTTCAATTTTTTATACGCGTTTATTTTTTCTTTTTTTTATATATCCGTTTATAATTTTATCTTTTGACTTTTTACACTTAATTACACATTTGTTATTTTTAATTATTGTTGTGCTGTTAATTCCGCTTTATATTGAAATAGTTTTAAATTTTTAACTATTAACGCAGGATAACCGCAGAGAAAAGCAGAAAGTCACATTAGCGACAGAGTTGGAGCGCCACCCTCGAAGGCTAAAGTCTTACGACAGTTCCGAGGGAGGGTAAAGGGCTCCAGAAGAAGGGTTACGGGTTTTAGTGGGTCGGGCTGGCAGTAGGTCGCCAGTTTATTAAATTTACTATTTTATATATTTATTTTTCTTTTTTTTATCTCCTTTTGTTTTATCACACCAACCCCACATAACCTTGAAGTGCGGAATCTAAGGTATCTGTAGGCGAATTCCCAAAATTCCCTAAGCAAAAAAAAAATAATAATAATAATAATAATAATAATAATAATAATAATAATAATAATAATAATAGCAAAGGTAAACCCAGAAGATACGGGTACCGTGATCCGGAAAATCAGGAGAACTTTTAAACAGGAGGTTCTCGTGATAGTGAAAAGGGGCGGAGAGACCTTAAAGTTTGCAGATGCACTGTCTTCGGCCCTGCATGGTAAAGCTGAGGTCACACCTCTAGTGAATAAAAGGTCTCTAGAGATTAAGGATTTGGACGAAGCCACCTCAGAGGATGAGGTAAATGCAGCACTAAGAGAAAAGCTGGGTAAACCTGACCTGAAGATGGAGTGTCGACTTTTGCCGCGCTACAGAGGAACTAAGGTTGCTCTAGTACGTCTGACAGAGGCAGAAAGTAATACTCTGCTAAAGCTTGGTAAAATAAAAATCGGATGGATAAATGCTCCAATTCGCGAGCATGTTGAAGTAGCTAGGTGCCAAAAGTGCCTAGCATACGGACACTTAACCCGAACCTGCAAAGGCCCCGACAGAAGTAAAAACTGTCGGAGATGCGGCGGAGAGGGACACCTCGCGAAGAGCTGTAAAGTTAAGCCGAAGTGCCTTACGTGCTTGGACCTGGGGAAGCCAGAGACGGATCACGATTCCGGAAAGAGAGCCTGCCCGGTTTACAGAGAAGAACTGCAAAAGATTAAAAGGGCAAATCCTTAAAATTTTTGCAGGTCAACCTGCATACAAGTAAGGATGCACAGTTGCTCCTAATGCAAACAGCAAGGGAAAATGAGGTCGATATCCTGTTCTGCAGTGAGCAGTATCAAGGAAGCGACCTCGCCCCTTGGTATCAGGATAAGGCGAAAAGAGCCGCCATAAAGCTGAGCAACCCAGAATTGCGGGTTGACAAGTTTCTGGAGACGAGCAGTGGGTTCGTGTGGATAGAGGTAGCTAATATACGTATGTATAGCTGCTACTTCTCACCCAACGACCCACTGACAAACTTCGAAGCCAATATCGAAGACCTAGAAGCGAGCCTCACAGAATCCAGGCTGGATGTCATCATCACTGGCGATTTTAACGCAAAGTCGCCAGAGTGGGGTGAGACGAGACTCGACAAGAGAGGAATTCGTTTTGGAGAAATGATCTCCAGAAACGACTTATTGGCTGTAAACCGAGGCAATACATGGACTTTTAGAAGAGGTGCGATCGGATCAATTATAGATCAAACGATCGCATCGTCTAAACTATTTAGCCGCATAACCGACTGGCGGGTCTCTGAGGAATATACCGCAAGTGACCACCAGTACATTGAGTTCTCAGTCTCGATGGGAGACACACGAGGAGGAAAAAGACAGGATGTTCCTAGTCGCAAAACCTCCTCGTGGAATATGAAGAGACTCGACAAGGAAAAGTTCGGCCGGTCCCTAAGAGAAGCCCTTTTAATTGAGGACTTGGGCTGGGTGAAGAGGCCGAGCAGTCTGGATGGGGAGGTGCGAGCGGTGAGGAACATGATAGTCACCGCTTGCAATGCGTCAATGCCACGCAAAGGCGCCACTCCCGTAAGAAAATCCTTGCACTGGTGGTCAGAGGAGCTAGCCTCCTTGAGAAAGGAATGCCTTAAAGCAAGAAGGACATATACCCGATCTAAGGGAGATCCCTTGCTGAAAGAGGCTTTCAAGGAGGCGAAAAAGAACCTCAAGAAAGAGATCCGGAAGTCGCGACGCCATAGCTGGAAGGACCTAATCGAGGAAGTCGATAAGGACCCATGGGGACTGGCTTTTAAAATCGTAACTAAGAAATTAGTGACGAGGCAAAAGACCCCCGGCCTGGACAATCCCAAATGGGTCAGAAAGATAATAAGTTCTTTGTTTCCTCCTGCGGAGCCATACCTTAGAAGGGACTGGAGTTTTTGCAAAGTCGAAGAGGAAGAACTATTCACACTTAGTGAACTGCAAAAAGCAGGCAAAAGATTGAAAACAGGCAAGGCGCCTGGAATCGATGGGATAAGTAACGAGATCCTAAAGTTGGTAATCGACACTTCACCCCAGATTCTGCTTCGATGCTTCAATCTTTGCCTTGAAAGAGGAGAGTTCTTCCGCGACTGGAAGCGACAGAGGTTAGTCCTCCTAAGGAAAGGTGAAAAACCTCTAGATAAGGTTTCATCGTACAGGCCTATATGCCTGCTAGATACGATGGGTAAACTTCTAGAGGATATGGTTCTGCAGAGAATGCAAAGCCACTTGACCGAAGAGAATCGTCTATCCGATCACCAATTTGGTTTCCGTAAAGGCAAGTCCACGGTTGATGCCATCCAGGCAGTTGTGGACATAGCCAAAGCAGGAAAAAACAAATTGGGACCTGGGAAAAAGAAGAGCTTCTGCGCGTTGGTAGCAATTGACATACGCAACGCGTTTAATTCCGCAAGATGGAAAGATCTCATCGAGTCGATGGAAAAGAAAAACATGCCGCCCTACTTGTTGCGGATAATGGATAATTATCTTAGCGACAGGTGGGTTATATATGAGGGAGACACCTGCACTCTCAAGGAAGAGATGCAGCGTGGGGCTCCTCAAGGCTCGAGGGTGGGTCCATTTGTATGGAATGTATCTTACGATGATTTTCTGCGAATGGATCTGCCCGAAGGTGCGGTGATCATCGGCTTTGCGGACGACGCGTTATTCGTGTGCACTGCCGAAAGTGAGGAGGCTCTTGGGACATTGGTGAACGAATGTCTGCGACTAGCAAAAAGCTGGCTGGATACCAGAGGTCTTGAAATGGCCCTGGAAAAGACCGAGGCACTGCTGGTCACAGACAGACGTGGTTATGAGCTCCCACGAATCGTGATAGACGGATCCGAGGTCAAGTGGAGTAAACAAATTAAATACCTTGGTGTGGAGTTAGATAGAAGGTTAAACTTCCACCACCACATGGCTACGGCGTCAAATAGGGCGATCGAGTGTGCGGCTAATCTTTCACGGCTAATGCCAAATGTTGGCGGACCCCGTGAACAAAAAAGAAGACTGGTGGCGAGTGTCGCCCACGCTAAAATGCTCTATGCAGCACCAGCGTGGGCCCCATCCCTGAGGAGTAAAAGATGTGTGACCATCTGTGAAAAGATACTGTCTGCGCAGAGATCGATAACAACGCGTATCATCTCTGCATATAAGACGGTATCTACGAGTGCTGTGCAGGTCCTTGCAAGTGTCCCGCCAGCAGATCTTTTGGCGAGGGAAAGGGAAGAAATGTTTCTCTTTTCTAAAGAAAGCAGTTCCTTGAATGAGGAATTAAGACCAAGCAAGGGCCTGATCCGCAAAGAAGCGAGGCACAGGCTCATAGAAAGATGGCAAGAAAGACGGGATGGTGAGGAAAAAGGTCGATGGACTTATCGCCTTATCCCGGCACTCGCCACCTGGATAAATAGGAAACACGGTCAGGTTTCCTATTACTTGACTCAGGCGTTCACAGGTCACGGGTGTTTTAACTCGTACCTGTGTCGCTTTAAATTACGCGAGAACGAGGTGTGTGCATATTGCCAGTTCCCTGAGGACAACGCGGAGCACACCCTCTTCTCATGCAAGAAATGGGACTTGGAGAGGCGGGCCATGTTCGAAGGTGTAAACAGTCAAGTTACACTGGAGAACATGGTATCGCTGATGACCCAGTCAGAGGAGAATTGGCGGCAAGTCGAGAACTTCATAATCTTGGTTATGTCGAGGAAGGATCTCGACGGCCGCCAAAAAGCGTAATTTAAACAGCTTTCAATTTATTCGTTTGTTTTTTATTAATTTATTTTGTGATTTATTTGTCCTTATACAATTTTAATTTATTCCGTTTTATGTTTTTAATATTATATACGCGTTTTTTTTTTTTTTTTTTTTTTTTTTTTTTTTTTATATCCGTTTGCAATTTTATCTTTTGACTGTTTACACTTGATTAAACATTTTTTTTATTATTGTTGTGCTGTTAATTCCGCTTTTATATTGAAATAGTTTAAAATTTTTAACTATTAACGCAGGATAACCGCAGAGAAAAGCAGAAAGTCGCATTAGCGACAGAGTCGGAGCGCCACCCTCGAAGGCTAAAGTCTTACGACAGTTCCGAGGGAGGGTAAAGGGCTCCAAAAGAAGGGTTACGGGTTTTAGTGGGTCGGGCTGGTAGTAGGTCGCCAGTTTGTTAAATTTATTATAACATTTATTTTTCTTTTTTTTTATATTTCTTTTTGTTTTTTTATCATACCAACCCCACATAACCTTGGAGTGCTAACCTTGGAGTTTCCTCCTTGTCAAGGACAAGGAGGAAATAATGCCAGAACAAGAGCGGCAAGAGACGGAAGACGATGTTGACCGGAGGAGTCCAGTGCTCAGCTGTGTGTGAGTGTAGGGGGGAGAAAATCATTTAGTTTTCCTCCCACCCACGTTCCCACAAAGCTAGAGCGGATTAAGGCCCAGTTAAGGAGTAGGACAAGGGGACCACCATTTGCGAAGTTGAAGGCCTGACGGTAGTTCCGCAGGTGGATCAAGTGTCCCAAATTAAGACGGGAGTGGTTTTTAGTGGGTAGACCAGAACAAGAGCGGTCACCCCCACATAACCTGGAATTCATTACCCAGGTATCTGAATTCGCAGATTTTCCACTTCCGACTACAAAAAAAAAAAATAAAAAAAAAAAATAAAATAATAATAATAATAATAATAATAATAATAATAATAATAAAATAATAATAAGTTGTATTATGATACAAATTATCTAAGTTTATTGTAATATCTTATTAGTAATTCAAAGTTACCATAATTCTATGGTAATTAAATATACAGATACAAAATGTAATTATAATACTCCGAATGAATTTAACTGAAACCGATTATTACACGGAGAAAATTTGTTCCTTACATTTTACCGAATTTTTCAATAAAGTTGGGATATAGTAGCATAATCGTAATTTTTAATAATTTTTATATTAATTTTTTGGTAACAATATTTAAAATCTAATGTGATATCTTTATTCCTTAAGAACTAGTACTGTAAAAGTTGAAAAAAATTGAAACTGAACGTTTAATGTAAATTAAATAAATACCTCCTTGATGGGCACTAACGTTTCAGGAATAGTTCGGTAAAACTTTCTTGACTTGCCTAAAGTGTTAGTTTTCAGGAATAGTTCGGTAAAACTTCCTTGACTTGCCTAAAGTTTTAGTTTTCTGGATTGAAATACTTTATTTCAAGTGTCCCGCAGTCAAATGAAAGACTTTCACACTAATAGTTGATTTTTCCAACTTATTTAGACTTAATTAATAATCATTTTATTATTATTTAAATTAAAATTCAATTAATTAATTATTTCAAACACTTATTAATTGCTAAATATGTAATAAATGCTTTTAAATCAAGTAAAAAGAAAATATAAAATGGCAATAACATAATTATTTTTTTAACATATAATTTATTCATTTTAATTAAATATGAATAATAGTAAGTAAGTAAGCAAGTAAACATAAGTAAGTAAGCAAAAAGGAAATAACTTGCTTGCTTACTAGCTTACTTTCTTATTTGCATACTTACTTGCTTATTTCTTTCTTGCTTACTTTGCTTACTTGCTTACCTACTTATTTGCTTACTTCCTAATATCCTTCTTGCTTACTTGCTTGTTTCCTTTCTGCTTACTTACTTCCTTATATGCTTACTTTCTTACTTTCTTATTTCATTCTTACTTACTTTGCTTACTTGCTTACTTTGCTTACTTGCTTATTTCCTCCTTGCTTACTTTTCTTACTTGCTTATTTCCTTCTTGATTACTTACTTTCTTATTTGCTTACTTTCTTACTTGCTTATTTCCTTCTTGCTTACTTTATTCTTTATTTGCTTACTTGCTTATTTCCTTTTCGCTTTTTAATACCTCACAATTATTATTTAATATTTCAGAAAGATTAATTTTCTATTAATAAATTTAATAATTTCCAACTTGCACTTTTAATATGTATATTTTTAATTTTAAACACAAAAATTTGAGAATAATAAGGATTTTCATAAATTATTGTTTTATTCCATTAAATACAAATTTAAACATTTTTCTTTATAATAATAAAAACATAATTTAAAAATATTTCATAAATTGACCTTGAATATAGTTAGAAATGATTCATTAATATAAATAATTTTTAATTTTGTACAACGATAGTTTATTAATTTGAATCTTTCTCACAAGCGGTGAAATAAAATTGAGATTAATATATAAGGACAGTTGAAACTTTCTGAAGCATTAATGTAAAGCGTGCGATGTGTGTATTAGTGTATGCGTTTAGAATGTACTGTAGGCAGGTGTATCAATTAGTATTTGTTCGTAAACAATTGTAGGGGGTTTAGGTAGTGATTGAAGTAGGTAAATTGAGAGTTACGGCAGTATTAATATAGATCTACTGAAGTAACATTATTTTTTATTTTTGTTCTTCAAGTTTTACCGAACTTTCAGTAAATTGCAACTCGTCAGTTTTACCGAAGACTTTATCTTACGTTTTACCGAACTATTCAATAAATTGCAACTCGTCAGTTTTACCGAAGACTTTATCTTACGTTTTACCGAACTATTCAATAAATATGAATGTAGAGAGCACTTGGCTTACGTTTTACCGAACTGTAACTGAAGCGCTAATACATGTATCGTGAGCTTTATGATTTTTACATTATTTTTCAATGCAATTTCTTTTACAGTCTAGTTCTTGAAAAATTACTGTTTTGACACTTCATCCCAGTTTTACCGAACTAAATTCAGTAAAATTTCAGGAATAAATTTTCTCCGTGTATATATTTGGTAATTGACGAAAAAAATATTAATTAACTTTATATATTGTTAATGTTAAATTTAAATAATGAAAGAATAGTATGAATGTGTAAATAACTTGTAAAATAACACTCCGTCAGGGTTGTATTGGTCACAGAGAAGTTCAAAGGAAGGGGTAGTCATCCCCTCTACTCAACGCGCGCAGGGTCCTATGGGGACCCATGGACAACAGGATCTCATCTCGTTAGATATCTCCGAGCTCTCTACCTGATTACATGTTGTAATCTTTCGGCTCGAACTTGTAATCCTTGGCTCTTTAATGTTCATTAAAGTAACAAATTTAAAGTATTTCTGGTTGTTATCATTTAAAAGTAGAATTTGAATCTTCCTCCTATTTACAGGGTACACTTTAGTGATTTTAGCAGTTGAATTCCCCAACGTATTTATATTCAAAATTCCCTATTATTGAACTTGGGACGTGACACCCTGTGAGCGTGTTTACCTCAGTCTCTCCTATTTAAAATAAAAAAATAGGTAAATATGTAAAGAAAAAAAAATATCAAACAAACTATAATATCTTATATTGTTAAAAGGAAAAACAATAGAGTTTAAAGGTTGAATATATCTAGATTAAAGGACCCTCGTCCATTAAGACATTCAAAAATAGTTGTAAAAGATAGAATTAGTTTTTTTGTAAGAGTTGACTCATCGTTTGTATAGCAGCACTTTCTTTTCTAGTTATAAAATCACAAAACAACAATCTTATTATTTAATGGAAACATTTTAATAAACAAAAAATCCTTTTACTCAAGTTTAATTAAAAAAAAACACAAAAAAAATTGTTATTGTCGGCGAGTAAATACATCGGCTTCTAGTAAGCCCGTTTTCGACACCTATTGTTATTTATATCAAAGAATTATATGCGATTTTTTTATTCATTTTCCATCGTAAATCACCTATGTATTTTATTTGTTGTTAAAAATAAATGATTTAAAAAAAAGTAGAGCGTTCGATTTTTGATCCGCCCCTAGTTGCGTCTTGCGTTCGAGACCTCATGATTGTAAATATTTAGGTAAATAGCAAAACAAATTTTCTTCGACAGATATAAACATTCCAAGTATGTACGACATGCGAAAACAGCATGAAATATTTGTTTGTTTTAATTTAAATATTTTTTTAATGATTGGAATTAAATGCGCATGTAGAATTTTAGGGCGACATTAGAAAACTCATTTGACCACACTTAATTATGCTTAAAAATATTCAATTGAGACTGAAAGACACTCCGAAACACTATTCTAATATGATTTACAAACAATATTTTCGACAGATATGAGTAACCGATATTTGTAACAGTTCTGGAACTGTTACGAGTAGCTTTGTCACCATGTTACAGATCTGTTAATTAACTGTGACATCCCCTTGACTACGATATTTTCCGTACCCAGTAAGTCTCCTGTGAGTCATCAGTTACAGAACTTGTTCTTATTTAATTATTTGTCACAGTTCTGTTACAGATTTGTAACGGCGTTTTCTGGGATCTTAAGCCTACAATCCTGGCTGTAAAAGTGTTTTATGATAATAGCGGAGAAAAAATTTTTTAAAAGAAACTATATATCGTATTTTCTGAGAAAGTGCTAAAACCCCATTTTGCCCTACCCGTAGGACAAAATTGGGTGGTATCAAATAATTATACAAAGCATGGAAGAAAGAATGATTAATTTGTTTTAATATATACTAAAAATATTTTAATGTTGAATGATTTAAGTGTGCGAATACCTTCGAGATTTCAACGAGCGAATGGAGGGAACGACAGAAGGAATGAATTTGGCAATACCGCCTCCTCAGTGCGAAGAAAATGGTTCTTACAAAGCTCTACAATATCACAACGGCGTTTTCTCATGTGTAAATGAGCACGGTACTACATTAAAAAATGATATAGATGTGAAAAAAATCGACTGCCAGGAAGTCAGGAAGCTTTTTAGAATATGTAGTACATTTTCCTGTGACTTAAAATGTCCATATGGTTACGAACTGGATGCAGCTGGATGCCAACAGTGTCGATGTAGAGATCTATGTAAAGAAGTAAAATGTGAAAATCAAAAAATCTGTGTAATTATTGATGTCAGTTGTGGAAATAAACAATTCTGTCCAGGTGTACCAGCATGTTTACAAACGAAACCAGGTAAAAAAAGATACATTAATTTTTCCTACCCTTTCGAAAATAGTATGTGGGCATTCTTGTATATTAATCAAATAATAAAGCACTGTGGTCCTCGAATAATTTCAACTTCGACTTTCCTCTACCTCTGATTTTATTTTTGGGACTGTTTCAGGACCATTTTGCAAGATAAATTAAAATCGAAGATTGAGCGCTTTTTTTAAATCGCGATTTTTCGATTCTTTTATAATTTTGGATTTAACTTAGATTGCAGGAGCAGGAATACAAATTGTACAAAAGGGCATGTCCAGTGGCGGATTAACTACCCAGATAGCCAAGCGTACTGATCGTCATTTTCCAGTACGGCGTACTGAGATTATTCTCGTATTGTACCAGCACAAAATAATTAAGTATATACGTATTGGTACTGTACCAGTATAACGACGGTATGTCGTACGACTGAAATTGTTAAATAAAAGAACTCCATAAAAGTATGAGGCTAGTATAATACCATTACGCTGTACTGTCATTTATGAAAATACAGCATATTCGTACGATACAATTACCTAAAGTGACCATACGTCCCGGATTGTGCGGGACTGTCCCGGATTTTTCCCCTTTGTCCCGCAAAGGCTAGCGTCCCGCAAAACATCCCGCATTTGACATAAAATGTCCTGCATATCCCGGAAAATAGTTAAGAATATTCTGCATTTACAGGTTAGCACAGTAGCGTATATAAGTGTGAGAGAGATAGACTTCGTGATATTTTAAGAAAAATTCAATCGTCAGAAACATATGTGATTCAATGTTACAAAATAAGCATAATATAAATATGTAAATGTCATAAGACGAGCCTTTGTTTCAATTCCGCTCTAATTGACTCCTACAAATTCCCTGATTCTTTTTTCTTGTCACAAATGACCTTTTTTTTGTTTACTAAATCATATAAATAAGCGGGTGTCCCGCATGGACACTATTTCCATATGGTCCCTTTACAATTACCATGCCGGTACACCGTACTCTGCGTGGTAATGCGAACATAACCTAATTTACTTTACAGTTGTCAATGACATATGCCTCCAGTGCACATGGTGCAATTATTTTTTGTTGAAAAGCTGACTTTTAGGATGCAATACAAAAGTTTTAATATTTGTAACATGTGTTATTATATTTAAATTAGAAATCAGTGGTTTAGTTTCTATTCATCTATATGTAATATGTGTATACTATTAATCTCAAGTGGTTTTGCTTTGTCATGATGCTTATTTTTATCATTAGCGTATTCTAATTACTACAACAATGGACAACTTCTGATTTTTAAACTGTTTTGTGCTTTACACTTGAGAAAAAATTTTAATTCAAGAGTTACAATAAAATATACAGAAATCGCAATATTTTTAAATAATTTTTCTTATAGATCACATATACATGTGTTATCATTTATAGGTTAGAACGTCCAAATTATTTTCCTTACAATAAAGTACTTTAGATTATAAATGGTTATTAATCACAGTTATTTTAAAGAATGTTTAAAAATTAGCAAAGCAAAACCACTACAGAATTATTTAATTAATATACTTCAAAACACTGATTATTCTAATAAAAGTAAATGTGGTTACAAGTTACATGATTTACATAATATCTTTAGGAACAAAAAAAATAACTCTTTTAATAAAAATAAATTACTTCAAAATTAAATTGATCTTAGTAATGATTCTTTCAGAAAATTTATCATCAAATATTAAATTAAAATATAGTTAATACTTAACCCCTTCACTGTCAGTGGGCTCTATAGAGCCATAAAAATGTCGTGCCCTGTATGTCCATGGGCTCTATAGGGCCATCGAAAAAAAAGACATTTAAAAGTTAACGAATATGGCTAAAAATCCTTACTCGGGGGTTTTCGGGGTCGCTGAATCCAAATCCGTTGTCGAAAATTCAAAATTCAAAATGGCGGCTTCAAAATGGCGCCCAAAAAATTTTTAAGTTAACGAATCTGTCTAAAAATGCCTTAAAATGCCTATTTGGGGGTTTTCGAGGTCGCTGATTCCAAATCCGTGGTCAAAAATTCAAAATTTAAAATGGCAGCTTTAAAAAAGCTAAAAAAAAAATTTTTAAGTTAACGAATTCGTTAACTTTTTAATTTTTTGGTCGATATTTTGAAGCCGCCATTTTGAATTTTGACTTTTCGACCACGGATTTTGAATCAGTGACCTCAAAAACATATAATATGACAATATCATGATTTTTAAAAAAAAAAAATTTTTTTAACACTTATGGCACAAAAACTTTATTTTCACTCGACTGTGAAGGGGTTAATAGAGACTAAAGCACAAGAGGGGGAGGGATATAAAAGGCTTTACACGCGGTACTAGTATAGTACGAATACAGTAACCGTACGATAAACTAAATTACAAAAACCTTCAGTACACCATACTATTATCGTACTCGTATTATACGAGCATAAGCATACTGGTACGACATACTAGTACAATACCTGTTACCGTGCGAAGGTAGATGGCGAGTACAGTACCAGTACGATTAATACGCCATAGTCGTATTGTACATGCATCGTACTAGTACGCTGGTTATCTGGGTAGGTAGGCAAGGTAGGAAGCTGCCTAGGGTGGCCAATTTTAAAGGTTTACACTAGATATTTTGTGCAACACCTGTAAGGAAAGTAATACTTTGCATGCCTGTAAAGTAGGCGCAAAACAGTACTTTGCTGCACTAGTGCGGGAAAGAGCTTACTTTGGTGCACTAGTGCGGCAAAGTGCTTACTTTGCTGCACTAGTGCGGCAAAGTTCTTAAACTTTTGGGTTTTTTTGGTGATATACATAGGTATTTGTTTTCTATTTGTAGAATACCTGTTTTTTACAGTAATATACGCGTAGAAAACCACGTATATTACGTGCGGTAACATACGTTCCAAACCCTGCTAAACAGTACGTATGTTGGCGTCAACTAGCGTTTCCAAACAGCTTTTTTTATCAAAACCAAAAGGTGTTGCACAAAGTACTGTGTGCAACACGTACGAAAGAAGATTTTCCGACGAGTGCAAAGTTTGCTGTCCCGAGCGAAGCGAGGGCAGCAATTTGCACGTAGTCGAAAAACAGCTTCTTTCTGTACTTGTTGTACAATATACTATTGTTTCTCGGATGATGTAAAATAGAATTTTTTATTCTAATATTTATATTAGGATGAATTTATACGACTATCAGTAGAAAGAAAATTTACCGAAAAAGTCAAAATTGCCTTCACACTTCGCTTTTTCGATGTGATGGAAAAATTGTTTCTAGAGGGAATTTTAAAATTTATATATATTTTATTTAAAATTAAATAACATAGGCTTTACACTACCTTCTACGAGTATCAGGACGATTACAAGCGACTCTATGAAAAAACATGCCATCACTTTTTCAATCATATCTTGTAAGTAAAAGGAGATACAAAAAAACTTAAATACGGTTAGAAAGCTGATTAAATTTCGTGTAAAATAAGCCGTCTTTGAAGTCATTTCGTTAACTATTTTTTGAGCTGTAGAGTGAGAAAGAAATGAAAAAAATTATCAAATTTTTTCATTTTTCTCTCTTTACTTTTACTTTTTCAAAAATTTTAAAAAAATTTAGATAAAAGTTTTTTAAAAACACAGAAATTTTCGTTAGAATTTCAGCCTTAAAAGAAGCCTTCGAAAATTAAAAAAGATTAATTAATTAATTAATTCGTCTTCGATATTAAAAATGTGAAGCCGAGTTTCGACGATTGGTGCATTGGAATTTAACTATGACGACTCGATTCTAGCTTCGCGTGGCTACGAATAAGAGATAAAACAGGGACGGATTTATGCTAGGGAATAATAAATAATAATGTTTCACGAGTAATATAAACAAACTCAAAAGTTTATCGTTCCCCCGCATGAATTCGTCCCTGCTTTTTCTCTCATTCGCAGCCGCGCGATGCCAGAACCGAGTTGTCAGAGTTGAATAATTCAATGCACCAATCCAATCGGTCGAAACACGGCTTCACATTTTTAATGATAAATCGATAATGGATTAACATTTCTTAATTTTCGAAGGCTTATTTTCAAGCTGAAATTATAACAAAGATTTTTGTGTTTTCAAAAAACTTTTATCTAAATTTTTTTAGATTTTTGAAAAAGTTGAAGTCAAGAGACAAAAATTAGGAAAATTTGGTAATTTTTTTTATTTCTTTCTCACTCTACAGCTCAAAAAATAGTTAACTAAATAACTGTAAAGACGGCTTATTTTTCGCAAAATTTAATCATCTTTCTAACTGTATTTAAGTTTTTTTGTATCTCCTTTTATTTACAAGATATGATTAACAAAGTAATGGCATTTTTTTATAGAATCGCGTGTAATCGTCCTGATACTCGTAAACGGTAGTATAAGTAAGGAAAGTCAAGTTGTGTGAAATTGTAAGTATAATGATAAATAACACAGCCACACAAAATAAAAAAGTGTCTGGGTTAGAAGATCCGAGTACCCTATCCCCATGTATTTTAGGCCGCTGAACACGAATCCGGTGTCTGTTTTGGTCCAGCACGTGTAAGTTTTTTCCTAACCTCAGAAAACGTCAAATTTTTTGTGGTATACAAATTTTTTTAAAGATTGATGGATTTTGATAAAACTTGGTAGCTAGGGGTTTTTGAGGTTGCTGATTACGAATATGAAGTTAGATTTTCAAAATTCAAAATGTCGGATCCACAATGGGGGATGAAATTATTTAGAAATTGATGATTTTTTAGAAATTTTCGTAAAACTTGATGGATTTTGATAAAACTTGGTACCTAGGGGTTTTTGAGGTCTCTGATTACGAATATAAAGTCAGATTTTCAAAATTCAAAATGGCGGATTCAAAATGGCGGACGAAAATTTTTTTAAAATTGATGGATTTTGATGAAACTTGTTATCTAGGGATTTTTGAGGTCGCTGATTACGAATATAAAGTTAGATTTTCGAAAATCAAAATGGCGGATCCAAAATGGCGGATGAAATTATTTAGAAATTGATGATTTTTTTAGAAATTTTCGAAAAAGTTGATGGATTTTAATAAAACTTGGTACCTAGGGGTTTTTGAGGTCTCTGATTACGAATATAAAGTCAGATATTCAAAATTCAAAATGGCGATTTTCGCTACAATTATAAGATTGTATGTCAATCTCAGGTTGTTTTCTTGTAGTATTGTACTCTATATCAGCCAAGTCACCAACTAAAGTAGAGCTGCGATTGTATGATGACGACGACTGCATGCCCGCTTTCTCACCCTGACCAGACGCCGATACTGCGGTTCCGAGCCGCTGCATCGTGGCGGATCAAATTTTTTAATTTGATCAGATTTAATTAAAAAGTGTTACTCGGTGGTTTTTAGCGTATCTGATTATGAATTTAAAGTCTCAAACACAAAGTAACTTCATATTCATAATCTGCGACCCCAAAAGCCCCCGAGTAACACGTTTTAAGGAAATCGGATCAAATTTGAAAATTTTTTCCGCCATATTGGATCCGACATTTTGAATTTTTAAAAAGTGACATCAGATTCGTAATCAGCGACCCTAAAAACCCCCGAGTAACAAGTTTTCATCGAATCTGATCAAATTTGAATTTTGTCCGCCATATTGAATTCGCTATTTTGGATTTTTTAACAAAAACTTTAGATTTATATTCGGGAACCCTAAAAACTGATAAAGAATGAGTTACAGAATAATTTACCTCGTTTTTTGCTTTTAATTCATAAAAGTATTTTTAGATTTTTGGACCTTTTGACTTTTGACAGTTCTATTGGCATCGGAAATAGAATTTTGCAAAAAACGCCCATCGGCATCTTAAAGTACATGAACGTAGAAATCTTTTAAGCCCTAGAACGTTTAAATCCATCAAAGCAATTTTTGTTTAGAGCTCTGTCCGTGTTGACGTGGAATGTCCCATATATATAATATATATACATATATATACTAATTTTCACTTAAAAATCCATTTTATCGATTTTAAGGGTTTTTTTTTTTTAAATTTTTTTAAATAGAAGATTTAACTAATATAACAGATATCAAACGAAAAGTCACAAACACAACCACGGTACCCTGGAAACAATTTCAACCCTCAAGTTGCATCCTTTAGACGACTCCTGTTGTAACTTCTTTGAAATTCTTCACTGATCATTTTTCAGAAGGAAAAAGCAAAATCCGTCGGGCGGATTTTTTTTAATTTCAATTTTTGTGTTTTTATCAACAAATTTGAGAAAAGACAGGTTTTTACGATTTTATAAACCAACATATGATATTGTAACTGGTACCTTTTTATTCAAACAATTATAGAATAATATAATTCTTATAAGCAGTTTTCAGTATAATCGAAATCTGATATTAGTTTATTAATTTAAGGCAGTGAAGTGGCAGGAAATCTAGAAAACTATTTTGACTTTGAAAACAAAGTCACGGGAGCTTTTCTGAAGTTTCCGAGTTTTTTTCGTTAAATTTTTAAAAGCTAAGGACAGTTTCGAATTTAGCGGAAAATTTTTAACGAAAGGCTCTATTTGAACATTTTTTCTTAATAATATCGACTACTCTATAATAACATTTGTTTCAAAAATGTGATAGTATATATTTATTAATCATATAAATTTGTTGAATCAAGCGATTTTTAAATGAAAAAAATGAGCTAATGTCTGTTTTACTACAAACTTCATGTTTATTTATATACGTCAAAATATGCCGCTATTTTGAATCGTTTTTTCAATATTGAATGGAAAATTCAGTTAATTAGATACCTGGAGTATATATCAAGTCTGGTAATTTTTCATTTTTAATTCTGTATTAAAAAAATTATGTTCAATTTTTTAATTGTTACTATACATAATGGATATTAAAAAATTATACATAATTTGTTCGTATGATTTGAATTGAATTTTAATTTCTTTATTATAATATATTACAGTATTTTTGTCAACATGAAGGTCGATAAAAAAAAGTGTTCACATGATGAGAATCTATCAAAAGTATGTTTAATATGTTTGAAAAGAAATAAAAAAATGAATATAATCTCGGAGTGTATAAAAGAAAGGTTGCTGAAAAAACTTGACCGTAAATTTTTGCCGTTCGAAGATAATCGCTTACCTCGCGCTTTGAGTGAATCTTGTAAACGAAAATTATATCATTTTGATACGGAAACATGCCGAGTAAAAAATACTGATAAAATGGAGCTGCCGGATTATGTTCTCACCATAATCGATTCGAAAAGATTGCGCGATAATAATTCGAAAAGTGCCGAAGCTTGTTGTAAGATTTGTGAAATTGCTACTGCACCCGCCAACAGTAATTTACTCACCGGTAACATTGTTCGTAAAAACTTTGAGAAAAAAAACAAAAAGGAAGAAAAGTCTTCATCATTTAACTCCCTTTCTCGTCACGAACGCGTGAGTGATACAACCAAATATATTGTATCAAATTTTACGACTGCAGAAAAAGAAATGATTATGACTGGTTTAATTAAAAACACTATTGCTGAGCAAAATTTAAATTCTAATGAAAAGAACATCAAACTGTCTCTCAAACAACCAAAAGGAGGACAAAATTTAGGTATTGTTGTAAAACCCAGCGTAAAAAACGAAACCAAGATAACTCAAATTTCAGCAGACGATGTAAATAAGATTAAAACAGCGTTCAATGTTTCCAATAATACTATGACCGGTATTGCGAAGGCGTTTCGAACAGTCACAAAAAATCGGAAACTCTTCGAGCCTGGATTAAACGAGAAACTTGTAGCAAATAATCATGTTTTAGATAGTTATTTTAATTTAAAAAAAATAAATTCCATTGTAAAAATGAAGAATGAAGTAACGAAATCTGAAAAAGTTGCGATTTATTGTAACGATGTAGAAAATCTGATAGAAAAAGTGATGGATCATCGTGATGTATCTGAAGCAAGTTTAAAGTTAGGCATCGATAGTGGAGGAAAGTTTCTCAAAATTTGTTTAAGTATTCAGTCGGAGGATGGTCCAGAATTCGAGCAAGAACCACCAAGGAAACGATCCTACGATGGTAATTTTGAAAAGAAATTCAAAGACTCTAGTGTAAAACGATTATTCGTGATTGGTTTAATTCAGAGTGCACAAGAAAATTATGATAATTTAAAAGAATTATGGGCCTTACTAAAACTAAATAATCTGCAAGCATTTCTAGCAATTGATTTGAAAGTTGCAAACATGATTGTAGGTCTAGGCACACATTCCAGTTCCTATCCATGTACATGGTGCGAAGCACCAATGCAGAATTTATATGAAAAAGGACCTCTTCGAACAATTGCAAATATTCGCGAGAATTATGTCAAATGGAGCAGGGATAATGGGTGTCAGAAGAAAGATGCAAAGTTATTTAAGAGTTGCATTCAGGATCCTCTATTAAAGAACTGCAAAGATGACACGGAAATCATCGACATCATACCACCACCAGAACTTCATTTGCTAATTGGAGTTGTAAACAAAATGTACACAGAAATGTCAAAAAGATTTCAAACAATTAGCGAGAAATTTGCAGAATTATGTTTCGTCCAACATGAAGTCAAGAAAAGTGGTTCTGCTTTTAAAGGCAATTCATGTAAAGCACTGCTACATAACGTAGATAAGTTGAGACTCCTTTGCAATACCGAAATTTTGTGTCTCAAATACGTTGATTCTTTTAAAAAATTTCGAGATGTTGTAGATTCGTGTTTTGGGGAAGAGCTTAAATTCGATTATATTGAAAAAATACAATTATTTAAAAGTAGCTACAAAGAGTTAAATATTAGTGTCACTCCCAAGGTCCACGCAGTATTTATTCATGTTCCGGAATTTTGTAAAAGGAAACAGCGAGGATTAGGATTTTACAGCGAGCAAGCTATGGAAGCAGTTCATTTTGATTTCGCGAAAACTTGGGCTAATTATAAAACGGATGACAGGAAAGAAAACTATGCAGAGAAACTCCTAAGATCTGTATGTGTCTACAATAGTAATCACATGTAATCGTTCAATTTTACTATTAAAATTACAATTTAAATACAATTCTTGTAAATTGTAGAACGTTTCGATATTAAAAGTTATCATAAAAATTAAATAACAGAATTTTTACTATTTATATTTTTAAAAGATAAAACCAAGCTTATTCAATTTCAAAATCTTTAAAGTTTTCAAGATTTCCTGCGACTTCTCTGCCTTAAATTAATAAACTAATATCAGATTTCGATTCTACTGAAAACTTCTTTTAAGAATTATATTATTCTATAATTGTTTGAATAAAAAGGTACCAGTTACAATATCATATGTTGGTTTATAAAATCTTAAAAACCTGTCTTTTCTCAAATTTGTTGATAAAAACACAAAAATTGAAATTAAAAAAAATCCGCCCGACGGATTTTGCTTTTTCCTTCTGAAAAATGATCAGTGAAGAATTTCAAAGAAGTTACAACAGGAGTCGTCTAAAGGATGCAACTTGAGGGTTGAAATTGTTTCCAGGGTACCGTGATATACAAATAACTAAACTTTTCTTCCAGGCAAACTCATTCCTCCACTGTTGTCTAGCGTTCAATAGTTTAATTCCACTGCAGGCATTGAATAAATTTACTTTCTTATCCGTACTTTAAATACCTTTAATGTTGATTGAGAAATTTCTAAATGGTGGATCAAATATATTAAATGATTTTATGCACTCATGATTAAAACTTCTGGATTCAAAATAGCTTCTGCATCTAAGCCAAAACCTTCCTTATGGTTAGCTAGATTTGCTATTTGAAACCTATTTTTAAAATGTTGCTTTGCCCCATCTGTCATAATAGATTAATTTTTTTTACTGATTTGACATTTCTTTTGGATTTTTAATTTAAATTAAAAACAAATTAATTATTACCAAGTAGTAAGTTTCAAGTAAAATAGTATATTTAAAAACTGTGTCCGACATGTTCGTAGTCAGCGACCTTAAAAGACCCTGAACAACAAATTTCAAGCAAAAAAGTGCAATTGTTCAAAAACGTATTTGCCATATTAGATTCGACATTTTTTATTTTTCAAAAGTGATTTCAGATTCGTAATCAGCGACCCAAATAACCCTTAGAAAGAAAATTTATCAATCTACATTAAATGTATTTAAAGTACGGATAAGAAGGTATGTTTTATTCCAAAAATAAACAATTTTTATTATTTATTTCATACTTATTTAGCAAAATATAGAATTTTTTATACTCCATTCCTAGTTTTGAAAGTCGGACTTTAGAGTCCGACATTTTGTTTTTTCAAAAAAGGCCAGGGTACATTTAAAAATAGTCATGTTATTCAGTGAATACGTGCCTTATATACTTTACTATGAAAAAGCGTCTCTCTGAAAAACATGTCCCTATTTGGATTTTTTTCGTTTAAATATAAAATGGACAGATAAAGGATAAAATTTGACAAATAATGACCCACATATATTCTTGTCGAAATAAATATTTGTGTTATTTATTTCTTTTGATAAACCTATTTTTATACCCATTTGGAAGTTGAAACTTAAAGAAAATACTTATTTTGTAGCAATATAGAGTAGATGAGCTTAATACGTGCGAAGGAAACTTTTGCATACTTACATCCCCTATGCCCTTTCTGAAAATTCAAAATAACTGATTTAATATATTATCAAACTCGATAATTACTTTTGATTCTATTCTCTAATCCGGAATTAATTAATAATTTACAGTTTGTTACTAATCCAGATAAATTGTATATATTTAAGATATTTTATTTTTACAAATTTTCTAGGTCAGTGTCCTTATTTGGTTCCCAGTTCATCAAGCTGCGAATTACAATGTAGCAATGATCAACAATGCTCTAAAGGCGACAAATGTTGTTCTACAGGTTGTGGGACACAATGTGTCTCTCCTGTTGTTGCCACTGCTTGTCAACATGCACGAGCTGTTGCTGAACACGAAGCTAGAGAATCTGGAGAGCCTGCTAGAAGGTCATATATTCCTGGTTGTGATAGAAACGGAGTTTTTGATCCAGTTCAGTGTCATGATGGCATGTGTTGGTGTGTTGATAATGAAGGTCGTGAAACACCAGGTATTAAATAATAAACAAATTTTTATTACATAAAGAAAATACCTGTATAAATAGGTGAATAAATTTAATTAACTTAAACAATTTAAAATATTTAATTTCGTATAACTCTAAAAATAAAATTGTAACCAAATATTAAAAATTTTTAAGAAATTCTAAATATAAGTTCTGAGAAAGAAATTTTTAAGTGCATTTTATTTGTGCTTTTAGAGGTACTAAAAATAAAAAGAATTATTTTCATTATTTTCTTTATTAAGTTTACAATAATGAAATCATTGTCATATTTTTTAACTTTTATAAATAAATACATTTACAATTTATTGTCTGTAAAATAATGGTTTCAGCAAATAACTTTCAATAAAAAAACGTATGGTTTTATTTCTGTTCTTATAGAGTTTTTTTAACAGAGCAAAGTACCCGAAAGTTTGATTACTCTCCTCCATAGGCGTAGTTAGGTAGGGGTCCGCAAGAATATGTAAGAGATCATCTCTCCCTTGGCCATAACAAAGACAGTCATTATTTAAATCAAAATTGTAAACAAGCTGGCCTGTGTTAATTCTACAGATATAACAATTTAACAATCTACCTTGTGCAAAAATTCAGTTCAAAAAAGATTAAGATAAATCAGAAGACTCTTAGACCCAGTGTAAAGCTGACAATCCGATATCCGTACCCAGTGAGAAATAAGAGGTCTAACCGACACGGAGAAAAAGTATTGCTACGTTGACAAAAAGATTGTTAATATAGGACTAGCTAATTTATTTAGTTGTCCTAATAATTTAAACTTTTTCTAATAACAATAAATCTGTTAAGGTAACAAAAAATTTTGTAACAACAACGAACGAAATTTGTTAGTTCTATGTTAACAATTCTTTTTTCTCTGTGAAGGAAGTATAAAATCTTAAAACAAAAATGACAGACTTTTTTTAAAATTAAATAAATAAAATATTTCAATTTAACTCATACATTGTAACACTTATTCGTTGTATATTCATTAATTAAATTAATTTGAAAACACAATATTAATTCATAAACCTTTATAGGCGAGAGAAATCGCTTTTCGACCTCTGTAAGTGAGAAACATCTATAAGCGAGAGAAAATTTCCGGTCCCTTGAACTCTCGCTTATCCAGGTTCGACTGTATTTGTATTTGTCATTCAGTCGCTTAGTGTACACTGCCGGTCAAAATTAGTGATGCATTCGATCGACACGATATAAAAAACGATTGATATTTGTTCTTATATTATGTAAAAAAAACGATATGAGAATAAGTCTTTTGTTTTTCGAACGATATTATCGTTATTCGAGCGAAAGTACCGAGATTCTCGGAATTTTTTATTTGGACATTATTTTCAAAACAATAAAAACAAAATTCTTTATCAAATACATTCAAATAAATAATAGTTTTTTGATTAGAAGTTTGTTGATGTTTAGTAGAATAGATAGTTAATTTATACAATTTTATTTTTAATTAAAAATTGATAATAATTAGGGGAGATTGGGGAATTGTGGTCCACCTCAATTATTTAATCCTAATATTTATAAGTTTGATCATCCAATTTTTTTTATTTTCTTTTGTTCATACAAAGTAAATTCATTAGCATTTCATTACTTTACAACGCTATATATTTATTTATTTGGTTTATACACCCGTCTTAAGCTTATCTAACTATACAAGTGTGTTTACATTTTCTCTTACATAATATTTCTTATATACATTTTCCTAATACTAAGCTTTGCGCCTACAGAGCGACTTGAAAATTAGGAGTACTCGCCAGTGGAGAGGGAAACTGTAGAAAACCTCTCCTGAGTACAACCGGTTTATCGACAGTCGAGTTCTAATGGTGTGTACCGGACAATAATCGACGGTGCACATCATTATACCTCGACGTCAAATCTCCCGCTCAGATTGTCTCACGTGCCGAAAAAATACCAAGCCAAATGGGCGCGAACCAAGGGTACTATACCCTTGGTCCTTCAACGACCGCCAAGCGAGGCATCTATCCGACTAAGCTAATCTGTCGGTCACTTTACAACGCTATATAATTATAAACTATATTTATAAAGATTAAATTATGATTAATATTTTTTTAATTATTGTGTGGTATTGGTACTTTGACTACAAAAAGAAACTTTGCATCAAATTAAAATAAATAAATAATACAAAGCTTTTTGTAAAATGAAGCATTTGGGGAATTGTAGGCCCCTTTTTTAGGGAAGTATTTATTGCTTGTTTTTGGCGATTTAATTGCACAATGCAGGAACATACATTATTAAAATCACTTATAGTTATATTAATTTAACAAAAACAATTCGTTTCATTGCGATTCATGCGATAAAGCTGTTTCCTTAAAAATTTGTAATTAATTAATTGTGATTCCGATTAATTTCATTTTCTCACTTTTTCTTTTTTAATTTTAAACTAATAATTGAACATTTTAAATACTTATAACCATTTAATAAATATATTTCATCGTTATTTTTGATTTTGAACTCAATTTAGGCAGTGGCCCACAATTCCCCAATTGTTAAATTGGGAAAAAGGAAAATTAGGTTAAATTGGGAAATTGGGACTTTTAAAAGTCATAAAATTGCACTCTATGGTAAAACTGAAATTTCTTGGTTAGTGATAATTTTGGGAAACTGTCTATGATATATGTTAGTTTATACCTCCTACTAACACAAAAAATTCAAAAATTTGAAAAAAAAAATTTTGTTAACCTCCCTACGGTTTAACCCGAGTATACTCGTGGTGTATCTTTCATTTATTTATTTAAAAAAATTTAATTTGAGAGTCACATAAATAAAGTACCAAGTGTAACTTGAAACTAAAGAGTTTTATTTAATATCAAAGTAAAAATAAAATAGTCAAAATTAATTTTAACAAAGTTATAAATTTATTTCCTGCAAATGTGAAAAATGATAAAACCGTAGCACAGTGGGACTTTTTTACAATTTACTGTTCAAAAATGTCTACAACCTACAATTTGTAACAGATTTGAGTGTTCTTTTGAATTTAAAAGGGAATAAATTTTTGAGTCATCCCTCGAGACCGATTTTTGAGATAATATATAATTATTTCTGATTTTTTATTTTAATCAAAGTTAACAAATTAATACAATTTTTTAAAAAAGGACGTTTATTTTCTTATTTCGTTACTGCACATAATCTAAATCAGTTCAAAATAATCTAACATGACCACCAGACAATTAATAAAACATAAAATGATTTATTTAAATTGTTATAACCAATATTAAATAACAAATAGAAAACTTTGATTCCTTTCCACTAAAAAATGTTTTTTTTCACATTTTCTTTTTAATTTAAGTTCATTACAAGAATATATGTCCTTTTTGTTTAAAAAGTAACTTATTTAAATTGTTACAAACAATATTAATTAACAAATAGATAACTTTCATTCTATTCCACTAAAAAAAAGTTTTTCTTCCCCATTTTCTTTTTGATTTAAGTTTATTACAAGAATATATGTCCTTTTTGTTTAAAAAGTAACTTATTTAAATTGTTATAAACAATATTAATTAACAAATAGATAACTTTGATTTGTCCTTCCTAAAAAAGGTTTTTCTTTCACATTTTGTTTTTAATTTAAGTTCATTACAAGAATATATGTCCTTTTTGTTTAATAAGTAACTTATTTAAATTGTTATAAACAATATTAATTAACAAGTAGTTAACTTTTGTTCCTCTCCACCAAAGACTTTATTTTATTTCCACGTTTTCTTTTTAATTTGTTTAAGTTCAATTCAAGAATATATGTCCTTTTTGGTTAAAAAGTAATTTATTTAAATTGTTATAAACAATATTAATTAATAAATAGTTATCTTTGATTCCTCTTAACTAAAAATTTTTTTTTAACGTTTACTTTTTACTTAGATTCATTTAAAGAATATATGTTCTCCTTGTTTAAAAAATAACTTATTTATATTGTTATAAACATTATTAATTAACAAATAGTTAACTTTTGTTCCTCTCCACCAAAGACTTTATTTTCTAAGTTTAGTTTTTTAATTAAAAAATTAATTGTGAAAAAAAAATGTCATAGTGGAGAGGAATCAAAGTTTTATCGTTCGGTGTCGATTGATATTTCAGTACGATACGATATATAAAAAAACAAATAAATGAACGATATTCACTTTTTTAACATTTTTTGAAAACGATCAATATGAAGTGAGATAATTGAAAATCTCGTATCGTTATGCATCACTAGTCAAAATTGAGAGACCACCCATTTTCAGATGATTGAAAACATTTTAAAGTATAAAATGTATGGAAACTAAAATTTTTTTCTTTTTATTTTTTGAAAGATGTTAAAATTTTGAAAAGAACAAGATCTTTTAGTAGTCATTTGCCCAATATTTTATTTAGATATTTTTAAAAAATCGTCATTTTCAATGTTTTACAAAAATTTGAATAACTTTTAAAATAATAAACGCTTTTTAATGACCTTAGGTTTATTGTAAAGGTTATTTGTTACTCTATAAGAATTATTTATAGGCATTAACGTGTAATTTTTTTCTTAGAAAATGTAGGCCGTCAAACTTGGACCAAAAAAATTTGGAACAATTTTTCTGTACTAAAAACTATTCTAGAAAATATATAAAACATCATATGGTATAGATTTTTCAAAAAAATTCAAGTAAAAAAAATATGTTTGAATTTTAAAAATTATTTTCTGTTAATAAGAATGTTCCAAATTTCTTGAATTTTTTTGGTCCAAGTTTGACGGCCTGCATTTTCTAAGAAAAAAATTACACGTTAATGCCTATAAGTAATTCTTATAGTGTAACAAATTACCTTTACAATAAGCCAAAGATCATTAAAAAGCGTTCATTATTTTAGAAGTTATTCAAATTTTTGTAAAACATTGAAAATGACGATTTTTTAAAAATATATAAATGAATTATTGGCCAAACGACTTCTGAAATATCTTGTTCTTTTCAAAATTTTATCATCTATCAAAAAATGAACAGAACAAAATTTTAGTTTCAATTAATCTTATGTTTTAAAACGTTTTTCATTTACCTGAAAATAGGTGTCTCTCAATTTTGACCAGTAGTGTAATTTTACACACATTCAAAAAGACTAGAGACAGAAGGTAAAACTTCGGTAGTAGGGGTATGGCAATGCTGAGTCGCTCAGCTGATGTATGGTCAGGCGTTTACTTTCAAAAAAAGTTTTCGCCGCAATAGACCACACGGACTTCTGCGCAGCTACACACGTAAACACAGGAAAATATATTCTATACAAATACAATATGAAATATAAGTGTTTATATTTTCAAACATCTTTTAGTTATTAAAAAAAAAGTTTTTAAATCAAAAAAATGTGGAAACTATAGCATGAAGTGTATTAAAAGTTAACAAAAAGTAATAGTCATAGTGCTGTGTTTATCATTTTTCTTGTTACAACTTATCACACAGCACGTTTTCGGAATTTTTAATTATTTTAATAACACTTAATTTAATAATCACTCACATTATTTCTATATATATCCGTTATGACACACATTGTGTCTCGATTGCACTTTAAAGTTAACCTCAAATTAAAATCATATCATACACACTGTAAAAAAATTCTCTGAAGATTTACAGTTTTTAACAGGAATTTGTAAAATAACATCTTTAAATGTAGCGAATTTACAACGTTTTGACCTACACATTTTTTTAGGAAAAAACCTCACCTTTATGAAAAAAATTTTAAAAAAATTAAACAAGTCCATTTGATAAAAAAATGAAATATTTTTTAATTGAATTTTTCAAGGTCAAATTTGTGTTTTATCAAAATTTGTTTACACAAAATTAGACAGTTTAGAAGAAGTACGAGAGCTGGAAGTGAAAGTAATAATTGGAGGAGATTTTAATTCGAAAGCTATAGAATGGGGAATGCCAAAAACCGATTCAAGAGGAAGAAGAATCTTGGAGATGGCTGCAAGACTGGGGATCCCGGATATCACGATGATACAAGATAACGTTGCATCGAGCTTAAAAAATTGGAGAGTAATGGAGGACTTTACTGGAAGCGATCACCATTACATTCTATTTAACATCGCTGAAGACAAAGAAGAGCATCCACAGAATAATTGGCCAAGATGGAACGTAAATAAGCTTAACAAGGACAAATTCTTGATATCAATAGCCATGAATAAGGAAGCCGTCTTGAAATTCACAGAAGACGTTGAACAAACAATAAGGATTGCAAGGAAATAAATAAAGCGCACATGTGATATAGCCATGCCTTGAAAGAAAGATATATCGCAAAGAAAAAAACCGGTCTTCTGGTGGAATGATGAAATTGCGCAGCTAAGAAAAACCTGCTTACGCCACAGAAGACGAACAATAAAAAAAAGGATTTTTTTTCTTCTTAAATGACTTTAGGCTAGGCCAACTGTCAGAACACACACTCTTATATACCAACTTGTTTTTGCGTTTCTACAAAACGACTTTGAGGTTAGGAGTACTCGCATTTGCCTGGACCACCCGTCATTGGGTTTTCTCGTCAGAGAAGAGGGAAACTGTAGAAAACCACTCCTGAGTACAACCGGTTTATCGACAGCCGAGTTCTAACGGTGTGTATTGGACAATAATCGACAGTGCAAATCATTATACCTCGACGTCAAACCTCCCGCTTGATATATTACGAAAGTAGTGAGAAAACACCGGGTTATTGCTAGAGTCGAAGCGCGGTCACCCACCCAAGTACTAACCGCACTGGATGTCGTTTAACCTCGATGATTGTAAGCCACGGAGTCTCACCACCGTAATATACCATCGGTAAGAAAGAGAATAAAAAATAACGAGGAAGCAGTAGCAGCCAGAATTGAATACAAATTAGCCAAAAAATCTCTTCGTAAATCTATAAAAAGAAGCAAGCAGCAGTGTTGAAAAAATCTACAGAAGGACGTGGATTCTTGGATACAGAATTGTACTTAAAAAATTGGGAAATACATCACCCTGTGCAATCCAGAACGCTTCATTAATGGAAACCCTGTAAAAAAAAGTATTGGGAGGTACGGGATTCCGCATTGCGAGTGCCAACCTGCCAATGCGGTATTCGCGAATTACCGCATTGGGTGTCCTGGTGAATACGGAAATCAAGGGGTCCCAATGCGGTGTTAGTTTTAAGCTTTAAAAAAACGAAAATACGTGACAGGAGGAAATAATTAGTGTCAGTGGAGAAATATGCGAGTTAAAGGAATGAGAAAATAATAATAGTGAGTGTGAAAATGAAATTTTAAGAAAAAAGGTAAGTTGAACTGTCAAATATGGGCCCAATGCGGCATAGGCTGATTTCAATGCGCCACAGCAAAAGCAACTTTGACTGGTTTGAATGGCGTGAAATAGGTAAACAAACATTTTCTAACACATTTGTCTCCGTACACAGACACTTTTCACTAAATCTGCCAACGTACAATTGGTAAGCATCTTCTAAATTACAATAATCGAAAATATTTTTTAGATTCATGCAGAAACGTGGTTATAAAATAAAAAATTGGAAAGTAATGTAATGCAAATCATATGTCAGCTGGGCCACTGTGTTCGCTCGATTCGCTCTGCTTGCTTCTGCCCTCTACTGGCGACTTGCACTATGTACCGATTGTGTACCGCATTGAAAGCAGTCTATGCCGCATTGGGCCCATATTTGACAGTTCAACTTACCTTTTTTTCTTAAAATTTCATTTTCACACTCACTATTATTATTTTCTCATTCCTTTAACTCGCATATTTCTCCACTGACACTAATTATTTCCTCCTGTCACGTATTTTCGTTTTTTTAAAGCTTAAAACTGGCACCGCATTGGGACCCCTTGATTTCCGTATTCACCAGGACACCCAATGCGGTAATTCGCGAATGCCGCATTGGCAGGTTGGCACTTGCAATACGGAATCCCGTAACTCCCAATACTTTTTTTTTACAGGGAAAGGTACCTAGTATATACTTCTTGAGACGTTGTTGAAAGCAAGACTGTTGAAAGCCGTCAAGGAAGCGGGAGATCTTTCAAACAGGCAATTTGGTTTTAGGAAAGGTCGTTTAACAATTGATGCGGTACAAGAAGTTATAAGATCAGCCAGAGATGCACAGCAAGGAAATCACTTCTCAAGAAAAATTGTCTTGCTTGTGACCTTTGACGTTAAAAACGCCTTTAATTGAGCAAAATAAAAAGACATGTTAAAAGCTCTAGAAAAAGATTTTAATGTACCAATGTATCTTTTAAGAATACTTAAAAGCTACCTAAGCCAGGGAATTCTATTCTATGAGACATCTGAAGGAAGACAAAAGAAGAACATTACAGCTGGTGTGAAACAGGGATCGGTACTAGACCCAGATCTGTGGAATATTACCTATGCCTATGAGAGAAGCTTAAAAATAAGTACACCGGAAAATGCCTTTTTAATAGGCTACGCAGGCGACATAGCCGCGCTAATCACGGCCAAAAGCACAGAGTCAGCACTCAATCAGGGGCTATTCTATAATTTTAGTTCACCTCAGATTCGCTTCACTTTATTTTAACTTCACCTCACATTTACTTCACTTTAAGTTTTTTTGTATTTCCCTTTATTTACGAGATATGATTGAAAAAGTAATGGCATGTTTTTTCATAGAGTCGCGTGTAATCGTCCTGATACTCGTAGACGGTAGTGTATGTTTCACTTAACTTTTATTCTACCTTTATTTTACTTCAATAATCACTCAGCCTACTTTCACGTCACTCTAACTCTCTTTTATTTTTTTCATCTTACTTCCACTTTACTTACTATTTATTTTTGGTCTTTTCTAATTTTAGTTTAAATTTTCTTTAGCTGGAATTTACATAATAAAATAAAAAATAATAAAATAAAATTGTTTAAAATTTTTATATTATGTTAGGCTGTAGAGAGCATCATAAACGATGCTTTTATTTTAAGGCTAAAATTTTTTAGGTATACCCACTAAAGAACATATTTTTTAACAATATGCAAAAAGAATTAGACTGAAACATCCATCCGTTTACTCAGAATCCCAGCAACCGATTTTATAAACAGCGTTTTGAGAAAAACGCAGTTAAAGTTTAAGTCAATAAAGTAAGTTATAAGATTCCTGATAAGCCTCTTCATGTTTGTAGCGAGCCTTTTTATTGTCAAAAACCATACAAAATTGACTAATTCAATGCATTTGTCCAAAAACGTGGACTGACAATTTTATAATGATATCTCGCGAACCGAATAAGATTTTTAACGTTTTTGGCCTTAAATTAAAGATGAGACTTGAAGGATGACACCTATTTAAGTGTTAAATTTTGTCTGCAATTTTTAAAAAATATGCCAGAGTTTAAAAAACTACCAAAAAAAGCTTTTACTTTTTATTTTTTTTCAAACTTGTCAATTGTTAAAATCTTTGTGTGATTTCCTAAAATTTCGAATTGTTTATCATTTAACATACAATATTATAAGCTTTTAAAAGGTAGATTTGTTATGATTCTGACAATAGTTTTTGAAGGAATAATTATTATAATTTAGAGATTGGTATGTTTTTGAGCCATGCTTCATACCGACGGTAGTATGATGTACTATAACATTTGAAAGCAGCTGAATTTCGTCATAAAATTTTAAACCTGTATTCTAGAGATATTAAGAATTTTAAAAAAGCAACAAAAAATTCTTTTAAAAAATTTTTTCTCATGAGTATTAATCCCCCTTAACAATAGGACGCACAGTGAGACCAAACTGGAATTTAAAGTTTATAATTGTCTAGAGCCTTAACTTTTTAACCGATTTTACTAAATTTTTTTTAGTGAAAGATTATAAAATTTGGAAGAGATTTCTCGAGGCCGAATTTCAAATTTCTATTTGTTTATAATATTTTTTTAATTGCCCTATTGAAAATCCCCATATGGGAAACCACATGGGATCCTATGTCAAAAACCATGTAAAACCCTACTTCCATGAAGGAAACCACGTGGTTTACCATGTGGTTTCCCATGTCAAACCATATGGGAAATTGAGACAGGATTTTAGTTAGGAATAGACATGGGAAATTTGAACAGTTCATCTATGCATAAAACCATATCAAATCCCACATGTTTTTCCCATGTCAAATCCTAAACCGAATCCCATGTGAGAAACAATATCATTTATTTATAATTATTTTCCCAAGTCAATCCCCAAGTGAAAAACAGTATCATTTATTTATAATGATTTTCCCATGTCAAATCCTAAACCAAATCCCATGTGAAAAACATTATCCGCCTTATTGAATATCCCTACATGGGAATCCACTTGGAATTTTACAAGGGATTTCACATAGGATTTTATATGGGAATTGACATAGGATTTCATGCAAGATTTCACCTAGGATTTAATATGAGATATGACATAGTATTTTATTAAAGATCCAATGAAGAAATTTTCAAAGGATTAAAAATTATTTAATAAAGAATTAAATAATAAATAGTATTAGTGTTACAAGTCATCAAAAAAGTAAAAAAACGATCATTTGAAACACGTCCTCTCTGCTACAGGTTCTCAGCTTTTATATACTTCCAGAATCGTCTCAACAGCGAGAGAAGTCACTTTCGCCACCTAGCGGTGAAAGTATAGGAGCGACAGTAATCTTTAACATTACTAAGGAAACCATGTGGAATACCACGTAGGATTCCATGTGGTTTCCTACGTGGGGATTTACATGGGATTTTACTTAGGGATTCATTTGGGAATTTATTTCTACTTAAATTCCTAAGTAAAATCCTATGTAAATCCCCACGTAGGGATCGTATTTAAGTAGAAATAAATTCCCAAATGAATCCCTAAGTAAAATCCCATGTAAATCCCCACGTAGGAAACCACATGGAATCCTACGTGGTATTCCACATGGTTTCCTTAGTAATGTTAAAGATTACTGTCGCTCCTATACTTTCACCGCTAGGTGGCGAAAGTGACTTCTCTCGCTGTTGAGACGATTCTGGAAGTATATAAAAGCTGAGAACCTGTAGCAGAGAGGACGTGTTTCAAATGATCGTTTTTTTACTTTTTTGATGACTTGTAACACTAATACTATTTATTATTTAATTTTTTATTAAATAATTTTTAATCCTTTGAAAATTTCTTCATTGGATCTTTAATAAAATACTATGTCATATCTCATTAAATCCTAGGTGAAATCTTGCATGAAATCCTATGTCAATTCCCATATAAAATCCTATGTGAAATCCCTTGTAAAATTCCAAGTGGATTCCCATGTAGGGATATTCAATAAGGCGGATAATGTTTTTCACATGGGATTTGGTTTAGGATTTGACATGGGAAAATCATTATAAATAAATGATACTGTTTTTCACTTGGGGATTGACTTGGGAAAATAATTATAAATAAATGATATTGTTTCTCACATGGGATTCGGTTTAGGATTTGACATGGGAAAAACATGTGGGATTTGATATGGTTTTATGCATAGATGAACTGTTCAAATTTCCCATGTCTATTCCTAACTAAAATCCTGTCTCAATTTCCCATATGGTTTGACATGGGAAACCACATGGTAAACCACGTGGTTTCCTTCATGGAAGTAGGGTTTTACATGGTTTTTGACATAGGATCCCATGTGGTTTCCCATGTGGTTCCCCATGTGGTTTCCCATGTGGTTTCCCATATGGGGATTTTCAATAGGGTGCAAAGTTTAACAAAAGTGTCATTTTTTAAGAAAAAATTATCTCCAGTTGCTGTAATTGAATGGCGAAGGCAAAAAACTATTTTAAGATACACCCAGAGTACTTTCTAAGGTGTAAAAAAATTGAACTCGTAAAAATTTGCACGTTATAAATAAATAATATTAATAATTAATTAAAGTTACAACAAATTATTAATGTCGACAAAAGCTTTAATAGATTTTGAAGAAATCATTTACTCGGGAGTTTTCAGGGGCGCTGATTACAAATCGGGTGTTAGTTTTTCAAAATCCAATATGGCAGATCCAATATGGCCTAAACTTTTTTAAAAATTTATCTAATTTTCTTGGAATTTAATAAAACATTCAATTTAACGATCATTCCGAGTCAGTAATTACTGACTCGGAATGATCGTTAAATTCGGGGTTTTCAAGGTCGCTGATTATGAATCCGGTGTTAGGTTTTCAAAATTCAATATAGTGGATCTAATATAGCACACAATTTTTTTTAATTTATTGAATTTGCTTGAAACCTGTTACTCGGGGGTTCTTGTTGATTCGTAATTTTTGTCGATAATATGCTATAACCCTTTCAGTCCCATAATTAGAGCATTAAAAAGATATCTACAATAGGTATAGTACCTATAGTTTTCGGGGTCGCTGATTACGAATCTGGAGTCGGTTTGTCAAAATTCAAAATGACGGATCTAATATGGCGGACAAAATTTGAAAATGAAACAAATTTGCTTAAAAGTTGGCATTTGGAGGTTTTTGAAGTCGCTGAATCTGAAGTCAGTTTATTAAAATTGAAAATGGAGGATTCAATATGTTGGACAAAGAAATAAAAAATCCATCAAATTTGTTTGAAAATTACCGCTTAGGTTTTTTCTAGATCACTGATTACGAATCTAAAGTCAGTTTTTCTAACTTCAAAATAATGGATACAATATGATAGTCAGAAATTAAAAATTGACAATATAGGACTGAATGCTGCTTCTTGGAAGTTTGAGGGGTGTGTAATTGCAAATCTGGAATCATTCTTACAAAATTTTTAAATGGCGAATCTAATGTTTCGACTATAACAACAATAATATTAAAAATAGGAGAGAAGTACTGTTTTTTTGACGTTTGTCATTTTCTCTTTGTTTTCTCTTGATTGTCTTTTGTTTTTTTGTCGTTCGTCTTCTATGTTTCGTCACTTGTCCTTTGTCGTTTGTTACGACAAATATAAAAATATTTAAAAAATAAAAAAATTAATGAAAGTACACTCAAATCTCGCTATAACGACCTTCTCTATAACGAGCGCTCTCTATAACGAGGGCTCTGTCTCTCGGTATATCGAGAAAAATTTTCTCCTGATTACCCCCACTATTTATAAACAAATGCACATTCAGTTGGTTTAAATTTGGTTAAAATCAATTTTATTTATATAAAATAAAAGTAAAAAGTCACTTCTTATTTGAAATTATATCAATGAGTCGAACATCTTTAAAATTTAAGCTTATATAAATTTTCTGTATGTTAAAGTTCAAATTAAACTAGGTTACGTTTGTAATTTTGACATTATTGCTTCCTCATAAAGGAAGCCTTATAGTGATGTCGATTTCCGAATTTTTTAGAACCAATTATTTTTACAAATTTTCAAGTGTAGTATATATAATTCGTCGAGAGGAACAAATGTCCGGATGTATGTGTGTATGTATGTGTGTGTGTGTATGTATGTGTGTGTGTGTGTGTGTGTGTGTGTGTGTATGTCACCGATTCTTGTGGACAAATTTTCTCTTACACGTCTTGACGGATTTTGATAAAATTTTGTAGGTGTATTACGGTCACGAATACCAAAAATCAGACAAAAGGATTTTCAAAAATATTAAAAAAAAATTTTTTTTTCAACAATTTTTTAATTTTTGAAAAAATAATTTTTGGATTTTTTTGAAGTAACTTTTTTCTATATTAAAATTTTTATTAATTCTTGTCAAAATTGCATTCCTGACATAAAAACGAATCGATTCATGTATATAAAGTATATATTTTATCAAAATTTATAGAATTAATAAATATTTTAAATTTTTACAAAAAATTGAAATTTTGTATTTTTTGACATTTTATCTTAACACTTTAAAATAATTATTCTAAAATAAAAAATTAAACAATTGGTATATATTATATTGAGGAAGCTTAATGATCATGAAATGAACAACTTGTTTAATTTGTAAACACTAAAAAAAATGAATGAAGAATCTTAAAAGTGGGGATTTCTCATTTCTCCTCTTGCGCTCGTAATAGAGGGAGACTTGACTCCCGAACTTCTCGTTATAGCGAGATTCGAGTGTATTGAAAAATTAAAAAAATATTAAAAACATTTTTAAACAAAACAAAAAAAATTTTAAAATTAAAAAAAAGAAATGAAACTTTGCCATTGCCAGGCCCAAGCACATATTAAACAAGTTGTTCATTTCATGATCATTAAGCTTCCTCAATATAATATATACCAATTGTTTAATTTTTTATTTTAGAATAATTATTTTAAAGTGTTATGATAAAATGTCAAAAAATACAAAATTTTAATTTTTTGTGAAAAATTAAAATATTTATTAATTCTATAAATTTTGATAAAATATATACTTTATATACATAAATCGATTCGTTTTTATGTCAGGAATGCAATTTTGACAACAATTAATAAAAATTTTAATATAGAAAAAAGTTATTTCAAAAAATCCAAAAATTAATTTTTTCAAAAATTAAAAAATTGTTAAAAAAAATTTTTTTTTAGATATTTTTGAAAATCCTTCTGTCTGATTTTTGGTATTCATGACCGTAATACACCTACAAAATTTTATCAAAATCCATCAAGACGTGTAAGAGAAAATTTGTCCACAAGAATCGGTGACATACACACACACATACATACACACATACATCCGGACATTTGTTCCTCTCGACGAATTATATATACTACACTTGAAAATTTGTAAAAATAATTGACTCAAAAAAATTCGGAAATCGACATCACTATAAGGCTTCCTTTATGAGGAAGCAAAAATAGGAGGGTGTTTCCAAATTCGTAACTTTTTATGTCCACCATATGGATTTATGGATCCACTATTTTAAATTTTTAAAAACTGACTTTAGATTCGCAATCAGCGACCGCAAAAACCCCCCGAGAGACAATTTTCAAGCAAATTTGTTTAATTTTTAATTTTTGTCCGCCATATTGGATCTACCATTTTGAATTTGCATATCTAATTTTAGATTAATATTCAGCAAACCCCGAGAATTTAGAAAACCACCATAATTTAAAGTATATGTTACTAATTTTATTTTATTACACTCAAGTTTAACCTGAAATAATGCGTTGCCGTGTATAAGTTTGTTAATAACAAAAATTGGACAAGTGCGAGTTGTACTCGCACTGCAATGGCGGGTTCCGTACACAAATATTAAAACAATACTTGCAACATTTATCGGTAATTGGTAGAATTAAAATAAACAATTTAAAAATATATTAGAATCATTTGATAAAAAAAAATAACTAAAAAATTAAAGTATTGTATATATCTAATATTGTAAACAATAATAAGCAGAGGGACAAAATTTTCAAAATTATTGTTCCTCTGCTTATTATTGTTTACAATATTAGATATACAATATTTTAATTTTATTCAGTTATTTTTTTTATCAAATGATTTTAATATATTTTTTTAATTGTTTATTTTAATTCTACCAATTACCGATAAAAGTTGCAAGTATTGTTTTAATATTTGTGTACGGAACCCGTCATTGCAGTGCGAGTACAACTCGCACTTGTCCAATTTTTTTTTATTTTTAGTTAAGAAATTAAGGTCAGAAAACAATCTCTCATTTATTCTCTTAAAATTTCACTCTTCCTTAAAATATTTAATGCCACGTGTTTAAACTAAAAAAAATTAAAAAAAATTTTTTTTTTTGATTTTTTTTCAAAAAGTATTTTAAATAAATTTTTTGTCGTCAGACTGTAATAATACACTAGGATACCAATTTTCAGCTCATTAGGTCAAATAATGTAAAAGTTAGAAAAAATTTTTTTTTTTTAAATTTTTTAGTTTTTCCTTGACAACGCTATGGCCATCATTACATATCAAGTTCTCTATATTTTTCCTGTAATATTCGAGTAAAAATACATCAGCATGCAAAATTTCAGCTCCATGTCAAATAGTTTAGCCGCTAGGGGGGGGGACACGATTTGGCTATGGACCCAAGAGTCTCACCAATAGGGTTCCACCGTTACACCGTAGGTGTACGGAACCCTTAAAAACATAAATAATATAGATTAATTTGTTAAAAACTACTAAACCCTATTTGTAGAGACATAAAAATAGGAAATATGCAATTCTTTAAAGTTTTCCTTTAAGTTATGTTAAAAACATCGGTGGCTTAAAAGGTGGTCGATATATCGACGACTGGGACTGAAAGGGATAAGGGGATCTGAAATCATTAGTAATTTTCTATTGGGACCTCATTTGCAGCTGTTCTAGAAACTTTTCTGGTATTAATCTTGCGGAATCGATTAAAATCTTTATTTTGGGATTCATCTGACTCTTCAGAATCATTTACTGATGTAGAAGCAGTAGCTTTGTTTAATTAAGTAAAGTTAACGGAATCTCAGTACCATCTATTTCATATCCAGTATCGAAGCTTTAAAAATATATTTCAACCATTTAAGGTATTACTACGCGGACTGGTTAAATCTGGCATGTAACGTCACATCTGAAGCGCCTTATCACTATGGTCGATGTCTTTTATCGTGATGACATTTTATATGCAGTAGTATTAATAAGCAAACGCGTGCTTTGTACTCTAAGTGATTTTGAATAAAAAAGTAGTGAAAAAAAATAAAAAGTTTTATTGGATATGTGTGTTAACAGTGCCAGAGTAAAGATTTTTTGAAAATTGAGTCAGGTAAATGTATGGAACGTATTGTTTAGACCAGCTACTTCACATATCCAAATTGTAACCATAACTAAAGTGAAACTTTTTTGTCTATAATGTAAAATCATCAGTTTTTTCTCTTTTTGTTATTATTCATCATTTCTAGTAGTTTTAATAAATTATTTTAACATCTACATAATATTTTAGTTGAATACATCAAATCCGCAACCATACCTTACAAGTTTCAAAAATAAAAAAAATCAGTGTTTTGCACCAAGAGCTGTAAAATTTCACTGCATTTAAATTTTAACAACCGCTTTTGACAGAAATATGCTTAATAGATGTCAGCAACTTTCTGCTTTTGAAATTTTGAAAAATATTGTTTTTTGAGAGAGAGAAACGCAAAAAACAAAGTGTCCGCCACCATACCTTACACTCCCCTAGATATATGCTTATGAATAACTGACGAAAAATTAAAAAACTAGCAGTTTATATAAAACTAATTAAAGGAAATGCAAATTTCAGCTTAAGAAAATTTAAACTAAAATTATAAAAGACAAAAAATAAATAGAATAGTTTCTTCTATAATATACTGAAAGTGGGGTAAATGTTAAGTAAAGTAAAAGTAAGGTGAAAAAAATAAAGGAGAGATAGTGACATGACGTGAAAAAAAAACTAAGAGATTATTGAGGTAAAATGAATGTAGAATAAAAGTTAAGTAAACATAGGTAAACAAAGGTGAAGTGAAAGTGGTGAGAAAGAAAGGTGAAGCATGAATTCAATTTAGCTATGCAACAGATAGAGATTGTGCTTCTCACTGGAAAAATAATCAAGTTAGAAATTCCTTTTGAGGTCGGTATGGAGATTGTTACGAGTAAAAGTGTGGTTAAACATCTGGGAATAAATTTAGACAGTAGACTCCCGAGTAACGATTTTCCAGTGAATCAGATGAATTTTTAACTTTGGCGTCCTTTATATTGGGTCCGCCATTTTAAACTTTAAAAACTTGACATCCGGTTCGTAATCAGCGACCGCGAAAACTTCCGAGTGACGATTTACAAGATAATCAGATAAATTTTTTACTTTGTGACATCCGACATATTGGATCCGCCATTTTGAATTTTAAAAAATTGACATCGGATTCATAATCAGCGACTCCAAAACCTCCAAATAACGATTTTCAATTGAATCAGTATTCCGATGGAAGTTTTAAGTGCTAAGCAAGAGTATCTTTTTCAAAGAATTAATAAATGTCACATTTGTAAAAAATCGATTAGTCAGGGAGAGACTAATGTTAGGGACCATTGTCACCTATCTGGTAAATATAGAGGTGTAGCTCATCAATATTGTAATCTTAACTATCAGGAATTAAATACTATTCCTGTTGTTTTTCATCATTTGAGTTGTTATGATGTCCACTTTATTATAGAAGCCATTGGGAATGAGTTTGAAGGTAAAATTGAGGGCGTGGATGTGGATCGGATAACTGCCTGTAGCGCATGACCGAAAGGGACTATACCAGTCAGACTTCAGTGAGCGCCTCTAGACCTCTCACTGATGTCTGACTGGTATAGTCCCTTTAGGCTATGCGCTACAGGCAGTTATCCGATCCACGCCCTCAATTGATCTCCTTCCTATTGCCAAAGAAAAATATATTAGCTTCACAAAACATCTCCCAGAAAATGGTATAAAATTTAAATTCATTAATTTATTTCGATTCATAGCATCACCTTTGGACAAATTGGCATCATATCTATCAAATTATTCAATGGTACATTTTGAATTTGAGTCTTATGATGTTAATAAGATTCAGTTATTAACACGCAAAGGAATTTTCCCGTATGAGTACTTGGGTAATAGATCGAAATTAAACGAATCACAACTACCCCCAAAAGAAAAATTTTACAGTACCCTAAATGATTCTCATGTAAATAATGAAGATTATCTTCATGCACAAAAGGTTTGGTCTACTTTTAATTGTAAAAATTTTTTACGAACATGTATATTTGTACATGAAAACTGATATTTTACTACTCGCAGATGTTTTTGAAAATTTCAGAGACCAATGCCTTGATACATATGGTTTAGACCCAGCTTATTATTATACAACACCTGGACTCAGTTGGGATTCCATGTTACAATAAAGAATGTACGAAAACGTGTTGATGTTAAACTTTTAACAAAATGGGAGGGTAGATATGGAGCAGAGGCTTTCATCTCAAAACCAAACGAGCTATTTTCAATGAAAACTTGGTTGCTGTGGAACTTAACAAAACAAAAGTGCTTATAAATAAACCAATCTATATTTTGGACTTAGCGTTTTGGATATATCTAAAACCAATATTTGCCCTGTTACTAATATTTAGAAACGCGTTACCGTTATTTTGTTTACAAAGTAACTCGTTACCGTTATTGTTACATTTTTTGTAAAAGTAACTCGTTACCGTTACTTTGTCGACAGTAACCGAGACGTTACTTCTTGCCGATACTGTAAATAAGTAACGTCGTTCTTTTTTAAAAGTTTTTATAACAGTTTTGATAAATTATATTAAAGGTAGGAAGAGTTAACAATCAATTAGGTTTTGATAAAGGTTTGTCATTAAAAGAAAAACGAATTGTATTAGAAATAACTATATTTATTAAAATATGTATCATAGAAAAATAGTAAAAAAAAACCATAAACTGATTTTATACATTTGACTAATCTTTGTTAAGTTTTAGCTTAATTAAAATTTCAAACAGTTCGTCTGTTAGCCTGTTCCGTTTTTCGCGAAGAATTAATGCTGCACTGCTAAATAATCTTTCCACGGAAGCACTGCTAGGCAACTCAGTATTATACTGCACAAACAATTTTTTTATTTTTGGAAATTGATCTAGTACCGATAATTTATATTTACTTTTGACATTATATGTAAAACTCATCAAGATGGATACTAGTTTCTTTAATGTTAAATGTAAAAAAGTCATCTTCGGCGCTATCATCATTTTCGGACTGATTAAATTCACCATTTGAATCGTCTACTGAGCAGAAATTTTTTATAAATAAGTCCTTTAGCTTTATTACGACATCAATCTTCTTGTCACTGGGCAGCCAATCGAATCGAAATTATGGATGCAAACAACTTGTCATTTCAAAATCGGAGTTTTGAAAAACTAAGTCAAATCGACAAATAAAACGTAAATCGTATTATATTTTCTAGTCCTACATAATTATGGCCCATTAAAAAACCTCTTATTAATGCCAGCTTCAATGCTATCTAACAAAGGATTTGCGAGTTTTAAACCTTCTTTTGCAATATTCTGCAAAGAATTTTTCAATTGATATAAAACCGGTATAAGATAGCCCATATACATGTTTTTTTCTTCTTGAAGAATATCTAATGCTTGAGCAAGAGGCTTGATAACCTAAAATAATTAAATAAAACAATATATTTTTCTTACACAATTAAAATTTGTAAAAATAATTACAATTATATGTAACTTTTACGTAAATATTAAACTTTTTAAATACGTTGTAGTACTCTCTTATAAACAAAATGTTATCGTCTGTTAATTATAAAGAGTTTGCAGACATCAAAGCAGCTATCTAAATTATCCTTTTTGTGTCCAAAATTTGTTCCAACTGTGTCATCGCGTTAAAAGTTGAATTCCACCTAAGAAATGTTCGTGTATTAAAATAAGATTACGAAATTTAAAATAAATTAAAACTAACAAAATTTGTTTAGTCAAAGTAAATATTTAATGCAAACCTGGTATCGTTGGGCGTTTTTAGATAAACATTGATTAAGTCATGCACTTTGTCCGCTATGATAGTAGACTTATTTTGTTTATTCCAAAGTGAAGTGCACTTAGCAAAGGTGCTTCTACAAATCTTATTATATTCCTTATTTTGAAAGGCGGCCTTAGTATCATTGTTTGCGATTAGATTAATTGTATGAATACTGCATTTGTGGTGAGTCATTGTAAAATTATATGACTTTCGAATTCGTCATCTGTAGAATTACTTAAAATTTCATCTAAACAATGCACTTTAATAGCATGGTCTTCATTTTTATCATCACATTCATTTTCATCATTTTCACCTTAGTAAACTCTGAAAAATAGTTATTTTTTATACCTATTTATAATTTAAAAAATTGTTCGTAAACATTAACAAAAAGATTATACTACTTACTCAAAAGCTTTGACAAAATTCGATCCATTGTCTGTAATTATGCAGCTAACTTTATTTTGAATATTATATTTTAAAAATACTGAATAGATTTCTCGTGCTAGTACATCATAAGTGTGCCTGCCTGTCATTCTACTACAAGCTAATACCGCTGATTTCCTCTCCAAAGTACTTTCGTCTATCCAGTGTACTTTCATGCCTTAATAACTTCTATAAATATTTAAATAGTAATGTTTACTATATTTTAAAGTATTATTTTTGTTTACATTCATATTTTTAGAAAAAAATTAAATCGGTTAATATTATTTTTGAAAAAATAACCATTTACCTTTTTGACTTCGACCATAAATCTGCTGCAACTGCTATAACGTGTTAAATTTATAAACGAAGGTTTATCAACAATGGACAGTGGTTGCATTTCTTCAACTACAAAATTTATTATCATCGAATTCATCAAATTTTGTGTAACTGAAGTTGAGCCTGAGCCAAAGCGTTCAACAGTTAACTGTTTTTTGTTTGGAGATTCATTTGGCAGTTCATTTTTTGCACTTCTTTTTAAGGCGTACTTGCGTTTGCGAAGGCAAAAAATAGGCCCCACTTTAATGTTTTTTTCACGGTCATTTTATTTAAAATATTAAAAACATTTTTTCACCTTAAAATACATTATAAAAAACTACTAAAAGAAAGGGTAACACATTATCAAATTTTTTTTACTGGTACGTTACCTAAAATAAGCAACGAATACGGTAACGACGTTACAAGTAACGCGTTACTTCCAAACACTGCAACAAACCTACATCTATTAAAATTCCAACATGTTGAGCATAAATCACGAAATTGATTGTAAGTCATACATATCTGTATTTACATGATCATTTATAAACATGCTTAAGGTTTCTCTCATCTTATTTAACCTTCGCGCTCCGGAGCGGACACCCCGGGTGACCAAACAATAAAAAAAGTTGTAAATCTGCTCGACTTTTGCATCAATCGAATCGTGATTTAAAGTAACTGAAAAAAATTTTATCTACTTTCGAAAAATAAAAAAATTAAATTAGTTTTTTCATTTCTTCTTGTTTATTTATAACAATTAAAAAAGTATGTACGAGACTACTGAAAATTGCCCGGGTGTTTATTTTGTATATTGCACAAAAATTAAAATAGAATCATAAAAGTTATACAGTAAAATTGTTGTATGTCAATAAATACAATATATTTTGATGTTACAATGGATTTTTTATTTGTCAGGAAAAAGCTGCAACTTTCTAGGAGCATCAAGTAAAAAGTTGGTAAATAACAATAATAATTTGTTTGAAAATGGGTTAAATAATAATTCAATTTTTATTCTTTATCTGCAATCATATAGAATTTAGTAAATTGCAAAATTGGGAAAAAACTGCAAATTTCTAGGTGCATGTGATTGAAGTATGTAACGTTAATATTAACGAAATCTTTTTTATAATATTTATGCTTTTGATAAAAAATGTAGATTTTCTAAGTTGGACGGTTGGAAAGAGTATAAAAAAGTAAAGTAGCAGAAATGTCAACTTTTAAAAAAAAGTTAGCGGAAGGCTTCCGTTTTTCATAAAAACTACAAATGTTTCGAAACCTTTGACACTTTTAAGGTAAGTTTTAGTTGAAATTAAAAATTGTAGACTTTCGAAGTTTGTGGATTCGAAAGAGCATTAAAATCTAAATTACAAAAATGGACGACTGTAAAAAAAATTGGGGGAAGACTATCGTTTTTCACAAAAACTATAAAAATTTCGAGACTTTTGACACTTTATTGTCAATTTTTAGTTGAAATTAAAAAATGTAGACCTTCGAAGTTTGGGGATTCGAAAAAGCATCAAAAACTGAATTAAAGAAATGGACAACTACGAAAAAAATTTGGGCGGAAGACTTTCATTTTTTATAAAAACTATAAAATTTTCGAAACTTTTCACACTTTACAGTCAATTATTTTTAGTTAAAATTAAAAAATGTAGACTTTCATAGTTTGGGGGTTCGAAAGAGATTAAAAATCTGAATGAAAAAATTGACGACTTTGAAAACAATTGAGCGGAAGGCCATCGTTTTTAACAAAATCTGCAAAGGTTGGAAACTTTTGACACTCTAAGGTTAATTTTTAGGTGAAATTGAAAATTGTAGACTTTCAAACTTTGGGAGTTCGTAAGAGAATAAGAATCTGAATTACAAAAATGGACGACTTAAAAAAAGTTGGGCTGAAGGTTAACGTTTTTAACAAAAACTGAAAAGTTTCGAAACTTTTGACACTCTAAGGTTAATTTTTAGGTAAAATTAAAAATTATAGACTTTCAAAGTTTGGGAATTCGTGAGAGCATCAAAATCTGAATTAAAAATGGACGACTATGAAAAAAATTTGAGCTGAAGACTTTCATTTTTAATAAAAACTACAAAATTGTCGAATTGTTTTACATCTAAGAAATAATTTTCAGTGAAAATTAAAAACTGTAGACTTTTGAAGTTTCGGGATTCGAAAGAGCATAAAAATCTAAATTACAAAAATGGACGAGACAGAAGGATAATATTTAAATTGTTGAAAATTAGATAAAGAATAAAAGTATTTCTAAATAGATATAACATTTTTAGAAAGTTTAATATATATTTAATGATAATTGAAAGAAAGCAATATTTTTAACCATATTAACCTGTTCATTTCTTTTGTTTTATAACTAAATTACATGATTGATTTCTTTGATGAGTTGGGAGAAGTGGGTTCGCTGCCAGACACGACTGGCATCATGGATATGTTTCGGATATGTTTCGGATATGTTCGCTTTTCACTAAAGGGCAACTAAACAGCAAGAAAAATGGATTCAGAAAATTTAGAGAAGGTACCCCATGTGAGCAGGCCGGAAACGGGAAATCTCACCATCGGTCCCAGGACTGATGCTCAAGTGCGACTTGTCTCGACAAATTGGAGTTGGAGGTCGCAAAGATGATGGAGTCTTGCGACATTCAGAGGGGCGTCAAGAAGACGGTAAAAGATGGACTTAAAGTCATCGAAGTCCTGCTGAAAGAAGCAAAAGCAAAGCATGTCGCGGCCGATGAGTCGGACGTCGATTTGGCATGCGTTCTGAGCGGTGCCGAGTGTAACCGCAAGGACCGTAAGGAAGAGAGAGAGCGTTCATATAGGCGTAATCTCAAAAGCATCATAAGAGATGCTCAGAAACGGAAGAGAGAGGGTGACAGTCCAGAAGAGACTCGAACCAAAACCGATAAGAGGAAGAAGGAGGAAGCTCATCCAATGGAAACGGAAGTACCAGATCCAAAGATTCCTCAATTGGAAAGAATTGGGTCAAAAAGATCCACAGTTCTAATCCGAGTCGGTCAAGGATTGACGTATGCTGACGTTCTAGGTAAGCTTCGCAAAGAGGTTAACCCAGAGGACAGCCATACGAGAATAGTAGCAGCAAAAGCTACAAACAAGGGGGACCTTCTGATTAAGTTTAGAGGAGACTCCGACAAGGACGCTTTCACCGCCGAGGTCACCAAAGCGGTTGGAAGCATGGGTAAGGTGCAGTCATTGGATCACTCGAGATCCGTGATTTGGGTTGCCTTACCCAAGAAGCTGAGGTGCAACAAGTGTTGTCTGAAGCAATGGGTAAGCCAGGAAACAGGAGAGTGACGGTTTTAGGACCCAACCGCCGAGGGATGAAGCTCGCGGTTGTAGTCACCAATCTGGAAGAGGCGAACAGGCTGGAGAAATTGGGACACGTAAAAATTGGTTTTATGTGTTGCCCAATCAAAAGAAGAGTAATGGTCGTCCGGTGTCATCGATGCCTGGGATACGGCCATATTGGAGCCAAATGCCAGAAGGAGGACAGATCGGCTGCGTGCTTTAAGTGCGGTGAGGCCGGTCACAGGTTCTCCAACTGCAAAAAGAACGCAAGCTGCTTTTTGTGCACTGAAAAGTTTAGCAATAAAGTGTCAACTACCCATATTGCAGGCAGCGGAGGATGCGGAGTCTTCAGGTCGGCCCTTGAGGAGGCGAAGAAGACTCTTGCAAGGACTAAAAGTAAATGAGAAGTGTTAAAAGGAGCGAATAGTTTTTAATTGCTTATTTTATTTACTTTGATTATTTTTTGTAGTTTTTATACTGTCCTTTTTACATTTTATTTTTAATAGATTAATTTTTGTTTTTATGTCCGTTTACAATTTTATCTTTTAACCTTTTAATCTTTTTAATACTTTTTAACATTTGTTCCTTTATTCTTTGACATTGGAATGGTTTTTAATTTTAACAATTGACGCAGAAGAACCGCAGAGAGAGAACAAAGTCGCATGAGCGACAGAGTCGGAGCGCCACCCTCGAAGGCTAAAGTCTTGCGACAGTTCCGAGGGTGGATAAAGGGCTCCAAAAGAAGGGTTACGAGTTTTAGTAGGTCGGGGCTGGCAGTAGGTCGCCAGTTTATTAAATTTTATTATTTTACTTATTTCATCTTTCCTTTTCTTTTTTTTATTATACCAACCCCACATAACCTTGGAATGCGGAGTCCAAGGTATCTGTATGCAGATTTCCCAAAAGTCCCTAAGCGAAAAAAAAACATAGTAGCATATTTAGTTGCAATCAAATTAAAATATTTTATTAGAAAAATGAACACACGAAATAAAAATAAAATAAAAAATAAAAACATTTTGTAATTACACAAATTCAGTCAGTAAATCCATTGCGGCAATATTACGGTAATATTGCGTCAAGCAAATAAGTTTAAATTAAGCAAATAAGTTGCTTCTAGAAAGACGAAGAACTTGGACGATCTATCATCAGTGTCAGAAATATTTATGAAACTGAAGGGCTTTAATTAATTTCACCTATTCCGAATGTGACTTCACTATTATATAAATTTCATTGAGGGTTCTAATCAAGAACCGGTTATAATTTATTTAAGCTCAAAATCATTGTCCTGTACGTCAAAAATCAAACTGTTTTTTTCCAGGCTTAGTCGCTCTATCCGTTTATTCGAGTTATTCCGCATTATCCGAGCATGTTCAGTTCTTCAGATAACCCGGAGTCTCAGATAACCGAGGTTCTACTGTACGAAATGTTTTCAAGAAATTGAAATCTTAAACCCTCTTTTTATTTAGAGGTCGAGAATTCTGAGTCTCAAAAACTTATAACCTGTTCTTTGATTGGGATCCTCAATTGGGCAAAATTCATCAAGTTATTGAATGTTACAGTATATTTAAGTTATCCTTACACTATATATTTTTTTATGTCTGTGTTTTTGAAAGAGTCCTTCGTGTTTGTTAAAATTTTTTAAAAATTGAAGAACAACCAATGGAAAAAGACTGATAATAAAAACCGTTGTATATATATATAGTTAAAAAATTATTTTCATTGATGTTTTGTATTTGGGAATTCGATTATTTTCTAATCCCTTTGATAAAGTCGGTCCATTAAGTTAGGGTTGCCACAGACCTGGGAAACCAGGAGGGGCGCATGATTATTTCCCAAATGTCATTTTTCCGAAATATCATTTTACCGAACTGCACTTTTGCGAATACTCATTTTGGCGAAAAGCCAATTTTGCAAAATGTCACTTTTGCGAATTGTCATTTTTTCGAAAAGCTATTTTTGCGAATTGTCATTTTTGCGAATCGACATTTTTACGAATTGTCAATTTTTCGAAAAGTCATTTTTGTGAATCGCCATTTTTACGAATTGTCAATTTTCCGAAAAGTCATTTTTGCGAATTGTCATTTTTACGAAAAGACATTTTTGTGAAATGTCATTTTTGCGAAAAGCCATTTTTGTGAAATGTCATTTTTACGATTAGTCATTTTTGCGAAAAGTCATTTTTGCGAATTGACATTTTTGCGAATTGTCACTTTTGCGAATCGTCATTTTTGCGAAAAGCTATTTTTGCGAATCGACATTTTTACGAATTGTCAATTTTTGCGAATTGTAATTTTTGCGAATCGCCATTTTTACGAATTGTCAAATTTCCGAAAAGTCATTTTTGCGAAAATGACTTTTCGAAAAATTGACATTTCGTAAAAATGGCGATTCGCAAAAATGACTTTTCGGAAAATTGACAATTCGTAAAAATGGCGATTCGCAAAAATGACAATTCGCAAAAATAGCTTTTCGCAAAAATGACGATTTGCAAAAGTGACAATTCGCAAAAATGACATTTCTCAAAAATGACAATTCGCAAAAATGGCAATTCGTAAAAATGACTTTTTGCAAAAATGGTTTTTCGCAAAAATGACATTTCACAAATATGTCTTTTCGTAAAAATGACAATTTGCAAAAATTATTTTTCGAAAAATTGAAAAATCGTAAAAATGGCGATTCGCAAAAATGACTTTTCGGAAAATTGACAATTCGTAAAAATGGCCATTCGCAAAAATGACAATTCGCAAAAGTGACATTTCGCAAAATTGGCTTTTCGCAAAAATGATTATTTGCAAAAGTGCAGTTCGGTAAAATGACATTTCGGAAAAATGACATTTGGGGAATAATCATGCCCCAGGCAACACAGTTACTAGTAATGCAAGTAACAAACTTGTAACAAGATAGCGAAAAGTAGTAACAAGTGATCCACCAGGTGGTCACAAGGTGACATTACATTTCTCTCTCAAAGTAGTAACAAAATGTCATAACCAATAAGTAACATTTAGTTGTCTCAGGTGTCACAATTCAGTAACATTTATCAGCTGTGTTTTTATAACAGATAACCTCAAATTTTTGTAAGTGGATTTGTTTGTTGTTCGTTTAATAAAATATTGTTTTAAGCAAAGAGTGAACTATATATAGTAAAATAATCTCAATTTAATACAACTTGAAATGAATGTCTAAAAACTCATATAAGAATAAAATAGAGAATAGAATAAAGAGAATAAAATATAGGGGAGACTGGGGCGAAAAGTTAAACTGCCAAAACCGTTAAAATTCATTATCTTTCGAACGGGAATAGTTAGAGCATTGCAATTTTAATTATAGAAGGGTGTTATCACCCTAAATAAATGTCCGGAGTTGTGTGCAATTCTGTTAATTTTTGTGGTGTCTATATTGAAAGTTTTTTTTCAACCTACTTTTGAAAATTTTTTCGAAAAAGAAAATATCAACTTTTAAGTATATTTTTTGCATTTATCCTCACCGCGATTTTTTTACTTCATTATTTGGGTCCCCTAAAGAGATACCTGAAGGTATTTGCTAAATATCTTTAGTCAGATTTTTTATATTTGTTTTTAAAGCCAAAAACGCACCATGGGGCGAAAAGTTAAATGTATTTTTACATGTTGTTAAAAATTTTTTTTTTATTTTTCGTTTTTTTGGGTTTATTTGTTTAAAAATTATTCATTTCACATTAGACAAGTACTCTGTCAAAAAACAAGACCGTTTACGTGAAATAAACCAAAATTTTTTTTTTTTTTTTGAAATTTCAATTTTTTAACTTTACAACTATTCTAAAGCTTTTGTTAAATAAACAAAGATATTTTATTTACTAAATTACTTGTTTACGTATACTTTAACTTACCTACTACTTATCACCTATCAGAAAATAGTTTTAGTAGGCTAAAAATAGAATTTAACTTTTCGCCCCAGGGTGGGGCGAAAAGTTAAAAAAAACAAAATTTTCAAAAAAGGACAAAACAAGTATTTTTTGCGAAAATATCAGGAACTTTTTTATTGAAAGTTGTAGAGGACAAGTTGCCCTACAATATTGATATACAAATATTTGCATCTAAGCGGATTATATTGCCAAAAAAAATCATTTATGCAAAATTTAACTTTTCGCCCCAGTCTCCCCTATATATATAAATATATAGAGAATAAAATTTTGACACTTGAATATAAAATAAATCAAAATTGTAAATAAAGAATATAACAAAACTAAATCAGGCTATCAGAATAGAAAATTCAATAACTCTTCAATGAATTTTACTATTTTTTTAAATTATATCTTTGCAAGGAAAAATGTCTTCTTTATAGCAAAAATTATTTATTTACACATGTTAAGACAATTCACAAACTTTTTGACTTGTGACAAATTAACTTTTTGTACACTGAAATTTTTCAACAAAAATTAGCGTTCAGCAAATATGATTATTTATTTCTTAAAAATTATCTTAACTTGTTGAGTAAATAGTTATACTACTTTGTTAATGGGTGAGTTTTTAAAAAATTTACTTTGACAAAATAAAAGAGAGAAAATTTTGATTTTGAAAATGTTTGTGAGAAATCAATTTTTTTACATTACATTTATTTTTCAAATAAAAGGAAATACTTTCATAAAAGTGGACTATAGAGTTCACATTGAAAAAATGGCAAATGACGTTTTTTACATATAGGCAATTTTTGTCTGAGAACAAAAGCAAAAACGGCACTACCTGGTTTAAATGACATGAAATTGGCAAACAATCATTTTCGAACGAGTATTTCTCACCACACGGGAACTTTCTAAAAAATTTGCCAACGAACCAATGACATAAATCTTCTTAATTATCTAAATTCGAAAGATTTTTTTAATCCTTTCAAAAACGTAGTTGCAAAATGGGAAATACAAAAGTAATGTAATGACAGGCGGAAAGATGTTTATTACAGCCATTTGCCGTTAGAGGGTAGAAGCATGCAGCGAGCGTAAAGGCTCAGCTGTCAATATTATTCGCATTACATTGCTACACGGAGAAAAAGGAATAGTTGACACATCCAGATACATGGATATCACAGCCATATTATATTGAAAAATACGGGATATCCATACCCAGATAACAAAATGCGCGTTGTGTGCTACTAATATCATCTGCACGCGTGCCGATTTATCCGCACTATGCGCGTTCACTGGACCACTCAGATGCGTCATCATATGCGATCCATAACTGTCGCATATTGTGATGGGCACATGCGTGACGGTATAATGCGAATAAATTATATTTATACTTCAGCCTTATTTGAATTAAATAAAAAGAAAAGATTATTGACATTAGTAATTTTTTTTAAATTAAAATGTTATTTATAAAAACGATTTTAATTTAATATTTCAGTACAATTTTGGAATTGAAATTGTTAAAAACTTCCAAATTCTTTTTTTGAGGTTATATCTAATACAACAAAAATATATATGTACTTTAAACAAATTAAATTTAACTTTCTTATTTTGCTGCAGTACTAAAAATTAAATCCACAATAATTCCTCACAATAATATCGCAATAAAAAACAATAAAAAATGAAATCACAATAAAAACTTATTTTGATAACACACCACAAACAATGCTGTCGCCATTATAAAATGTGTGATTGCCGATACGGGTGGTTGCGCATCATTAATTGCGTGCGTATTAAGTGCAGTTCACTGCACACGCATTCACAGCATTCGCACTGTGGATGGTAAAATGCGTATGGATTGACTCTTCTAGCAAGTCGCACTTGTGAACGGAACATGCTTATCATTTTGTATCACAGGCGCTTACGAAATGCAGTTCACAACACTCGCATTATTACCAGCGTCACAGACGATAGTAAGATGCGTATATGAACCGACTCATCTGGTAAGTCGCAGTTAGTGCAAGAAACATGCGTTTAAATGCGACGCACGATTGTTATCTGGGTAGTTAAGGTTGCTGCATCCATATTCTATGGCTGGCTGTATATTGTTGGAGCAGCAAAAAATCTATGGTTGGGTGATCCATAGTAATGGATATGGGAAACAAAAAAATTAGAATCACTCAATTAATTAAATTCTATGTCACTTGAGATATTTTATACACATTTTTGTTAATTAATACACACCACTTATTGAATAACCGCATATTAACGAAATAAATTATCAACCGATGGAGGGAGGACACGAACCCTAGACCTAACGCATACCAAACACTAACGCTATTCACACAACTACAATATTTGAGCATATAACATTCCTTATATACTCTACACATATTTTATGAAAATGAATTTACATAAACACTAATAGACAATAACGATAATAAATAATAAACAATTATAACACTATTTATACACAATAAACTCACAACGTGATTATATAGACGTGACAGGAAACCGACGCGACGGACAAATTGAGACGACCATTTTTAAATGGATGCCATGATAATGAATTGCGCGCAACATGTATCGAAATTTTGAACTAACTATGGATCTCCCAACCAAAGTTTACATGGATGAGGCAGCCATATGTGAAAATCCATAGCATGAATTGTAAGCCCAACCATGCCTATGGATATCACATCCATATTTGATTCAACAATATAATATGGCTCCCTCATCCATTGAATATGGAATGTGCTTCCATTCTGAAAGTTGTCTCTTCCATTGAATTGGATAACACAACAATATTCTGCTCAACAATATTTTTATGGACATCTCTTCCAGACCTTTTCTTTCCGTGTACAGTATTTCCCATTTTGCAACCACGTTTCTGAAAGGATTAAAAAAATCTTTCGATTTTAGATAATAAAGAAGATTTGTGTCATTGGTTCGTAGGCAGATTTTGTAAAAAGTTCCTGTGTGAAGAGAAAAACTTGTTCGAAAATGATTGTCTGTTTGTCGCACGTAATCTAGAAATTTAAGAGACCATAGAACAGCATTAAAAAAAGCAATTTTTGACTTAATTAATAAGGTTATAATCACAAGACAAATTTTTATTTGAATATTTAGAGAAACTTTTATTTTTATTATTTTATTTTAATTAAATAAGAAAAATAAGAGAACCACTTTGTCAATTTTGAAAATAGTTATACGTGTGTTAACTCTACAACCAAAATGTACCAGTTTTATGTGTCTACATATGGGGCATTCCACGCCAAGTCGGACACCTTTTGACTTTTGCATCTCCGATTTTTTTCAAATATTTTTTTTCTTTTAGTGCTCGTTGAAATGAGCTACCATGATTTTTTTCAAATTTTTTCATCAAGCGGTTTAAGAGATACAGGTTTTTCAAAAATCACGTTTTTTACGTAAATTTTTTTCTGAAATGCTTAAACTCGGACAAAAATTGATCAATTTTGACGTTCGATATATGAAAATTTTTGTTTTTACACGTAGTTTTTGATAAAAATATTAAAAAATTTTTTTTTTAAATTTACCAAAAAAAATTTAAATTTTAAAAATAAAATTTAATTTTTAAGAATGTATGTATCGATCGATTTTTTTCAAAATTTTTTGTGAGAAACTGGTACTAAATTAAGAATTTTTAAGCATAGTCTGATGATGGGCAAACGATGGGATCTATTTGTTTCTGATTTTTCAATTTTTATATTTATAGCTAAAAGTATGAAAAATGAATGAATTATCGTAAGAATGCGATAGAGAAGGACAGACAAAGCTCCTGTCCTCTTCTATCTCATTGTTTTGTTATAAGTTCACGTCTTAAGATTTCATTGTGCGTTGGCCTTTTTCTATTTTACGCGCTGCGTTCATCCGCTACATCTCAAACCTTTAAAATATTTAAACGGTCACGAAATTAAATGTTTTTCTACATATGAATATGCTTTCTCAAAATTACAATAAAGTAATTAATATCCTGAACGTCTTGTAATTCATTTTTCATACTTTTAGCTATAAATATAAAAATTGAAAAATCAGAAACAAATAGATCCCATCGTTTGCCCATCATCAGACTAGGCTTAAAAATTCTTAATTTAGTACCAGTTTCTTACAAAAAATTTTGAGAAAAATCGATCGATACATACATTCTTAAAAATTAAATTTTATTTTTAAAATTTAAAATTTTTTTGGTAAATTTAAAAAAAAAATTTTTTAATATTTTTATCAAAAACTACGTGTAAAAACAAAAATTTTCATATATCGAACGTCAAAATTGATCAATTTTTGTCCGAGTTATAAGCATTTCAGAAAAAAATTTACGTAAAAAACGTGATTTTTCAAAAACCTGTATCTCTTAAACCGCTTAATGAAAAAATTTGAAAAAAATCATGGTAGCTCATTTCAACGAGCACTAAAAGAAAAAAAATATTTGAAAAAAATCGGAGATGCAAAAGTCAAAAGGTGTCCGACTTGGCGTGGAATGCCCCATATATAGTTTTAATGTATAAAATAATTTCATTTCTATAGCATAAAATACTTTGGTATTTATGCTTTTAATTAATTTTAAAATTCGATTTAACATTAGGTATATATTATATAAACCATTTACTTGATATAAGACAAAATTTTGTAATCTTATTAATTAAGGCAAAATTTTTTTTTTAACAAACAATTTGCTTTGCATGTATTGATTTTGTACTTGGGCAAAATAAGTAAAAAATCACATTATGCCTATTATTCTTTTCAGTGTAATTTAGAAAATATTTTATTTCTTTCAGAGCGTGAACGTTTGAATATAATATTGTTTTAATAGCAAAATTAATAATTCTTACAGATACAACTGAGGCAAATTTAGATGTCTTCATACAAAATTATTTATGGAACCGGTCTAGAAAGATTTCAATATATTTAATTTGTCTAATGACATGATTGTTTACCTAAATATTTCCTGTAAATTAAATGATAAAATATATTCAATAAATACATGAATAACAAAAATTAAACTCATGTGCACAAACTTTCAGTGATTTTAGGATCACTAATTTTTGTTACTAGTATGTTACAAGTTTTCACAGTAACAAATGTACACAAGTGTAACTTGTAAAAGTCAACCATTATGATGTTAACTGAATAACTTGTAACATACTAGTAACTGCGTTATTGGTAACCTGTGACCACTGAGGAAATTGTCTAACAAGTAACTGGTTGCCTGGGGCGTCCCAAACCAGGAATTGTCATGGAATTTTCTTCCAGTCATGAAAAACCTGGAATTGTCAGGGAATTTTAAAATCCATGTTTTTTGGCAATCTTGTTAAGTTTTGAAATTTTGAATAATTTTCATACTTTAAAATTGACCCGTAAAAATTTGTCATTTCAAGAAAATAAGTAAATGTAATGTTATTTAAATATACGGTTCGGTCTACATTTTTAATTAAGTAGTTAGAGTGAAAATAAATATGTGAGTGATGTGAGAGGGAAGTGAAAGTGGTATGACAGTGAAGTAAGGGTGATGTGAAATTGAGAGTGAAAGGAGGAGAGATATAATGATGATGTGAAAGTGTGGTAAGAGTGTAGTGAAAGTGATGTGAGGGAGAAGTGAAAGTGATGTGACAGTGAAAGTGAAGGGAAGGGATAGTGAATATGTGAAGGTGAAGTAAGAGTGTAGTGAAATTAATGTAAAGTGAAAGTGAAGTGAATGTGAAATGTGGGTGACAGTGAACTGCAAGTGAAGTGAGAGTGTTCTTAAAATAAAGTAAAACTGAAGAAAGAGTAAAGTGTGAGTTAACTGAATGTTTAATGAGTGAATATAGTATTTTATAATATAGATGGTACATTCGGTCATTGTTCATTATAAACAGACGGAATTGAAATCTTGAAATAAAATATATTTTTTAGGTAAAAAGAATACAGAAAAAACCTTTTTTGGCACGAGACGTTTTAATAATTGAAAGAATTTTGAAGGAAAATGTTGATGGAATTTTAGAGAAAGTGGATGATTTAATGAAATTGAAAGAAGGAATGTCAATTTCAAATGGAAAAGAAAAAGGTGAGAAAAAGAATATGATCGAAACAGAAGAATGTGAAAACGATAAGCATTTAGTGAAAGAAGCAGTGAATAAGATATATAAAGGTGCAATTGTTAATGCGACAGAGGTAGAAAATGTTCAAGAAGAAAAATCAAAACTGTTGGAGGTAGAAAGTAAACAAGAAGTGTATGCTTCTACAAAAAGTAATGAAAGCAGTCGCTACTGATACAAAAATACAATCAGAAAAGAAGAAAAATGAAGAAACAGAAACTGATTTATTGGAAAAAATTACAAATAATATGAAAAGAAAAGAAAGAAGAAACAAAGGGAAAATCGAGAAAAAGTTATCAGAAAAGGAAATGAATTTAAATGTTCAAAAAGAAATCACAATTATAAAACTGAACCCGGTAAAAGAAAAAGAACTGGAAAAAGAAGAAAGAAAAGATATGGAAGTGACTAGAAGCAAAGAAATTGAGTTAGACAATTTGTTTATTGTTTCTTATAGTGACAAAGAAGAAGATATTTTTAGGAATGGAAGCAGAAACAATATTAGTAATAATGAAAGCACTTACGATGATAACAATAATGACAGTTTTGAAGACGATGACAAGACCCATTCAAATAATAGTAATTCTGATAATACAAGTTTAGATAACACTTATTTTTCTAGTGATGAAGACGAAACTGATGATTATAAAAATCCAACTGAAGTGGCTTTACCAAAAGAAGCGAGTGCGACAACAACAAAATTTTGTCTACATCGTGGATGCTTTGAAGTTCCATTTGATAGTAATTTATTCAAATTTGGATCAGAGGTGTTGAATAATGAGAACCTACGGTATTTTTTAAAAATATGCCTTCCAAAAGAATTAAACATAAAATGTCCATTACTCTTTGGAACTCTTCGAAGAAATATTTCTAATTATCTCACTTATGCTTAATGCAGGAACATTCAGTGCAATCAAAAATTTAAATTCGATATAGTAATAGAAAAACCTTTAGTAACTTCAATTTTTGTAAGAAGAACGGACCATGCAGAAGAAGACCATTATGGTGAAAAATTATTTTTTGATCAGTTTCGTGGAAAGGAAAGAGAAAAAGTGTTAGATATTATGCAGAATATGTTGCCAAGATAATATCAATTAAGTTGTCTACCTAAAATAGATGATGACGTTGCTAGATTCGGAAATATGCCAGAATTAAGACATTTGAGAGTATTACAGAAAGTTAGATCTGAAGCAAATTGTAGATTTGATCTAACATTAAAGTCATTAGAACTTCAAGATTTGAATCAATTGTTACTTGAGGAAAGTAAAAGTAACGATCCTCACTTCAGAAATTTTTGCATCTTACGATGAACAAACTGAATAAAATAATTTAGCTGTAAATGTGGATGAACCATTGAGAGAAAAAAACAAATATCAATCTACACTATTTGCTATTTATATAACGACTCATTACATGCCTTTTGCGACGATGTGGACAACAATTTTAATCAGCAAAGATTATCCACATATATCACATTTTGCACAATCAACACATCGAATCCCATTTTCACACTATAAAGGGATCAGTTCTGCGTGACAGAACAAATGAACCTATAGGCCGCGTTATAAGACAATTGAAATCATATTCTACTTCCTTTACAAAATGTATTCGCAATAATTTAAAAGATATAAGGGTTTCGAAAAATAAAGCAGAATTTCCACAAAGAGAAGAAATCATTCCAGAGCCAACAGATCCTACAGTTGAGGAACAATGGAGAAAAAGAAGATTGAAAAAGCGCAATCGCAATCATCCTACACATTTCGAAGGACGTTCCTTAATAAAAAACCAGTCATTTAAGTCAATGATGGCTTATTTTCTTTAGAAAATGATTCTCTATAACTTGACCGCTCAGATTTATAAACAAATACACCGCTTTAAAAATATGCTTATTTGTTTAAAAATTTTCTTTTAGAATTACTCACTTTTTTTAAACAAATAACCATAATCTCAAAACCGTGTATTTGTTTATAAATCTGAGCAGTCTAGTTATAGAGAGTCATTTTCTGAAGAAAATAAGCCATCATTGACTTAAATCAAATTAGTTTTGAAAAAGTTTAACCTTTTAATATGAAGAAAACTTTGATCTTATGCAAAATGACTAAATAAACAATTTTCGTAAGTTTCAAATTTTTTTCTTGAAAATTGATATTTGTTCTTCCAGAAAATAGGAGTAACAATAATACTAAAAAATATCTTTAATGTCAATTCAATATTTTTTCTAAAGGTCTGCATACCTGTAAACAATCTCCTTAAAACATTAAATAACTATGAACAGGACATCAAGAAAAGATGGATTGATGGTGATGTGATAGATGCATTCATTTTACTACAAATCAAAGAATGGAACGATGTTTCGTACGTAAATACAACGTCTACTTTCATAATAATTGGTGATGGATCAAATGTGTTATACGAGAAAATTTTAGAAAACATAAAAAAGAAAATTGAATACAGGAGCAACTTTAATTTAATTTTATTTGCCGAAAATGAATTAAAAAAATATTATTTTAATGCATTATTTTAAATGTGATCACAGTCGATTGTTAGTATTGAATCAGTCACTTGAAACTGCAACAGTTTTGGATCGTTATGAAGAAAAAACAGTTCAAGAAGCAGAAGAATGTAAATTAGCTACCCAGATAACCAGCGTACTAGTACGATGCATGTACAATACGACTATGGCGTATTAGTCGTACTGGTACTGTACTCGCCATCTACCTTCGCACGGTAACAGGTACTGTACTAGTATGTCGTACCAGTATGCTTATGCTCGTATAATACGAGTACGATAATAGTATGGTGTACTGAAGGTTTTTGTAATTTAGTTTATCGTACGGTTACTGTATTCGTACTATACTAGTACCGCGTGTAAAGCCTTTTATATCCCTCCCCCTCTTGTGCTTTAGTCTGTATTAAGTATTAACTATATTTTAATTTAATATTTTATGATAAATTTTCTGAAAGAATCATTACTAAGATCAATTTAATTTTGAAGTAATTTATTTTTATTAAAAGAGTTATTTTTTTTGTACCTAAAGATATTATGTAAATCATGTAACTTTTAACCACATTTACTTTTATTAGAATAATCAGTGTTTTAAAGTATTTTAATTAAATAATTCTGTAGTGGTTTTGCTTTCCTAATTTTTAAACATTCTTTAAAATAACTGTGAATAATGACCATTTATAATCTAAAGTACTTTATTGTAAGGAAAATAATTTGGACGTTCTAACCTATAAATGATAACACATGTATATGTGATCTATAAGAAAAATTATTAAAAAATATTGCGATTTCTGTATATTTTATTGTAACTCTTGAATTAAAATTTTTTCTCAAGTGTAAAGCACAAAACAGTTTAAAAATCAGAAGTTGTCCATTGTTGTAGTAATTAGAATACGCTAATGATAAAAATAAGCATCATGACAAAGCAAAACTACTTGAGATTAATAGTATACACATATTACATATAGATGAATAGAAACTAAACCACTGATTTCTAATTTAAATATAATAACACATGTTACAAATATTAAAACTTTTGTATTGCATCCTAAAAGTCAGCTTTTCAACAAAAAATCATTGCACCATGTGCACTGGAGGCATATGTCATTGACAACTGTAAAGTAAATTAGGTTATGTTCGCATTACCACGCAGAGTACGGTGTACCGGTATGGTACTTGTATCGTAGGAATATGCTGTATTTTCATATATGACAGTACAACGTAATGGTATTATACTAGCCTCATACATTTATGGAGTACTTTTATTTTACAATTTCAGTCGTACGACATACCGACGTTATACTGGTACCGTACTAATACGTATATACTTAATTATTTTGTGCTGGTACAATACGAGAATAATCTCAGCACGCCGTACTGGAAAATGACAATCAGTACGCTTGGCTCTGGGTATTGATAAGATTAAAAAATTTGGAAGAATGTGTACAGCTGGAACTGTTTTAAATAAACTAAGTAACATAAACTGGACAGTTTGTTTATATAAGGGAGAACGGGCATATCAGAAAGATGCATACAACTGTGGTGCTTTCAATATGTACCACATGTATTGCATTGCAAGAAGGGAACCAATGAATGAACACTTTTGTCACAAAACTTACAGAAAATGTATTGCACAAATAATGATTACACAGCCACACAAAATAAAAAAAGTGTCGGGGTTGGAAGATCAGAGTACCCTATCCCTATGTATTTTGGGCCGCTGAACACGAATCCGGTGTCCGTTTTGGTCCAGCACGCGTACGTTTTTTCCTAACCTCAAAAAACATGTCAAATTTTTTGTGGTAAACAAATGTTTTTAAAAACTGATGGATTTTGATAAAAATTGGTAGCTAGGGGTTTTTGAGGTTGCTGATTACAAATATGAAGTTAGATTTTCAAAATTCAAAATAGCGGACCCCAAATAACAGATGAAATTATTTAGAAATTGATGATTTTTTTAGAAATTTTCTCAAAAGTTGATGGTTTTTGATAAAACTTGGTACCTAGGGGTTTTTGAGGTCTCTAATTACGAATATGAATTCGAATTTTCAAAATTCAAAATGGCGGACGAATTTTTTTTTTAAATTGATGGATTTTGGTGAAACATGTTATCTAAGGATTTCTGAGGTCACTGATTACGAATATGAAGTTAGCTTTTTAAAAATCAAATTGGATGATGAGAATTTGAAAATCTGTTGCATTTTTATGAATCTTGGTATCTGGTAGCTACTCGGGTTGCTGATAGCGAATCTGAAGTGGGGTTTTCAAGATTCAACTGGCAGTCATATTTTATTATACCTTACCAGTGTCTGCATCCAGGGCACCTCTACGCGGTGACGGTGGGCAACGGAGATTGTCCGCTATCCGGCTAAGTCCCTGGATAATGGCTTTGATGCCGTCATGGCAGAAACACGTAGAAAACGTATTACGATGCAGCGGCTCGGAACCGCAGTATCGGCGTCTGGTCAGGGTGACCAGACAACCTGAGATTGACATACAATCTCATAATTGTAGCAAAAATCGCCATTTTGAATTTTGAAAATCTGACTTCATATTCGTAATCAGAGACCTCAAAAACCCCTAGGTACCAAGTTTTATCAAAACCCATCAACTTTTACGAAAATTTCTAAAAAATCATTAATTTCTAAATATTTTATCCGCCATTTTGAATTTTGAAAATCTAACTTCATATTCGTAATCAGCAACCTCAAAAACATCTAGCACGTGCTGGACCAAAACGAACACCGGATTCGTCTTCAGCGGCCCAAAATACATGGGGATAGGGTACTCTGATCTTCCAACCCCGACACTTTTTTTATTTTGTGTGGCTGTGAAGCTTGTCTTTATTGTTTTGACGTAAATCGCCAAATGCAAGTAATGTGTAAATTTTGCCGAAGATTTGCTCACAGGAACTGCATTCCAGGAAAGAAAAGAAGTAATAAAGAGTGGTCGAAAGCAGAAGTGAAATTCGTATGCCAATTATGTGCTATTACTACCGTAAACTGGGGCTATTAGGAACACCGGGGCTATTAGGAACAAAATTCTGTTTTCGGGTGGAGTTGATGCTATTGGCGCCGTTTATCGATGAATTGGGTTACTTACTTTTGAAAAATTGTTGCTGCGGTAACTGGCAACACTTTTCAATGCAATAATTGTGATTATTAATTATTTTTTGAACAATAGTAACTTGTAAGTGACTTAATGTGTTTTAGTGAAGTTTCAAACGTGGAAAACATTTGATTGCTGATGTAAGTTGTTTCATTTTTAACATCTCAAAGTGATTGTTTTTTTATTAATGAGATTTCTTATAGTAAACTTTATTGAGTTCACTAAGTAATAAATACGTTTATTTTGTATTTACAGTAAGATTTTAGAAACAAAAACCAAAATTCACAAACGGCGGGTATATAAGAAACACAATTATTTCTACCCAATTTTTAAAGTGTGTTGTTAAAACGTAAGTTTTTCGTAATTTCTTTTGTTTTTTTTCACCTAATTTGGTTTTCAGTGTTCAAAGATGGTTCGAAATTGTAAAAGAGTGTTGGTACCGACAAGTCGCAAAAAACGACCAGTGATTCCATCATCGACCTCTACTATGATATCAGCAACGTTTAAAACACACATTCTCTCTTTTAGTTTTGTTTTTACATTTGTTTTATATTCTGTGTTTGCTTTCGAGCAATAAAAAATAACTTCTTTAATTTAAAATACGTTTTCTAATGGTTTTTACCGCCTTGTTCCTAATAGCCCCATTTTATAATTTCGAAAAAATGCGTCTTTTCTTTTTTTTGTTTAAAACTCCAGCTTTGATCAAGGCAATTATTTAACCTTTTAATATGCTCGCCAAGATCAAGAAAAGAAATAAAAAATTAAGGCAATATTTCAATACACAAAAAAGTTGCAAAACTTTAAAGTTGAAATCTGTTCCTAATAGCCCCAGTTTACGGTATACGAGATTGGATGATAAAAGAATAAAACCCAAGAATCACGAAAAGTTTAATTAATAATATATTTGAGTTTTAAATATATTTTTAGTGACAATTTTCTTTATAAAAAATAATTAATTTATATTTGAAGTTTTAAGTAATTATCCGATATTAATTTAAAAGACCTTTATTAATGTAATAATCCATTTCTAATGTACATTAAAATGCACTTTACAAGAAATTTTCAATTTTTAAAAAAATGTAAATTTCTATGCCAAAAGTAAAGTGTTAATATTTATAAAATTGCATTTCATACATATTTCATTTTATTTACAGTTGTCACAAAGAAATTATAATAATTAAATCACATTGAATTACATTTTAACATTTCTGTGCCTGTTAAAGAGAGATAAATAAAAAAAGATTTGTTTCAAACAAATTATTTCAACTAAAAATTAACCTTAGAATGTCAAAAGTTTCGAAACTTTTCAGTTTTTGTTAAAAACGGTAGCCTTTAGCCCAATTTTTTTTTAATCATCCATTTTTTTGTTCAGATTATTATTCTCTTACAAATCCCCAAACTTTGAAAGTCAATATTTTTTAATTTCAACTAAAAATTGACAATAAATGAATAAAGTGACAAAAGTCTTGAAATTTTTATAGTTTTTGTCAAAAACGATATTCTTCCGCTCAATTTTTTTTACAGTTGTCCATTTTTGTAATTTATATTTTTATGCTCTTTCGAATCCCCAAACTTTGAAAGTCTACATTTTCTAATTTCAACTAAAAATCAACAATTAAGTGTCAAATGCTTCGAAATTTTTATATATTTTGTTAAAGACGATTGCCTTCCGCCCAATTTCTTTTCAAAGTCGTCCATTTTATATTCAGATTTTTAAACTCTTTTGAATCCCCAAACTTTGAAAGTCCACAATTTTTAATTTTACCTGAAAATTAACCTTAGAGTGTAAAAAGTTTCAAACCTTTGCAGTTTTTGTTAAAAACGATGGCCTTCCGCCCAATATTTTTTCAAAGTCGTCCATTTTTTTACGAATCCTCAAACTTTGAAAGTCTACAATTTTTAATTTCAACAAATAATAATTGACTGTAAAGTGTGAAAAGTTTCGACAATTTTGTAGTTTTTATAAAAAATGAAAGTCTTCCGCCCAAATTTTTTTCGTATAGTTGTCCATTTCTTTAATTCAGTTTTTGATGCTCTTTCGAATCCCCAAACTTCGAAAGTCTACATTTTTTAATTTCAACTAAAAATTGACAATAAAGTGACAAAAGTCTTGAAATTTTTATAGTTTTTGTCAAAAACGATATTCTTCAGCCGAACTTTTTTTTAAGTCGTTCATTTTTGTAATTCAGATTCTTATTCTCTCACGAACTCCCAAAGTTTGAAAGTCTAAAATTTTTAAATTCACCTAAAAATTAACATTAGAGTGTTGAAAGTTTCAAACCTTTGCAGTTTATGTTAAAAACGATAGACTTCCGCCCAGTTTTTTTAAAGTCGTCCATTTTTGTAATTTCGATTTTTATGCTCTTTCGAATCCCCAAACTTCAAAAGTCTACAGTTTTTAATTTTCAATGAAAATTATTTCTTAGATGTAAAACAATTCGAAATTTTTATAGTTTTTGTCAAAAACGATAGCATTCAGCCCACTTTCTTTTACAGTCGTCCATTTTTGTAATTTAGATTTTAATGCTCTTTCAAATCAACAAAGTTCGAAAGTCTACAATTTTTAATTTCAACTAAAACTTACCTTAAAAGTGTCAAAGGTTTCGAAACATTGGTAGTTTTTATGAAAAACGGAATCCTTCTGCTAACTTTTTTTTAAAAGATGACATTTCTGCTACTTTACTTTTTTATACTCTTTCCAACCGTCCAACTTAGAAAATCTACATTTTTTTATCAAAAGCGTAAATATTAAAAAAAAGATTTCGTTAATATTAACGTTACATATTTCAATCACATCTAGGTGCATTCAGTAAAAAGTTGATAAATAACAACAATAATTTGTTTAAATAATAATCCAATTATTTGTTGTTAATCTGTTAATAGTATCGTAATTCTAAAGCTACTATTAAAGAAACAAATTATTTTCTACTATAGATAAGCGAACTATTCATTTGTTAATTTGAATTAAATTAAAAATTGCTTAAAATTAGGGTAATGTTACCTTGAGTGGACCGCCTAAGCTTTTTTTCTAAAAGATTCTTTATGACAGCAAATTAATCGGAGGTTTCTATTCCAAGCTTTAGTTTAGATCCCTAGATAAGTGTTTATACCATAATAGCATTGATTTTTTTTATTTGGGAAAAACAATTGACTTTAAAAAAATAGCTCATTTTTAAGGAATGAAAAAAGTGTAACCTTGAGTGGACCACTCTTAAAAAATTGTAAAAGTTATTCTAAATTCTTTAATGTATTTAATATTTCTGATATATTGAAACAAAATTTATGCTTATGCAGCTTCAGACCATGTTTGTGTCGCAATGTTTACAAGTGAAACCATTTTCAATAATTTTTGAACATATCACATCAAAATCACAAAAAAATTAATAAAGAACATAAAACAGTTTCAAACCAATTTATTGTCAATTTATTTCCATAAAAATGGTAAACTGACATTAAAAATATAAAAAACAGGCAGTCCAGTCATGGTTATAAACAGTGGTCCACTCATGGTGACATGCAGCTTTTTATGGCAGACACCAAAATTTTTTTTGAGACAAAATTATCACTTAATTAAATTAAGACAATCAATTTCAATGTCCAAAGTAGTAGGAAAAAAATAAGTTACCTTTTAAAACTAAAATTTTACACTACTTTTACACTTCCGAATCACTTTACTCATTGTAAGAGCGACTTCTTTTTTGGTTTGTGTTCTTAAAAATGCGTTACATCAAACAATAACGTGTATGATTATCGCGGAACATAAATTCTTACTGTTTCTAGGGCGTTGCTGCTATTTGTTTTATTTATTTCACGTTTCCGCTGTCAGATAACTTAAAAACTCAGGTGGTCCACTCAAAGTGGCGGTCCACTCAATGTGAAATTACCCTACAAATTATAATGTCTTATGTGTTAGGTTCAAGGAGTAATTTTTTAGAGTTAAAATTTTTTTATATTATTTGAAATATTCATTAAAATACAAAATACTGTGATAATACCCACACCCGCGATAATACCCACTTTTACCCTAATTGTTTAAAATATGAAGGTAGAATAATAAAAGAAGCAATTTTTTATTTTTTTTATTGTTTATACTCCTGCCCTATTGGCCTTACGCACTTCGACAAGAGTCCCCGAGAAATACTTTTTTGGATTAAGCATAACCATTCTACTTTAGAAATTTTTCTATATATTAACCTAATTTTGCGTCTACAGCCGACTTTATTAGGAGTACTCGCATTACGCCTGGACCACCCGTCAATGGGTTTTCTCGCCAGAGAAGAGGGAAACTGTAGAAAACCTCTCTGAGTACATCCGGTTTATCGACAGTCGAGTTCTAATGGTGTGTACCGGACAATAATCGACGGTGCACATCATTATACCTCGACGTCAAAGCTCCCGCTCAGATTGTCTCACGTGCCGGAAAAATACCAAGCCAAGTGGGCGCGAACCAAGGATACTTATACCCTTGGTCCTTAAACGACCACCAACGCCAGGCATCTATCCGACTGAGCCAATCTGTCGGTATAAAAGAAGCAATTTAAAAGTATTATTTTTTATTTTAAGTCTTCAAATATTTACATAATTTTTACAGTATAATCTTATAATATTTATTTTATTCAAATCCAATAACATTAAATTTGTCACCAATATATTTTAAAAGCAACTTCTTCGATTGCACGGCTTCTTCCATCATTGTGAAGGAGGTAGGGTCAGCTTCAAATAGTTTAGCGAACCTTGCCGGAAGAAAAGTTGTAAAAGCAGCATCCAGGTTTACTACAATCCTAAAACCATATTTAGTCTGCACCTTGTTTATTTTAGTTACATAGTATAACTCATTTACAGTCAACTCAGAAAGTGGCTTCGTTGGTAGAAATCTCTCTATACAACCAATGGCGTTGACGTTTTGGAAGTCCATTGTTTTAATATATATATAAGCAAAAAAAAGATGGATTCTTAATATTGAATTTAAAAAAACAAATTTGGAATAAAAATTGATTCAATTAAAGAATAAAAATTCACCTATTTTATATGAGTAGATGCTGCTATAGTTGTTAAAGCCGCTAGCACTGCTAATGTAGATGCTGAAGCTGTTGGTACTGCCGATTCTGCTAAAGCTGCTAATGATGATTAAACCTGAAACGGAAGTGTCGAATCGTCGATTCGAACCTACCTTATATCTCTTAAACCCTAATTTTCTTCAACTCCCATTTTTTTAACCCCGCTTATCTTTAACTCCCACTCTTTACCCCCACTTTAACAACAGCGCACGCAACAACCCCCACTTCAAGTTAAAAAGAAGAGTTATTTAGAGGAAATGTACAAACTTGCATAAAAATTACGTCACCAGAAGGTTTCTTAAAAAATGTCTTCTTTCTCATCTACAGTCAGGTTAAAACCTGTCTGAAAGTTATTTTAGACAATGTCTTTATTCTATTTAAGATTCAGGTTGAAACATGCTTTAAGATTTTTAAGGCGTACTTGCGTTTGCGAAGGCAAAAAATAGGCCCCACTTTAATATTTTTTTCCACAGTCATTTTATTTAAAATATTAAAAACGATTTTTGCACCTTAAAGTACATTATAAAAACAAAAAAAAGAAATTTTTTTTTCGATTTTTAACCGTTATTTACGATTTGTAGAGGGCCCCAAACATTGCGATCTCAAATTTGTAAGAGTTTGCGGTGCCCCGCATAGAGCCTCTCCTGACTGTCTAAAATCAAAAAAACAAAATTTATTCTTTAGTATACATTAATACCTAGTGGACTAACCTGATGAAATTAAAAAAAAAGTAAAAAAAACGAAAATGCGGTACTTTTAAAGTCAATTTTTAAGAAATGATGATTTTGATCTTTTGAATTTTTGACTTTAAAAGTACCGCATTTTCGTTTTTTTTACTTTTTTAGGGTTCCGTACCCGGTAGGAACCCTATTGGAACGGTTACAAAAATGACCATGTACCCCCCCCCTAGAACTCACAGTTTTACACCTAGAGAGCTAAAAATTGGTACACGTATGTATTTTCACGCGTAGATTACAGGAAAAATATAGCGAACGTTATTGGGATTGATCTTCATAGAGTTTTCGTCGAAAAACATCAAATTTTGTCCATTTTTCGCAAAAAAAGGCATGTACCCCCCCCTAACGCTCACAGTTTTTTACCTAGAAAGTTGAAAATTGGTATGCATATGTATTTTCAAAAATGGATTAAAGGAAAAATATAGCGAACACATTTAGTATTGATCTTCATTCTGTTTTTATCGAAAAAGTCAAAAATTTTGAAAATTTCGAAAAAAATGCATGTACCCCCCCCCCTGGCGCCCACAGTTTTTTATCTGAAGAGCTGAAAATTGGCATACTTATTTGTTTTTACACATAGATTACAGGAAAAATATAGCGGAAGTGATTAGAATTGATCTTCATGATGTTTTCATCGAAAAACTAAAATCTCTTTTTGAAAGCTCGAAAATTCTTTAACCGTTGCTGGTTCTCTCAATTCTTAATCTAGTGGACTGTCGCTATACATTTTTATTTATTTTTTCGTGTAGATTTCAAAAAACCTACAGAAAAAATTATTGGAATTCATCTTCATATTTTTTTTTGCGAAAAACTAAAAAAATTTTTCGTTTTAAAAAAAAAAGTGTGTACCCCCCCCTTGGTTTTCACAATTCTTTGCCTATTGGACTGCAGTTTTGCTTATTTTATGTATTTTCGTCAGTAGATTTCAGGAAAAATATAGCGAACCTGATTGGATTTGATCTTCATATTTTTTTCATCGAAAAACTTAAAGTTTTTAAAAATTTCGTCAAAAAAGCGTTTATTTCACCCTAGCACTCACAGTTTTTTACCTAAAGAGCTGAAAATTGGTACACTTTTGTATTTTCACGTGTAGATTACAGGTAAAATATAGTGGAAATGATTAGAATTGATCTTCATTGCGTTTTGAGCGAAAACCTAAATTTTTTTTTTCAATTTTTGATAATAATTATACCTATGCTAGTTCTCTCAATTCTTAGTCTAGTGGACTGGCGTTATACATTTTTATTTATTTTTTCGTGTAGATTTCAACAAACATACAGAGAAAATTATTGGAGTTCATCTTCATATTTTTTTTTTCGAAAAACTAAAATTTTTTTTCGTTTTAGAAAAAAAAGTGTGTACTCCCCCTTTGGTTTTCACAATTCTTGGCCTATTGGACTATATTTTTGCTTATTTTATGAATTTTCATATGTAGATTTCAGGAAAAATACACCGAACATGATTGAATTTTATCTTCATATTTTTTTCAGTGAAAAAGTCAAAGTTTTTAAAAATTTCGTCAAAAATGCGTGTTATTTACTATAGCGCCCACAGTTTTTTACCTGAAGAGATGAAAATTGGTACACTTATGTATTTTTACGCGTAGATTACGCGTTTTATATTTAGTAATCATTATTAATTCACTATTTTTAAAAAATAATCTTTTAAAAAAATATTTAAAAATTAAATTTGTTTTTTTATTAATACAATCATTAAATATGATTTTGTTTATATTTTCAAAACAGAGTAACTTCAAATTGAATTGGAATTGATATATATTTATTTTTATAAGAAAGAAAATTAGAAGTTTTTATGGAGGGTACGGAACCCTAGGTTTTAGTACGAGTTTTACTCGCACTTGTCCGGTTTTTTTTTAATTTCATTAGGTTAGTCCACTAGGTATTAATGTATACTAAAGAATAAATTTTGTTTTTTTGATTTTAGACAGTCAGGAGAGGCTCTATGCGGGGCACCGCAAACTCTTACAAATTTGAGATCGACAATTTTTGGGGCACTCTACGAATCGTAAATAACGGTTAAAAAACGAAACAATTTTTTCTTTTTTTAGTTTTTATAATGTACTTTGAGGTGCAAAAATCGTTTTTAATATTTTAAATAAAATGACTGTGAAAAAAAAATATTTATGTGGGGCCCATTTTTTGCCTTCGCAAACGCAAGTACGCCTTAAACAATACTATCGTTATTTTGAAAAAAGTCAAGTTGAAACTTGCTTACAAAATTTTTGGACAATTCATTTAACCCTTCGATGCTGTAGTAACAGTGAAGGAAGCTGCAAGAGTCAGAGAGAAAGGTTTGACACGTGAAACTATCCACTCACTTAACTGGGCACTGGGCCTTACCGCCCACCTTACCACCCACTCCCACTACCCACAATGCCCGCGCAGTATCTCGCGAACGCTTTATTCTTCGTGGTTCTCTATACGATATTTGAAATTTTAGGTTTATACTAAATGGGTGGTGGTGGGTATTAGTATACACACAAAGTACAAAAGTTACCACCAACGGTCGGTAACATACCCTCACGAAAATAGGAACCTTTAATACCGACTGAAATGACCTACAACCCGCATAGCTATACTACTCACAGTCTTAGTGTTATCCAATTTTATAAAAGCATCATCAATTTTAGAGTATATCGAATCCAATTTACTCTCCATGGAAATTTTTAAACCCTCAATTGCGGTCATTAATGTTTCGAAATTAGATGTACCGGGGATGATGATTTTAATAATAAAAGTATGTAACTTTAAATTAATCAACTTTTCGGAGCAGTTAAAGCAACTGCCCCTTCTAGTACATTTGAATGATGAAATCAGTCGAAAGAATTAATTCAAATAATATAATTTATTCAATGATTTTAATAATAAAAGCAGCAAAATGGGCTAATTCAGATCTTCCTGAATGCTGACTACCGATGCTAGATGTTTTCTGGTCTGCATCAGGTTTGAAAATAAGCGTTACAGAAGATTTTTCTACACGGAATATTGTTTAAGCCCTTCGGCTTTCGCACTCGAACAAATACAGGTCATTTGAAAATCCTTGTAACAAAAAAATAAAGAATGAATTTAAAAAATTAAGCCTCTATAAGACTAATTTGGACAATTTCTTTATTGATAATCATGGGATTCATTATCCCTTTCCCTGGGGTATTAATAAAAAAAAAGATTTTCTTTTTCTATAAATTTTATTTTATAAATTTCTATTGCCTCGACAGGCAGGTAACCTATAGAAATTCTGTTTTTACCTGTAGAAAAAGGTGACGCTATAAAAGTATTTCCTTATTTTTAAGTGCTTTCACAATATGGTCTTTAATTAATTTTAAGATGAAACAATCAATTCTGGGTATGTTAACTTTGTTATATAATTTTTATTTAAAAACATAGTTCGATAGTTAGATGCTTGGTCACGATGCATGCCGAGGCAAGCCCTCAGGCAAGTGCGCTTAAAGGACCTCAGTTTTTCCATGGTATTGGTCGCAAAAGCATGACATAACAGAGCAGTTTCACCCTGGGAGTCGATTACGTAAATTGATTTGATTTTGATCTGACTTTGACTTTCACCGCATTTCAATTTTTTCACTAAACACGTGTTTTTCAGTGACAGTTTGTACTGTAGATAAATAAAAAAACCACTTTACAATTTTATTTACACTTTTTTACATTACTTGTCTAACGAAGAGTTATTTTAGAATTTGTCAACAAAAGCTTTTATTCGAGTTTTAGTCTAGTAAAAAACATTGAAACGCGATTAAAGTCAAAATAAAATGAAGAAGTCCTTTTTGACTTTTTCTATTGCTTCCAAAATGTGTTTTCTGAATTTAAGTTTATCATCAATGAGGACCCCAACGTACCTAACATAGTCACAGTGCTTAAATGGACTAGGAATAGGGTTATATGGAAATCTCTTCAAATTTTATAGTTTGTCTGACATTTAGTGTCAGCTATCCTGCCTTTAAATAAAATAGATTCGCTCTTTCCGAAGTTACATTCTAGTCTGCAGGTTTCAAAATAATTAGATACATTATTAAAAACATGTTAAAGTCTTTTTTGGAACTCGGAACGCTCCCTTAAAATCTATGAAAGCCGCATAGACCACCGCTTCCGGACTATGTGGATCTGGACAGTCGATGCGAGAACAAACAAATTGTCTACGCTGAATCCCGATTGTGACTACGTTTTTAAAATTCAAATTGACAGATCTAATATGGCGAAAGACAATTTTAAATAAGTTGTTCATTTCATGACCATTTAGCTTCCTCAACATATAAAATATAAATTCGTGACGTAATTCACTTACAAAATTTTAGCGAACTCCATCTAAACATATGTATAAAATTAAATTTATCGCATAGAATCGGGATAGAATCCAATTAAACATATAAAATATTTACTAAAGTTAATAATATATTCATTACTTCATTTTAGGTACAAATCTCCATGAAAACCAAATTATGATTTTTCAAAAGCATAACAATCAAAGCATATATTCTTCTTAAGGAAATTTCTTTTTGATGCAGCAAGATATATTCATAAATTAAATGTAATTATATTGCAATTTGAAAACTTTTGCAATTCAAAATGATTCGAATTTTCTGTTGTCGAGTCGATTAATGTTCGGTTCGACTCGATTAAATGCACACCTCTATTTCATATGCAAATTGCTTCTTTTTATGATAGAATAATAATTTAAAAATATTAATATTAAATAAATTATGAAAAAATACAAAATTTGAATTTTTTGTGAAAAAGAAAAATTTCTATTAATTTTATAAATTTTGATAAAAAATATACTCTGTATACATCAATCGATTCGTTTTATTGTCAGGAATGTAATTTTGAGAATAATTAATTAAAATATTAACAAATAAAAAAATTATTTACAAAAATACAAAAAAAAAAATTTTTTTAAATTTTAAAAAAATTGTATAAAATTTTTTTTTTTAGATATTTTTGAAAATCCTTGTGTCAGATTTTAGGTATTAATGACTGCAATAAACCTGCAAAATTTCAAGACAATCCATCAAAATTTGTTTGAGATAATTTGTACACAATTTTTGTGACATACACACACACACACACATATACATCTGGACATTTGCTCAGAATTGAATATACATATGTTATAGATGAAAATGAGTCCATATAACCTTCTTTTGAAAAATTGAAAATCGTCACGAATGCAAAGCTTCCTTATGAGGAAGCAAAATCGATTCAATTCGCCTGAAATTTGTTCCGATAATTTTGGTCCTCTACACGGAGAAAAATACTGTGCTAAAAACACACATAGCGAACTGTTTGCGTATATTGAACGCACACTACCATGCGTGATTTGCTCGGAATCCATCCTATTTTTGCATGGTGCTGTAGCAAAAGCCATGGCTCATGTGGCTTTTGCTAAGGCACCATGCGAAAATAGGATGTATTCCGAGCAAATCACGCATGGTAGTGTGTGTGAATATACCCAACGTGCGTGCAATATACACAACAGTTTCGCTCATGTGTATGTGTATTTTTCTCCGTGTATGACATCCTTGTCTCTAGTTTTATTTGTTGGTGAATTTGGTTTGTTTTCATGACTTTGACTGTGTGTAGTGATTTGTTGGTTACCACTTTCATTCGTTGTTTTTAATACTTCAAATCTGTTTGGCAATATAAATTTAGTAGTGCTTGCATCGCCTAATTCAGTTAAATTCTTTGCATATTGATAGAAGTGTCTCGTCAATATAATCTGATAAGCTGTCGTATTTAGAAAATAGATCGGTGTCCATGCTGCAACTCGTCGTTAGGTTAGGTATGGATGGGTTCAAGACGCTTGGGTCCGAATCATTTGGCGGAGGAACCCTGTTTTTGGTAGAATTTGTATTTTTTTCTTAGTTTGTTTGTTTTGAGTCGGCTTATTATTTCTTTCTACAAGATTTGGTTCCGGCGTAGAGTTTCTTTCCAATTGAAGAATTGTCGATCAGTATGGATTCCGGAATTCTAGTCCCAATGACTTTTTTTCTTGAAGTTCCTTTGGTGATAAGATTTGTATGTGTTTAATTTTGGCTGCTTTGGGATCTTTTGTGTGAGGTGGCGTATTGCTTAGCCTCCTTTTTCCTATTAGATTTTCCCTCTCGTTTCTCTGCTTCAGCGTTGCTGACTACCTCTTTAACATTTTTTCTTTGACTTTAACGGGTCGATTAGACATTTTCGGGGAGAGAAAAAATAAAGACAGTTAACACATTTTGCTGAACGAAAATATGAACACCTGCTGAATCATAACTTTTCATATATCACAACATTGATTTTTTGAAGAATGCGTGACATCGAACGGTGCAAGAAATCCAGGCACTTTATTTAGAACTAAGCGTGGGTCATGAGGTCAACGCCATCTCTCTCGCTCTCAAAGGAATTTTGAAATCGACTTTAAACTGATTTGAAGCTTAAAAATTATGTTCATTAAAGTTTCATTTATCACGTGTGGATCCACCTTCGAAAAAGTCGCGCACACAGCACACACAAAAACACTATTTTATCCAAAATAGAGACGATGATGCGTTTTTTGAGAGCGTGAGGGGGACGGGGGGAGATAGGTGACAGGCATTTACGCGAGTTATGTTAATTGTACGACGACTCAGCCGAGACTCACCTTACCAACATAGACGGACAAACAAGCATCTTATATTCTCAGAGCAAGCCCATATACTAGTCGAGAGCTATATAGTTAATGTTAGAATTTTTCGCTGATTGAGAATTATAATGACGAAAGAAGATTTCAATTTTATCAGCCAATAGTAACATCTATTAGATGTCAATTAAACTCTTTGGTCTATAGTGAGGTGTTTCTTAAGATAATTATATCGATATGGTTCTCAATAAATAATTATCAATTTAAATTAATTTTGCTCTAAAAGATAAGCTGCGTGAACGAATGCACTGTGCATCTGTGAGGACTGTTCATAGCAGTGTTGGCAAGGTGCAGCTTATTTTTTCAGAGCAAAATTAATTTAAATTGCTAATTACTTATCGACAACCATATCGATATAATCATCGTAAGAAACAGACAACTCTAAGCCAAAGAGTTTAATTGCATTTTATATATAGGGCATTCTCCACAATATTTTCATTGAAAAATTTGATTTCGTTTAGGGGAGAGTCATCTTGACCCACCGGCGGGTAAGATGGGGTACCCGTAGGGGTAAGATGGGGTACTCAAGAAAGCAACCTATTTCTGTCCACAAATTTCACAAGTAAAGGTTGCATCTTGATCTTCATGCATAACTGCAGTGAGCCTATTGGCCGCAGACAAAAAACGGCAGCCCAGCCTTGATTTGAGTTTAAATAATAACCATTACAATAGAGACAAGGTGTATTTTCCACTTTACCATCGCCAATTGATGATTTAATATGACAAGCTTTTTTCTTTTTGGTCACTCTTATTTTATTCAGTCTTGATTTTAGTAGTTTTCTTAACTTCTCTTATTTCTCTTTTTTTGCTTAATTTGTGAACCCCGTCTTGCCCCACTCTCCCCTACCCCATCTTGCCCGCACCTACGAAATTGAATAAAACGATTAATTACTACAATTTACGATTCAACAAAGAAAAAAACATATGCTTCCCTTCTTCTGTAACCCTTGACAGTTAGAAAAAAATTTAAACAATTCATTAACTGTTATTATTAAATAATAAACACCTCCTAAAAAAGGTGAAAAAATGACAAGAAAATCGTCGAAAACAGTTTTTTTAGTAAAACAGATAAAAGATTTGTTCTCATGGCTTTTAGGTTTTGTAAACAAGAAACTATCGTCTCGGTGCAGTATTATGTAAAATATAATCGCGATTGGTTAATTCGTTTGTTAAATAGGTCCGGTACCCCGTCTTACCCGCCACCCCGTCTTGCCCCACTCTCCCCTAAATAATTTTTTTGGATTCTGTATCGAAAAAAATAGTTATTTATGATACAAGTGCGTAAAATCGTTGATTATACGAGTGTGACGTTTGCAGCTCGAGCCGAAGGCGAGTGCTGCAAGTCACACAAGTATAATCTGATTTACGCACGAGTGTCATACAAAATTTTTTGCAACACTAAAACAACTAAACTTCCAGCAATATTGCCAATATTACTGAAAGTTTAGGTGTAGTGGGGGAACTGTTAAATGAAGTTTTCTAGAAGCTAAAATAAAAATGTGATTGTAAATTGTTGTTTAAAAGCTTTAATTCATGGTTTCTCATCAAACAGTCACAAGAATGCGTAAAGTAATCATTTTACGCACTGAAAATCACTTTACACACTGGAATTCATTTTACACACTGCTAGCGGTGTGTAAAGTAACACTTTACACACCGCTATAAAATGAAGTACTTTACACACAGTTTTCTGTGTGTAAAATTCAATTTTACAGGTTAGTGTTGCAAAAATACGTATTTTTTATTTTGTGATTTGATGAAAATTACGGAAGTTATTAATTTTTGAAATTTAATGTTTTTGAAAACAGTGACTTTTCAAAACCGTTTTTCTCCCTTAATATTTTAAGTTAGAAAATAATATGACAGATGAAATTTGTCGGAATTTTCATGAAATTTTCAAATATGCAATTATTAATAACGAATCTGCAAAGGGAATACCTAAAAACTTGAAATTAAACTTAAAAAGTGTTATTTCTCAAAGATGGACACTTTCGATTTTCAATTTTTTCTCTCCACTTAATCTTTAAAAATGAGAAATTTTTTTCCTACTTATGAGAATATGGTGTTATTTCATCTAATTATTATTTACAATATTTTTAATCTCAGTGCACGAATTTTTGTGGTACATTCTATGATTATATGACTAGTTTTATTCGATTTCTGTTGAATGTCATTTGTTTACTTTTTGTAGTGAAATGTCAAAATTATTTGCAAATTATATAATTTATGATTATATTTTTAACCCGTTGCCTGTTTCCGACCCACGGGTGGGTCGTGAAAAAGTATGGCCATAACTGTTTCCGACCAACCCGTGGGTCGTGTTCACTTTCACTCAAAATAAATATAATTTGTATATAAATTGATAGATATTTTTCTTTATATCTATATTATAAGAAATTATAAGGGTCATTAATGATATTTTAGAAAATAATTGAATGATTAGTTATAATTTAAATATATTATACTATTTGAAAAAGTATCAAATTCCGCTGGGCATTTTGGGACAATCATGTTGTATTTTCCTCAAACAGTTAAGGGGTTAATAATTCAAAACGATAGCAAGAGCGTTTAATAAAACACTTTATTTATAATAAATGATTATATTTTATATAATTTGCAAATTATTTTGCACTTCTATGAAAATAAATAATATTGATCAACAAAAAAAACAAATGACATTCAATAGAAATTCAACATATCTAAATTGTATTTACATAATACAACTACAAAATGCGTGCATTTAGATTTAAGAATATTGTAAATAATAATTAAATGAAATAACACCACATTCTCATAAGTAGGAAAAAATTTCTCATTTTTTAAAGATTAAGTGGAGAGACAAAAATTGAAAATCGAAAGTGTCCATCTTTGAGAAATAACACTTTTTAACTTTAATTTCAAGTTTTTAGGTATTCCTTTTGCAGATTTGTTATTAATAATTGCATATTTAAAAAGTTCATGAAACAAGGGACGTTTCACGTCAAGCGGCCCAAAGCTGTATCCAAAATTGTATGCAATCAAAATGCAAGTTATGCACATGAAAATACTCGTCATGACATCCCCTTTCAATTGCAAAGTGTCAGAATTAAAAATTCAAAATGGCGTATTTACTATGTCAATTAGAAAAGGCTAAACTCGAAAATAAGTAAATATATTTATTAATTACTTTTAAAAAACGATGCCTAAATATTAGGTCAAATAATATTTTAATGTTTTTGGGGTCGCTAATTACGAATCTGCAGTCAGATTTTTAAAATTCAAAATGGCGGACAAATTTAAAAAAAATTTCTTGAATTCGCTTGAAACTTTTTACTTGGGGGTTTTCGAGGTCGCTAATTACGAATCTGCAGTCAGTTTTTCAAAATTCAAAATGGCGGATCCAATATGGCGGACAAATTTTAAAAAATTTATTGAATTCGCTTGAAACGTTTTACTTGGGGGTTTTCGAGGTCGCTGATTACGAATCTAAAGTCAGTTTTTCAAAATTCAAAATAGCGGATCCAATATGACGGACAAATTTTAAAAAATTTCTTGAATTCGCTTGAAACTTTTCACTCGGGGGTTTTCGAGGTTGCTGATTACGAATCTGAAGTCAGTTTTTCAAAATTCAAAATGGCAGACCCAAAATGACGGAAATTTTTTTTCAAAATTCATTAAATTTGCTTGAAACTTGTTGCTCGGCAGTTTTCAAGATCGCTGATTACGAATCAGAAGTCAGTTTTTAAAATTTCAGAACAGCAAATCCAATATAATTCTTTTGTGGCCTTTAAAAAGGCCAATTGTTTTAATTATTAAACTGTAATAATTTAGTGGCCTTAAAAAAAGCCGTTTGAAATAGATTTATAAAATACATCCTAATAAATGTAATTTTATTTTAATATTGCATAACTGCAATAGGATGAGGTGCATTTGAATATTTAAATATTTTCAATTTTTTTTTGGTGTTACAATATAAGAATGTGCAGATTGGATTTTTGTAACAGCAGGTGATCGAGAAAATCTACTAGCAAGTTGTCGTTTCACTCTATCGTGTTGTTGCTTGTTGTAAAAGAAAATCTGCGAAGTCTTAATATGTTGCTTAGCCTATTGGTAAAGACTGCATTTAAAATGGCTTTATCAGATGTGGCTTGCAAGCTTGCCCGAATGGCTTCTCTTTTCAAAATAGCTCCTATGCCATCACATGAGCCTTTTCCATGTGCTGTTGCATGGAAATGCCACTCTGCCTCTAAGTTACAATCTTCCTTGTGGTGTACGAGATTGACAATTTGGTAGCGATTTTTATAGTGCTGCTTCGCACCATCACTAAAATAAATGACTTTACCTCCCCTTAGGCAAACCTTTTTAATGATGGGTATTACTGTCTGTTGTAGTAAATAAACTGCAGATGTGTCGTGACTGTTAGAATCAGACAGTAAGAGCTACAAATGATTTCAGAAATATCATTTTCTTTCAAAATAGACGTAATTTTTTATGTGAAATTTGCAACCCCGGGACATGAATTACATTCCAGAAAAAAAACAAGATGGTTGAGGATTTTTACACAAATTCAATTTAAAGCAATCTTTGTAGCTTTCGATTTTAATGTCTGAGTCACTTGTCAATTTTTTAAAATTTACAGCGTCAATCATCATTTTGAAATTTTGATGAATGACGCAAACGCAAACACTGTGTGTGACTGATGGATCAGCACAAACACAATTCTTTGTAAGAATTTCTGCAAATTTTGTCAGTCCTATAGGAAATTCAGGATATTCTTCTTTGAATTGTGTGTGTAAGACTTTAATATTCGAAAGTAAAAGTCGTTTTTAGGGTTCCGTACACCTACGGTGTATCGGCGAAACCCTATTGGTGAGACTCTGTTGTCCGTAGCCAAATCGTGTCCCCCCCTGGCGGCTAAACTATTTGACCTAGAGAGCTCAAATTTGGTACAGATATGTATTTTCACACGTAGATTACAGGAAAAATATAGAGAATGTGTTTGGACATGATGGTCATAGCGTTGTCAAGGAAATAACAAGATTTTTGGCCAAAAATGCATAAAAAGTGACCATTCCCCCCCCCCTTAACTTCTAAACTATTCAACATTGAGGGCTAAAATTTGGCATAGGGGAGACTGGGGCGAAAAGTTAAACTGCCAAAACCGTTAAAATTCATTATCTTTCGAACGGGAATAGTTAGAGCATTGCAATTTTAATTATAGAAGGGTGTTATCACCCTAAATAAATGTCCGGAGTTGTGTGCAATTCTGTTAATTTTTGTGGTGTCTATATTGAAAGTTTTTTTTCAACCTACTTTTGAAAATTTTTTCGAAAAAGAAAATATCAACTTTTAAGTATATTTTTTGCATTTATCCTCACCGCGATTTTTTTACTTCATTATTTGGGTCCCCTGAAGAGATACCTGAAGGTATTTGCTAAATATCTTTAGTCAGATTTTTTATATTTGTTTTTAAAGCCAAAAACGCACCATGGGGCGAAAAGTTAAATAATGGGTGGGGCCAAAAGTTAAATGTATTTTTACATGTTGTTAAAATTTTTTTTTATTTTTCGTTTTTTTGGGTTTATTTGTTTCAAAATTATTCATTTGACATTAGACAAGTACTCTGTCAAAAAACAAGACCGTTTACGTGAAATAAACCAAAATTTTTTTTTTTTTTGAAATTTCAATTTTTTAACTTTACAACTATTCTAAAGCTTTTGTTAAATAAACAAAGATCTTTTATTTACTAAATTACTTGTTTACGTATACTTTAACTTACCTACTACTTATCACCTATCAGAAAATAGTTTTAGTAGGCTAAAAATAGAATTTAACTTTTCGCCCCAGGGTGGGGCGAAAAGTTAAAAAAAACAAAATTTTCAAAAAAGGACAAAACAAGTATTTTTTGCGAAAATATCAGGAACTTTTTTATTGAAAGTTGTAGAGGACAAGTTGCCCTACAATATTGATATACAAATATTTGCATCTAAGCGGATTATATTGCCAAAAAAAAATCATTTATGCAAAATTTAACTTTTCGCCCCAGTCTCCCCTACTGGTGTATTTTGTCGCGAATATTACAGGAAAAATATAGAGAACTTGCTATGTATTAATGTCCATAGCGTTGTCAAGGAAAAACTAAAAAAAAATTTGAATTTTTTTTTTCTAATTTCTACATTATTTGATCTAATTAACTAAAAATGGGTTTATTAGTCTATTTTTACAGTCTGATCACAAAAAATATATTTAAAAATCTAAAAAAAAAATTAAAAATTTTTTTTTTTAGATTTTTTAACAAAAAATTTTTTAAAATTAGTTCCTCTACTTATTATTGTTTACAATATTAGATATATACCATACTTTAATTTTTTTATTTATTTTTTTATCAAATGATATTAATATATTTTTTTAATTGTTTATTTTAATTCTACCAATTACCGATAAATGTTGCAAGTATTGTTTTAATATTTGTGTACGGAACCCGCCATTGCAGTGCGAGTTCAACTCGCACTTGTCCAATTTTGTACTTTTTCAGTCTCTCCATTTCTTTTAATAGTAACTGTGTCCTTTTTATTTGGCATTATTCGACTATTTTGGTCACACTCGTAGAAATTTTGCACCTTCTTAACTGTAAGCTATTGTAAGTATTGATAATCGTGAAGGATCGTTTTCAGGAAGAGAAGCAAATTTCTCTTTAAGGCCACATAATAATTCTTCTAATTCATCTTCTCTTGAGAGACATTTTTTTAAGTGGTGGTTCATCAGATTTACTTGAATTCTCGACTGAATTACCTTGGTTACATCTTGTTCTAAATTCGTAACATATCCTAGCGTTCTGAGAAATTTGAGGAAATTACTTCAATAACGCCTTCGATATATTTCTCAAACCTGATCCCTTATGCTTTTCTCGATTAAGGGGATTGATGCATCTATCTCCGTGGTCTAAACCACCAAAATGTTCTTTACTCTCTGCCATGATACAGAATAAAATAAGGTACTAAATCTGTGGATAAAACGGTTTATCTTGGTGGAAAACAAAAACGAAATAAATAATGAAAAAATTTAACGACAGAAAAATAATTCCAAACTTGTGCAATATAATTCACCTTAACAGGAAACGAATTATATTATGATTTGAAAAATATCATGTAACGATCCAAATCGTTTTCTTACTTTTCTTTAAATATGCCATTTTCTGATTGTTTCCCCAATTCATAATTTATCGCGCTAGGCGTTAGTCTAATAGCTACTGCGACCACCGGTCGTTAAAAGACTTATAAATTCGGGTGTCATCGGACCAAAGACGAATGGTCTTATGGTTACGATGACGATTACGTGAAAATTCTCATCAGAGAGAAGCGTGCCTTCGTACACCGAAGAGATCTACGAGATCTCTTTTTGTAAACGTGGAATAACGCGTGTAAGTGTGTGTGTGCATATTGCGCTTCGACGCATAGTTGTAACGCGCTTTATAGATAATTAAATATCTTCTTTTTAATTATTTTTGTTTTATTGTGTTTGTTGCCATCATTAGGAATATCATTTATAGGACAACTTTTGCGCTGCATCATTTGGTAAGTTCGCTCAATCTTCTCTATCTCGTCTATTGGTCTCGTCTTCGTAAACCGTTTTATCCACAGATTTAGTACCTAATTTTATTCTGTATAATGGCAGAGAGTAAAGAACAGTTTGGTGGTTCAGACCACGGAGATAGATGCATCAATCCCCTTAATCGAGAAAAGCATAAGGGATCAGGTTTGAGAAAAATATCGAAGGCGTTATTGAAGGAATTTCCACAAATTTTTAGAACGCTAGGATATGTTACGAATGTAGAACAAGATGTAACCAAGGTAATGCAGTCGAAAATTCAAGTAAATCTGATGAACCACCACTTAAAAAAAATGTCTATCGAGAGAAGATGAATTAGAAGAATTATTATGTGGCCTTAAAGAGAAATTTGCTTCTGTTCCTGAAAACGATCCTTCACGATTATCAATACTTACAATAGCTCTTAAATGTTGGAGTATTCGTCAGATTGCTTCCGAATTTGGTAGTTCTGAAAGACAGTCAAAAAAAGCAAAGCTTTTGAGAAATGCTGAGGGAGTTTTTGCAATACCTAATTCAAAAAAAAGGTAAAGTATTATCCGATCTTACAGTTAAGAAGGTGCAAGATTTCTACAAGTGTGACCAAAATAGTCGAATAATGCCAAATAAAAAGGACACAGTAACTATTAAAAAAATGGAGAGACTGAAAAAGTACAAAAACGACTTCTACTTTCGGATATTAAAGTCTTGCACACACAATTCAAAGAAGAATATCCTGAATTCCCTATAGGACTGACAAAATTTGCAGAAATTCTTACAAAGAATTGTGTTTGTGCTGATCCATCAGGCACACACAGTGTTTGCGTTTGCGTCATTCATCAAAATTTCAAAATGATGATTGACGTTGTAAATTTTAAAAAATTGACAAGTGACTCAGACATCAAAATCGAAAGCTACAAAGATTGCTTTAAATTGAATTTGTGAAAAAATCCTCAACCATCTTGTTTTTTTCTGGAATTTAATTCATGTCCCGGGGTTGCAAATTTCACTTCAAAAATTACGTCTATTTTGGAAGAAAATGATATTTCTGAAATCATTTGTAGTTTTTGACAATCAACCGACAGATGCAATTTGAAAAAATTATGCTTTTCTGTAGAAGATTATGTCCAAACTCTATCAAATGATTTCGAAAAGTTTTCCCAGCACCATTTCATTTCGAAAAATCAGTCGAACTATTTTAAATTCAGAAAAGATACTTTGAATGATGATAAGGTAATTCTGCAGTGCGATTTTTCCGAAAACTATGCTTATGTTGTTCAGGATGCTGCACAAGGATTTCATTATAACAATGATCAGTGTACAGTCCATCCCGTAGTTTTTTATTATAAGCATGAAGGCGAATTGAAACACTACAGCATAATATTACTGTCTGATTCTAACAGTCACGACACATCTGCAGTTTATTTTCTACAACAGACAGTAATACCCATCATCAAAAAGGTTTGCCCAAGGGCAAGTAAAGTCATTTATTTTAGTGATGGTGGGAAGCAGCACTATAAAAATCGCTACCAAATTGTCAATCTCGTACACCACAAGGAAGATTTTAACTTAGAGGCAGAGTGGCATTTCCATGCAACAGCACATGAAAAAGGCTCATGTGATGGCATAGGAGCTATTTTGAAAAGAGAAGCCATTCGGGCAAGCTTGCAAGCCACATCTGATAAAGCCATTTTAAATGCAGTCTTTACCAATAGGCTAAGCAACATATTAAGACTTCGCAGATTTTCTTTTACAACAAGCAACAACACGATAGAGTGAAACGACAACTTGCTAGTAGATTTTCTCGATCACCTGCTGTTACAAAAATCCAATCTGCACATTCTTATATTGTAACACCACAAAAAAAATTAAAAATATTTAAATATTCAAATGCACCTCATCCTATTGCAGTTATGCAATATTAAAATAAAATTACATTGATTAGGATTTATTTTATAAATCTATTTCAAACGGCCTTTTTTAAGGCCACCAAATTATTACAGTTTAATAATTAAAACAATCGGCCTTTATCAAGGCCACAAAAAAATTATATTGGATTTGGCGTTCTGAATTTAAAAAAACTGACTTCTGATTCGTAATCAGTGACCTCGAAAACCCCCGAGCAACAAGTTTCAAGCAAATTTAATTAATTTTTTAAAAATTTGTCCGCTATTTTGGGTCCGACATTTTGAATTTTGAAAAACTGACTTCAGATTCGTAATCAGCAACCTCGAAAACCCCCGAGTGAAAAGTTTCAAGCGAATTCAAGAAATTTTTTAAAATTTTTCCGCCATATTGGATTCAATATGGCCAATCGCCATTCAGTTTTATTTGACTTGGAAGATTGATAGTTTTCTTTTAATTTATAAATGCATTTTCTTTTCTAGATATAAAATAGCAATTTTTTTTACAGGTACTCGTGTCTTGGAAGGAATAATTCCCATATGTAATAAACCACAACATTGTTCTGAAATTGATTGTAAACTGGAATGTCAAGACGGCTTTGAGCTGAATTTAGAAAGTGGTTGTCCTATTTGTTCTTGCAGAGATCCTTGCAAAAAAGTAACATGCCGTGGTGAAAACGAGGCTTGCAGAATGGTAGAGGTAGCGTGTAGTGTTTCCCCATGTCCTCCAGTTCCTGTTTGTTTACCAAAAAAAGAAAATCCTTGCCCAAATGGAACTCCTCTTATTGCTCAAAATAGTATGCCTGCGATTTGCGGCCCACATGGACGTCACTGTCCTTCTACTCATAAATGTGAACTCTCTCCGCTTGATGAATATGCTTTTTGCTGTCCAAAACCTCGTGATATATGTTTTGAACCTCCTCAAATAGAACCATGTTCTGGTCAAAGTCTCAATGAAACTCAACGATGGTATTTCGACCCAGAACTTAACGAATGTCGTCTGAAGAAAGAATGCAGTATTGGCCATAATGATTTCTCCAGCAAACAAGTTTGTGATATTGTCTGTCCAGTACTCTCTCCATGCGAAAAGTTACGTGAAACAAATTTAAGAAATTCACAAAGACTTAGGCGGCCTACATTTTTGCCAAGGTTTGAATATTAATATTATTTTATCCAAAAAATAAGCGAATCATAAATAGTAAATTTTACCAATTAAGGTATTACTACACTTTAGAAGGCTCTTAGCATTTGAGTATTCAAAGTTTTCCGATTCTCACCGCGAGAAGGTGAACGAATTTATGAACAGCTCGTTAAAATACTGTAACAGTAGTTTTAAACAAGTCCATACAGAAAAATAAAAATTATTTATCACCAATTCTAATTCAGAAACATTAAAAATCAAATAGCAAAAACACTTTAAATAGTAAACAAAAAATTATAAAAACTTAAGAAAAATAAAAACGTTAAAAAGAAAGAAAATGATTTTTAAATTTGTCCACCTTCTCGCGGTGAGAAACGGAACAATTTGAATACTCAAAGGCTAAGGGCGTTTAAAATAAATCCCCAATTTTTTTATGAGTTGTCCTATACCTTAGTAATTTATTTATTTATTTATTAATAAACGGGACCAAGCCCTTTTGTACATTTGTACTCTTACAATCTAAAGTTAAATGTACAACCTATATATATTTGTTTTAACAATAAAGCTAGGTGGCTGGTAAGTAATAACTAAAATTAATCAAAAGCAAAAATTGCACATAGTACTACAACAATTCAATTATACAATAATGCCCATAAAGATGCAGTAAAACTGGCAATACTAATTTCAAAAAAATTTACATTATCAAAAATTGAATTTGCCTCTCTACTGAGTCTACTTATTAAAGAAATATAACCATAATTCGTTCTATGATAAGGTACAATAAAAACAGAATAGTATTTACTTGATCTCACAGGAACATTTAAATGAATTAATGACAATAAATGTGGACATTGAATTAATTCATTTAAAATGTTATAAAAAACAACATGTCAGAGAAAAGGAACCTAGACACGTCGCATAACAAAACCAAGAGACCTCAGAGCTCTTGAAACCACCTCAGAGATATGTTCATTTAAAGAGAGATCACTACTCAGAAGTATTCCCAAATCACGGATACTAGTTACCCTGTCTAAATCATTTCGACAAATGGGGTAGAGATAATTCAAGGTAATACCCTTAGAAAATGAAATTACAGAACTTTTGTTCATGTTTATTGGCAAATGATTATCCCCACACCACTCTTTGAGACGATCCAAATCCATCTGAAGGCTAAGAGAATCATTACAAGAATTAATGCGACTTATTAATTTATAAATTTTTAAATCATCAGCAAACAAAAGAAAAAGAGAATTTTTAATAGCATGTTTAACATCATTTATATGTATTTATTTATTTGTTTATACACTCGTCTTAAGCCTACAATCTTGGCTATACAAGTGTTTGTTTACATCTCGTAAATTTCTCTTACAAATATTTCTTATATACATTTTCCTTAATACTAAATTTTGCGCCTACAGAGCGACTTGAAAATTAGGAGTACTTGCATTTGCCTGGACCACCCGTCTAATGGGTTTTCTCGCCAGTGGAGAGGGAAACTGTAGAAAACCTCTTCTGAGTACAACCGGTTTATCGACAGTCGAGTTCTAATGGTGTGTACCGGACAATAATCGACAGTGCACATCATTATACCTCGACGTCAAACCTCCCGCTCAGATTGTCTCACGTGCCGGAAAAATACCAAGCCGAATGGGCGCGAACCAAGGGTAAGTACCCTTAAATGACCGCTAAGCGAGGCATCTATCCGACTGAGCTAATCTGTCGGTATTCATTTATATGTATTACAAACAATAGTGGTCCAAGGTGTGAGCCCTGAGGTACACCAGAGGTAGCTAAAAAAGAATAAGAAATCACATTGTCAACCCTTACCACCTGATATCTATCAGAAAGATAACTTTTAAAGAATAAAATTAGATTTTCAGACACACCCAAAGATTTAAGTTTATTTATTAAGATACGATGATCAACTTTATCAAATGCTTTCGAAAAATCAGCATGAATCGCATCAATTTGAAAGCCCTTTTCAAGGTTAGTGGTCAAATAATTTATAAAAATTCCAAGATTTGTTACAGTCGACTTATTTTGGATAAATCCATGTTGCTCTTCGATTATCACATTTGAGACAGACGAACATAATGAATCAAATATTAAACTCTCAAATATTTTTGGGATAGCACTAAGTATTGAGATAGGTCTATAATTTTCAACATTATTTTTATCATTACTTTTATATACAGGAATAATTATAGGGGAGAGTCTCCAGTTGTGAGACACCTCTAGTTGTGAGACAGTCAATTTTTTTTAACATGCAATATTAAAAAGCCGATTAGATTATATAAAAACATTTATTTTTATATGAGCCAACTTTTTCGTGTACGCCGAAGCGGATATATAAACTGTTTTTGTTAAATACCAACACTGTGTGTGATAATCGACTAGAAAGCGTTTTTTCAATAAATACAAAGTACTTTTTTTCTAAGTTAATTAATTGGAAAAGGTAAATGTAATGCATTTTCTTTTAGTGTTTTCCTTATATTTTGTGATGCAATATTGCATTGTTCCAATCTACGGTTGAAAATAATTTAATTTTCCTTTTTCAAAATAGCGCCAATTTCTGGGTGAGAGACACAGCATATCACCAGTTGTGAGACGGTGTCAACACCCATCTGGGCAGCATAAAAAATACGACTTTGCAGGCATACTATTTAAATGTTGTTTTGATTTTTTTCTAGTATTTTTGGGCATGTCAAGTGGAAAAAAGTCAATTGATTCAGAAGAAATCAATTTTAATGCTCTTGTTCAAGCTATTAAATTGTGTTTATTTGATAGTCATATTTTGGCGAATAAATATTATTATTTAGTATATAATAATATATATTATTAATATATTTAATTATTTCTACTAAACATAACGTTTTATGTCAAACTTATTAAATTTTAGCAATTTTTAATGAGTGTCTCACAACTGGAGACATTTTTTTTTTTGAAAAAAGCGATGTGCTCGGAAAATGTATCGTAAAATTTTTTAAGTTCATCGAAACACTATACTTTCTTTTAATAAAAGTTGCGTATTTCTGTTACCTTTCGAAAGGTGTATTTTATTAACAATTTCGTTTACCCGTTTACAATTTACGGGTCAAAAATGAAACCCGTCTCACAACTGGAGACTCTCCCCTAGCCTTCTTCCATTCGAAAGGAAAAGTGCAACTAAGTAGAGACCTTACTTACCAAATATTTTTGAATTTTATCAAAAATTATCAGAAGGAGGCGGGGGTAAAAGTTTTGACTTTTGATGCGACACGCACTACTTCATTTATTTATTGTATATAAATGAAACAATGCAAAATAGTTTTCGAAAATAGTTTTTTTAGATTTTTTCATCAGCTTTCGATTGCCGTAGTCCATTTTAGAAAATTTTCGATTTTGACAAAAATTTTTGAAAATTAAAGATAAAATTCAAATTCGCCATTTTGAATTTTTAAAATATGACTTCAGATTCGTAATAAGCTACCTAAAAACCCCCAAGTAACATGTTTCATGCAAATTCAACAACTTATAAAAATGTTATCCATCCTGTGTTAAATTTAAAAAAAAAATTTATTTTTAGACATTTTAAATTAAAAAAAAACAAAAAATCTTAAATCACAAAGGATATTTTTAAACTAGAATTATCGGAAACACGTTTTGTATACCTTAGGTGAATTGGAAAAATCAATATCACAACTAAAATTGGATCTAAAAAAATTACTTTTTAAAATTTTGTAATTTTTGAGTATTTGTGCGACCCTAAAAACATGGATATGTGCTTGCAGAATTTTTAATAATAATTTTTTTCTAATATAATATTAAGAGCTTGAAATCGAAGTTAAAAATCAGCACATTTGGTCGTTAAAGAATTAACTATTAAAATACCGACCAAATACGATTAAAATTAAAAATACCATAAATAACACTGGTCGACAAGATTAAGGTTTTTTCTTGCTACAAGAATAAACAAAAGTGATTCTTACAGAATTTTTGACGTAGATTACGAATCTGTAAGTAAAATTATCCCATCACGTCTCAATTTTAAGAAAAACTGGGTCAAAGTGATAAAAAATGGCATTTTTGGCACTTTTTGAAGCACAATAAAAAAGAACGCGACGTGATAAAAAGCTCAAATATGGCTTAAATGAGAGCTCAAACCCTCAACTTTAACAACCAAAAGCAAAAATCTATGTAAAAAGAATTCAAAATTGTAGGGAACAACTTTTTACCAATTTTACCCTATATGATCGCTAAACTAATAGCTGTTTTATGCGCATGCGGTAAAAAGTTGTTCCCAACAATTTTAAGTCATTTCTAAAGGGTTTGTTGCTTTTGGATGTTAAAGTTGCAGGTTTGCACTCTAAATCTGAATCAGTGAAAATTTCACTGATTTCAATTCAGTGGCCCAGTTTTCTTTGATGAATCAGTGGAATTTCACTGAGAATCAGTAAAAACCACTGATTGTCAGTGAAATCCCACTGATGAATTAAAGAAAACTGGGCCACTGAATTGAAATCAGTGAAATTTTCACTGATTCAGATTTAGAGTGTGAGCTCTCATTTAAGCCACATTTGAACTTTTTATCACGACGCGTTCTTTTTCTATAGAGGTTCAAAAAGTGCCAAAAGTGCCATTTTTTGGCTTTCCGGTAGTCTAAATATGCTAAAATGACCTCCTGCACGTAATATTAGACTATGATATTACACGGTTAAATAAAATACATGACAATTTCAATAAAGTTTATATCCAATTATGTAGCAAGAGAAATTTCTCAAGCTTCATCATTAGATACAAATTTCATTGCAATGTTTTTAATAATCGTGTAATTGTTTGTTTTAAATTGTTTAAATGTTCAAGCTTAAAGTTTGAATTCAAATTTTATTGACAGATACCATAATAAAAATACCCATACGTGTTCCTAGAAACTCCTACACAGAATCCTATGTGGTGTTAAGTAATTTGTGTTCCCATATATGTTCCGAGATATGTTCCCACTTTTACTTTTCTATAAATTGTAGAGAGACGCATTCTTATTCTCTAAAGTGAATTTGTTAGAAGTTCCATTATACAGAATTTTATGTAGAAGAAATTTCCTTTATCCGTCTTTTTATGTATCCTAGTTAATAATTGTCTTACAGAGTAGATAAGCAAAATATTTAATAAAGAAATTAGAATTTAAATAAATTTACAAAAATATTGTTTTGTAAATGGTAGAAGTTTCGTTCGAAAGAATTATTATGTTTCATAATTTTTTTTATTCGAAATTTCGTTTTTGCAAATTTTTATTTACATTTATTTTCATTTCAACGAATTTTTATAACACAAAATTCGTTCATAATCGAACTTTCATTAAACAGAATTCACATTAAATCGAATTTTAATTTTTCAACATTTTCATTTGCTAAAATTTATATTAAATATAATAGTAATTTAAACAATTTTTTAATTGATAGAAGAAATAATTGAATGAATTTTTTCTTAGCTGAATTTTCATTTCTAAAAATATTAAGTGGCATATATTTTATTTAAGCAACTTTTTATTTGACAGAAATTTCAAAAAGCAGAAATTCAATTGTACAGAATTGATGATTAGTAGAATTTCCATCTGTTAGAATGTTCATATACTAGAAATTTCATCTAAAGAATTTAAATGTAACAGAATTGACATATGCATGAATTTCTACTTTACCGACATGTAAAGATGACGAAAGTTTAGTTGACAGAAATTTAATGTGCCCGACAATGCTCCATTAGTTAGAGATAGACAACAAATCTATCTGATGGAGTCTTTTCGGACAAATTATATTTCTGTTAATTAAACTTTCGTGTGCTTGATATATCGGTGAATTAGAAATTCGTGCATACTGCAATTCTGTCACATTTAAATTCTATAAAATAAAATATACAGCATATGAACATTATCTGACAAATGGAAATTCTACTAATCATAAATTCTGTTCAATTGAATTTCTGCTTTTTGAAATTTCTGTCAAATAAAAAGTTGCTCAAATAAAATATATGCCACTTAATATTTTTAGAAATGAAAATTCAGCTAAGAAAGAATTCATTCTATCATTTCTTCTATCAATTAAAAAATTGTTTAAATTACTATTCTATTTAATATAAATTTTAGCAAATGAAAATTTCGAGAAAACAAAATTTATTCTAATGTGAATTCTGTATAATGATAATTCGATTAAGTATAAATTATGTACTTTGAAAATTCTTTTAAATGAGAATCACAGCAAATAAAAATTCTCAAAATCGAAATTTCCAGTAAAATAAAATTCTGAAATATTAAATTCTGTTAAACAAAACTTATCCAATTTACAAATTAATACTGTTGCAAATTTGCTTAAATTCTAATTTTTTTATTATATATTTTGATTATCTACACTGTAAAACATTTAATAACTAAGATAAATAAAAATACTGATAATGGACATTCCTTCCACTTAAAATTCTGTATAATGGAACTTCTAACAAATTTATTCACTTTAGAGAATAAGAATGCGTCTCATTGTAGAGGAGAATGGTGTAGCCCCGCAGACATTATTAATTTCTAATATAATAATGTGTTTTTACTATTGAAACAAATTACAAGAGTTACATAATATAGTTTAACTTTTATTTTTGAAATATTGATTCACTATTTTAATTTCCTTTTTTAAAAAACTACACCGAAAGAAATAAAATCTCAAAGTGAGAAGAAACTTCCGCTTAACAATTATTTTTACATTTTATTTTCAGTATACGAATATTCATCTACAAAAAAGAGGAATTTTTATTTATGTTTGAAAGTTTTTTAACTAAAAGATGAATTTTAGTGTTTCTTCTTTGATTGAAATTATTCCTTTCAAATTGAAACAAATTTATACTAGAAAGAAGATTTTTTAAGTTGTTTTTTGTTTCTCTGAACGCATCTTCAAACTGTTTAAAACATGACATTTAATCTTAGTAGATAAGCAGTGCCGGTTCTAACTCTAGATCCCTGCACCGACATGTTACCGACACTTTTAGCCCAGACTCAAACCACTTAGCCAAGACTCAAACCCTTGGGTGGGGGCGGAAATGACGTCATTCTAACTCTAGATCCCTGCACCGACATGTTACCGACACTTTTAGCCCAGACTCAAACCACTTAGCCAAGACTCAAACCCTTGGGTGGGGGGTAAGAACTTGATGACTAGGCGGAAATGACGTCATTCACAGATTCCTGTACCGACACTCTTAGCCCAGACTCAAACCATTGGGGGAGGGTGCGATTCAGAGGCGGATATGACATCACGGGGGGAGGGTGTGATTCAGACTATGATGCTGAGATGGATATGACGTCACACTTCCTAGAATTTTTGCTTGTGTAATTTGATATATTCTTATCTAAGGAATTTTTACCATTTACTTGTTGTTTATAATGTCTTTGATTTATTGCTTCCGGTTTGGGATTTATCTAAGGAATTTTCCCCACGTGTAATTTGATACCTATTTATTTCTTGGAATTATAGTCTTTATTTAAGCTATTGTTTTACATGTAATTTGATATCTTGTTTATTAGATTCTTATCTAAGGAATTCTTCCCATGTACTTGTTGTTTATGATATCTTTGATTTATTGCTTCCGGTCAACATTGTTAGTACTTTTCATAAGAATGCTTTTGATCTTACCGCAATTCTATTTTTACCATTTACTTGTTGTTTATAATGTCTTTGATTTATCTAAAGAATTTTTCCCACATGTAATTTGATACCTATTTATTTCTTGGAATTATAGTCTTTATTTAAGCTATTGTTTTACATGTAATTTGATATCTTGTTTATTAGAATCTTATCTAAGGAATTCTTCCCATGTACTTGTTGTTTATGATATCTTTGATTTATTGCTTCCGGTCAACATTGTTAGTACTTTTCATAAGAATGCTTTTGATCTTACCGCAATTCTATTTTTACCATTTACTTGTTGTTTATAATGTCTTTGATTTATCTAAAGAATTTTTCCCACATGTAATTTGATACCTATTTATTTCTTGGAATTATAGTCTTTATTTAAGCTATTGTTTTACATGTAATTTGATATCTTGTTTATTAGAATCTTATCTAAGGAATTCTTCCCATGTACTTGTTGTTTATGATATCTTTGATTTATTGCTTTCGGTCAACATTTTTAGTACTTTTCATAAGAATGCTTTTGATCTTACCGCAATTCTAAGAAAACTATAATTAACTTCAAGGTTAAATAGGTCATATCTTGTGTATATAAAGAGAGCAATTTTTCTAAACGAAATCATTCCTGCAGTTTAAGTTGGCTGATGAACATATTATTAGCAAAGCATAGTGAAATTCAAGTGCGATTAAACAAATTAATACAAGAAATTGATAAAGTTAAAAGTTTAATTGAAGAAAGGTCACAGTTAAATATTTTAGTGAAAAAATTTGAAAATTTAAATTTAAGTGATAAAAATGAATTTCGATAAATTAAACAAGGCCAGCAAAGTCTTTGTCACCAAGACAACAAAGGAATTAACCATCGATGCATTCTATAAAGTAACAGACATTCGAAAAATTGATACGAAATTTGGTCCGAAAATTATTGCTGAAATAAGTAATGAATTTAACATTTTCCTACCACCAAGAATGCTAAAAATATTTGAAGAGGATGCAAATCTTTTCAACAGTCTGAAAGCAGAAGCTGTAAGAGGTGGTGTATATTTGAGAAATCGTGGAGGACCTTACAATCAAATAGAGTTTGTTCCTGAGGGAGTTGACCAGTAGAAGACAAAAAAATGTCATATTTACCATGTGGAGAAATGTTATTATCTAAAATTTACAACTTAAATCCATCATTTACTAAGCAAGTTGTCGTTGGAGCAGAACTGGACACAAATGGGAAAGTAATACCAAAAATTCAACTAAGAAGCAGCCATCCACGAGTATCATTGTCTTTAAAGCTTCAAGAATGGCGTCTATTGTGTGATGCAGTAAAACATATCATACGATTTTTCAACGGATATTGTGATGCAACAGTGCTGGATTGTGAAACGTTTACAATACGTTTTAGTGTTACATATCGTTTAATATCAATTGAGCGTTTAGATCAATCATTTACATTTAGTGAAACTTCATTTGCAATATTTAATGAACTTATTCCTTGTGTTGAACAAAAATATGTAGAACTATCAAAATTCAATTTGCAGTATAGTAAAGATATAATTGTAAAGTTTATTGCAGAATTAATCTTTAAAAATAATGTAAAGTCTACAAAACATGCCACAGAGTTTATTAAAAAACATTACAGTAGAATACTTAAAAAAATGATGGAAAGAACTAATGTTTTAAATTTAGAGACATTATTGCTGGAACTTGTCACATTTCACTGTAAACAAATATCAAATGAAGCTATTCAACAAATGTCAAATATTCAATGTATAAATGGTAAATTATTGTAAAGAGAGGATAAATAAATACAAGAATGCATACAATTCAATTTATTTTTATTTTAACCTTCCTTAAATACATTATAATTCAGATTCGTTTATCCAACTGTTATGAGAGTTATCAAAACCTAACCATTTTACAAATACATTAGATCCTCGTTTTTTTAATACTTTTTCAACTAAATATACATCTGGATATTTAACTTTAGAAAGTTCTTGCTCGTAAAAGCATCCACTTATTAGATTTTCCTGATAATCCTTTAAGACATATGTTATTGGATTAGTATTTTTTACATCGCTTATAGTAAATATTTCTGTAGTCCAATTTGGTGTATAACCTTTCTCAAAAACATGTTTAACTTTACTTATACGTACTCTATCTCCAACTTTAAATTTCTTATTATATTGCCTGTTTACTGCAACTTTTTTAAATACATTAAACAACAAATTATTTTCATTTTCAGCATTTACATCTATTGGTTTCATTTTTATTGTTCGATGTTTACTATTATTATACGCATTTACTAAATCACTTAATATATCTATCCATTTGTAATTACCGCGTAAACTAAATTGCATCCACATTTTATTCTTCAAAGTACGATTAAATCGTTCACAAATTGACGCTTTCAAATTACTATGAGTAGAATACAAATTAATGTTATAATTTTTAATAAGATTTTCAAAATGTGAATTATAAAATTCTTTTCCTTTATCTACTTGCAAATTTTTCGGTATGCGTTTTTTAATTAAAATAGATTTCATTGCCGCAGTCACATCTTCACCTTTTTTAGACTTTACTGGAACAGCCCAGGCAAACTTTGAAAATGTATCAATGACGGTTAACAGGTACTTGTAACTTTTATTTTCTCTCGCATAAGGTTGCATTTCAACAAGATCAGCTTGCCAAGTCTCGTCAAAACCTCGAATGTCAACACTTCTTCGCTTATAATTTTTTCTCGCTGGTTTATGTAACTCTTTCACCAACTGTAGTTTTTGATCCTCCATTGCTAATTACCTTCAAGTGTGCGCAGTCTGCTGTCTAATTGTAAAATAATGTCTTTGTTGGTAGACATCATCTCTATATTTCTTTCAATACTGATTCTTAGATTTTCAAAATATTTTTTTATCAAATCTTCTAAATCTAAAATCTTTACTACATTGTCATTTACATCATTTCTCACGGAACCGATTACATCATAGATGGCGTTCGTTTTAGATTCAATAACTTTGTTTACAGTATTCAAGTTTACTGCATCACTGTTGCTCTCAGCATCAGCTACGTTACAGAGTTTCTTATTTTCAATATTAAAATCTCCTTCACCAGTCAACTTAAAACCAAGTCCTGGTGGACCTCGATTTGAAGTTTCTGTGCTTTTAAACTGACGTCCGAATATGTCGATACTCATCATGAAAATGATAAAAATTTCTACAACTGTTAATTAATAAACAATTCCAGCTTCTCTCAACTCTTCAATAATTGATATAATCTCATTATTATGACTGGGATTTCCAGCTGCTTGAGATGCCAAGAGCAATCTTAAACGATCAACCAATTCATTAGGATCATCCCAATAAACATAATCAATTTTTGCATCTTCTTGTTGAGTCATATATTCTGGAATTAAACCTTCACCAGAATGTACTGCTATATAGTTTAGATATTTTAAACTCATTTTATCTCTAACAGCGCCATCTGCTTTGTAATATTTTTTATGAGCATTAGTTGATATTACAATATTTTTATAATTTTCCCGATCAACTACACTTAAAACAGCTTCTTCTGGAACTTTTTTGAATAAAAGCTCAAGTAAACCTTTCGTTGCAGGATATGTTTTATTATTTACACTAATATTATTTTGTTCAAAATTTATTCCTGAATTACCAATCATTAATTGCCCTTTAGATAATTTACGAACTCCATATGAAGGATCTAAATCTTTTCCCTTTTCATCCAACATTTGAAGATATAAAATAGCACCATCTTTCTCTGATTTATCTCCATCTCCATTATCATCTCCATCATCATCATAATCATCATCATCATCATAATCATCACCGTTATCGTCATCATCAGCAGCTGTTGCAAATGATAAGTCATATCTTAAAAATGAATCATTCTCTCTCTTAACTTCTTGATCTTCTTCAAACTCTAAAGGAAGGTCTCCCTCTCTTTCAATTTTTACTGGTCGAATTTGTTTGACAATTTCAATGTCGTCAACTAATTTCTGAATTGGTGTCACTATAGGTTTAAAGGTATTATTTAAAGTCTGTTTAATTTCTTCCTTGCCCAATTTCATCAGTCTATGCTTTCGTCGAATAGCATCACTGGCTTTTGCAATTTGACCAAGAATATCTTTTTGCTTTCGCAAATGTTTCAAGTGTGTAGAAGACATATTGATAGACCAATGTCTTGAATGAAACTGTTTACAAAGAATATCATTTCTCTAATTTTATAAAACAATCAAAACATTTTCTATATCTACCTTCATTAATATCACGATCTTTATCAATCACTATAAAATCATGCTTATTTTTCCAACAAGAGTTGCAAAGTTTTTTAAATTCCATAAATGTCATATCAGTATTTACATGATCATCATAAATATGTCTAAGATTCATTTCATCTTGTTTGAATAAAACTAGTAAATTAACATTGTCACGTATTAAATGTTTTGGAATGCGCGCATATGTTTGACATAAATTAAAGCAATCCACAGCTTTGTGTCTTCCCATAGCAAAAAAGGCCTTAATATTATCTTGTTTTTCACATGCTACGTCATCAAATATAAATATTGAGTTTGGTAACGCATTGTTTGGTTCTACAACATTCACATGTTCATTAAATGGAAAGTAGCCAACACCCTCTACTGGTTGCAAAATGTTTTCTAAAAATTTGTATTTTGGTTGATATAACGATTTTGAGTACACATAAACATTTTCAAATCGTAATCCATTGGGATGTATTAGAAGAGCAAGTAAAGCATTTGTCTTTCCACAATTTGACGGTCCACAAAATATTGCTCGCACACTATTTGGCAATAAATTACCATGACGATTATCTGTTTTTTTTATTACAATCTTGAACAAGAGTGTCAAAATTGTAAACTGGTAATTTAATCGATTGTGCTTCGACCTCCATTCTTACGATAACTGAGGTTAAAACTATAAATACAAGGTTTTTAATAGTTTCAATGTCAGTTTACTGTAGTCGCCTGTAACGTTTGCATGCAAGTCCAATAATAAGGTCCATGCTACTTAACAGCATCTGATTGCTAGGTCTAGTTTTTAGGAGAGGTTTGCGATTTGGTGTCGATCGTCAACTCTTTCATGCTTTGGGCAAGGTCCACGTTTCCTACTGTCGGAGGCAATTGGGATAATTGACTATTACTGTGATAATTGACTATTACTGTCATAATTTTTTTGTTAGATCATTAAAGGTTGACTGTTTGTAGTCAAATGACAAAAAACTATAAATACATTGGTTTTATATAGATTTCCCCTTTAGTCTTGAAAAAGTTTTGTTCCCGAAAAGAAAATAAATATGGGTGTAAATAAAAAACAAATTAGTTTAAAGAAAACTTCGAAAAGAGTAAGACGAGGTAGAGGTATTTTGAATAAAATTATCAATAAATTACCTTTTGAACTTCATATACCTGGCTATCAATACTGTGGTCCAGGAACAAAATTGGCGAAAAGATTAGCACGAGGTGATCCAGGAATAAACCCTCTCGACGCTGCTTGTAAACAGCACAATATTTCTTATTCAAAAAATAGGGAAAGTGTAGAAGCGAGAAACGCAGCTGATAGAGTACTTGCTGACAAAGCTTGGCATCGTGTGTTTGCTCCTGACGCAAATTATAGTGAAAGAGCTGCAGCTTACGCAATAACAAATGCAATGAAGGTCAAATCAAAATTGGGCATGGGAATCAAGTCAAAAGAAAATATGAAGAAAAAGAGGGAAAATAAAAAATCAACGTTGAGAAAGATTGTAACCGCAGCGAAAAAATCTATGAAATTAGATACAAATGCAGTCTACTATTAAATCAGCACTTGAGGGTGCACGTTTGGCAGTTAAAATTGCTGGTGGCAGGCGAAAAATTAATAAACCTCGAGTTTTACCGATACCTGCTAAAGTGGGAGGAATTTTACCTTTTCTTATTCCTTTGTTTGCGGGTTTAAGTGCAACAGGGGCTCTAGCAGGGGGAGCAGCTGGCATAGCAAAAGCTGTAAATGATGCAAATTCTGCAAAACGTCAACTAGAGGAAAGCAAGCGACATAATCAAACAATGGAATCTATTGCCTTAGGAAAAGGTCTCTTTCTAAAACCATATAAAGCAGGACTAGGCCTTCATCTAAAACCATACAAAGTAGGACAAGGATGCAAGTCAAAAAACTTGAAGTAAAGCTACCTCACCGTGCGCTAACAGATTTAGATTTACTAAAATTTGCAAAGAGTTTAAAAATTCCATTTTTTTTTTTGAGGAGTTTTTATGCGAAATAAACTACCTATGCGTGGTCCTAAAGAAAATGAATTTGCAATTATTAATCTAGATGATAAAAATGGTCCTGGTACACATTGGTGTGCATATAAAAAGAATAAAGATAAAATCATATATTTTGATAGCTTTGGTAATCTTCGACCACCTGCGGATCTTGTTAAATATTTTGGTGTTGGTAGCATAAAATATAATCATAAACGATATCAAAACTATAATACATATGTATGCGGACATTTATGTCTTAAATTTTTATGTAATCAATTGAATATTCCTGATTTGTATACTTTGCATATAAATAAATGATATTCTTGGTTTAAATGTCAGTTATTAATTTGACCTCATCATGGACGATTCACTTATTTTAACGTTGTCTGGAAATTCATCCATCTTAGAATCTCAATTTTTTCCACCAATAGAGTTGTCTAATTTAAAAAATTATGCTCTTGGTCTTGTTGAATTTTAACTTTTAATTCTATTCCTAATATAGATGCTGGGAAAAATAAATTTTACGTAGGAAATGAAGAAATTATTATACCTACAGGAAGTTATGAAGTTAGTGATATTGATCAAGTTTTGCATTTAATTTTAAAAAATAAAGGAATTAATTTTAGAATCAAACCAAACAATAATACATTGAAATGTACAGTTTATTGTGATGAAGAAATTAATTTTAAACCCAATGATTCTATAGGTAGTTTGTTAGGATTTTCTCCTCGCAAATTAAAAGCTCAAGAATACCATGAGTCTGATCAACCAGTATCAATCATTAAAATAAATTCCTTAAGAGTAGAATGTAATATAACAACGGGAGCATACATTAATGGTGAAAAAGTGCATACAATTCATGAATTTTTTCCTATTGTTCCACCAGGATATAAAATAGTGGAAGTACCAAATCACGTCATTTACTTGCCAGTCGCTGTCAAGACAATAGACTATATTCAGTTGCGAATTGTAGACCAAGACGGAAATTTAGTTAATTTTCGAGGGGAAACTTTAACAATAAGGCTTCATATTAAATCCTTAAAGTAATAAGTATTGTTTTTAATAATAGAAAAAGGATTGGTTTTGGTTATAAAATTAAGACACCATGCCAGAAGCAAATCAGTCGTCGGCGAATCTTCAAGAAATTAACACCTCAGAACCTGCAACTACTGAAAAATCTCGGTCTAAAGATTGTAAAAAAAGGAAGAGAGTAAAAAAGAGATTTAAGGTTATTTTTACTTGTATTTGTGCCTTTGTATTTCAACGTATTATTATTTGCTATGGAAGGGGAAATTTTAAATATTGATTCACCAGTAATTTTTGATAAATCTATTGCTTATTATGAAGTTCATGCGCAACAACCATACACCTCATCAACATACAACAATAGTGACGAAATCCGCATCACGGTACAGAATCAGGATCATTGCTTATTTCCAAGCAAAAGCTCGATTCACATCACTGGGAAACTTGTGAAACCTGATGGAACAGCTCTAGAGCGTACAAATTTAATTTCTAATGGCATATGTCATTTATTTGAAGAAGCAAAGTATGAACTTAATGGTGTAGAAATTGATAAAAATAAAAATGTTGGTCTTACAAGTTTAATGAAAAATTATATTTCTCTGGATGCTAGTCAAAATAAATTTCTTGAAAATGTTGGCTGGTTAGAATTTACAAATGAACCAACCTTAACAAATGCACAAGGTTATTTTGAAGTTTGTATTCCTTTAAGTATGATTTTTGGTTTTGCTGAAGATTACCAAAAAGTTATTATTAACGCTAAACATGAGCTTATTTTAATCAGATCAAGAACGGATGCTAACGCAGTGTTGCAAGTAGCACCTTTAGAAGAGTTTAAAATTGTTATTGAAAAAATTGAATGGTTATTACCATACATAAAATTATCAGATGCTCGAAAATTTAAATTATTAAAATATATTGAAAAAGATCCATCTATTCCAATAAGTTTTAGAACTTGGGAATTGTATGAATATCCTTTATTACCAATTACTCCTAAGCATATTTGGAGTGTAAAAACTTCAAGTCAATTAGAGAAACCTAGATTTATTGTATTAGGGTTTCAGAGAAACAGAAAAAATAATACAGTTCAAAACTCTAGTTGTTTTGATCACTGTGATTTATCTGATGTAAAATTATTTTTAAATTCACAATGTTATCCTTATGGTAACATGAATCTCAATATTGGTAGAAATCAGTACTCTACTTTATATGAAATGTTTACAAATTTTCAAGCATCTTATTATAGTAAAGAGTCTCAACCAATTTTATCAAAAAAAGAATTTTTACAATATGCTCCTTTAGTTGTAGTAGATTGTTCAAAACAAAATGAGTCTTTAAAAAGTGGACCAGTTGATATCCGCTTAGAATTTGAATCAAAAGAAAATTTTCCCGCCAATACTTCAGCTTATTGCTTAGTTTTACATGACCGCATCGTTGAATATAAACCAATCAGTGGAATTGTCAAAAAAATTGTTTAACTTTAAGCTTATATATATTTAACTCTTTACGCGTAATGAGATTAGTTGATTTAAAAATGCAGTACTTGATGGATGTGCAAGGATTCAAATTGCCAATTAATGAATTTGTTTTAAAAGAATTAGCTATAGTTTCTGTAAATAATGATTCAATACCAATAAATATGGTTTTCCAACCTCCTTGTCCATGGAATTGCGTCACAAACAAATATAAATGTATCAATCGTTGGTTAGAAAATAATTTCCATGGTATTCGTTGGAATGCTGGTGATGTACCGTACGTTTATTTAAAAGAAATTTTAGAAAATGTGTTTAAAGAAGCAAAGACAATTTATGTTAAAGGTTTAGAGAAGAAAAAATGGTTAAAAATCTTAATCGATGAAAAATATTGTATTGAAATTATCGACATGAATGATTTAAATTGTCCTTCATTAAAAAAGTTAAACATTGAAACATGTATTGGAACTTGTTCAAAACATTTAATCAACAATAAAACTTTTACTTGTGCTCTTCAGAATGTTATAAACTTAAAAACTTGGTTCTGCAAAAACTGTAATATTTAAGTATTTTTAGTTTAAAATGTGTATTCAATTTTTTTCCTCAATAAAATTACAAAATATCAGTTGGACTGTAATTATTATTCCTAACCTAACCCTATTATTTTTAGGCATAAGAAACAATAACATTTATTTTGATTACATTTATTTAAAAAATTTGAAAAAAATTTTAAATTTGATTACATTTATAATAAATTACAATATTTTTAAGTATAATTTATTGTAAAAATTATATAAAGCGAACAGTAGAGAACTAATACAAACTAAAATTTTATACATCAATTTCATCTATTTCCATTGGCTCTTGGTGTTGGTAACCCCAAGGAAGGGTGTCAGTTTTCCCTGGTATCAAAATTCTTTTATCATCCTGCCAACTTAAAGCAATTTTATTTTGTTTTACAGTAAATACATCATGTTTTTTGCTGCGTATAAAGTGCTGAGATCGGATCAGGTTTTCATTTTCATTGAGAGTATGCTTAAAATCATCGAATCCTATTCTTTTTAAAGTTGAATATTTTACCCCTATTGCTTTCTTTTTAGCTTCCTCATCACCCCATAACTTGAATGCATATAGTTTTGATCTTAAACCTATAAATTCATCTACAATTTTACCGTTATTTTCGTCTTTCATAAGACCCAGGATTTTTTTGTTTGCAAGTGGTATATTATAAATGTTGTTTTCAGGATAATCGGATGTGTCGAATTTATGTAAATCTCTTTTAATATAATCATAAAAATTTGGCACTGTAATATGATAAACAAGACTGTCAGTATCTGTGTAGAGTAATTTTGCAGAATCACTGAAAGTCTCTTTAATGTAATTGTAATGAAAGTCATATGTTATTATTTTTGATATGTCTAGAATAGTGAATCCTATGTAAATTGGTTTGTTAAAGTATACCTTTGTTTTATTCATCTCAATAATGACCATATCTTTATCGAATATGGTGCAACTATGAAAGTTTGGTTGAGCAATCAAATTTTTCGCGCAATACCTTCCCTCCCATTTTGTTATTAATCTAACATCTTTGTGTTTTCTAACATTTTCCATTGTCTTGCCAAATACGGAATTGTTCATTAGCTTGTAAAAATTCTTTTCAAATTCATTACTCGATTTTTTTCTAAGCTCGGTATTTAAATCAATGTAGGGTTTTAACCACTGCTTTTGCTTAAATTTTAAAACTCTATGTATTTTAGTTAATTTCATTCCCAAAGATAAATATAACTTTAAATTTCTATAGTGAATTGTATAGTTCTTCTTTGGTAATAAATTTGGAATTAATTTAGGAATTGTACATTTTGGGAGAGGAGGTATGAAATGTTCAGGGCATAACGGCAAGTCTTTATGTGAATCATGAAGTTGAGTTGGATAATCTAAATCTACTTCAAGAATATATCCTTCAGGAGAATCATCTGGAATATTCAAGAAAAAGTCATTACTATAATTTTCTAACCATTCAAAATCTGTATATGGCAAGCTCTCGCTCATAGAAGCACCATACTGATTATTTATATCGAAGTACATTATATAAGATTCTGGTATTAGGGGATTAAAATCTTTTTCCATAAATCTATTATTAGCTTTCGCGTATCTGTTTGAGCATTGTGAAACTCCACCTCTTATTCCCTTTTCAATAAAAAGCAACATTTCTACATCTGTCAACAAATAAAGCTTTATGTCTGTGTACTTGAGCATAGCGTCAAATGTCAGTCCTGGTGCAGTATAGTAATGTAACGCGTCCAAGTTATAAGTTGTAAAACAAGTTTTTCTAAAATTTTCAAAAATGTCGGCAAGTAGTAGAACGTCAGTCTGTAAGTACAAGTCAGAGTATTCTCCTATTGTTTTTAAATTAAACGTTTTCCATACGTTACATGCATGCTCATAGTCTTCGTCTGAAATATGAGCGTCATTTAATTTAGAGTAGAAAGAGTCTTTTACTGGCAGTTGACCTTCTTCTAATTTTTCCCAGCTACTAATATATTCGTAAGGAAATATTCCTTTTCTTGTCAATAAATTAAACTCGTCGACATTTTTACAATACTTTTTCGTAATTTTTTTCTCATCATTTTCAAGATAGGAGGATAATTTGTCTAAACTGCTTGGCATAAATCTAAATGAATCAAGAAATCTTAATACTACTTTTGTACCTTTGACATATTTTGAAAATGAAATGTACTTTTCCTTGTTTATTGGTAACAGTTTAATTTCACCCTCAAAAGATGTTGCTAAAGCTTTAATAATGAAATGTGCATCATATCCTGACAAGTTGTGAAAAATTATGGGAACAACATGTGAATCTTTATAATTTACATTGCAACCCTGATGTGCCGGACCACGATATTTTCCCGTGAAATGACAATGATCGCGGTGTTTAATGTCATCTTTTTTAAAAGGGTTTTCACAAATATGACAAACTGTTGCTGTGTCAAATTGAATTTGTTGTAAAATAGTTAAATTTTCCATTGGAATAATATTTGTAAAATAGGAATTTGCTTTTTCAGCTAATTGTTTTAATTCTGTCATGAACCAATCAACACAATCTGAACCCCGATATGATTTAAATTCTGAAAGAGATTCATCAAAATTGCAATGTACATAGAAAGCAAAACTTGTCGGGATATGTTTTTGGTATGTTGATGTGTTTGTGTGTGTACTTGCTATAGGTTCTAAAAGACTTTCAGTGTCAGCATACACGACAAAGGGAACACTTTCTTTATTTCTATAGTTTTTAAATTTTAAAATTTTATCCTCTTCTTTAGGCAAAATTACTCGACACTTGTTTATTTTATCACAATCCAATTTATGATTATTAAATGATTTTTCGTGTACAAAATGGCATAAACACCTATCACAAAGTAACATTCTATGACTGTTTTTTGAGATCTGTGAATTTACTAATCGAGATAAATTATTGATTAATGCAAAATGATAAACTTTGTTATTTTGAAAATTATTATCATCATCATCATCGTCTAAATCAATTTCAGTATTTTTAATCATTAACAAATGATAAGTAGGTTCATTTGATTTGTTTTTACTTAAATAAAGTGGAACAATTTCATTCTTTTTATTACTTTTATCAATTCCATAAACATTAATACTAAGGTTGTTTAATTTTTCAAATTTTGGAATATCGCTGAGAGAAATGGGGAATTCAAAATCATCAAACTTTAAATCAGTATCTTTAAAGTGGGGGTATGAACTTGTACGTTCCTTATTCATTTCAGCTGGATAACGTTGTGCAATGATGGACCATAAAAAACAGTGTTTATCATTATTTATAACATTAATAACAGCTCTTTTATTAATTATAAACTTTGGCATTCTTATAAAAGTTGAGTACCCAGCCGCAAGAGGGACATACTTATTTATATTAACATTTAAGTTTATAATTTCTTTCAAAGACCAACCTGACTTTCTTTGTTGAAAATCATCAATCTTAACTAGAAGCTTTTCACGTATATTATGATCAAACCATTCGCCAAAATTTGTTGATTCTAAAATTTTTGAATTTTTTGTATTGAAATACTTAATATCTTCAATTTCCCTACCCTCTTCTAGATCACTAAAATTTGCCGCAAGAATAACATTAACTTTCATGTTTCCCGTCTTTTTAAACGCATTTTTTAATCGAGAAATAATCATTTTTTTTGCATCACTAAGAAAACTGTCTATATTTTTATGTTTTAAATTAATAATTACACCTGTTCTAATTCGATTCTCAAAAGCATTCTCTAATTCTTCCCACCTGATCTATCTTTCATCCTTTTTAAATAAGCCCGTTCCTGTTCTTCTTAATTTCTTAAACTTTCTGCTGTTTGCTTTCAGTAGTCCAATAGTTGACAAAATCTTTCTTTTCTCTCCACATGACACGGATCCATTTCTTAACAATTTATTCAGCAATCTAATGTTCTTTACACTATTATTTATCCAAAAATTTAATTCCTCCGTTGTAGTTTTTTTACCTAATGTTTTAAAAGCATCGTTCATAATTTTCACAAAATCTTTACAATAATTCGAGCTTTTATCAGTTTCCATAACTTTAATTGCTGTGTTTAATTTATCGAAATTCATTTTTATCACTTGAATTGAAACTTTTAGTTTTTTGCTAAAATGATTAACTCTGATCAGACTATAATAAAACTTTTAACTTTATCAATTTCTTGTATTAATTTGTTTAATCGCACTTGAATTTCACTATGCTTTGCTAATAATATGTTTATCAGCCGATTTAAACTGAAGGAATGATTTCGTTTAGAAAAATTGCTCTCTTTATATACACAAGATATGACCTATTTGATCTTGAAGTTAATTATATATTTCATAGAATTGAGGTATGATTAAAAGCTTATGAAAAGTACCGAAAATGTTTGTAAAAAAATTCCTTAGATAAAACTTAGTCAAAACAAAATAAATAAACTGTATAATAAGACCGGAAGCAATAAACAACAAGTACATGGGAAGAATTCCTTAGATAAGAATCTAATAAACAAGATATCAAATTACATGTAAAACAATAGCTTAAATAAAGACTATAATTCCAAGAAATAAATAGGTATCAAATTACACGTGGGGAAAATTCCTTAGATAAATCCCAAACCGGAAGCAATAAATCAAAGACATTATAAACAACAAGTAAATGGTAAAAATTCCTTAGATAAGAATATATCAAATTACACAAGCAAAAATTCTAGGAAGTGTGACGTCATATCCATCTCAGCATCATAGTCTGAATCACACCCTCCCCCAATGTTTTGAGTCTGGGCTAAAAGTGTCGGTACAGGAATCTGTGAATGACGTCATTTCCGCCTAGTCATCAAGTTCTTACCCCCCACCCAAGGGTTTGAGTCTTGGCTAAGTGGTTTGAGTCTGGGCTAAAAGTGTCGGTAACATGTCGGTGTAGGGATCTAGAGTTAGAATGACCTCATTTCCGCCCTGCCCCCACCCAAGGGTTTGAGTCTTGGCTAAGTAGTTTGAGTCTGGGCTAAAAGTGTCGGTAACATGTCGGTGCAGGGATCTAGAGTTAGAACCGGCACTGCTTATCTACTAATCTTCTATATTAATAAAACCAGACTTCTGTCTGTACATTGCTCCAAGCTTGAAAATCTTTATATATTTTTTCGTTTTGAGATATTAGAATTCGAAAAATGTAAAAAAAATTTCTGTCTGTCTGTATGCAAAACTTTGTTCGCGCATCAATTGAAAACGGTTTAACCGAATAATGCGAAACTTAACAGTCTATCAGGTATTAACGTAACTTAAAATCATAGCCTTATCCGATTAAAAAATATTAACTTGAACGAAAGTTATGACATTTTTTCAAAAAATTCGAAAAATCAAAAAAATGCAAATTTTTTATTTTTTGTGAAATGGATGCAATACTATTTTCAGCTAACTTTTCCAGATAAATGCAACCAATATTTGCATAATAAGATAAAAAAAATATTTATAAAAATTTTTTTTTTTTTAAATTGATTGATTTTTGGAATAAGATGGTATTGGTATTTTCTAATTAATTAATTAATTAATTTGTATTTTTCATCATTCTAATTAAAATTCTATTACAAAAGTAGAAGAAATTATGAATTTTTAAACTAAAATTTTTAAACTCAAAAATTTATTAAAAAAAAAAATAGTTTGAGAATTTTTGAAAATTAAAACAATTGACTACGAATACAACTTCAAGGTTTAACGGTTTAACCAATTAAAGTGGAACTTGACAGTCTATTAGGTATTAACGTAACTTAAAAGCAGAGCCTTATCCGATTAAAAAATATTAACTTGAACGAAAGTTATGACATTTTTTCAAAAAATTAGAAAAATCAAAAAAATTCAAATTTTTTTATTTTTTGTAAAATAAATGCAAAACTATCCTTAGATAACTTTTTCAGATAAATACAACCCATTTCTACAATAAAATTTTAAAAAAAGACGAATTTTGAAATTTTTTTTTCGTTTTTTTAGATCAACTTTTTTCTAAAAAAAAAAGAAATTATTAATTTTTAAGCAAGCTTTTCAGGAAAAGTTAATAAAGTTTTTATTTAAAGACCAGTATGTAAAGTAAGAAATTTGCTACATTAGACAAATATATTGTTTCAATATTCAGTTTTTAAAATCAACAAAGTTATGCACGAGTTAACAAAAAAATGTTTATATGATTTGAATGTATCACTGTTCCTCAAAGGGTTAAATATTGATTAATTCTTGCATCAAGTTGGTATTGATATTTTCTGATTAATTAATTTGTATTTTTGGTAATTTTAATTTCAATTTTATCATAAAAATAGAAAACATTAGGAATTTTAAATCTACAATTTAAAAGTTCAAATATTTTTCTACCTATATAGAAATAAAAATATTGATACCTAATAATCATTTTCATTCTACTTCCCCAGTAGCACGTAATGTTACAGTAACATTGGCAACATTAAATAAGTAAAGTGTTTTTGAAGAGCCCAAAAATAATAAAGCCAAATGCAGTAAATGAGAAGAAAAAATGTTGAATTTTAAGAAATTAGGTTTTTCGAATTTTTGATAATTTTCAATAATTTTACATTTTTGACCGAAGAATGGAGACTAATAAATAAGTAAAGTATTTTTGATGAGCCCAAAAATAATGAAGCTAAATGATATAAAACAGAAGAAAAAATGTTGAATTTTAAGAAATTCGGTTTTCCGAATTTTTGATAATTTGTCATTTTTTACCAAAGGGTGGAGACTATTAAATCAGTAAAGTGTTTTTGAAGAGCCTAAAAATAATGAAGCTAAATGCAGTAAATGAGAAGAAAAAATGTTGAATTTTAAAAAATTCGTTTTTTCGAATTTTTGATAATTTTCAATAATTTAAAATTTTTTATCAAAGAGTGGAGACTATTAAATAAGTAAAGTATTTTTGAAGAGCCCAAAATAATGAAGCTAAATGCTATAAAACAGAAGAAAAAATGTTTAATTTTAAGAAATTCGGTTTTTTGAATTTTTGATAATTTTTAATAATTTTTGATTTTTTACCAAAGGGTGGAGACTATTAAATAAGTAAAGTATTTTTGAAGAGCCCAAAAATAATGAAGCTAAATGCAGTAAAGGTGAAGAAAAAATGTTGAATTTTAAGAAATTCGGTATTTCGAATTTTTGATAATTTTCAATAATTTTAAATTTTTTACCAAAGATTGGAGACTATTAAATAGTAATATTTTTCTACCGAAATAGCTAATGGAAACTAATTGTTTTTTTTCGGTCAAATTCCCAGCTATTTCCTGAATTTTTAGATTGGTAGAAACACTGTTAAATGTATTGGTAGAAACTAAAACCCGTCGAAGACGGGTACGGCAGCTAGTAGAAAATATAAAAGAAGAAAATCCTCTCAATTAGAAAGGAAAAATTTAGTGCCTATATGTAAGAGGAAAAAATGCTGCAAAAGAAGAGGAATCGTCTTAAATTGAAAACATTTTTTTTCGGTGTAAAATTTTATAAAAACCTGAAAGTGTCAGGAGACTTTAAAGAATATATGTACGGTGGTTCTCAGGAATCTCTTCCTCGTCCGAACGTGTTGCACTCGTATGTTCCCATGGAAATATATGAGTGCGACACATTCGGACGGGGAAGGCATTCCTGTACAGATAGAACGTCCTATAATACTTTATTTTATGTTTACTTTATGTGAATATTAAATTGATTTTTCAATTAATTTCAATGACATGGTATATAAGACATAATTTTATGTTACTTTATCAAGTCCAATAATTAAAATGTACAATATTTTCACGCTCGTCCGGGGCTACCCGACAAATGGTTGATTGTTGGGATTTTAATATTCATATTTTTCCTTTTTATTTCTTAAAAGGTTTGATTATTTTATAAATAAATTATTAATTTCGGAACTGATGTTAATGAACTTTTAAAACAATTCGTCTTGAATTCGTCTTGAAACACACCTTCACAACAAAAGGATATCCCGAGGATATGCTTACGAAGTCCTGAATAAATGTAGGATAGCCCAAAAAAATTCACAGGATATCTTAGGATATCCAAAGGTTAGTAATGGGATATCCAAACTTCTGATTTCTAGGATATTTTAAGATATCCCTAGAACTTCCGTAGGGTATCCTCAGGTTATCATGATTATATCTCCAGATATCATCAGCATATATAGAGAACATCCTTATCAGAGGACAATTTCAGGATATCCTAGGATATAATAAAAATATTTTTAGAATGCCCTAAAAATATTTGTAGAACGTTCAGAGTCAATGAAAAGAAATATCAACATTTTTTACTTATATTTTAAATATATTATAGATACTAGTCACTATTTTTGCGCGCTACGCACGCCCCTTTTCTTTCTGCTATTAAAAATGGAAATGTTTTTACACCGAAAAGTTTCTAATATTACTCTAAAGATACACACATAGTTATTAAAAACATTTTATCTTTAAAGGATTAAATTTTATTTTAAATTCTGTGTACCTATTCCCTTTTTGAATAATATGTTCTGGTAATATAACATTATCATCTGCATCATTTAATTCACCATTGACAACTTTAAGTAAAAAATCTACAAATTCCGTTTCTTGTGGTAAAGCTCTCATATTATCTGTTAATGTGCATTTTTTGAAATATTTATATAATTTACTATTTTTTATTGATAAATTTACTATTTCTGATTTAGTACCCCGTTCTTTATTTGGTAAAGTTTGTCGAAAATCTCCGCCTAGAATTACAATTTTACCACCAAAAGGTTCGTTGGAATAGATAATCCATAATTTCTAAAGCATATTTTGGAGCCATTGGTGCTTCATCCCAAATAAAAACATCTATATTTTTTAAAAAGAGGCCTTCTAAAGTTTGAACTTTAATGTTTGAAGATAAATCACTAAATAATGGAACGGGTAAGCCTAAAACTTTATGAACAGTTTTTCCATTAGGAAGTAGAGTCGCAGCTATACCTGTAAATGCCATGTTGCAAACATTTATTCCTTTACTTCTTAACAATTGCCATAGAACCATTAAAAGAAGAATCCTTTAGGGCATCAAGTACATAATCAACTACAAGTTTTTGTTTTACATTTAATTTAGCATAATTCTGTTCTTCTATGTTAATATGTTCTGCAATATTTATGTCATTAACTTGTCCAGTAAAAATTTCATCTTGTATATCTAATAACCCCTGAAAGTCAGTTAAATTATATCCTTCGTTAAATAACATTGTTTTAATATTTCTACAAGCCCTTTGTTCAGCTTCAATGTCGTTTATTTTTTAATAATCTTCTTACATTTGACCCTCAAATTGTTCCCATATATAGTTTATCCGGATGTACAGGATGACATTGAATTAAAATTCTTGTGAATAATTGGCGAAGTGAATGAGGCATCATCCATAATGCAGCTTCTTCGATTGCCCTAATCCACTCACTATCATCTTCTGCAAGTCCTAATGCCAAACAAGCAGTTGTAAAAGATTCATAAACAACTCCATTAACTGTTCTCAAACTTTCAAAAGAAGTTGCTCCTTTTACTGTAAGAAACAATAATCTAAGATGAAATAACTCCAATTGATGTGGATTAACTGAATACATTTTTCCCTATACTTTTACTTTACGAATTCTTTGTTTCCATTCAAGAGATTTTGTTACCTATGTATAATGCTCTGGTATATTTGAATAATAATACTTTTGAGCATTACTATCTGGTTGGTTAAGTTTAAAATAATCCAGAAGTTTTGTATTTTTATTTAAATCGAAAGAAATGCCGTTACTATCTTTTTCTTCTCGAATAATAACATTCTGTTCATTTGGCAAATGTACCTATGGGTAAGCGATTAACGCTATAACTCTTTTTCCTTAAAGGTTTACTTAGAATTCTCCAAACTGCCTCAACTGGACCAACATATCTATTTTCTTCATAATGATATATTTCATTATGATTAACAGTTACCTCACCATTTGCATTTGTGATAACAATAGATGCATCATCATGCCCTTTGAGAATATATTTATATAAATATTTAACAGACTTGATACTCGAAACTATTTCTACATTAATATGGCAATTTCTTCTTGGTAACTTTTTGAAAACTTTTTTGAATATTTCCCATCAATTAAACACCAATCTCCACAAGGTCCGTGAATATTATTTTGCATTATCATTTTATGTAAAATAGTATTAATATTTTCATCAGGAATTTCTGCAGAAATATAACGATTAACACTTTCAACTGTTAATATTTTAGAATTTTCTTTCAATATGACTAACAAATGAATGTTTGGCAATCCTTGCTTTTAAAATTCAATAACATAAACATAAGATTTGACTTCTCCAAATAATTTATTATCAACAATAGGTTTAAGTAGATGTTTAACTTTTTATGCGAAAACCCTAGTTACTATATCAGGTCTATCAGCAGCAGTTTGATAGGGGAATAAATTTTCCTGTATCTCTTTCCAATCTAGATTACACGTCATTGTGATAAATAAACCTGGTCTACCATGACGAGCAACAATAGCCATCGAATCCTGATATTGTTGCATTATATTGCGAGGTGATCCTATAAAAGTAGAAGGCAATATAAGCGTTTTTCACACGTGTACATCATTTTCCAACACATAATTGTGTAAATAATCTATCAGTCCTTTATATCTTTCACTTCTCACTTGAGCTTAAATATTTGCACAAAATCTTAATCTATTTTTTTCTATTTTTACATCATTTTCAACCACCCATTGTTGAAACAATCTACCTCCATATAAAAATTGATTAAATTCTTTATCTTTTACAGCAATTTTTTATTTAATGTAAGCAGACCTAGATTCGGATCTAAATTACTAACCAATTTTAATTCCTTTGTAGATTTATTATAAACCGTTTCATAAGATTCTGGTATTTCTCCTTCAGAGTTTGTATTAAAAATTGCAGCAACTTCATTAAAACTTTGAGAATTGTATCTATTTTTATCAAAGCTTTTTTTCAACGTGAACAATAATTGTAACTCAGGAATTTCTTTATTATTTGTCTTACTAATTCAGCTTCTATTTAAATTACCTCTGACATCATCATGTAAGATTTTGTGTATGCAATAGAATTTCTCATAATATTTTCTATAGATTTGAAACCGTCTTCGTCCAAATTTTTGTTACTTTTTAATCTGTATCTCATTGATTCTTCAGGGTCATAAATAAATAATTGACCAAAACATGGATCCTCACCTTTATCCGGATATAAAGCACTATTAATTTAATAGTAAATTTAACTTTGATATCAAGGAATTATAATTTTAAAACTAGTAATATTACATTAGAATTCTAACATCAAGTTTGATATATTTAATAATAAATTTTATAATTTCCTTTTATCCAATGTTACCAAATTTTGCCTCTTATAGAAAATAACAACAAATTTACAATTCTCTCCTTATTCAAAACTTTCAAATTTTTCCTTCTTTCAAATATAAGCAATGTCCAATTTTGTCTTTCATCCAATTTAACTAATTTCCAATATTGTCTCTTATCCAATATTTAACCAATTTACAATTTTTCTTTTTCTTCAATTTAACCAACTTCCAGCTTTGTTTTTATCCAATATAAATAATTTCCAATTTTTCCTTTTATCCAATTTAACCAATTTCCAGCTTTGTTTTTATCCAATAGAACCAATTTCAAATTTTGCGTTTTATCTAATATAACCAACTTCTAATTTTGCCTTTTATCCAATATAACCAATTTCTAATTTTGCCTTTTATTCAATTGAACCAATTTCCAGCTTTTTTTTATCGAATTTAACCTTTTAACGCCCAAATGGACAAAATTTTGGCATGAAGTTTGAGGACTTATTTCGGAACTTAAAAATCATTGGTTATATTGGATGAAAGGCAAAATTGGAAACTGGTTCTATTGGATAAATACAAAGCTGGAAATTGGTTTAATTGGTTAAAAAAGCTAGAACTTGGTTAAATTGGATAAAAGGCAAAATTAGAAATTGGTTATATTGGATAAAAGGCAGTATTTGAAATTGGTTCTATTGGATAAAAACAAAGCTGGAAATTGGTTAAATTGGATAAAAGGAAAAATTGGAAATTGATTATATTGGATAAAAACAAAGCTGGAAATTGGTTAAATTGGATAAAAGGAAAAATTGGAAATTGGTTATATTGTCAGATTTTTTTCCAATTTTTGTTTAATTTTCAATTTTTTCTACTATGAAATAGCAAAAAAATAATTCCAAATGGTACAAATAACGTGACATAGATATATAACCTAGAGGATAGGACTAAAGAGAAAATTAAAAATTAAAATGTCGGCTCAAAAATTTTTGGTAATTTTCAAAATTTTGAAAAAATATATGGTGGAGTTGTTTATTACTATAAAAGTAATAAATTTACAAAAGTACAGCCAAATCCTAACAAGTCATGAAAGTTAGTGTGTCGAACTGACGTGGAATTCACCGTATAACACAGGTCAACAAAAAAGACTCACTTTTTTTAATAAGATATCCGAATGGTTTCCGATGTATTTTTGGGCGCTGAACACGATCCTGACTTCCAAAATTGCCCATTACGTCAGGATTTTGAGAAAAGTGTTAGTAAAGTCCTAAAAAATGCTTTTTCGAGGGTTTTCAACATTTTTTTTCTCTTTAACCTGACGTGCTAGAGCCTTCTACAAGGTCTTAAATTAAAGCTTGTAATGTACACTACAAGACCTATATCCATATAATAAAATTATTTTTTTAATTTTTTTAAAAAACGGGGTTGAAGATACCAAAAATGTATGCTTTTCGATTGCTTTATTAGACTTCTTGCAATTGCATGGATTCGCTTGAAAATGGTTACCCGGGGTTTTTGGGATCGTTGAATACGAATCCGGCATTTGAATTTTTGAAAAATAATATTGGATTCGTAATCAGCGACTCCAAAAACACCCGAGTAACCATTCTTAAGCAAATCCAAGCAATTGCAAAAAGTGTATTACAGAAATCCAAAAACACACGATTTTCGTGTCTTCAACCCCATTTTAAAAAAAAAATTAATTTTTTTTTATTTCATGGACATGGGTCTTGTAGTACACTTTTTGTCTTTTATATTTTAATTATTACACTGGAAAATTCTTGACAGAACTAGTCGCCCAATGCACAGAAGTGCTGCGTTAAAAAGGAACGTACAGCTTATTTTACTTTTGGAAGAGCAACTTTACTTCTTGATTGAGCTGCCTATAATCAAGCAGACTTTAACTGAAAGTTATTTTTTAATAGAGCTATGAGTTTTATCATCAAGTAGCCACAGTGGGGCGAAAAACACGCTTTTGGACAAATTGATTTTTAGACCACAAATTTTATTAAATGTTAAATAAAAAAAGGAGAAATTTTTTAACTGATAGCAATATTGTTGCTTACGAAAGCCTATTATATTATTAATAATTACCAAAAACATTAAAGCTATGTTTTAAAAATGTTTTGAGGCATTAACTATTTTGTTTAAACAATTTTTACCTTTGTTATAAAGAAATAATTTAACAAAATCTTTTTTTTATATTATGTAAATTTAGCGAATAAATTTTGCCTAATTTACCGTAAGTGAGGCTAAATTCGCTCATGTAGGGTAAATTCGCTCAACCGATGTCTATTTTTTAAAATTCGATTAACATACTTTTTAGACAGAAATATTTAAGATTTACAATTGTTTTGGTTAATATAAATGCTAAACTTTAATTTAAAATTTATTTGCAGCAAATTCATTGGTAACTTTCAGTAGAAATTATATTTAAAACACAAGTGAATAATTTTCATATTGAACAAGTAGTATGAAAAAGTAGGGAATAAAGCTTTACTTCAAAATTTTTAAGTTGAATACTTCTGAACATTACATTTCCTGTATCTCCAACATGATTTTCATAAAGCACAAAAATTTAAGCAATAAACAGATTCTGCAAAAAATCAATTTAAAAAAAAAATTTAAATTTGTTGTGTAAATTCGCTCAGGAAATAAGTCTACAAAAAAGATGTTTGGGCCTGGATATTTTAAGTATGTTAATTACTTTAATTTATAATTCGATTTTTTTAAATAATAGTACTCTTATAACTGAAAATTAAACGATTTAAAACGGTTTAAGCACTAAACTGTCAAACTTAACCTTGTTTTTTATGGTTATGAGTACGTTTGATTGAATGATTGAATCTAATTACTTATTGATAAAACAATATTAAATATTTATTCCAATAACTTTGTATATTGTTCTTAATTTTTTTCTTTATTGATTCTAAAGAATATTTAGTTTCATTTTTGCAGAAATTTTTTGTTTTACAGACATAATTCAAAAATCATCCGGAAACTTTCCGGAAATTAATTTTTTTTTACAGAAATTATCTAGAAACTTTCCGGAAATTTATTCTCTTTTTACGGAAATCATCTGGAAATTTTCCGAAAATTGATTTTTTACTGAAATCACTTCGGAAACTTTCCAGAAGTTTATTTTTTCGGAATTGCTTCTGTCAAACGCAATCGATGAGGTTATTGAATAAAATCGTTTATAAAAAATAATCACTGTTTTTGAGATATTCCATTGGTAACAACTGCACAAAGTTACAATAACTGCACCTAGTCTTCTTCTCTATGTCCAGTAAGAAACGAAAAATTGAAAAGTATTAAAAAGATTCTATTCTTTTGAATGCCATTTCTGTCCAATACTTTTCTATCCAGTGAGAGCAATATGAAAAGTAACGATATCAATCCTCTTGAATACCCAGTAAGAAAGCAAAGATTAAGAAGCATTAAAAAAATTCTATCCTTTTGAATACCATTTCTGCCCTATGCTTCTGAATTCCGCGACAGTAGTATAATAATATAATACTAATATTGTTGACATATAGAATGTTCAATTACTTTCAAATAACTGCACTCATGACTTTATTTGCTATTTTAAAAAGGAATAATTATTAAATTATCAGTTAAGAGGGTTAAAAGTGTTTAAAGGTCTCTGAAATTTTTAGGTTATGATTTATTGTCTAACAGAATAACGGCCCTGACTCGTTTAAATGACGTTAAATTGGTAAACAATCAATTTTTCAGCAAGTTTTTCTTTGAACACAAACACTTTTTACAAAATCTGCCACTGTATGTATCTTATAAATTACAAAAATCCAGAAGATTGCTTGAATGCATGCAGAAACGCGGTTCCAATGAAAAATTGAAAAGTGATATAATGACAGGCTGTAATAATTTCGGATGGGATAATTGGAAAGCATTCAGAAAAAAATTTTGTCTTTGTTAAAAATTACAAAAAGAATTGAATAGCATTCATTTTTAGACGAAACGTGGTCCTATCATGGTATAGAAAAGTATTGGACAGAAATGGCATTCAAAAGTATTGGATAATTTCTACTACACCATACAGAGTTTGAATTATTTCAATCCTTTTCAATTTTTCGTTTCTTACTGGGTGGGGAGCATCTAAGATTAATTTTTACAAAATATTTCTGTTTTCTATTAAATTTTATAAAATTTGAGAAATATGGGAAGAGTCTGGCAAAGTATGGAAAGCAGCTAGAATGAATTTCGAAAAATTTTTTTTCTTTTCAAATGAATTTCATTAATTTTTCGAAATATTGGATGAGTCTGACAACGTTATGGAAAGCAGCATAATATTTCTCTTTTCTATTGAATTTTATTATTTTTAGAATTAAGGGAAGAGTCTGGAAAAGTATAGAGAAGGCTAGGCTACATTGAACTGGGTATTTTATAAAGTCCAAGAACTAATTAAATTTTACAAATTTCGATCAGGTTTTTGTATCAAAATTAAGCTGAAGTACTCCTTTAGTTAATACACACATTACAAACACAAATTATTATGTTATTTGTTAATATAGGAGATTAATATATTTTGATGTCAGGTTAGGTAGGTACAGTGCAGGGCCGTGCCGAGTCGACGGTCTTGAGGGCCCCAGAAAAAAAAACCAGGGGGGCCTCTTATGGTGAAGGTTAACGGAAAAAAATATCATTACTTCGATTTTTTTATATACTTTATAAGATAAATTTTTAATATTACATATATTTTCTTAAATTATTTAATGTTGAATATAACTATCGAATTATCACAAATTATCTGGAATCACAGAAACATCGCCAGTGTAGAAAAAGTTTTTTGAATCTTGTGTTACTACATCTAAAACGATTTTTTCCTTGATTTCATAGCGGCAAAATCGTCAATAGTTTTTGTAAAATTACACAGTGAAAAATGGATGTTAAGCTTTATTATCTAGATATTAATGGTCAATATCTGTGACAGTCAAATATGTAAACATCTTATATGTTCAAATTTAATACCTCAAATATTGGAAAAATACGTGTTCAAATATAACCTCACATTTACAGATTATACTATTTAATATCTGAGATATTAAACCATAACATCTACACTACCGTCCAAAAGTATCAGGACGATTACATTCGACTCTATGAAAAAACATGCCATCACTTTTTCAATCATATCTCGGAAATAAAAGGAGATACAAAAAAAACTTAAATACGGTTAGAAAGCTGATTAAATTTTGCGTAAAATAAACCGTCTTTGAAGTCATTTCGTTAATTATTTTTTAGTTGTAGAGTGAGAAAGAAATTAAAAAAAATTATCAAATTTTCTAATTTTTGTCTCTTGACTTCAACTTTTTCAAAAATCTAGAAAAATTTAGATAAAATTTTTCTAAAAACACTGAAATCTTCGTTAGAATTTAAAGCCTCTCATTCGCTGCCGCTCGAAGCCAGAATCGAATCGTCACTGTTGAATTTCAATGCACCAACCGGTCGAAACACGGCTTCACATTTTTAATGATATATCGAAGACGGATTAACCTTTTTTAATTTTCGAAGTCTTATTTTAAACCTGAAATTCTAACAAAGATTTCTGTGTTTTTAAAAAACATTTATCTAAACTTTTTTAGATTTTTAAAAAAGTAATCGTCCTGGTACTTTTGGACGGTAGTGTAGATGATGTGCAATAGCATCTTTTCTTAATATCTACTATGTGTTTTAAAAATGTTTGATTTTGGAGAAAAATTGATATTACTCAGTAGAAAAAAATCTCTATAAAACAAGACAAAATGCACGAAACAGATAATTTTATTCTTCATATAATTTCCATTCATAACATATGACTAAAAATTTTTTTTGCAAAGATATGAATAAGGACAGTATTTTATGACGCTGAAAATTACTGGATTATGCCCTGAAAAACTGATTATTATGCGAAATTATGCGTTGAAAAATTAAAAAGTACAAATTGATGCTTTTGAAAGAAAAACGTTATTAAGGACCCAAATAAAGCTTTTAACATTATGTTAATTTTTTTTAAGAAAAACCACCAACATTTTTAAATAAAGCAACTTATTCTCTATAAATATAGAGTAAAGGTCATCATAAGAAATATGTTTTGCGATGACCACGGTAACAAGGAGCTGGTTTCTCAGAAATACAAAATTCAAACCAATTTAGTTAAAGTAAAAGATAAAAAAATGCTGTGGGTTCTCAGCTGTAAAAAGATATTGTTCGGGGTCATCCATAAAGCATACTTAATTTCCGAAATTTTATCCCCCCCATCTTGATACTTTTTCCATTAATGATTAATATGAAGCATGATATTTTATGGATCCCCCTACTCCTTCAAATATCACATGCTTTATGGACGACCCCTTTCTTAAAAAAAGAAATCATTCTATTGAGGTGAGGAGTAGATTTTTATGTATTAAAAAAGCCCACTAAACTCAAGAAAAATCGGAGATTCAGTGCAGTAGTTTTTGAGAAATAGTGCGATCACCGATTTGGAAAATGCGGTTTTAAGAAAAACGAGTTTAAAATTTTATCATACTCTTTCATTAGACGAAATTTTGTTCCGGGCTACAAGAAGCCAGACTTAACTAAACCTTACTTCAGATTTTTAAAGCTTTATATCTCACTCAATTTTTAAAATATCAACTTATTATTTCACAAACATATGTCTGAGACCCTACCCACACAGTACCGAAGCTTTCCTAAAAATTTATTAAAGATTTACTTGCAAACTTCGAAGAATTTACTTGCAAAGTTAGCTCAACATTTATTGAAGTGGGACATTTAAATCTTTGCAAAATTTTTACTAAACTTTGCAAGTAAATACTTCCAAGCTTGCAAGTAAATTTTTAGTAAATATTTAGGAAATTTTCGGTGTTGTGTGGGTAAACTTAGAAAAAATACAAGAAAAGAAAAACCGATTTTTTTAAAATTACAACTAGGATTGCCCTTTTAATTATGGATGATTAATTTTATTCATAAATTTATAATAAAATGTATTTATAAACAGATATTTCGTTAACGCAGATTTAGACTGTGAAATATTTTTATATTTCTTGCACAAAAAATATAATTATGCACAATTATGTGAGGATTCAAAAATTGTGCGGTGAAAAAAAATTATGCGTTTTGATGCGACGTTAAATTTATTTTATTTTATTCATAAACATTATAATACGTAAAACTTTAAACTTTCTTTCAATTTTTGAAAATTATGCGATTATGCGCTTCGCACAAAGTGTAGGTCTCTAGATATGAATAAAAAAAGCGTGAAAAACAGGGACTTTTGAGTGATTTTTACTAAAGGGCACTTTGATTCTATAAATTTCATAGAAAAAATAGTAGGAGAAATCTGAAAAAATTCATCAACATTCCTTAATATCTACTTTCAACATATTTACAAATTGTTTTTTAAAAAAATTTAAACAATTGTTTATATATTTATTTTTAAGAAGAAGTGCAATTTTGGCTTGTAATTGTGATAGAAACTTCAAACAAAATAAAAAATTTTTTAAATAAATTTTTTATTCTTAATTTAATAAAAAAATTATTGTACAAGCGCATTTGTGAGGCCGAAGGGCATCCGAATCCATTCAAATTGTCCACGACCGGGGATCGTAAAAGCGGTGTACTCAAGCGATTTTGGGTCGATCGGTATGTGGTGGAACGCATCGGTGAGGTCAATTGTGCTGATGATCACGGCGTCCGATAGCACGTCAAGTATGCTATCCATTCTGGGTAGCGGATACGCGGATTTTTGTGTGACTTTATTGAGTCGTCGGTAATCGATGCAAACGCACGGCTTTCCATCTTTTCGGTAGGTCAATAACACGGGGCTGCCAAATCATCCATTGCTAGGCGCGATGAACTTTCGAAATAGATACTTATCGATTTGCAAGTTGATGATATTGTCGGCTTCTAAACTACGGCGATACGGTTTAATCTTAAACGGGGAGTCGTCTGTTAATTCGATGACATGCGTTGTCATATCCGTAACGATTCCTGTGTAATCGGCGAATTTGGACAATTCTTCGTCCAAGAATTTTTGTAGCTTTTCCTGTTGTTCGGGCGTTAATTCTATAATTTATGCGGTACTAAGGATGCTTCGAATATTATCAGGGGAAAGTAGAGGGTGTCGTTTTTCAGATCCCTCTATGGGCCAATAACCTTGGGCAGCGTCAATAACGACTTTCCAGAGGGTTATGAAGTCCATTCCCAGGATAATGGGCGTGGTAAGTCCGTCAAGGACTGTAAACCACATTTCGCCGGTACAATCGGAAATTTCGACATCGAACTTGGCGGAGTAGCGAGGCGCGGCGATATGGTCGCGTTGCGCGAGTTGTACTCCGGCACGAGTTATCGCGTTGAGAATTGGTTTACCGTTAACGAGGTCGTTAATTTTATCGTATAGTTCTCCTGACATGAAAGTACGATCACTGCCCGTGTCAAGGAGTCCCGTGTAATTTTTGTTACCGATTTTGATTGAAGTTGTTATTGTACATCGTTTTTGCGACGGTAAGGGGAGCGCGGGCTCTTTTGATATTTTGCTCTCGATATTTTTTTGTATCGCGAGCAAGTAACTACTCGGAGGTAACGAGGGTCTGGTAGAAAGTGAGGAAATGCACGCCTGAACCGGGTTTGTATGGTCGGTGGAGGAGGGCTCCTCGTCAGAGTCTTCGTATTCCGTCTCGGATTCCGTAAAATAGCATTTGCCCCATTCACAGTCGGAATCGCTGGCGTCATTCTTGGTAGCAAACGCTTGATAAAGCGTAGTTGCGTTTTCAAGAATGCGCCTTGGTTTGTCTGTGGTGTGGCTGAAGCTAGGAATTGCGCTATCTTCGATATTATTTCGATTTTTTGGATTACCGATGTTGGAAATTGTATTGTTGGAGTTTGGGGATTTGCCAGGGAGACTTAATCTCTCCTGGCATTCCCATCGTTTTTTGATTGTGTGGAAGGATTATGACGCGACTGATTTGGGAAATTTTGATTATAATTTCCGGGCTAAGGTGGCGGAGCTACTTGTGGCATGACTAGTATCTGCTGGGGTTGCTGCACGGATCCCGTTGGCTGTTCCTGTGGCGCTTGTGTTCAGTAAGAATAATTCAGTGGGAGTTGTACGAAATAAGGGGTTCCAGTTTGTACCGTGATTTCGGCCCCTGTTTAAATTACCTCCTCTACCCCTGTTATTATTATCGCGTTTTCCGTTGCGATTAGACTTTCCGTCTTTATCGTCTTTCTTTCGCGTAGGTGATCCACGTCTTTTCCCCCCTTCTGTGACGAAGCAGAGCTTGAGGAGCAAGAAGAATTTGATCGGAAGTGCCTGCGCAAATTGCGGGAAGAAGCGGGGCTAGGTGTTGTTGTTGTTTAGAACCTATCGCTGGTGGCAATCTCGAAGTATAATCTTTGGGAATCTTAGATGTTAAATGAGCTATTGTTTGAATGTAAGATTCGTATTTATTATTGTTAGAAGATTGTTGTTGTTTAGTTTGTCTGTGCCGAATTATTTATCGCATTTAATTGTGATTTACCACGCGTGTTGCCTTTTCGTTTAGAATCGTACTCACGCAATTTTGTGGACCATTGCATGGCTGCGATTTTGTTTTCGTACTTATGAATTCGGGAAACTAGTCCGTCATAAGTATTGAATGTGTCGCGGTCGAAGTGGGTTATTAATTCGGCTTTAAGACTTGTATAAATTTTATCGAGTTGATTTGCCTCTGGTACTGTGTTTTGGAGGCGATTATAAAGTGAACTGACGCGTATGACGAAATTGAGTCCAGTTTCATCTGATTGCTGGACTGCGCGCAGAATTTTACTAGTCAACGTTTGGTCGTCGCTCGGTTCACCGAATGTAAGACAGAATTTAGTTGAGAATTCAGTCCACGTGTTCCAAGTGTGACGGAAGGTAGTGAACCATGTATATGCGTTGTCCGTGAAAACTTGAGATAGCGAATGAAGCGCGTCATCAGGATTGATGTCTGTTGAGAGCATTCGGTTTTCGAATTCTGCTATAAAGTCTAGTGCTTCTAGTTCACCGGGGTATTTTAATTCCTAAGATTTTATAATCTTGTGTAAATTATGAATAGCATGTCGCGGCGCCAAATTGGGGGCGGGCGATTGGATGTGGTGGAAAAGACTGTTGTTGGGTGATGGAACCGGATGGAGAGGGGGGCTTTCGTAATACTGTGGATTGGTGTCGAAATGTAATGCGCGGTTCGGTAGAGGAACTGGCAAAGTGGGTGTTGTATGGGACGTTGAAGCAGCGGGGTGCGTAAAGAGCGGTCCCGGTGTTGTCGTCAAAGTAGTAGTCGACGTCGTAGTAGTTCTAGTTGTGGTGGGGGGTGCACATGTTAATTGTTGTGTGTGTTCACCACTGTCATTGTATGCCCGTGTTGTGTCTCTCCAAGGTGACTGCATATGATGCATTTGTAGTGCACTTACTTTTTGTGTAAGGGCTGTGATTTTCGAGGTTAAATAGGCAGCGAGAGTGTCGATTGCGCGTTTTGATTCTAATCGAAAGTCTGCAATCGATTCAGCAGTTCCAACGTGAATAGCGCTAATTAAGTCGGCCGTTTCATTTTTATACTGTAACTAGCAGAGCTACGCGCGCTAAAGCGCGCGCGATATTTCTGTTTCTGTCTTTTGATACTTAAGACCTTATTTTATTGTGTGTATATAAAAATGTAAGACCTTATGATCCGTTTTTTTCTTTTTCTAAAATATTGGAAAAAGATTACAATTTTTTTTTGAAGAATTAAAAAACATAAAACACGAAAACCAAAAATTAAATTTAACACACTGAGCTATATTGTAAAATGTTTATAAGACGTTAAGGTAATTACAGATTTTTTCAAGATAATAGAAAGGTTTTTTCGCAAATAGAATTAACATTACCAATTTGTTGAAATTTGTACCACTGTTAGTTAAAAGTTTTTAAAAAATGTAGTTAAATTTTTTAGACCTGTGGGGACTTGTGAAAAAAGTTATAAGCGTCTTTGTTTTTAACTTTTAACATTGAGTTTTGTAAGAATTGAGTACATTTTCAAACATATTTACTCACCACAAAGTACTTAAAATTCAGAAATTAATAAAACATTTTTTAATACGAGACAGATATATAATGGTTAAATATCTGTTTAAAAAGTGTCACTAGGTACCTGTCAGAGTTGCAATAAATTAATTTGTAAAAAAATTTCACGTTTTATACAGTATATTGGACAGCTGTTTGAACATCTGGAAACATTGCACACAATTTTCTACTCAAAACTAAATGTAAACAAGTCATACCAAGCATTTGCAACACGACTAAAGAAATGCTGTGTTGCCAGACGTTTCAAAGTACCAAGCAAGTCAAATTACAAAACAATGGTTTTTGTTTTAATTAGTTCAGTCAAGCGATAGAAAAACTTTATATATATTAATTATACATCAGAAGAATTATTTTATTGAAGTATTTTTCCTTCTTTGTCAAAACATTGACACCGAGATTTATTAATAGTCATGATATAAGTCGAGGTATAAGCCGTCCATAAACCACGAGGACAATTTTTTATTAATTTTTTACCCTCCCCCCATCCAATATGGAACACAAATTTTTACTTTATGCAGTGGACCTTAATTTTGTCACTCGGTGGTTTTTAGGGACGCTGATTACGAATTTGATGTAAGTTTTCATAAATTTAAAATGGTGTATTCAATATGGCAGAATTTTCTTTTAGATTTATGCAATTGACCTTAATTTTGTTACTCGAGAGTTGTAATACCAGTCAGTTAGCTGTAAATGTCATAGGAGCGCTCACTGACAATTATTTTAGCACTTGCGTCGATTCACGACCAGCGAGCGTGTATAGAAAATTTTTTTTAATTTTTCTTTCCCATATTATATTAGTCATTTAAAATTTTGAAAACAAACATCGCATTCGTAATCAGCGACCCTAAAAACCACCCAGTGACAAAATTAAGATTAATTGCATAAAGTAAACATTCTGTTCCATATTAGATCTGCCATTTTGATTTATGGGAAACTAAAATTGAATTCGTAATCAGCAACCACGAAAATTCCCGAGTGACAAAATTAAGGTTTATTGCATAAATTTTAAAAAATTTTGTTCTATATATTAAATCCGCTATCTTGAATTTCTTAAAAATAACATTAAATTAGTAATCAGCGACCCAAAAGCCTTTAAGTAGGAAAACTTAGGCGAATTTAATTACATTTTAGTATTTTGAAAAATAGTCACCACCCCTTTCAAAGTTCCCTTCATATTTTAGGCCATATTTGGTCCGCCATCTTTAAATTTTACATTTTAATTTACTTTTTTTAAAAGTATACAATTTATGTGCCTCTATGGATGAGAATTGAATATTATTCACGCACGTTTAACTCCTTAGCAGAGTAGTCAAAATAAAGTTTTCGTGTCACAACTTTGCTAAATTTTTTTATTTCTTTTAATGTTAGATATCATTATATTTTATGTTTTTGAGGTTACTGAATCCAAATATTTGGATGGGTAAATGGGTAAAAAAAATAACCAAACTTGAAAAAATGAAATTTCTTTTCTGTTTTTAAAGATAAAACCGCTATATTTAATTTTTGTTTTAAACGAAATTCTTTTTTTTCACCCCGGAATCGAAAAGAGCACACTCAATACCTATAAGAAACATACTTGCGGTATAAAATATAATCTGTTTTATTCATAAAAGTATAGGTTGAATTTGCGCAAAGAATTTTCTTATTTTAGGCGTTAATGGGTTAATCATTAAAATAATATTATAATATTTGGGGAGAGTGGGACAAACCGTCCAGATGTCAATATCTGCGAAATGGCGAGATTTTTTTGTTCATAAGTTTTGAATTTTTTTTTTTTAAATCATCGGATTTGCTTGAAAATCGTTACTCGGGGGTTTTCGAGGTCGCTAATTACGAATATTGAATCAGATTTTTAAAATTCAAAATGGCGAATCCAATATGGCGGACATTCTTTTTTTTAAATAATTGGATTTGCTTGAAAATCGTTACGGGGGGTTTTGGGGTCGCTGATTACGAATATGACATAATTTTTTAAAAATTAAAAAAGGCGAATACAATATGGTGGACGAAAAAAAAATCAAACAAAAAAAAATTAAAATAAGAAAATTTTCTTTTCCGCCATGTTGGATCCCCCATTTTCAATTTTAAAAATTTGATATCTAATTTTTGATCAGCAACACCAAATACATTTTTGTTTGTCTTTTTTAAAAAATGCAAATGAGAAAACATTTAAATCATACGATTGCATATAATAATATAATATATTATATGCATATATTATATGCATATAATACATTATATTATATGCATATAATAATTGCATATAATCATACGATACAAAAACATCTTTGACATGGCGAAGAATAAGGATGTATAATTTTTGTTTTACTTCGAATTTTGCAATATTATTTTTGGAGAGTATTCTTGACACTATAAAAAATCCGAAAATAAAAACAAAAAAAAATTTCTGGGCCCGCATTTTATTTACAAAATAAAGCTATATTTTTGTTAAGCGCCATATTATTCGCCATATTGGATCCGCCATTTTGAATTTAATTTTAATTAAAATTTTCGAAATTATGTTTCAAATGCTTAATAAATAAAGCATTAACTAACAAATTGAAACCAATTCAACGCATGTAACGCGGCAGTGCAACCGCCCGTGAAACTGCACGCTCCATGTCTTTTTTACAGCGCGTAACAGGCTTAAAAAACCATCGGTACACTTCAGAAAGCCTTACCCATTGTTCGAAGATAATTGAATCTTAAATAATTATACGAATTAGTTTTTTAAAATACTTGCGATTGTTCACAACTGGAGGCGGGGTGGGAGTCAAAAATTGATGAAAAATTGTCCATTTGGTTTATGGAACAACGATAAAATTTATACCTCTCACTCATACCTCGTTCTCGATCTGCCTTTCTTTTACTCCTTAATCTATCTGTGAGTGAAAAAAGAAAAATAATTAGCCAATAAGGAAATAAGACGCCCATTTCGTATTTTGGCTTGAAACTAAAATTCCCCACTTTTCCTTCCCTTATCAAATTCTGTTCCCCTCTTTCTACCTGACACGGAAAATGGAGAAAACATGGTACCCCCTTCTAAACCCAAAAAGTGGGAATTACTTTCTTAACTATTCGTCTCTCTTTCGCTCCTACTCTAAACTAAAAGGAGAGACAATACCTCCCTCCCTCTCTTTCTCTCTCACTGTGAACAGAGTATATAAGGAAAGACTAACTTAATATATATATATATATATAGATATAATAATAATATTCGACTCTCTTTCGCTCCTACTCTAAACTAAAAGGACAGGCGATACTTACCTCTCTTTCTCTCTATCAAGCTTTCTCTCTCACTGAGGACAGAATGTACACGCTCTGGACAGACTGAATGAAAGAATACGAAGATTATTATAGTTAATATGTCAGATTTATTACTAATATGAAGTGATTTGATTTGTTCGGTCGACGTTTTAGTTTGTTCCTCGAATAGGGAAGTAATTGTCTGCTCAATTCGGCGTAGAGTATGTGTTTGTTCTAAGCGATAATGTGAAAGTTTTTTTTTCAAAAGAACGCGCGATCAATGGTGCTTGCAGTTTAGAAGACTGAGAGCGCTTTGGTGGCTGATTAGTTTTTGATATGGCACCGCTGTGAGGGTTAAAGGTAGAAAAGCCAAGAAAAGGGTTTTCTTTCTCCAGGGATGCGTTGAACGTTTCGTCATTTTCATTGCGAGGAATAGTTAGCGAATTTGGAGATTCTAATGTGAGAAAAAATGCAGTATTTCGTTTGGATGTTGGTGGGGGGAGAGCCCATGGCTCTTGCACCTTGGTTATCTTCCGTTTGGGAAAAATAAATGTGTTCTTAATTGGTTGTTTACATCGCGCAACTTGAACAAGAGAGTTGGTATTTTTCGTGACAACAAATAGTGTCGTGGAAAAAAAAATTTTATGTTTAATTGTCCCCATTGTAGTCATTATCTGAAGCGTAGAGTTATAAAATTCAAGCGAAAAATAATTTTAACAGAAGAAAGCAAGATTTATTCAAATATATATAATATATATTTTTTGTTATTATTTTAAATGTAATATTTTAAAGTAAAGTGCATTTAAATTTGGCTAATTTATTTAAGCAAAATGAAAAATAAATTGTTTTATAGCGCAAAAGTAAAAAAAATTATGTAAAAATTACAAATTAAATAAAATTATTAACATAACAGGCATACTGATGTATTTGGCAAGCGGAGCGAATACATGCTTGAACGTGCAGTACAATGTAGTATAGCTATATATGTAGAAAGCAAGCAATCAATGCGCGTATGTGTGATTTGAAATTTAACGAAAGTAAACTGTGGAAATTTCGTCGTAATTTATGTGCTACTTTAGCGCGGAAAAATGGAAAAAATTTTCGTTAGTATAAGGAATACTTTAAAAGTGCGAATAAGTCGCCATTTTCTGCGTGAAAAGCACAATAGAGCGTTTTATTCATATGGAAAATTCATGCCGTGCATCGTCTTAAGAGACGACGGCAGGACTTTTCAGATGAGAAAAAAAACGCAAGAAGAGAAAAAAGAAGAATTTGATTTTAAAACTAGAAGTCAAAATACGTTAGGTGATAAAAATGTAGCGTATGCACAGTCAATTTCCGGAAAGTTTCCGAAGTGAATTCCGTAAAAAAAATTAATTACCAAAACATTTCCGGAAAGTTTCCGAAGTGATTTCTGTTAAAAAAAATTAATTTCCGGATAATTTACAGATAATTTCCGTAAAAAAAATCAATTTCCGGAAGATTTCTAGATGATTTCCGTAAAAAAATCAAGTCTTGGAAGATTTCCAGATGATTTCCGTAAAAAAATCAATTTCCGGAATATCTCCGGAAAGTTTCCGAAGTGATTTCCGTAAACAAAATTAATTTTCAGAAGATTTCCAGATGATTTCCGTAAAAAAATCATAAAACTAGACCTAAAACAAGTTCCTAATCTGATCCTAAAACTAGTCCTGGAATAAGTTCTAAATATCATCCTAAAACTAGTCTTAAATCAAGTCCTCAATCTAATCCAAAAACTAGTTTTAGGATAATATCTAGGACTTGATTCAGGGCTAGTTTTAGGATCAGATTGAGGACTTGTTTGAGGACAAGTTTTAGGATCATATCACGACTTAATTTAGAACTAGCTTTAGGATAAGATTAAGGACAAGTTTTAGAATCAGATTGAGGACTTGTTTAAGGACTAGTTTTAGGATCATATCTAGGACTAAATTAAGGACTTGTTTTAGGATCTGATTGAGAACTTGTTTGAGTACTAGTTCTAGAATCATATCACGACTTTATTCAGAACTAGTTTTTGGATCAGATTGACGACTTGTTTGAGGACAAGTTTTAGGATCAGATTTAGGACTTGTTTGAGGACAAGTTTTAGGCTTAAATTTAGGACTTGTTTGAGGACTAGTTTTAGGATCAGATTTAGGACTTGGTTGAGGACTAGTTTTACGATCATATCTAGGACTTAATTCAGGACTAGTTTTAGGATCAGATTGAAGACTTGTTTGAGGACAAGTTTTAGGATCAAATTTAGGATTTGTTTAAGGACTAGTTTTAGAATTAAATCTAGGACTAAATTAAGAAATTGTATTAGGATCAAATTGAGGACTTGTTTGAGGACAAGTTTTAGGATTAGATTTAGGACTTGGTTGAGGACTAGTTTTAGGATCAGATTTTGGACTAGTTTTAGGATCACATCTAGGACTTAAATAAGGACTGGTTTTAGGATCATATCTAGGACATGTTTGAGAACTAGTTTTAATCATAAAACTAGTTCTTAATCTGATCCTAAAACTAGACTCAAATAAGTTCTCAATCTCATCCAAAAAATAGTATTCAAACAAGACCTTAATCTGATCAAAAAAACTAGTCCTCAAAGAAATCCTTAATATGATCCTAAAACTACTCCTTAAACAAGTCCTAAATCTGATCCTAAAACAAGTCATGCCACGGTGAGTCTCGATAAAGTTTAACCCAAAAGTCTTGCCACTAAAAATTTTTTTACAGATATTTGTTTACACGTGAAATTAGAATATTTTTCTCCTAAAATGCAAATCATCTGTAGAAGGTTTTTAAAATTAACCTGATTTTTCTCGTTTTTTTTAGTTTAATTGATATTATTTAATTAAAAATTGAGATATTAAATTTATTTTTTTTATTTCTCTGCTTTAAGGTCTCGTGAACAATTTCCCATAGATGAAAATTAATTTTTTTTATTAATTGTGTTTAAATTTAAAAATAATCTTTAAAAAACTTTTTTTCTCTGCCATTTTTGGGTTATTTCTCAAAATACATGTAAAAACTGGTTTACTATTGTAATGTGTTTTAAATTACGTATTCCTATCTTCAAAATAAAAAAAAATTAATTAATTTACTACAAGTGTTCAAGAAACAAAGAAACATGATTTTTTAAGAATTTTATAAAATTTAACCACAATTAATAACAAAAATAAATCTTCATCTATGGGAAAGTGTTCACGAGACCTTAAAGGAGAGAAATAAAAAATATAAGGGTAATTCTCCGCGTAGCGGAAAATTTGGATTTTACTATTTTTGAAATTTTTTTTTTCAAATTAAGTAAAAGTCGATATAGAATTTTAAAGTTCAATATTCAAAAACGAAATATTTGTGGTGGGCCAGACAAAATAATTATAATTTTCTTTTTTACAATAAACACCCATGTAAAATTGATTACACCATGATGCTCTGATTCGACCATGACGCACAAGAGATTTTTTATGTAAATTGGGCAATTTTACAAAGTGATGATACCATGACGCGAAAACGAGGGACAAGAAATATCTACAAAAATATTAAACAATAAATTTTTTTTTCCATAAGTGTTTTGTTTTTCTCAATTCAACTAACACAGGTTTAGAAATTAATAACTTTTTTTGTCAATCGAATAAAACATTTTTTTCGAATAGTAGGTGTTTTTTGAGTAAGAAAATCATAGTTTTAATTTTTTCCCCTCGTGCAGTTTTTCTGTAGCTTCAAATTTTGCATTTTCGAGGTTAAACGTCACTTAAACTTACCTGTAGGAAAATGAGCTTATCAAAATATAATAAATGAGGTATCATTAGAAAGGTTATTAAATTACCTTTCGATCCATACGTCACAGAATAAAATTCAATGAAAATTGAGAAAGTTACAGTCGATTAAAGATCAAATTTCATGCCAATTTTGATGATTTTTTGACACTTAAGTAGCTTCTACTATTTTTTTCTACATTAAACAGGAAAAAATGTTTTGATTTTAATTTTTTTATTGATAGACTATATGATTACAAAAATTTTAAGCCCTTGTGGACCTCGATTAAATTAAAAATGACAATTCTACGCTAAATTTAGTGAACGAAACTACTTTCTTCATTTTCAGTATCCCATAAACATTAGGGTGGCTCTTATTTACCAAGTTGAAGATAACTTTTGGGCCCCCCTCTATATCAAATCTTTGGCCCAAATTATGAAAAAATTCGATTAGAAAATTGATTTTGAGATTGATTAACCCTCTCCCGTAAGCGCCTACTTTTCCCATTTAAAATACATGGGATTTTACAAACTTTTGGTTTTTTCAAAATAATTTTTCTAGTTAACAAAATTTTTTAAATCGGTTTTTAGATTCTTAAAGTGCACACTTTTACCTTTAAAATGACCTGAAATACAAGATTTTCGGTTCATAATTGAATAAGTTATAAAGCTTTTAATATAGAGATTAATAGATTTAGTCAAATTATACTAGTTAAAGTGCAAAAATCGGACACAATCGTTGTTTATTCACCTTTCGTAGGACATAAAATCGAGAAAAATTTTAATTTAAAAGTCGAAGGTTTGGGTTTAATCCGGTTTTTTTATTCGGGAGATCTTTAAAATATTTTTAATAGGTTTTTAAATACATTGAAAGACAAAAATTAAGATTAAAAAGAGGACTACTTTATTCACTAAATCTTCTTTTCTTACAGACCGTCTTTTTTAACGCATTTGGATAGTCTGTTTGATACTTTTCAGTAACTTGAAGCAAATTTTGTTTTTGTAATTCATCCTTTGTAATTGCGTTAATATATTTTTCAGTCCTTTGGACATTTCGTTCCGCTAAATCATTAACAACTTCTAAGTTTTTAACAATATTCAAGCCCTGTAAATAGGAGGTATTTTGGTACCATGTATTCACATCGCAGTGGAGGAACGATTTATCTATATTAAATCTATCAAAAAATGCTAAAGATTTGTCGTTAATAAAATGATCCAAATTGTGCAATTGTAATTTTATTAAGTCGTCGTTATTGCGTATATCATACCGTTTAGAAGCATCGATGTCAGGATTAGTTAAAATATTCAAGTTTTCTACCATTTTTTTTTAATTTCAACTGGTATGTTTTCGTCAAAAAAAGCCATTGCAGAACATTCAGGGCTTAAATACCATAAATGATTTTTTAATTTACTTAAAGCTTTTTCTGCAGCGACGGAATCAATGCTTTTAAACTTAAATAACTTTTTAACGAAATTTAAATCATGAGAAGGGGCTTGTACAGCAAGAGGGGCTGTATACCATGCCTTAATGTACACAAAAATGATAAAAATGCAAATATCAAGTAGCCCTGTTCTTTCTTGTTTTGTCAATCTAAAAGCGTCACGAAATAGATAAATTTTTAATGAATAAATCGCCTTTGACATCCAGCGGGCATGGTGAAATGCTCCTGGCTTATAAAATTTGACATCACATGGCGAAACAACCCCAAGAAAAATTTGACATAATGAAAGCAACTCTTTGTAATCGTCGCGCGGTAAAGTTTCATTTAATAAGCTCTTTATGAATGTATCGACGCCAGGTATTTGTTTTTTTAATTCATCATTAACAATTACATCTTCAAAACCAGTTTTGTATTTATTTTTTTCAATTTTATCCCACTCGCTTTGAAACCTTTTAAAAAGCAAAACATTTGGACCACAAGTTCCTGGTATTTTAATAAAAAAAATACTACCTAATACTATTTCATAAATATGATGTCTGCAAGGTAAATATAAAAGACTGCGCTCTAACAGTTGCTCTAAGATAATTGTAGCCCCTTTTCGACAACCTAAGTTTGAATTTGTCGTGTCGCAGCACAAACCTTGGACTAGATCTGTTAACCCCCAATCTCGAAGAGCATGATAAACAGCTTCTGCTTCTGTTTTTCCTTCTTCATTTGGCAATTCAGGAACACTAAGCATCTTGTGAATCTCGCCACTAGAAACCACAATAGGTAGTCTGTTACTTTTCTTGCCAGTAATGGAATCAGTTATAATCTTTCCATCCCAGTGAACGATTACTGAATCAATTTTCTTCTCCTCAAATATTATCTTTATTTTTTTTGAACAATCAGATCGAATTTTGTTCCTTACTATCCTATATGAATCTTTATTCATTATTATATCATTTGGATCAAGACCTATCGCATCTGCCATCGCACTCATTATGTGTATTGAATTTCTGTGTGAAATTTTGCAATTATCCAGAACTGACACAAGTCTTTCAGTTAAAACTGGGATCTTTCCTCTGACATTTTTCTGTACATAATAACGTCTATTTGCTGCATAATCTGACCCCACACTTTTTTGAGACACAATGATTTCTTCGTTTGATGATAACTGCTCACACGAATCTGATTAATTTAAAATAAATAATTTAAATACAGTGATGAAAATTGTAGTCTTCGATTGTTTTTACTGAAACCTAATAAATACAATTTTTTTGATTTTAAGAAACAGAAAAAATATATTACCAGATACTTGACTCATCACAGCGTGGCTTTCATCATTGCATTGTATTTTGGATTGAAAATCAACAACACTAACAAGTAAATTTTTGCCAATATCATGTTCTTCCTTCTGAGGGGAATTTTCAGCTCGCATTTCAGAATTATCAAAATAATGAATAATATTTTCTTGAGGAGTTACACCTAATAACAATTTTATGAGTTAAATTTTTGCCCTTTTATACTTAAGTTTATTTATATTTAAACTAAAATTAAAATAGAAAACATTTATTTTGATATTTCAAAAAATTATACCTGGATCTTCAATATCACTCTCAGAATCTGAGATAAATGTGGCAATACGGTATTGTCTTTCAGATAGTTGGTCTTGTAGAAATTCTTTTATTTTAACGTCAACAAGTTGAAAAACGTTACCATGAGCAATATCAAAAGTATGTTCAAGTTTTTCTTTTAAATCATTTTCTTTTTTTTTATTAAATTTTTCACCTTTATGTCTCTCTACATTTTTGTGCTCTGTGTGTAAGCTGACTAATTTGTCAATACATTTACATTGTTTTCGAATCGGTATACCAGCCTTTTCCCAAAATAGAGAAACCTCTCTTATAACTCGAGTTGCACTTTCTCGTATGGTTAAATTACAACGCCTGGTCCAAAAAAATAAAACTTGTAAAGTTTGTAAGTTTGTCGGTAATTTATTAGTAACAATTTGAGGACGAACATAACCAACTAAAAAAATCTGTTTTCGCAATTCGTAGTTTGCAGTACTAATTAAAGCCATGATGCTTTTTAGCTTAATTTCACAGATACATTTTATAAAGCTCAATAGCTTCCTTATTCACTTTAAAAAATATACAAGAAATTTTTAAAACAAAGTATTAAGACAATTCTTGTAAGGAAATAAACACTTCTTATTTTTAGTTTACTCTCAAACTTCTAACCCTTCTGACAGAAGACATTAGTTCGAGATAAATGCACAAGAGCGCGCGCGGCACGGTTAAATATGACGCATGTGTGTAAATCGCTCCTCTCTCGATAGAGGCAGCACTACAAAAGCGGTAAAATTTAAATTATCAATTAAATAAATACAATAGTTGATATTGAGTTAGGCTGGTTCTGTCGTGGTAGAGGATTACAAGAACGGATTTTCGCTAACTCTTGATTGGAAAAAAACTTTAGAGAACGAAATTGTATTTTTACGTTTATAGAAATAAAAAATTAACTAAGGGTTATCTCCAATAATATTATTTTTTTATAAATACACTCCTAAAATTTGCATTATAATAATGATTAATAAAAATTTCACTGTGAAATTTTAGCCATGTGGGAATTTACCGTCAATCTGAATCGATTTTAAAATTAATACTTTACGTTTAAAACAATTATAATTAAATAAAGACCAATAAATTAAAAACTTTATAATTCTATCTTACACCTCTTTTTAATCAAAATTTTTCTCTTTCAGTGTATTTAAAAACATATTAGAATATGTTGAAGATCTTCCAAATCAAAACTCCCTATTAAAACCGAACGTTGACTTTTAAATTGAAATTATTCTGGACTTTATGCCCTGTAAAAAGCTTGTGGCTATCATACGGCAATTGTATTAAGAGGATTTTTATTTTTCACGTATTAAAAACAATATATTAGAGTAAGATGTAGTGCTTGTGGTAAATAAACAACGATTGTGTCCGATTTTTGCACTTTAACTAGTAAAATTTGACTAAATCTATTAATCTCTATATTAAAAGCTTTATAACTTATTCAATTATGAACCGAAAATCTTGTATTTCAGGTCATTTTAAAGGTAAAAGTGTGCACTTTAAGAATCTAAAAACCGATTTAAAAAATTTTGTTAACTAGAAAAATTATTTTGAAAAAACCAAAAGTTTGTAAAATCCCATGTATTTTAAATGGGAAAAGTAGGCGCTTACGGGAGAGGGTTAATCAATCTCAAAATCAATTTTCTAATCGAATTTTTTCATAATTTGGGCCAAAGATTTGATATAGAGGGGGGCCCAAAAGTTATCTTCAACTTGGTAAATAAGAGCCACCCTAATAAACATTTACAGCAAAAATTCAAGTAATAAAATTGATTTAAGCCCTAAAGTGACCAACATCAGTAATCAAGGGTTTCTGATGTCGTAGATTTTAAATCCAATGTTAGTTTTTCAAATTTCAAAATGGCGGATCCAATATGGCGGACAAGTTTTTAAAAATCGATGAAATTCGTCTTAAATTCGTTACTCGGGGGTTTTTGGGGTCGCTGATTAGAAATCGGATGTCAGATTTCAAAAATTAAAAATGGTGGATCCAATAGGTGCGAATTCGATGGATTTTTAAAAAACTTGTTCACCATTATGAATCCACCATTTTGAATTTTCGAAATCCGACATTGAATTCGTAATCAGCGACTCCGAAAACCCCCGAGTAACGAATTTAAGACGAATTTCATTGATTTTTAAAAACTTGTCCGTCATATTGTATCCGCCATTTTGAAATTTGAAAAACTAACATTGGATTTAAAATTTACGACATCAGAAACCCTTGATTAGTGATGTTAGTCACTTAAGGGCTTAAATAAATTTTATTACTTGAATTTTTGCTGCAAATGTTTATTGGATACTAAAAATGAAGAAAGTAGTTTTGTTCACTAAATTTAGTGTAGAATTGTCATTTTTAATACAATCGATGTCCACAAGGGCTTAAAATTTTTGTAATCATATAGTCTATCAATAAAAAAATTAAAATCAAAACTTTTTTTCCTGTTTAATGTAAAAAAAATAATAGAAGTTACTTAAGTGTCAAAAAATCATCAAAATTGGCATGAAATTTGATCTTTAATCGATTGTAACTTTCTCAATTTTCATTGAATTTTATTTTGTGACCTATGGATCGAAAGGTAATTTAATAACCTTTCCTACATTCCAACCATTTTCCTACAGGTAAGTTTAAGTGACGTTTAACCTGGAAAATGCAAAATTTGAAGCTACAGAAAAACTGCACGAGGGGAAAAAATTAAAACTATGATTTTCTTACTCAAAAAACACCTACTATTCGAAAAAAATGTTTTGTTCGATTGACAATTTCACTGTAAACCAGTGTAATTTAGACAATAAGAAAATGTCAATATTTATTATATTTATTATTATATTTCACTAAAAAAATAACATTTTATATATGAAATGGTAGTGGGGACTGATTACACCATGACGTTTTGACACCTTAACAGATTTTTAAGTAAAATTATAAACTTTTAAATGAAAACGACTATAGACTTTTATTTGTTATCCTGGAAATAATTTATCCACGTTGAATTTTTTAGAATATGGTGTATTCCACGTCAGTTCAACACAAAAAATTTTATTAGGTTTTGGGATTCGGTTGAAATTGGGTAGATTATATCCTCTGGTGGTAATAAATAAAATCCCCAAGCGATTTTAAAAAATTTCAAAAATTGGCGGACATATTGGATTTTTAATTTTTTTGTACTTTTTTTGAAAAATATATATCTCTGCTTGTTCTTAACGGATTTTAGTTTATGACCTCTTAAATTGTTCGTATTGAAATATACTTTTATTTAAAAAATTAAAATTAAGAAAATTATTTAAATTTTTTGTTTAAAAAATTAATTTCATTTTTTGAAAAGCCATAGAAAAAATATGCTACCTTCAATTTTGATCATTTTTTTACCATTTGTAGCCATAAATGTGTTGAACTTGTCCTAAAATTTTCATCGTGGGACCGCCAGTAGTTTTTGAGAAAAAAAATAAAACGTAAATCCTCGCATAGTGCTGTAGCGCTCAGTTTTAATGCCGCACGATTGTAAATGGAATTTTAATGAAAGTACGAGTTTTTATTAACCCTAGAACTAAAATATGATTTTTTTATAGACTAACGAAAAACTGGGGTGGTTTGGTACCCCAGATTTGAAACAATTGTAAAAGGTTACCTTTTTTGTAATTTTTTAATTTGTCAACAATGTGGCTAATTTGAAAAAATTAAACGGATTTTAAAAGGTAAATAAAGAAAAACTGTAAGACCTCGGAAACTCCCCCGTAAAAAATAGAAACCTCCTTTGTAATAAATGATTTTTATTCTATTTTAAAATCATTTAACATTTTTATATATTGTAAATAATATTTAAATTTTTAAGTTGCCTTAATCAAAATAAAATTGTCTCTATTTAGCTTTGAAAATCCGTTTAATTTTTTCAAATTAACCACATTGTTGACAAATTAAAAAAATTACAAAAAAGGTAACCTTTTACAATTGTTTCAAATCTGGGTTACCAAACCACCCCAGTTTTTCGTTAGTCTATAAAAAAATCATATTTTAGTTCTAGGGTTGATCAAAACTCGTACTTTCCTTAAAATTCCATTTACAATCGTGCGGCATTAAAACTGAGCGCTACAGCGCTATGCAAGGATTTACGTTTTTTTTTTTTCTCAAAAACTACTGGCTGTCCCACGATGAAAATTTCAGGACAAGTTCAACACATTTATGTCTACAAATGGTAAAAAAATGATCAAAATTGAAGGTAGCATATTTTTTCTATGGCTTTTCAAAAAATTAAATTAATTTTTTAAACAAAAAATTTAAATAATTTTTTTAATTTTAATTTTTTAAATAAAAGTATATTTCAATACGAACAATTTAAGAGGTCATAAACTAAAATCCGTTAAGAACAAGCACAGATATATATTTTTCAAAAAAAAAGTACAAAAAAATAAAAAATCCAATATGTCCGCCAATTTTTGAAATTTTTTAAAATCGCTTGGGGATTTTATTTATTACCACCAGAGGATATAATCTACCCAATTTCAACCGAATCCCAAAACCTAATAAAATTTTTTGTGTTGAACTGACGTGGAATACACCATATATGAAACTGATTTCTTAAAAAACATGAGGGACATTAAATTGTGCGCTACGCGGAGAATCACCCATAAATTGGATATCTCAATTTTTAATGAAATAACAGCAATTAACCTACAAAAAACGAGAAAAATCGAGTTCATTTTAAAAACCCTCGACAGATGATTTTTATTTTATGCGAAAAATATTCTAATTTCACCGTGTGAAGAAATATCTGTAAAAAAATTTTTAGAGGCAAGACTTTTGGGTTGAACTTTATCGAGACTCACCGTGATGCATTATGTCCTATAGATATTATCCTAAAACTACTCCTGATGTAAATTCTAGTTATTATTCTAACACAATAAGTCCTGATTCAAATCCTAAATCTGATCCTAAAACTAGTTCTAAAACTACTCCTTAATCTGATCCTAAAGTAAGTTTTCGACATGATCCTAAAACTGGACCTCAATGAAGTCCTCGATGTGATTCAAAAACTAGTCCTTAAACAAATCCTAAATTTGATACAAAAACTACTTCTAAAACATGTCCTCAATCTGATCCTAAAACAAGTTCTGAAATAAGTCTCAATCTGATCCTAAAACCAGCCCTGACATAAGGCTTCGATATGATTCTAAAACTTAGACTAAAAAAATCTTTATTCTGATCCAAAAATTAATCCTAGCCGCGTGAAGCTAGCAGACCAGCAGCGGTCCGCAGCCACACGTGGCAGCCGAATATATGTGGCTGCGGACCGATGTCGGTCTGCTAGCTTCACGCGGCTAATTAATCCTCAAACAAGTCCTAAATCTGATACTAAAACTAGTCCTTAAACAAATCCTCACTGTGATCCAAAAACTAGTCCTAAAACAAGTCCTCAATCTGATCGTAAAACAATCCCTGATTTAAGTCCTAGATATGATCCTTAAACTGGTTCCCAAACAAATCTTAAATCTAGTCCTAAAAGAAATCCTCAAATAAGTCCTAGGTATGATCCTAAGACTTGTCCTCAATCTGATCCTAAAACTTGTCCTCAATCTGATCCTAAAACTAGTCCTCAAACAAGTCTTAAATCTGATCCTAAAAGAAGTCCTTAATTAAGTCTTCGATACGATCCTAAGATTAATCCTCAAAAAACTCCTAAATCTGATGCTACAACTTGTCTTCAAGCAAGTCCTCAATCTGATCCTAAAACTAGTTCAGAATTAAGTCCTAGATATGATCCTACAACTTGTCCTAAAATAAGTCCGGGACTTAAAAATTCATGAATGTGAAATTCATTAGAATTTTTCTAAGTTAAATTCATTTCATTGACAAGTAAGATCATTAACTTTGTAGAGGTTCATATCTGTCTTAAACGGCTAGGATGCTTAAGGCGCAGTGTTTTAAGCCCATAGTTCGATCCCAGCTTCGTAGGAATTTTTTCATTATTTCTCCACATTTTAGAAAAAGTAAAATTAAACTTAAAATAAATTAAATACAATATGAATAACAACTTAGAAAATGTTATAAAAGAAATGTCTATTTAAGATCTGACGGAAAGTAAAAAAGACGTCCCTTTTATGTCTCTTAGAAGTCCAAAAGACGTCTTTGAGACGTACTTTAGTCGTGCTTTCTTATATGTCCTTAATCTAATCCTAAAACAAATCATGCATTATGTCCTAGATATGATCCTAAAACTAATCCTCAAACAAGTCCTAAATCTGATCCTAAAGCAAGTCCTGAATTATGTCCTAGATATGATCCTAAAACTAGTTTTTGGATCAGATTGAGGACTTGATTTAAGACTAGTTTTAGGATGATATTTAGAACTTATTCGAGGACTAGTTTTAGGATCAGATTAAAAACTTGTTGTATGTCTAGTGTTATGATTAGATTGAGGACTCTTTTGAGGACTTGGGTTTTGGTCTAATTGAGGAATTATTTGAAGACTAGTTTCAGGCTCATATTGAGGATTTCTTTAAGGACTAGTTTTAGTATTAAATTAAGGACTAATTTTTAAGATCGGTTGTGGTCTTTTTAAAGACTAGTTTTATAATCATAATGAGAACCTGTGTGAGATATACCTACCCACATAAAATTGACCAAATCTGAGTATAGCCTGGGGATATTTCCATAGATGGATTGAATTGTAAACAAGTGGACTTCAGTATTATTTTAGGTTGGATTTTTTTCCTTTTTTTAATAAATTTAATTGTCAGAGAACTTTCTCATAAAATTATTTAATTTTATGTTTTAATTAATTAGTTAATTAATTATTATTTAATACATTTTTTTTAATCATACAAAAATAGTCACAATGAATTTCCAAACAGATTTTGTTTATTTATTAAATTTATGACAATTTTTCAAATTGATTTTAACCTCTCTTAGTCCTATTTTTAACCTTAAGGGGCGCACTTTTGACTTCAGTTTTTTGTTTAGCATTCTTGAAACTTCATTCTTATGAAGTTTCAAACAATTTCACTGGAAGATTTTTTACGTGCATTTTGTGCAGGGTCCAATTCCGAAGTGATTTTAGTAAAAAAAAATCAATTTCCGGAAACTTTCAAAAGTGATTTGGGTAAAAAAAATCAACTTCCGAAAGATTTCCAGATGATTTCCTTTAAAGAAAATCAATTTCCGGAACATTTCCGCATTATTTCCGTAAAAAAAATCAATTTCCGGAAGACTTCCAGATGATTTCTGTAATAAAAATCAATTTCCGGACAATTTCCGAGAGATTTCCAGATGATTTTCGTTAAAAAAAATAAATTTCCTGAAAAATTCCGTAAAAAATAAATTTCCGGAAACCCTTCTACATGGGTGTTAAAGCCTCGTTTTTTGTATATTTCCTTGTATATATAAAGTAATTTCTTAACTTGTTGTAAAATTTCACATTTGTTAATAATTTGAATTGTTAGTAACAATTGTTAGAAATTATTATAAAGAAAACTCTTTTAAAACATAGTGTGGGACCCAATCAGTGACCAACCATACATATAAGAAAATGACTATTTGATTCATAAGCAAATAAAAAATAAAAAACAGACAATGTTGAATTAAAGACTGATCTTAAATTAAGCTTTTCTTTTTATTGTGTAATTAAAGTTAAGATTTGTACACTCAATTTGCACTCGGAATTATCCTCGCTGATTCCACTGTTCTGTTTTTATGACATTCTATCTGTCACTTTTGCATTTTCAATCAAGAATCGATTGACAATGTCAGTTTTTTAAAATATTAATATTATTAAATTTCTTTTCAGTTGACAGTGAATCGCTGTTACGAGAATGTCTTCTCTCTATTTTAAATTTTTATTCTTATAAGTGTGGAACGAATTTTTATTATATTTTGACGAAACTTTGTAATCTTTGACGTGTTAGCATGTGTTCGATGTTCTAACAAAATTTAGGTATATCATTATTGTTAACTTATAGAAATAGTGCTTTTAGACCTTTATAAAAAATACTAAAGTGTAATTTTTCTATTTAATAAAATTTTAGCCTGATGAGGTTGGCAAACCCTAGCCAACTAAACGTCGCTCTTTTAACGACACACTTTTGAATTTTTATTCAAATCTTACCTTTCCAAGATCATATTCATTATCAACATTAATATTTTTAATAGCACAGCCCCACAAAAAAAGAAAAGTACCCTGCGCGAAAGTCCACAGTACCATACCCCTATGTATTTTGATGCGCTGAACACGAATCCAAAGTCAGATTTGCTCCATCTCGTCAGCATTTTTTTCTAACCTCAAAAAACATGTCAGATTTTATGTAATTTATGTAAAATACAAAATTTTTTAAAAATTGATTAGATTTTTCTCAAACTTGTTTTTCGGGGGTTTTTAAGATCGCTGATTACGAATCTGCAGTCAGTTTTTAAAAATTCAAAATAGCGGATCCAATATGGCGGCCAAAATTTAAAAATTTGGTGGATTTTCACTTTACTTGGTAAATATGGGTTTTCGGGGTCGCTGATTACAAATTTGCAGTCAGATTTTAAAAATTCAATATGGCGGTCATTTTTTCGAAAATTGATTTTTTTTGCTTTAAAATGGGTACTCACTGGTTTTTCGGATCGCTGATCACAAATTTCAAATCAGACTTTAAAAATTTCTAACAACTGGTCCAATATGACTTGATATGCAAGCATTTTGGGAGTCGGTGAATTTAAAAGTTTCGAAAAGTTTGTTGGTAAACATTTATGCAGCAGGAAATGCAGATTTTTGGTAACCTGAATGCCTAAATTAAAATGTATTTATCGAGACGACATCTAGGAACATTTCTAGAGAATTAGGCATAATTTCTGGATGAAGTTCAATTCAACAATTGCAGAATACTTTTCTCTTGAACGCAGGCCTGCTAGGACATAATACTGTATTGTATTTCCATTGTGCTTTGGCACAATATAGACCTTTTCATTTAAGACCGGAAGTTGAAGCTACGCCATGACAGACGGCGCGATTTCAAAATTTTCGAGCAACTTTGTGTCAGAATGTATATTGTGCTAATAACAATTCAAATAAAAAACTCGATGAAAATGATATTCCAGAAGCTAAATTAATGTTTGAACAGGTAGAGAAAAATACTGTAGCTGTGAATTAAAAATATGGTTATAAAGCCGAAGTCAGTGTTTAAAGGGTAAAAAAGTCTATATTGTTTACATGTAAATAAGGTTATGTTATGTTATGAACATAACCTTACCCAAAGGTCTCATTTTCGATATACTTGACAAGTTTTGCAATTACTTCGAATATTTTCATTCCTAATATTTCATTTTCTAAATGTTAAACGGTTTTGGGTAAGAAATAAAGTAATAATTTTCAATCCAATAAGACTTGCAACGAGCATCACTTTTGCAATTCCCAAAACAATATTTTTTTTGCATCAATTTTTTTCCTTTGTGGATTATTTTTCTCAGGGATACTGCTCATTTTCAATACACGCTAATTTTTTTTTCTACATTTATTAGTAATATTTTTTAATTACTTTTCACTATTGGCACTGTGCATTTTGTACAAAAAGTGCTCGAAACTTTGTTGGAAGTTATATATATACTCCGCGCTTGCGCAGTACAGATTCCTTAAATGAAAAGGTCTATTAATCCTGCTGCTTCGATAGATGTAGTAGGTGACGACAACTGTCCCGAAATGGGATGTGTAGAATGATTTGCTTCCTGTCTACGAAGTAACGAAGCCAGCGAAGGCGCGCTGCCTTGCAGGGGGACGTTAGGGTGTGAGGATGATACCGTAGTGTGTCCGACGACGAGTTGATAATGTCCTCGTCAAAGTCGGAAAGCTCTCATACTTAGGCCTAGGGAGGTATGAGGGTTATCACCCCTAGGACGGTGGACTCGCCTGCGATCGGACCAGGATCCCTAGCGTGCGGTCATTTTCCTAAATATCATGGCTTTCAAAAATCAAAACAATAAAAAAACTTAAAACGCTTCAAAAGTTCTTTTTGGAGTGTCAACCTCACAACATACATGTGACAGCAAAGCAAATGTATTTTGTTACGTATGCGGACAATTTTATATCCCGAAAAATCGCAAATTAATCAATGAAAACATTAAACAAATTTACAAAGATTGTTTTGATTTTGAGATAGTCAATCAGAATGAAAAATGGGTTCCAAATACAATCTGCAGTTCCTGCTACACAATGTTAACTCGTTGGAATGATATGAAAGAGGATAAACACCTGAAGTTTAAAAAACCAACATTGTGGAAAAAACCATTGAATCGAGAAGATTGCTACTTTTGCATGACCAATGTAAAAGGCTATAATAAATAATAAAAAGAATATAATTTACGCATGTGTAGTATCTGTGAAAAAACCCGAAATTTTAAGTCACTTAACTCTTTCTTCTGAAAATATGGAAATCGACAGTTCACCATTAGAGTATGTACTTTCCGATATAAGTGATGCGGTTAGTAATATTGTAGAAGACAATGATGATATTTATATTCCAGATGGTTATCAGGAAGAAAAGGTTAAAGAAGGCTTTACGCAAGAAGAGCTTAGCAACCTCATCAGAGATTTGAAATTACCCAAAAATGGAGCAGAATATCAGCTAGATAGAAAAATGCAAAAATAGAATATGGAGCTAGATACCTAGCTTCAGTTTTAAAAAAGAAAAATTTGTTATCTAAAGGCACCACAGCTTACTTTTATCGTGACAGAGAAAAGGAATTTCGGAAATATTTTACAAAAGACGATGAGCTTTCATTAGTATATTGTTCTGACATTGAAGGACTAATAAATGAATTGAAACCAAACATATATGAAGATCAACATAAGACTAGACGTTATTCATTGACTCTTCTAAAAGAAGTCTAAAGGCAGTGCTAATTCATAACACTAATGTTTTTGCTTCAATTCCCGTAGCCCATTCCACTGAACTTAAAGAAGATTATGAAACTGTTAAATTAGTTTTGGAGAAAATTAAATATAAAGAACACAATTGGCAAATTTGTGGAGATTTTAAAATTATAAGTATCATGTTGGGCCAACAAGCAGGTTTTACGAAAACACCTTGCTTTTTATGTTTGTGGGACAGTAGAGATCGAAAAAAACATTACGTACAAAAAGAATGGACCAAAAGAACATCCTTTACACCAGGTTCCAAAAATATTAAATAAAAAAACCTCTAGTTGATCCTACAAAGGTAATTCCACCACCTTTACATTATATTAAACTAGGGGTAATGAAACAGTTTGTAAAGTCTTTAGATAAAGAAAGGAAATGTTTCAAGTACCTGGAACAAAAATTTCCAGAGATATCTGATGCTAAATTAAAGGAAGGAATTTTTGTTGGGCCTCGAATTCGCAAACTAGTAAAAGATGAAAAATTTATCACAGTAATGAGTAAAAAAGAGAAAGCTGCATTTGGCTTAGTTTTAAGGGAGTTATTGAAAACTTTCTTTGCAACCATAAGAGCGAGAATTGGGAACTAATAGTGAATGGTATGATCAAAAACTTTCAAAAATTGGGATGCTTGATGAGTTTGAAGCTCCATCTCCTACATTCACATCTGAGTTACTTTCCCAAAAATTTAGGAGACTACAGCGAGGAACAGGGAGAACGGTTTCATCAAGATATTAATGAAATGGAGAGCAGATATCAAGGCAGATGGGACGTAAATATGATGGCTGACTATTGTTGGATGCTAAAAAGGGATATTGTTCCAGGAAGAGTAAACTTAAAAAGAAAACTACTGCACAGGTCTTTCGAAGCCAAACGAGTCCGTTACCATAAACAGACATAAATAAAAATTACATTATTTTCAAACGGACATATTGATTTTTCAAAATCTAATTGAAGATTTGTTATCAGTGATCCGAAAAACCACTGAGTACCCATTTTAAAGCAAAATAAATCAATTTTCAAAAAAATGACCGCCATATTGAATTTTTAACATCTGACTGATTCGTAATCAGCGATCTTAAAAACCCCCAAGAAACAATTTTGAGACAAATCTAATCAATTTTTAAAAAATTTTGTATTTTACATAAATTACATAAAATCTGACAAGTTTTTTGAGGTTAGAAAAAAATCCTGACGTGATGGAGCAAATCTGACTTCGGATTCGTGTTCAGCGCATCAAAATACATAGGGGTATGGTACTGTGGGCTTTCGCGCAGGTTACTTTTCTTTTTTTGTGGGGCTGTGTAGTTTATATAAATAATTCTCAAATAATAGGTATAAATTATAATAATAATAATAATGAAAAAAATTTAAAAAGGTTTTTATTTTTTATTTGCTTATGAATCAAATACTTATTTTCTTAGATGTATGGTTGGTCACTAATTGGGTCACTAAATCGGTTAAAAATTGTGGTCTAAAATTCAATTTGTCCAAAAGCGTGTTTTTTGCCCTACTGTATAGCGCTTCACAACAGTCAATGACACAACTATTCTGTCAACAGTCTTTCAGTGTGAAGTATAATTTTAATTATCAATTTACTATTGTATAATGCAATTTATATTAATTAATATTTAATTATACATACAATGGAACCTCGATTATCCGAACAAACCTAGGTAAAGCCATGTTCGGATAATCGAAAGTTCGGATAATAGAAATTTTAATTTTATTCATAATTAAAGTAAAAAAATTGGACAGTTGAACTATATATATTTAATTTAATACATTTTTAAATATACGGAAGTATATCTGTCTATTTTATAAAAAGATATCACCGCCGCCGCTGTTTCAAGATTCTGTAGAGGCGCCCTATCCGAAAGGGGCCGTCAAAACTTATGTCAAAATTGACCTATTTTTTGACAAAGAATTCCCGCTACCCTCAAAATTTAGGTCAATTTTGAGGGCAGTTTTGACCTAGACGTGAAAGTTTGACAAACAATTTCCGCTACCCTCAAAATTTAGGTCAATTTTGAGGGCCTACACATCAAAATTTGACAAAGAATTCCCGCTACCCTCAAAATTTAGGTCAAGTTTGAGGGCAGCTTTGACATAGACGTCAAAATTTGTCAAACAATTCGGGAGGCCAAAAAAAGTTCGGATAACAGAAGTTTAGATAAAATGATTCTCGGTTCGGATAATCGAGGTTCCACTGTAATATAATATATAATTTAATATTTTAACATTTAATTTATTAACTTCAAATCTTTCTATTTGCTTGAATCAATTTTTAAAAATGTTATTCCAGATGCAATTCAGACTCAGGAACATGGGAACCAATTCAGTGTCTCGAGCATGTAGGATTGTGTTGGTGTGTTAACAGAAGAGGCGATCCATTAAAAGGATCCTTAACACGCGGAGGAGAACCAAAATGTAATTTCCGACAAGCTAGGAGTGGAAATGGATCAATGGGAATAGATACATCTATTAAGGATTACTTAGAAAGTACATTTATGGGCTTAGAAAGCAAAGAAAAAAATGTTAAAGTTTTTGAAACAAGGTGCCGCGCCATGAAAAAGAAAGGACATGTTTCAGCCATTTGTGACAGAATGGGAAGGTTTGAACCAACACAATGTGCAGAAGAAACTTGTTGGTGTGTTGACGAGGCAGGAAATCAAGTCATTGATTCTGAAACATTTTTGAAAGGGACAAATATTTGCTGTAAGTACAATCAATACTTAAAATATTTTTATAATTAAATCATTCAATTTATTTATAGTTAATTAAATTTTTTTAAAATTTCACTTTTGACTAATATTTTGGTAAGAAGAGAGGAGTAGAGAATAATTAAATTTCTAGAAAATTTGCTTTAAACGAGGATTTTTTAATTCTTCTGAATAGGCGAATTCACCTTCGACGTCTATCCACGGTAAACGTTAAAATTTTAGAAAAATTAATTCTTTTCTATTGCTCGAATCAATCAGGCGATAAAAAAGAATTGAAAGTTTCTATTTTTCTGAATGCATAAAGATACAGGGTTTTCAACAATTTATAAAAAATTTGGAATTTTATACTTTTTAATTGACACTGTATATTTCTCGGTAGTCAATCCTAAAGAATAGAATATTCGATGAGTATATATGAAATGATTATTCCTCTCAATTGACATCTTCGAGTTTCAGAAGCGCATTAAAAGGAATAGAATTTTTGACAAATAATTTTGTAACCAAGCTTTTTTATAAATTGGATTAGTTACTATGTATTTAAATATGCAAAATAAATTAAAAAAATAACAATCCACGAAAATTACGCAAGGTACAATTTAACTGCAGAAAGTAAACAAATCAAATTTAAGATGTCGCATGAAATTTTAATTATTTCTTTAATGATAACGAAGTCACATAAAATATGGGTGAAACTGTATTTCAATAGTCAAAATTAAAAATTTAATAATTATAAATAAATTAATATAATTAAATTTTGTAGATAAAAAAAATATAATTCTGTTAAATTTAAAAGTATAGGAAATTCAAAATAAAGTTAATTGAGTACAAATGTACTGAGATAAACACCTAAGTATGAAAAAGGCTCAGCTGACTCAAGGCCAAGGTTAGGAAAGAGAAAAGAAAATTTGATATTTCAAATTTATAAAATTAATTAGAAATTTGAATAAATATTAAAAAAATAAATTATTAAAAATTAACACAATGTTAATTTTCTATTTAAAATGTATATTTTGTTTTTTATAAATAGTATTAATTTTATTATTTAATTGTTTAATTATAATTTGTTAGAATAAATAAAGTAATGGTAAAATTTATATCAATAAATAGATAAAAATTAATGGATATTGTTAACAAAATATAAAATGATGAAAATATTATTATTTAAAGGATTATTTAAGTTTAAAGAAATGAAATAAATTTATAGAGAAAAGTGATTGACAGCTATACAATGGTATTGTTCTCGGGGAAACATTAGACACGTTGACGACCAGAAAGAGAGAAAATATATCTCTATCCTCATTTGAAAATTTGAATATTATTGGCGAAAAGAAATAGACGCTTTCTGAAAAGTGAAAAGTGGGATAGAATTAGCGGTAAGAAATGCATGGCAAAACTGAGCGTCCCTAAAGGGTAGGGAAAAGTTTTGAATTTCAGTCAATAAAAGGAAAGAGTTTTACGTACACTAATATAGTTTTTGAATTTTATACAAGAATTGTAAATCTGGGGGTTGATCACGACTATATAAACCCTGAAAATAGAAGCGTCGCTCTCTCATTTTGAAAGCAATTAACAAAGGTAATACACTTAAATTGTAATTCAGGGGCTATTGAGAAATCTTTGTTCCACCTGGATTATAATTTTTATACTACATTTATACACATAACATAATTAGTACAGGGGCTATTGAGAAATATTTGTTCCACCTGTACTATAAAAACGATATACAATTAGTTTTTCTTAATAAATAATATAATTATTAATCATTAAATTATTAATTATATTTTAAAAATTCTACAAAGTCAAGCCATGGTGAAAGTGTTGAGGGGCTATTGAGAAATCTTTGTTCCACCTCATAATCTGAATCCTTAAATGGTATAAAAAGCAAATCGTAAGTTTATTGAATATTCTTATGAGCTGTGTTCATATAGTAATAGGCTATATCGATGTGGCAGTTTGAAAGATTCAATAAATATTGTTCCTAATACACCCAAGTTATTACTTATAATAAGAAATAATTAATTCATTTAAATTAATTATTCAGTTAAATTTTCAGAGAAATAAATAGATTTCTTTAAGTAAATTAAAGTAATGTTGAGCATTTTTCGATATTATAATTTATAATATCCTAAATAAATCAATAATTGCATAATTTATATTTATGAAGAATATTTATTTAGTTAGAAAATAGTTAATTTAGAGAATAGGAAAAACTTGTCCTTGTAATTGTAGGCAGAATTTATAAATTTTTATTATTGAATTTTGTTTGAATTTTTGTTTATAGAATTGTTATAAGGAAAGAATTGAGAAATTACCGTTCATAGGCGAGAGAAGGGAATACATTCAGAGGTGAATGAACTTTATTATTTATTTTGTTTTGTTGATTTTGAGTTAATTTATATGGAAAATAGCAACCGAACTTACAAAATTATTTATGAATAAAAACTATATCATAAGATAAGATTTCTTTATAGTTAAATAATTGTGTTAATTATTATAATTTAACTTTAATTTATTAATTTATTATTTTATATATTTATCCTACGAACAGAAGATAAAAATTATATTATTTAGTAGTGGATGAATTAGAAAGAATAAAAAGCTGAATTACCGAATAATTATTGGAGCAGATTCCTCTAATTTGGTTACAAAGCAACAAATTTTCTCAAAAATAAAATATAATATTAAATTAAAGAGAAATACAGATTACATAATTTCATTCATTAAATATATTACTATATGTTGTCAAAACAAATCTTATCAGTTGATATAGTTTGACGCGTGCCTCATTGTTAGAGGATCTTTAAATTTAGGAAACAATGTCCTTTTAAATTTAACAATAACATTCTTTCTATTATATCAGTTATATGATATAAGAATGCTAAGGGGAATGTGAGTATAAGTCACAGCGCTAACCTAAAAAATATCCTAAATCATATGGTAATAGACCAACAGTTTGTCAAATTTCATTTATTTCCATTTTAACAAAATTCCGTATTTCCTGTTCGTTATCATCATTATTACACTTTAAAAGAATCAGTCTGTTTGGTTAAAATGCCAAATCGAGTCAATAAACGTTGAAATAGTATTAGTAAGCTTCTTCCCTATAATTGACTAGATTTTGGCGCTTACCCCTACCTTCAGAGGATGCTCATTTTTGCCATGCATTTCTTACCGCCAATTCTATCCCACTTTTCACTTTTCAGAAAACGTCTATTTCTTTTCACCAATAATATTCTAATTTCCAAATGAGGATAGAGATATATTTTCTCTCTTTCTGATCGCCAACGTGTCTAACGTTTCCCCGAGAACAATACCATTGTTTAGCTGTCAATCACTTTTCTCCATAGATTTATTTTATTTTTTCTTATTTAAACAATTCTTTAAATAATAAACTTATAATCATTTTAATTCTTCTAATAATATCTATTAATTTTTATCTATTTATTGATATAAATTTTACTATTACTTTATTTATTATAAGTTACAATAATTAAATAATTAAATGATTTTAATTAACAAAATTAATACTATTTTTATAAAACAAAATATACAAATTAAATTGAAAATTAATATTATATTAAATTTTTATAATTCATTTATATAAAATTTATTCAAATTCTTAATTCATTTTATACTTTTGAAATATCAAATTTTCCTTTCTCTTTCCTAACCTTGGCCTTGAGTCAGCTGAGCCTTTTTCATATTTAGCTGTTTATATCTCAGTACATTTGTACTCAATTGACCTTATTTTGAATTTCCTATACCTTTACTTTCATTAAATTTATACTTTTTTCATCTACAAAATTCAACAATTATAAATTCATTTATAATGCATGCATCCCGCTTGCTTTGGTCACTTCCATTATTTTTATCCATCTTTATATATTATATTTGTTAATGTCAAAAAGTATAAATTACTTATTTTATGTTTTATAAAAAATTCATTTATCGCGAATGTTTAAAATGTTTTCATTCATTTAATCAAATGCATTCATTTCTTAATTTCTTATCTACTATGAGTCAGTTTATATAGAAAGAAAACAAACCAGGGGTACCAGTTCAATATTTCGCATAAATTATCTGAATTCAAAGTTGGAGATCAAGTTCTAATTAAATTACTAAACAAATCTGATAAGGAAAATAAAATTATTGCGAAATTTCTTCAAGTTTACGAGGGACCTTACGAAATTAAAAAAATTGTTAAAAAAGGTACATACATTCTGTGGGATTCAAAATCAAAAATCGAAAAAGGAATGTATAATAGTCAAAATTTGAAGAAATATATATCAAGATGTAATAACAGTGAAAAAAGTGAATAATCTAAACAAGTGTCAATATGTAAATAAAAATAAAGTGAATTTAATAAACAATAAAAAATAATAAAGTGAGTAAATAATAGATATAGTGCAAAGTGATAAACAATATTAAATTAATATTAAAATTATTTAAAATAAAAATAATTTTGAATTATAATATTAATTTAATTATATCATAGTGTGTGTAAATAAAAGTGATAGTGATAAGTAGTTGATATTTTGATCACACTAATATCAACTAATATAAATAAAGGAAGATGAGGACAACACAAATGAAAGTGATAAAGACACTAAGTATTAGTTTGTGTAGTTTATAAAATAGAATATAAGATATTCAGCTTGCATAAAAAAATTAATTATAATAATAATTGTAAATAAAGTTTTAAAAAAAGAAAAAATAATTAAAATAAACAAATAAGAATATAAATTTACATGCAAAATGAAAATATAAGCATGTAAATATGTATATATAAATAAGAAAATTCTTATAAATATTGTAAATAAGAAATTAATATTGTATAAGGTATGAATGACAATTTTTGGATTTTTCAACTATCTTTTATTTGTTTATTTCAAGGGTATTTTCATATATAACATTGAGAAATATTGAATTTGAAAATATTTAATCTTTAAAACTTTCAGTAATATTGAGGGTAAAATTAATAGTTTTATGAAATGGTTAGTATTTAGTTAAATTTTTTTAAGATGCCGTACCAACTCATAATAATACAATCGGAAGATGTTGTAAAAAGAAATGAACAATATCCGTCGACAGTACTGGAAATGGGTAAATACAAAGTAAAGACTATAAGTGCGTTTAGTCCTTCTTCAATTAAGGTACAAATTCATAAAAACCAAAGTCAACACAATAAAGTAATGGAAGAAATAAGTAAATGTTATTCGGTTAATGAAGAAAAGTATAAAATTGACTGGAATGATGAAAGCGTGGAATTTACGTGTTTGCCGGTGATAATCAAAGTAGATCAAAACCAATATAAAAGAGGATACATGGTATTATTAAATACAGGATTGCAAAATATTGTTATGATTTATGATGTCGACGATCATTGTCACCGACAGGTACACAAACAGGATATTTTTCACATCACATATAAACACTTAACTGTTGTAAAAAACGCGGTAAATATAGCTTTAACAGACATATCAGCAGTGGAAAATAATACACGGTCGAAAGAAACGGTAAAAAGACTCGCGAATTTTATGAAAAATCGCACTTTTATATTTTGTGTAAAAGAAATAATAAATGATCATCATTTTGGTTGGGGAGCATTGAATAGATTATGGTTAGTCGACGACTGGTTAATTGAAAAAAATCTCGCAAAATTAAAACCAGAATCTTTTGAAAGTTACCTTAATTACGATGAAATAATCTTAGACTCTGACGATGAAATTGAAGGGGATAATATTTAAAAGTGTTAAATGATAACGAAGGTTGTTATTTTTGTATATTACAAAGAACCTAAGGAAAGTTTTCCTTTTAAAGTAATTTCATATAGAAATTTTTGTTCTTGTACATATAAACGAATAAATTTGTTTTATAAATTAAAAGAAATTTATTGGTTTAGTGGGGCATTGGGTCCCTACCCTTAACAAAATTTTCTCTGTTAATAAATCAAAATGTTTTTTTCTCTTTTTAATAATAATTTGAAATTTTGTCTATTAAAATTTTATATTAAAATTAAATAAACAAATCATTTTCTTTTTGTTGAAAAGAAATGATTCGTTAAGTGGGGCATTAAAATGGTGTTTCAATAGTCAAAATTAAAAATGTAGTAACTATAAATGAATTTATAATTGTTAGATTTTGTAGATGGAAAAAGTATAATTTTAATGAAAGTAAAGGTATAGGAAATTCAAAATAAGGTCAATTGAGTACATATGTACTGAGATATAAACAGCTAAATATGAAAAAGGCTCAGCTGACTCAAGGCCAAGGTTAGGAAAAAGAAAGGAAAATTTGATATTTCAAAAGTATAAAATGAATTAAGAATTTGAATAAATTTTATATAAATGAATTATAAAAATTTAATATAATGTTAATTTTCAATTTAAGATGTATATTTTGTTTTATAAAAATAGTATTAATTTTGTTAATTAAAATCATTTAATTATTTAATTATTGTAACTTATAATAAATAAAGTAATAGTAAAATTTATATCAATAAATAGATAAAAATTAATAGATATTATTAGAAGAATTAAAATAATTATAAGTTTATTATTTAAAGAATTGTTTAAATAAGAAAAAATAAAATAAATCTATGGAGAAAAGTGATTAACAGCTAAACAATGGTATTGTTCTTGGGGAAACGTTAAGACACGTTGGCGATCAGAAAGAGAGAAAATATATCTCTATCCTCATTTGGAAATTTGAATATTATTGGTGAAAAGAAATAGACGCTTTCTGAAAAGTGGGATAGAATTGGCGGTAAGAAATGCATGGCAAAAATGAGCATCCTCTGAAGGTAGGAGTAAGCGCCAAAATCTAGTCAATCATAGGGAAGAAGCTTACTAATACTATTTCAATAATTTGAATTGACACTAAAATTGTAAATCTGGGGGTTGATCACGACTATATAAACCCTGAAAATAGAAGCGTCGCTCTCTCATTTTGAAAGCAATTAACAAAGGTAATACACTTAATTTATAATCCAGGGGCTATTGAGAAATCTTTGTTCCACCTGTAGTAATTAAAAATAATATACAATTAGTTTTTCCTAATAAAAAATATAATTGTTAATCTTTAAATTATTAATTATATTTTTATCAAAATTCTACAAAGTTAAGCCATGGTGAAAGTGTTGAGGGACTATTGAGAAATCTTTGTTCCACCTCATAATCTGAATCCTTAAATGGTATAAAAAGCAAATCGTAAGTTTATTGAATATTCTTATGATCTGTATTCATATAGTAATAGGCTATATCGATGTGGCAGTTTGAAAGATTCAATAATTATTTATCATAATACTCAAAAATTATTATTTAGGGGAAGTGCGCCGGTTGTGGGCACCCCTACGTAAACTTCGACGGCAAGCAGACTTTACTGAACTGAGTATTGCAAGTCGTGTTCGTTGATAATACGGACTTTTCGTATTGATAACGAAACAAATATATGCATTTGTGTAATAGCTGTGAGCATAATAAAGAAAATTTGCATTAAATAAATAAAAAAGTAATTTTGTATTGTTTTCGAAGAGCAACATATGGGTGTAGATTCGTTCAGCAAAAAAGGGGTTTAATTTTTTTTTTGCAGTGTTGTCATTATATTTTGTGATTTACCTTCGTGTTTAACCAAAATCCTGCATCACAAAATGTGTTGGTCTTTTTAAAAAATGACTTTCATTCCCGGTTGTGGGCACCTTTATGTTAAGGAAGCTCTACCATCTGACAATGATGAGGACTACTGTCTCATCTATCTAAACTTTCTGCCAAGGAAAGTGACAGCCGCAAACTCCATTAAATGCGATGAATATAGTCGTTCAGTGCATTAGAAATGCGTTATGGTTTGCGTACTAGCTACTTCACATGCAAGCATTATGCTTTTGTTAGCGATGAGCATATAGTGTGAAAACGTGTCATCATTTTTGTTCTTTATCCCGGCAAATTCTCTTAAAATAAAGAAACTTTCATTTCTTCTTTATTTGTGTTGGTTTCCTTTAATATTTTTCCATTTTTAGCGGATTTTTCAAGGGTGCCCACAACCGGGTACAAAATTTTTTTTGTCAAAAAATTCCCATTTCACTAAATTTCAAATAAAACTTTTTTATTTAAAGGAATCAATTTACTTCCTTCACTGACAGTCACCTTAGACCTCTAGCTTTAAATTCGTACACATATATTTGTATATTATGCACATGGAAAAATGTTATGAGGCAAAAACAAAAAGGTGCCCACAACCGGAACACTTCCCTTATAATAGGAAATAATTAATACATTTATATTAATTATTTAGTTAATGTTCAGAGTAATAAATAGATTTCTTTAAGTAAATTAAAGTAATGTTGAGCATTTTTCGATATTATAATTTATAATATCTAAAATAAATTAATAATTGCATGGTTTATATTTATAAAGAATATTTATTTGGTTAGAAAATAGTTAATTTAGGGAATAGGGAAAACTTGACCTTGTAATTGTAGGCAGGATTTATAAAATTTTATTATTGAATTTTGTTTAAATTTTTGTTTATAGAATTGTTATAGAGGAAGAATTGAGAAATTACCGTACATAAGTGAGAGAAGGGAATACATTCTAAGGTGAATGAACTTTTTTATTTATTTTGTTTTATTTTGATAATATTAAGTCAATTTATATAGAAAATAGCAACCGAACTTACAAAATTATTTATATACAAAAACTATATCATAAGAAAAGATTTCTTTATGGTTAAAAAAAATTGTGTTAATTATTATAATTTAACTTTAATTTATTAATTTATTATTTTATATATTTATCCTACGAACAGAAGATAAAAATTATCTTATTTAGTAGTGGATAAATTAAAAAGATTCAAGAGGACAGAATTGACGGTGAAAAAGCAGGATTGTCAGAACTCCCCCAATACGGTTTTCACTCGAAAACGTATTGACAGAAACTCACCGCCAATTCTATTCGCTCACTGCCAATTCTGCCTTTTTTACAGAGTACCTAGTCAAAACTAGTTCTAACAGTGGCCTTTCGTCAATACTAATATTAACTAGTCAATACTAGAATGAAGAGTGAACCAAAAACATACACACAAATGAATACACGGTGGTCGTAAGCGAATTTAAACCCAAAAGTTTCTTCACTTTAAAATTTGTTCTATATCTCGAATCTGGACACTTTTCTGAGTATTTTGAGTAAAACTTCAAAATATTTCATCAAGCCGATTTAAAAAAAAACAATTTTTAGGTTAAAAAATTGAATTTTCAATTTTTATCGAAGGGCAAACAACTAAGGATTTTGGTGTACACCTAATACAATAATTCAGGATAATTCAGATAATTCAGGATAATTCAGGTTAATTCAGATAATTTAGGATAATTCTTAGTAATTCATGGTAATTCACGGTAATTCAGGATAATGCATAGTAATCGAGGGGCAAACAACTAACGATTTTGGAGACGCATGCATATCCCCTAATCGCCAAGTCGTCGAATGATCACATAGTCGAATGCCAAGTAATCGAATGGACAAAACGTCGAATGCTAAAAACATCGAATGGACAAAACGTTGAATGCCAAAAACATCAAATTGGCATTTAGTCGAATGCTAAAAACATCGAATGGACAAAACGTCGAATGCTAAAAACATCGAATCGTCATGTAGTCGAATGCTAAAAATATCGAATCTTCAGTTAATCGAATGCTAAAAACATCGAATTCTCAATTCGTCGAATGTTAAAAACGTCGAATGTTTAAAACGTCGAATGCTCAAAATGTCGAATCGTCACTTAGTCGAATGGTAAAACCATCGAATAGTCCATTCGTCGAATGCTTAAATAGGCGAAACGCCATCTGTTCGAATTATCAAGTAGTAGAATGGTAAAGTTGTCGAATGTTCAAAACGTCGAATCGTCATCTGTTCGAATTGCCAAGTAGTAGAATGGTAAAGTAGTCGAATGGACAAAAAGTCGAAACGCCATCTGTTCGAATTATCAAGTAGTAGAATGGTAAAGTTGTCGAATGTTCAAAACATCGAATCGTCATTTAGTCGAATGCTAAAAACATCGAATCTTCATTTAATCGAATGCTAAAAACATCGAATTCTCAATTCGTCGAATGTTCAAAACGTCGAATGATAAAAACGTCGAATGCTAAAAACATCCAATCGTCAACATGTCGAATGTTCAAAACGTCGGATTTTCAATTTGTCGAATGCTCAAAACATCGAATTGTTAATTCATCGAATGCTTAAATCATCGAATTTTCCATTCGTCGAATGTTCAAAACGTCGAATGATCAAAACGTCGAATGCTAAAAACATCGAAATCTCAAATCGTCGAATGCTCAAATAGTCGAAACGCCATCTGTTCGAAATGTCAAGTAGTAGAATGGTAAAGTAGTCGAAACGCCATCTGTTCGAATTGCCAAGTAGTAGAATGGTAAAGTAGTCGAATGTTCAAAACGTCGAATGATAAAAACGTCGAATGCTCAGAACATCGAACTGTTAATTCGTCGAATGCTCAAAACGTCGAATGATAAAAACGTCGAATGCTAAAAACATCGAATCGTCAAAAGTTCGAAAAAGTTCTTTGTCTTCAGTAGACATTAACTTAAAACAAAGAACTTTTTCGAACTTTTGACGATTCGATGTTTTTAGCATTCGACGTTTTTATCATTCGACGTTTTGAGCATTCGACGAATTGACAGTTCGATGTTCTGAGCATTCGACGTTTTTATCATTCGACGTTTTGAACATTCGACGAATTGAGAATTCGATGTTTTTAGCATTCGATTAACTGAAGATTCGATATTTTTAGCATTCGACTACATGACGATTCGATGTTTTTAGCATTCGACGTTTTTATCATTCGACGTTTCGAACATTCGACGTATTGACAATTCGATGTTTTTAACATTCGACGAATTGATAATTCGACGTTTTGAACATTCGACATGTTGACGATTCGATGTTTCTAACATTCGATGAATTGAAACTCGACGTTTTGAACATTCGACGAATTGAGAATTCGATGTTTTTAGCATTCGATTAAATGAAGATTCGATGTTTTTAGCATTCGACCAAATGACGATTCGATGTTTTTAGCATTCGACGTTTTGTCCATTCGATTGCTTGGCATTCGACTATTTGATCATTCGACGACTTGGCGACTAGGGGATATGCATGCGTCTCCGATTTTGGTGTACACCTAGGGGTGCGACCGTCTGTACCAAAAACATAAGTCCCGAATGCTCATTATGCCGAATACATAATTTAGAAATGACTAGATACGCGAATCCTCAATAAACTAAATTATATATTGAATTAAATTCAAAAGTCGAGAATAATCATTTAATATATTCTGCATAATGAAGAATATTAGTTTACACTAATACTTTTTCTCAAAAATTTGAAATTATTCTAATTTTTATGTTTGGAATGTCCACTTTTCCTACATTTTATTAATTTGAATTCTAATTTAGTAGAATATTTAATTGTCCGAATTATAATTTAGCAGAATGTCAATTCGATCGATTTTATATTTGCACGAAATTTAATTTGACCGAATATCAATTTGAAAGAAACACTTTTTTGTAGAATCTTAATTTATCAGAATTGTAATTTCATAGAATATTAATATTGCCAAATCTAGTTTTGGTAGAAATCTTCTTTATCACAATTATCAATATTCGAATCCTCAAAACTCGTAATTCTATTTTTTCATAAAATGGAAGCAACGTAAATATTTGGCCCAATTTTTAAAATTCTGATTTCTGATTGGTCAATTTTAGAAATTGCGCCAAATATTTACGTTGCTTCCATTTTATGAAAAAATAGAATTAGAAGTTTTGAGGATTCGAATATTGAACATTGTGATAAAGAAAGTTTCTACCAAAATTAGATTTGTCAATATTAATATTCTATGAAATTACAATTCTGATAAATTAAAATTCTACAAAAAAGTGTTTCTTACAAATTGATATTCGGTCAAATTAAATTTCTTGTAAATATAAAATCGATCGAATTGACATTGTGCCAAATTATAATTCGGACAATTAAATATTCTACTAAATTAGAATTCAAATTAATAAAATGTAGGAAAAGTGGAAATTCCAAACATAAAAATTAGAATAATTTCAAATTTTTGAGAAAAAGAATTAGTGTAAACTAATATTCTTCATTATGCAGAATATATTAAATGATTATTCTCGACTTTTGAATTTCATTCAATATATAATTTAGTTTATTGAGGATTCGCGGCTAGTTGAAATCCTGCGCATAATTTGCGCCAATGTTGCGATTATCAGGTTCCGGAACCAGAAAATTTTTTGTACTTATACATGTTACTTCAAACGACAAATGAAGAAGTTTCCAACAGTTTTTGGGTGGGACAACATAACAGGGCGCTAGATAGGCAAATTCAAAGACTGTTATTTTAAACAAAACTAACTCCGGAACATGAAAAATGTTAAAACTCCAGTATGTTAATTAAAATAAAAACTAATTCTTATTGCAATAGTTTTTAGACGGGACAACATAATAGGGCGCTAGATAGGCAAACTCAAAGATTGTTATTTTAAACAAAACTAACTCCGGAACATAAAAAAATTTAATACTCCAGTATGTGAAATAAATTAAAAATTAATTCTAATTACAATAGTTTTTAGACGGAACAACATAACAGGGCGCTAGATAGGCAAACTCGAAGACTGATATTTTGAATAAAACAAACTCCGGAACATGAAAAATGTTAAAACTCCAGTATATTAATTAAAATAAAAACTAATTCTTATTCCAATAGTTTTTAGACGGGACTACATAACCGGGCGCTAGATAGGCATTTTAAACATTTATTATGATGTATAAAACTAACTCCGGAACATGAAAAATGTTAAAACTCCAATATGTTAATTAAATTAAAAATTAATTCTAATTACAATAGTTTTTAGACGGGACAACATAACAGGGCGCTAGATAGGCAAACACAAAGACTGATATTTTGAATAAAACAAACTCCGGAACATGAAAAATGTTAAAACTCCAGTATATTAATTAAAATAAAAACTAATTCTTATTCCAATAGTTTTTAGACGGGACTACATAACAGGGCGCTAGATAGGTAAATTAAAAGACTGCTATTTTGAATAAAACAATCTCCGGAACATGAAAAATGTTACAACTCCAGTATGTTGATTAAAATAAAAACTAATTCTAATTGAAATAATGTTTATTCGGTACAACATAACCGGGCGCTAGATAGGCATTTTGAACATTTATTATGATGTATAAAACTAACTCCGGAACACGAAAAATGTTAAAACTCCAATATGTTAATTAAATTAAAAATTAATTCTAATTACAATAGTTTTTAGACGGGACAACATAACAGGGCGCTAGATAGGCAAACTCGAAGACTGTTATTTTGAATAAAACAAACTCCGGAACATGAAAAATGTTAAAACTCCAGTATGTTAATTAAAATAAAAACTAATTCTTATTGCAATAGTTTTTAGACGGGACTACATAACAGGGCGCTATATAGGCAAACTCGAAGACTGTTATTTTGAATAAAACAAACTCCGGAACATGAAAAATGTTACAACTCCAGTATGTTGATTAAAATAAAAACTAATTCTGATTCCAATAGTTTTTAGACGGGACAACATAACAGGGCGCTAGATAGGCAAACTCAAAGATTGTTATTTTGAATAAAACAAACTCCGGAACATGAAAAATCTTAAAACTCCAGTATGTTAATTAAAATAAAAACTAATTCTTATTGCAATAGTTTTTAGACGGGACAACATAACAGGGCGCTAGATAGGCAAATTAAAAGACTGCTATTTTGAATAAAACTAACTCCGGAACATAAAAAACTTTAATACTCAAGTATGTGAATTAAATTAAAAATTAATTCTAATAACAATAGTTTTTAGACGGGACAACATAACACGGCGCTAGATAGGCAAATTCAAGGACAGTTATTTTGAATAAAACAAACTCCGGCAAGAGAAAAATGTTAATTTTCCTGTATGTTAATTCAAATAAAACTCATTCTTATTCCAATAGTTTTTAGATGTTTCGGTGTTTGTTTTACTTAAAATAACAGTTTTGACTTCGCCTGTCTAGCACCCTGTTATGTTGTCCTGTCTAAAAACTATTGTAATAAGAATTAGTTTTTATTTTAATTTACATACTGGAGTTTTAACATTTTTCATGTTCCGGCGTTAGATTTATTCAAAGTAACAGTCTTTTAATTTTCCTATCAAGCGCCCTGTTATGTTGTCCCGTCTAAAAACTATCGTAACAAGAATTACTTGCCATTTTAATTCACATACTAGAATTTTGCCATTTTGTATGTTTCGGAGTTTCTTTTATTTAAAATAACAGTGTTTGAATTTGCCTATCTAGCGCCCGGTTATGTTTTTCCGTCTAAAAACTATTGGAATAAGAATTAATTTTTATTTTAATTAACATAATGGAGTTTTAACATTTTTCATGTTCCGGAGTTTGTTTTATTCAAAATAACAATCTTTGAATTTGCCTATCTAGCGCCCTGTTATGTCGTCCCGTCTAAAAACTATTGGAATAAGAATTAAATTTTATTTTAATTAACATACTGGAGTATTAAAGTTTTTTATGTTCCGTAGTTAGTTTTATTCAAAATAGCAGTCTTTGAATTTGCCTACCTAGCGCCCTGTTATGTTGTCCCACCCATAAACTTTTGGAAACTTCTTCATTTGTCGTTTGAAGTAACATGTATAAGTAAAAAAAATTTTCTGGTTCCGGAACCTTATAATCGCAGCATTGGCGCAAATTATGCGCAGGATTTCAACTAGCCGGATTCGCGTATCTAGTCATTTCTAAATTATGTATTCGGCATAATGAGCATTCGGGACTTATGTTTTTGGTACAGACGGTCGCACCCCTACACCTAATACAATAATTCAGGTAATTCAAAATAAGTCAAGGTAATTCACAGTAATTCATGGTAATTCACGATAATTCAGGATATTTCAGATAATTCTTAGTAATTCATGGTAATTCGCAGTAATTCAGGATAATGCATAGTAATCAAGGGGCAAACAACTAAGGATTTTGGTGTACACCTAATACAATAATTCAGAATAATTCAGGTAATTCACGATAATTCAGGATAATTTAACACAAGTGTACACCATAATTCATTAGTTGTTTTCCCCTCGATTTTTATAAAAAATATTGTGCAATGTTAAGCTGAAAATGTGTATAATTTAATAAATTTATAATTAATTAAAAATAATTAGAAAAACTTGAAAAAATTCATAGTAGATGTTCAACAAGTTAAGTATTATATGGTATCATAAAGGTTATACGAAATCATTCACGCAAAAAGTATTAATGTAAAAAATTAATAACTTTGGAAAATTTCATCATTATATTTGGGAAAAAAAAGTTTTTGGGGTTGCTGAATGTGAATCCGAAGTTAGATTTTGAAAATTCAAATTGTCGGATTCAATATAGCAGATAAACGTGAAAATTTTCTAATAAATTTATTAATTTAATTAATTTAATTTAAGCAAATTTGCTTAGATTTCGCTACTCAGGGGTTTTTGGGGTCACTGATTACGAATTTGAAGTCTCTCTCTCTCACTCTCTCTCTCGTTCAAAATGTAATAGAAACTCAGACCTGATTTATCCCCGAGTTTCCAAATTTTTGGGGTAAAATAGTACAGCTTGTCATTATTAACTAAATTGACAAAAATCAAAAATCCAAGTGAATTTCTCTTTTGGGAGTCATGAGGAATAATAAAAAATATTTGTATGATTTTTAAGCTTTTTATTTTTCAAATGCGAGATGAAATACTGAACTAGTCTGAACATTGATTTACAACTTTTTTTGCATTAAGCGACAACTTTAATTATCCTGTTGCCAATTGTCAAGATAAAAATTTGTCAATACTCAGAATCTCTTGTAGCTGATCTGAGCTTGAAATGTTAATGTAGAACTTAATGTTTAATTTGTAAATTAAGCTCCAACACCTCTTGTCCCGATTTACCCTCACTGATCCTAATACTTAGTATTTTTATATAGATTTTTTTCATTAAAACAAAAAATCCATTTTTTATTTAAAAATCGATTTTCTTAAGGAGGTTTTATCGATAATTGACCTAATGAACAGATTTTGATAAAACTTAATGTGCAGCTAGATAAAGTTAATATAAAGGCGTAATTAAAATTTTGAGACCACTAGGTACCTATGAAAAAAGTTATAAATATTTTTGAATTTCAACATTTAACATTGAGTCTTATGGGAATTGAGTAGTTTGTCATATATATTTACTTACTGCAAAGTATTAAATGAACAGATATTGATCTAAATGTTTTAAATACTAAACCTATATGCAATAATTACATATCTGTTAAAACAATTGTCAATAGGTACCTGTGAGACTTACAATAAATCAATTTGTAAACCAAATATAAGTTTCATCTGATAATATAAACAACACTTATAACGTTTGGCAACGTTACATGCACTATACACATTAAATTTGAGCGCGAAATTTAAATAATAATTTTCATCACAGGTTAGAAATAATTCGGCGTTGCCAAACGTTTTGCGTTACCAAGTGAGTCAAATCATTAAATATTTCTTACTGTTTTAACTAGCTGCGTCAAGCGATAGAACTTCCTTAAAAACGGCTCGATGAAATATTTTGAATTTTTACTCAAAATACTCAGAAAAGTGTCCAGATTCGAGGTATGGAACATATTTTAAAGTGAAGAAACTTTTGGATTAAAGTGTGCTTAGGACCACCGTGAAATATTTTTTCTTTATACCTCGGTCGAAAGTACGTACTTCCCTTTGCGATTTCGCAGCAGAAAGTCAAACATTTATGCTTTGGTTGATTTTCACACACACCCTCTATTACAGCGGGAGAAAAAGAATTCTCTGTCAGTAAAAACACCACTGTCGGTAAATGAGAAATATATAATAAATATATACTATTTATGTTATTTTAATTTTTTTTACATTTTTCTTGAAAAATAATCAATTTAGGTTATTTTCAGTTTTTTTCATTTTTCTCGAAAAATAATCAATTTAGGAAAAAAATTCATAGAACAAAAAAAGCATAATTTAATGAGATCTACAACTGTTGTGTACAACATTTTTTCAAATTTTCAATATTTAAAAAGTTACAAAAAAAATCATAATTTTAAGTTTGTTTCCCATCCCTGGCATTCCTAATATCAACTTTTTCGTCTTCCTCCATCTGATGTTTCATTTTTAGCTAAATGAAAGCTTTTCCATAAAGAATTAACCATTTATCTTCAAAATTGGGAAAAGTCCTTCTTCTGCATAAATACCAAAAACGCTTCGATTGACCTATTTTCAAACCTAATTCGATAATAAGTTTCGAAATTATTGGTATTTTAAAAACCAAAAATTGTAGAAAATAACATTTTCCCAACATTTTTGATTGAAAATTTTTGTTTAACTATATTAAATTATTATAACTGTCTTGAAGGGTATTTAAAAATACATTGATTGACCCAATATTCAATCACTTGTACCATATTTATAAAAAGTTATTCATATATTTATATTTTTATTATTTCTATGAGGAAGCATAGTGTTTATGAAATGAGCACCAAAATTATAACAAAAATGTACAACTTGACAGCGGTTTTTTGTTTTCTCCACAAGAAAGCAACTTTTTGATGATCTTAAAGAGAAGAAGAATATTTATCCTGTAAAAAAAGTATTTAGTGGAGCCGTTAGGAATTGGGAGTTAGCTTAAGCTAATACTGATTTTTGTAAAAACCGTATTGCACGGAGAAAATTGGATATTCAAAAGTAGATATTGAAAAAATATATTAACTCTTAACATCAAAAATATTAAACTTTAATATTCAGATATTCAAATCACATGCTAGATATTAACGTTTACCCGAGTCGAACTTTTAGACCTGCTTACCTCCTTGTAAGTATAATTTAACCCTAACCTGCACCTAAGAAACCCTTGGTGTTCTTTTCTTCCTGCGTAAGTTCTATTTAACTCTGACAACTCCTTTTTAAGTCCTAATTGAACCTTAATCCCTGTATTGATTCAATTACATTCTTACAATAGCAAATGTTACGCGCGGAACAAGATATTCAACTTATTATTGTTATGCAAATTACAAAATTTATTATTTTGAAAATTTCAATTCATTTTATAAATAGTAAAATTCTTTGCAGGAATTCAATTATTTTAATTTAATTCCTTGAATGAATTCAAATATTTTTAAATATTTTCATAAATTGCAATTATTTCCTAAAACTTTAATAAATTCTTCGAAACAATTCAACTATTTTGATAAATAATAAAATTCTTTGCAGAAATTAAATAATTTTTAATCCAATTTAAATAAAATTAAACAAAAGAATTTAATTATTTTCAAAATTTTCCGAAAAATTCAATTTCAACAAGAATAATAAAATTCTTTTAAGAAATTCAATTGTTTTCGAAACAACTTTAATTGAATTTCACGAAAAAATGTCATGATTTTTAAATATTTCTATAAAATTCTTCAAAACAATTTAATTATTTCTTAAAATTTTAATAAATTCTTTGAAACATTTTAATTATTTTTATAAATAGTAAAATTCATCGCATATGGTCAATCATTTTCAATACAATTTTAATAAAATTCTTCTTCATAAAATTCAATTGCTTTCAAAATTTTCAATTAAAATTATTAAAGAAACTCCATTAATTTAAAAAAAATTCAAAGAAATTCTTCAAAAGAATTTAATTAGGATTTTAAAAATATTAATGAAATTCTTTGCGAGAATTTAGTTTTCTTTTTAAATAAAGAAATTCTTTGAAGGAATTCTATTATTATCAAACTTTTTGATAAAATTCTTTGCAACTATTCGAAGATTGTCAATACACATTAAATTTAAAATTAAAATTATTTGAAAAGAAAAATTATAAAAAAGTTTAGAAACAAAAAAGCAAACAACAACTATCATTTTTATTATTTATTTATAAATATTATTTTTAACATTTAAATGTTTTGACATTTTTTTTTAATTATAAAAATATTAATTTATGAATAATGGGTTATTATTATATTATTAAAGTTGTTAATATTATTATTAAACAATTTATTTATTTGATGTAGTGTATTAGTGTCAATAAATGCTTTATTGAATCACTAAAATCAATAACTCAACAAGTCACTGAAAATAAAGCGTCTGTGTTCAGTTAGGTTCCGTAGCATAGTGGTTAGGGCGTTAGTTTCGTAGTCCGTAGTTCGTAGGTCGTATAGGTTCAAGTCTCGCGTGCGTTAGATTATATTTATTTCGTAGGTTTGCGTTTATTCCGATTTTTCTGTATTGTATAGGTATTAGTAGACAATTTAATGATTATATACAACGTTAAATAATTTAATTAACAAATATTTAATTTAAAATTTTTTTTATATTTATATATAAAGGGATATGTATTAATCCCCACATATATACTAACATTAATTATGAATTTGCTATTGGTCATGATTAAATTAAAAAAAGTAAAAATCATTAAATAATAATGTCATTTATTAATAATTGATTTTTAATTATAAAAATTAGTTAATAATAATCTAAAATATGCTATGAGCAGTTTTTTCAGGGTTTCGGGAGAGGGTAGAATTCTGTAAGTAAGGGTCAAGCAGTATTTAATAAGGTTCTAGGAACACCTGCTTTCCCTCTTTTACCATCTAAATTTGTCGCTAACCAGGGGTTTGCAGGAGGTAATCAGAGTTAACTTGCAATGCAAATAAACTCTGATCTCATCCTTTTACATCCTTAAAAACCCTCAGTTTTAAGGATGTAAGCAGGTCTAAAAGTTCGACTCGGGTAACATCCAGATATTTACTTTTAATATCTAGATAGCTGTCCCAAGTGGTCCCTATGTTAAAGAATAAAAATATTAAACTTTAACATCTAGATATTTACCTTAAATATCTATTTTTTCAGTGTGGGGCGTTTGATTCAATCTTTTTTTTGTCCACCGCACCGAATACGGTCCTTTTTTAGCATTGAAATTAAGATCACATGAGCCACTATATTTAGATAGTCAGTAAATTCAGTACAGTAGATTCCTGTTATTCCATTTAAACCTCACGTTTTTCATTGATTCATGTGGTAAATGCAGTCACGTCTGTAAAATTTTGCTTTTACCACTTTTTAATAATTTTTCATTGTTTCATTTCGAAATCGTCATTTTTATATTCCAGGACAATTGCGCTTTCAATTTATGATGTGTACTCTGTACTCTGTTCATATAATCTTAATTTAAATGTTAAAAGAGGGCCGTATTCGGTAGACGAAAAAAAGATTGAGTCAAACATCCCAATACGGTTTTTACATACATCCGTATTGGCTCATGCTTACTTCCAATTCCTAAAGGCTCCACTCAATACTTTTTTACTGGGTATGTAATGTACATCTGCATTTATAATTCCCCATCCCAAGCTTGTTTATAATATGAAGATTATAAAGTAAATATTCTTTTTTTCAGTACCAATATCCATTGAAACCATAAAGGTGACACTTCAGTTTCCTGGAAAGTTTCTTCCTAATGAAGAACATCGTTTAACACAAGAAGCAGAATATATATTAAAAAGATTTGGAGCTAAAATTAAATATGGAATTAAAATTCTAATAAATTATGATTCAGCTGTTTTGACTTTTGATATCATCGGATCAAATAAAGTGGATGTGGCTTTTCATTTAGAAGAATTAATTAGGTCACAGAACTTTTCTCTCTTAGGGCACGTGGCCGATGCAACAACTTCACGTTTTAATCACAAAACGGTTACGAAACCTTTTCAAAGCAGATTTGTTGTTTTGCAACAAAGAGAAATATTTACAGATGTGCACACTGCAATATATCAAACTGATACAATTGTTTTGGGTGCAGCTAGTGCTTTTATAATAATCAGTCTTTTAATTTTTCTTATGTTATATAGAAAACAGGTATTTTTTAAATGAATGTATTCAGTTGGAAATTTATGTACATAAACGTATAACATTTAGAAGTACATGTACACGTGAAGAAATATTTTCCGAAGTCTTGAAATAAAGACTGAAGGTATAGAGGTACATTTATATCTTTAGTAGAAATTTTTTCTAACACACGCACTGAAAGTACACAATTTCTCAGGAGTGAAGGAAGGGAAAGTACCTTTCCCGGTGACGTCATGGACAGGGTGGAAAAGTAATTTTGTGTAACACCTGCAAGAAAAGTGATACTTTACTTTAATGTAAATGCAACAGAAAGTTGTCGATTTTTGTGCTTTGAAATGAGTGCAGAAAAGTGTATTTTTCCGCACTCAATGAAGGAAAGTGTACTTTCCTGCACTCTTTCCTGCAAAGCATAGTATACTACACTATAGTATACTATACTATAACAGTTTCAAATGGCGTTTTTTTAAACTCAGGTGTTACACAATGTACTATTTCCTCTAGGTGGTGGTATTATTAGATACAAAATATTAATCAAAGTATAACCAGTGGTGAATCTCAAACGTCTAGCACACCACCAGTAAAAAGAAACAACCAAACTACCGAGTTTCTGCTTTCGGTAGGTATACGTGTTTTAGAAAAAATAGTATGTGCAACTCGGGAGGAAAATGATTTCAAACTCGTCTTTTATAGTTCGAGGCGTAGAAAGCGCGCGAGCCAAAGACGAGTACTTGACAGTGAAGCCGAGAATTACACTAGTTGAAAATGTAAATTAAGTTAATGAAAGAAAGACGTTATTTATATTAAAGGAACATTAAATTATCAATGGAGAAACATAATTTTCTCAATACTAATTGTAATATGAATAAATTTTTGTAATTAACAATTAAATAATGATGTAAATTATTAATAAATTTCCTTGGTGTATTGATTATAATTTGTATGTAATTAAATTTTATTTTACCAAAAAAGATTTCAACTTCATCAGCAAATAGTAACATCAATTAGATGTCAATTAAACTCTTTGGTTCAGAGTTAGGTGTTTCTTACGATAATACCAGCAAACAAAAAAAATTTGGATTGCCAGGACTGCCATGTGGTAGGTTTCCTTCCTTAAGGTGTATCTAAAGAGAAAAACATTGTCCGACCTAAGAGTTAGTTCGTGTTCTCTTTTTACAGGCTTGGTGGGGGGTGATGATTGAGAAACTGATTTTTATGAAACTTAATTTCTATAAATAAAGCTGAATTTATGCTTCTTCTGATGAATGTTTTTTTGAATTCAGTGACTTTAATAACATAAGAATTGAATATATAAAAAAATGAAAATGTCGGATCTATAATGGTGGATTTAAAAAAAATGTTCAGATTTTCTTTAAACTTGTTACTCGGGGGTTTGTGGGGTCGCTGATTACGAATCTGACATCCAGATATAAACATATTTCTTAATTTCTATGTCTTAAGTACCTTACCCTCTTGGTTTCAAATTATCTCCGGAGAGGAGCTCTTTTTCTCTTCTTTGAAGTTTTAGTCTCTGGTATATCTCTTTTTAGCGTCCAACAATAGTCTTAACATATTCTTACTCCATTTCCCTTGATAATGTTTCTCCATATCCTTTAAATCTTGGTGAAATCTCTCGCCTTGTTCCTCGCTGAAATCACCAAGATTTTCAGGAATTTGATCCTAATGTGAATTCAAAAAGTGAATTTTATAACTCGTCAAACATCCCAGCTTTTTAAAATTCTCTACCATTTTTCCTACAATTTGTCTATATATGTGGCTTTTTTTATTTCCTAGAAATTCCAAGCAAATTTCTTTAGAACTTGTCCAGGCTGCTTTTTCTTTAAGTTTCATCGTTTGTACAAATTTTTCGTCATATAACAACTTACGTATCTGAGGCCCATCGAACACGCCTTCTTTGATTTTAGCGTCAAACAGTTTCGAAAACTTCTCCACCAAATACTCAAAACATTTACCATTTTTGTCCAAGGCTTTTACAAATTGCTTCATTGCTCCGAGTTTAACATGCAATTGTAGAATTAAAACTTTTTTCCGATCAACTAACGGTTTGTTTACAATATTTTTATTCCGGGTTCTAACACAGTTCGCTTTAGCCATATTTTACGTGTGTAATGATTCGCTCTATCTCTGCTGTCCTATTCACATAAGAAACACTGAAATTTGGTAAATCCGCTTTGTTGTCCAAGCAACATCGTTATAGTTTTCAGATCTCCGCAAACTTGCCAGTTGTGATCCTTACACTTAATTTTTTCTAAAACAAGTTTTCATAATTTTCTTTCAAAATTACTGAATGTGCTACTGGAACTGGCACATACACATTTGTATTGTGTAAAAGAACAGCCTTAAGACACCGCTTGGAGGAATCTATAAACAGTCGCCATTCATCATTTTTGTAAACGTTAGTCTTTAATTTATTCATTAGTCCCATTACATCATGACAATAAACAATCGAATGATCTTCATCTTCTTCGTAAAATTCGGTATATTGTTTTTCCCTGTTTCGATATGTAGATGACGTGACATTACTTGCAAGCAAATTGTTCTGTTTCATCGTAGCTGCTAAATACTCAGCTCCATCTTTTGACAGTCCAGATTTCTTATCACGTCATTTAGCTTCTCCTGTGTCCAAACTTTAGGAATTTTGACTTTTGTTTCAAATGGATTATCCTCATCTTCACTGACATCTTCATTACTATCATCATCATCATCATCATCATCATCATCATCATCATCATCATCATCATCATCATCATCATCATCATCATCATCATCATTATCAAAATCACTAATAGTAGTATTATCGCCTTTGTCATTATCATTGCCAGTTTCAGAATTCAAATCAAAATCTTTATTGTCTTCAACATTATCAATGCTTATATTTCTTAATACCGGGTAAACTACTGAAGCTGTTTCAGGATAACGAATTGCTTTTTCCTTCCTGCTGTTAATCCCTTTAAGATTCGTGTTACAAAAGTAGCAATCCTTGCAATTTTTAGGTTTTAGCCAAACAGTAGGGAATTTATACTTTATATTTTTACCCTTTTCCCATGTATTCAACATGAGGGAACAACTGCTGCAAATGTCATTAGAAATTAATCCAATATATATATATATATATATATATATATATATATTCTTTTTTTTTGTTTTTGTTTACTTTTCACAGACCCTTTTTCTTAATCGAAGGACAATTTTATATTTTTACATATATATATATATATATATATATATATATATATATATATATATATATATATATAAAATCATATTTACTGCATTTTGTACTTAAACTGTAAACATTGATTTATTTAATAAAACAGATTTTATTAAATAATAATTTTAATTACAGGGCGTTTTATTATTTAAATTTCAGAATATTTCAGGACAGATTCCTTTTTTCTTTTGGACATTAAATTAAAGAGAATTAACAATATTAAAGTACGTATTCCGTTTGCATATATATATTTTGTCTGTTCGCTTTTAGTATGTCTGTTCGCCGTTAGAGGGACCAAAACGCCCCCCGCTGCGAGGGCTACTTGGAATTGAGTCCCGAGCAACCTTCACAGCGGGGGTCGCTTGGACCCTCAAACCCTCATTAGGAAAAACTGCTAATGACTTTTTCTGGTTCATTCTATGTATCTGGAAAAATAATAAATTTTTTTAATTTTAACATTTTTTGGTAAACAACATATGTATAGAATCGTAAGAAAGTAAGGAATTTAAATATGTTAATGAAAAATAAAAAATGTTACTTTTTAAAAAATTTGTATTTTTATAGATAAAGTCATTAACAGTTTTCCTTAATGAGGGTTTAAGGGTCCGAGCGATCCCCACTGTGAGGGTTGCTCAGGACTCAGTTTTGACTTGGTGTGCCGTATGGTGGGGGAAGGCTTTTTTCCCTCACGGGACTAACTTGGACATCACTCCTTGTATGTAGTGTAGAGAGTTAACAATCGTGCTTCGTGAGTGGTATATTCATTTTTTGAATATATCACATTACTATTTGATATACTTTTTTTTATTTTGGATAACATTAGATATTTTCTTTTCTTTTTTTTGTATCATTTCTCTACAATTTGTAGAGAGTTAATTAAAGTGTTTTGTGAGAGGTATAGTTATATTTTTTTAAATATTATATTATCATTTGATATAGTTTCTTTAATTTTGAATTTAAAGGATACAGAAATTGACATTTTTTTTCTGTTTTGAATAAAATTTGATATTTTTTCTGTTTTGAATAACATTTGATTTTTTTTATTTAAAAGATAAGAAAAGAAATATTGGATAAAATTGAAATTTGGATATTGGATGAAATAAAAGATAAGAAAAGAAATATTGGATAAAATTGAAATTTGGATATTGAATGAAATAAAAGATAAGAAAAGAAATATTGGATAGAATTGATATTTGGATATTGAATGAAATAAAAGATAAGAAAAGAAATATTGGATAAAATTGAAATTTGAATATTGGATGAAATAAAAGATAAGAAAAGAAATATTAGATAAAATTGAAATTTGGATATTGGATGAAATTGGAATTTAAAGTATTTAAAATTTAAAATGGATTAAAGAGAAATATAAATATTGGATGTAATTAGAATTTGATGCATTTAAAATGGATTAAAGAGAAATATATTGAATGAAATTGGAATTTGACGTATTTGAAATGGAATAAAGAAAATATATTGGATAAAATTGGAATTTGACGAATTTGAAATATATTAAATAGAATATATTGGATAATATTAAATTTAGGCTTATTGGATATGTAAATTGGATGAATTTGGAATTTGACGAATTTGACGAATTTGAAATATATTAAATACAATATATATTGGATAGAATTGAATTTAGGGCTTATTGGATATGTATATTGAATAAAATTGGAATTTGACATATTGAAAATGAATTAAATAGAATATTGGTTGTTGAATTCAAAAACATTGTTTTATGGGTTAAATATGATTTGATTGGTTAAATATTGATATGTTGGTTAAATAATTAAATATTGGATAAAATTGGAATGTGGCTTATTTGAAATGGAGTAAATACACTTTATTAGTTGAAATCTTGAATATTGTTTTATGAGTTAAATATTGGTTGGTTTGTATTATTGATATAGGAGACAATGATTTTGTAAGAATTGATGAAATTGTGATGTAGAAAATATAAATTGGGAAAACGTAATTATCATTATCAAAACCCACAAATTGGACTTAAAATTAGATTAAGAAGAAAATATTGATTAAAAAATGTCGAGAATAGAAGGCCATGTTAATTTAAGTGCTAGAGAATATAGAGAAATACTTAATAATAAAAAAATGTTAAGTGATAATCATATTTATGAATTGGGAAAAATTTTGGAAAGAGAATCAAATTCTATGTTTAGAATGCAAAGTACTTTATTTGTAAATGAAGATCTGCTTGAATATATTAGACCTATTGGAGTAGGCGAAAAACATATTCAAATACTATTTAGTGTGTATAATAAGAGGGGTCATTGGATTTGTACGTATTATGATGGACTAAGAATTTATATTCCTTGATAAATTTTACATCCGTTTTCATTTATTTTGTTGTAATAAATTTTACGAGGCCTTATGCGGTTTAAACAATTTTATTTATTTTGACGACGTTTCGATACATTGAGTATCCTCTTCAGGTCAAATAATTGAAAATAAAAAACAAACAGTCGTTCAGTCATTTCATCGAAAAAACAAAAGAAAACAGAAACACCTCATAAAGAGGGTTTCCATTAATTTATTATTATTATTTTTTTGATGAAATGACTGAACGACTGTTTGTTTTTTATTTTCAATTATTTGACCTGAAGAGGATACTCAATGTATCGAAACGTCGTCAAAATGAATAAAATTGTTTACACCGTATAAGGCCTCGTAAAATTTATTACAACAAGAATTTATATTTTTGATAGTCTTAATGAAAAATGTCTGAATGGAGATCAGTTGAATTATTTAAGTAGATTATATCCTTTTAAGCCACTAGTAGTTTTTGTTACTGTTGATCAACAACCAATGGGTAGTGTTGAATGCGGAGTATATGCAATAGCATTTGCAACATCATTATTTTATAATGTTATGCCAAACACTGTTAATTACGAAAGCATAAATAACAAAATGAGGCAGCATTTAAAAAATGTTTTAAGATAATCGTCTATGTCAGTTTTCAGAGATGAGAAGATCGAATATGAGACATTCGATTGTAGAGTGTGATTAGAAGCGTCTTTTGAAATATGAAAAAACAAATTCTTATAATTTTTTGAAGACACACCCTTGGAATAATGTAAATAATAATAAAATTGTAACAATGGAGCAGTCAAAGGATAAGTGTTCTTTGAATAAAAAAAATTATAATAATTTTAATTCAATTAGTAATAATGATAATAGAGGCTGTAAAATTGAGCACTCCAAAAGTAAATTAACAATATTAAAGTCCGTATTCCGTTTGCATATATATATATTTTGTCTGTTCGCATTTAGTTTGTCTGTTCGCCGTTAGAAGGGACATAGAGCCCCCCGCTGCGAGGGCTACTTGGAATTGAGTCCCGAGCAACCTTCATAGCGGGGGTCGCTCGGACCCTTAAACCCTCATTAAGGAAAACTGCTAATGACTTTTCTATTAATAATGAAAAATATAAATTTTTAAATAGTAACATTTTTAACTTTTAAATTAACATATTTAAATTCCTTACTTTTTCACGATTTTATACATATGTTGTTTACCAAAAAAATGTTAAAATTTAAAGATTAAGTTGAATGGTATTTGCTTCAAATACTGAAAATATTGGGTCAAATAGCATTAAAGTGACTTAGATAAAACCTATGTGAAACAGTAAATATTTATTTAATAATAGGTATATGGTTTTTGGTAGAGTTAACTTCATTCTATGTATCTGGAAAAAATAATTAATTTTTTTAATTTAAACTTTTTTTTGGTAAACAACATATGTATAGAATCGTGAGAAAGTAAGGAATTTAAATATGTTAATGAAAAATAAAAAATGTTACTATTTAAAAAAATTATATTTTATAGAAAAAGTCATTAACAGTTTTCCTTAATGAGGGTTTAAGGGTCCGAGCGATTTCCGCTGTGAGGGTTGCTCGGGACTCAGTTTCAACTTGGTGTGCCGTATGGTGGGGGAAGGCTACTTTCCCTCACGGGACTAACTGAGACATCTCTCCTTGTATGTACACTGAAAGAATTTTTGGGGAGGCTGCTGACTTTTAATGTCCGAAATTAGTGCCCCTTGCTCAGGGCTCGCAGCTCACCTCAAAAAAGCGAGCATCTACTCCCGAAAGGTGAGCTGCTGCCCCTGAGGAGTTGCTGCTTACCATTCGGGAATAGATTCTCGCCTTTTTGAGGTTAACTGCGAGCTTGAGGCAACGAGCTCTAGCGGCACTAATGTAAAGCCTGCAGCCTCCTAAAAATTCTTTCAGTGTAGTGTAGAGAGATAACGATAGTGCTTCGTGAGTGGTATATTTATTTTTTGAATATATCACATTACTATTTGATATAGTTTTTTTATTTTGGATAACATTAGATATTTTCTGTTTTTTATATAATTTCTCTACAATTTGTAGAGAGTTAATTAAAGTGTTTCTTGAGTGGTATAGTTATATTTTTCTAAATATTATATTACCATTTGATATAGTTTTATTCATTTTGAATTTAAAGAATAAAGAAATTGACATTTACTTTTTTCCTGTTTTGAATAACATTTGATTTTTTTTATTTAAAAGATAAGAAAAGAAATATTGGATAAAATTGAAATTTCGATTGATTGGATGTTGGATGGAATTTGAAGTATTTAAAATGGATTAAGAAGAAATATATTGGATGAAATTGGAATTTGACGTATTTAACCCCTTGAAAAATTTTTTAATGCATTTTTATGAAACTTGGTACCCTAAGGTTTCTGGGATCGCTAATTACAAATCTAAAATCAGTTTTTCGAAATTTAAAATGGCGGATCCAAGATGGCGGAAATTTTTTTCAAAATTTGTCGAATTTGCTTGAAACTTGTTACTCAGGGGTTTTAAGGGTCGCTGATTACGAATCTAACATTAGTTTTCCAAAATTCAAAATAGCAGATCCAATATGGCGGACAACGAAATAAAAAATTGATCAGATTGGCTTGAATCTGAATACTTGAGGATTTTCAGGGTCGCTGATTACGAATCTGAAATTAGGTGTGTTCTTTAAGCTGGAATAGGATATTATCTTTTTGAAAAATTATCTTATATTGCTTAGTACATCTATTTTGAAGGAAAATAGGTTTCATAATGATTTATTTAATATTAATAATTAAAAAAGAGTTTTTTTAAACTACTGGAATCACCTTAAACCAAAAACAGGGTGTCAGACAAGCAGAAATTTTTCGCCGTCAACTTCATAAAGTTATCAAATACACAAAGACACTTAACAGACTAATATCAATCACGAAACAAGAAGTTAAGTACAAAATGTACTGTCCAATATCAACACATGTTCAATTTTTACGAATTTAAATGAGATATTAGAGTAAAAAGCTAGAATATGGGTGTCGCACACCCAGGGTGCGGTTTAAGGGTTAATGTTAATATTTCCAAGCATGTGAGTCCTTAGAAGCATTTGGGATAAATAATAATTAATTATTTTACCCAATTAATGGTATATTAGTCTCAAATAAAATAATGATTTATTATGAATATTTGATACAAACAAATCTGTAGTTTTTTGGAAAAATTATTTTCTTGATTCAAATAAATATTTGAACTAAAAGAACATGAATTACTGAATCAAGCAATTTTCATAATAATTGATTTGAAGCAATATTTATTAATTTGAATTATTCCATTTATTTGGCATAAGTAATGCAAATTTGGTAAAAATAACTAAGTAATAGATAATAGACAAATAAAATATTTAATTGAATTAAACAATTTTTTCCATTTTTATTATTAATATTGATAATAATAGTTTAATATACCGACAGATTAGCTCAGTCGGATAGATGCCTCGCTTGGCGGTCGTTTTAAGGACCAAGGGTAAGTACCCTTGGTTCGCGCCCTTTTGGCTTGGTATTTTTCCGGCAAGTGAGACAATCTGAGTGGGAGGTTTGACGTCGAGGTATAATGATGTGCACCGTCGATTATTGTCCGGTACACACCATTAGAACTCGACTGTCGATAAACCGGTTGTACTCAGGAGAGGTTTTCTACAGTTTCCCTCTCCACTGGCGAGAAAACCCATTAGACGGGTGATCCAGGCAAATGCGAGTACTCCTAATTTTTAAGTCGCTCTGTAGGCGCAAAAATTTAGTATTAAGTAAAATTTAAGAAATGTTTGTAACAAATGTTCTACGGTTGTAAAAACACTTGTATAGCCAAGATTGTAGGCTTAAGACGGGTGTATAAACAAATAAATTTAAAAAAAATAATAATAATAATTTAATATTAATGATACTATAAAGAAAAGGGCCCCACGATGGTCAGGGTTTTAATTTAATTTTCTACAATTTGAACTGTATAAAATATTTTTTGAATTGTATGTTGAATAAAAGTAGGGGAGGATGGGGCAAGAATAGTTAAGTAAGACCTTTTCGGATCATGTTATAAAAAATCAGTAAATTTTCGTTTTCTTTATTTTATTGGATTTAGACTATTTAATATTGATATCTGAAAGTAATAACAATATGTTCTGAACATTTTCTAAATTTCAATATTGAATAAAAATTCGTCTGAACTAGAACCTGAAAGTTAACCAATTTTCTTCAGACGACCACCAATTTCTTGGTCAATAAGCTTCATTTTTCCGTATATATGTGACCTGGTCTATGAAAAGGGACCTTACGTGTCAAAAAATCATTTTTTACTTTTTTGTTGATTCGGATAGGGTTTGAAATGCTCTTTAAGATGGTGAAAACCAAAAAATCATAAGTTGATTAGAAGTTTTTAAAAAAAATTTTAAAGTTAAAAAAAAACAAGAGTAAAAATACGAAAAAACTGATTTTTTTATTATACAAATTAAAATAACGAAGACGATAATTTTTTTATTATTTAGAAAAGTTGACAGTTTCTTTGACAACTGTCAACAGTTAAAATTCAAATTTGTTATCATATTCGTAATCAGCGAAAAAAAACCCTTACAAACATGTGTCACTTATTTATACTTATTGTTGCAAGTTAGAAAACTTAGATTATTTTTTCTATGTTTGGGGAGTTTGTTATTAATTTATATAAACAATTAGTAAAAAAAAATTTCATTACTTGTATGTTATTTATTTAGATACTGTGATTCACGGTGAAGAAAATAAGCCTAAATTGATTAAAAAATATTAATATTAAAAAAGTTACAAGGGTTTTTCTAAGTTAAACTTTAACTGCTGTTTTCTCGAAAACTTGTTTTCGCACGTAAGGTCCCTTTTCACTGTCCAGGTCACATATAATTACGCACCATTGTGTATATCAACCTAAAAAGAACAATTAAACATTTTTTTATAATTTCCAGTCGCATTAGCAGGATTTTTCCGTGCCAAACTAGCTCTAACTATTCTTGACCCATGGGGGAGTACGGAACCCATATTTCAATTTTTTTTAAATTTTGTGAAACAACGTGAATTTAATTGAAAATAAATACGATATTCATGTTCAGCAAGAATATAATAAAGCGTGATTAAGATTACGTTGACATTTTAGAAAAATAGGTGTTTTATAAAAATAAACTCCTAACTTCGCAAATGGTGGCAGATTGACTTCTAATTTTTACTATCATCCGTTAGGGGTCGTCCATAAGCCACGTAGCCCCATTTTTTGGGAATGTTGACCCTCCCTCCGTAGTACGCTATTACATGTAGAGGAGAGTGGGTCAAGACGGGATACTTAAGGTTTAAAGCGCAAAAAAACGAAAATTATCGAATATATACTTTATTATTATTTTTAATTATCATTTTTGGAAATCAGTCTTTCGTAAAAAAGGCGTACAAAGGCTATCTGTTTCTTAAAAAAGCTTATAATTAATAATATTGAAAAAATTGCAAATCTCCCCATCTTGCCCCACCGGCTGGTAAGATGGGGTACTAACAAAAAACAACCTATTTCTGTCGACAAATTTAACAAGTAAAAGTTGCATCTTCATCTTAATGCATAACTGCAGTGAGCCCATTGGCTGCAGACAAAAAAAGCAGGCCAGCCTTCATTTGAGTCTAAATAATAACCATTACAATAGAGACAAGGTGTATTTTCCACTTTACCATCGCTAATTGATGATTTAACCTGACAAGCTTTTTTCTTTTTGGTCACTCTTATTTTATTCAGTCTTGATTTTAGTAGTTTTCTTAACTTCTCTTATTTCTCTTTTTTTTCTTAATTTGTGAACCCCGTCTTGCCCCACTCTCCCCTACCCCATCTTGCCCGCACCTACGAAATTTAATAAAACGATTAATTACTGCAATTTACGATTTAACAAAGAAAAAAAACATATGCTTCTCTTCTTATGTAACCCTTGACAGTTAGAAAAAAATTTATACAGTTCATTAACTGTTATTATTAAATAATAAACGCCTCCTAAAAAAAGTGAAAAAATGACAAGAAAATCGTCAAAAACAGTTTTTTTTAGTAAAACAGATAAAGGATTTGTTCTCATGGCTTTTAGGTTTTACAAACAAGAAACTATCGTCTCGGTGCAGTATTGTGTAAAATATAATCGCGATTGGTTAATTCGTTTGTTAAATAGGGCCGGTACCCCGTCTTACCCGCTACCCCGTCTTGCCCCACTCTCCCCTATTAGCGCCATTTTTTCCCTTTGTCGTAGTCAATTGCTTGACCCCCCTCACCTTCAAGAGGTTACATGGTTTATGAATGGCCCCTTAGTGTTAAGACACGAAAATATCATGAATGTTTTAACGTTTAACATATTTCTTAGAATTGTTAAAATTTCGACATCCATTCTTACATTTGTGGAACGCTATCAGATTTAATTTTCTAAATATTATTAAAAAAAAGAATGAAATTAGTGTGAAAAATACTTAATTGAAGTATTATTGTTTCTGTTTGACGATAACTGTTACTATTCAGAAATATGATACAAACCTTTTTAAAAAAACGGTTTATGAGAAATAGTATTCAATATTATGATTTGTTTATTTTATAAAGTAGACAGAAAATTTTCCAATAATTGTTAAGTAATTACTATATAAGACTATGAAAAATTATGCATAATTTGTTAATTTTTTTTAAATGATATTGAATGCATTGGGTACTATTAATTAAAATTATTGCAAAATTTATTTATTTTCTTACATTATTTTTAAGATAATCAGCGTTCTTATGTTATGGCAGTTGCGCCCAGCAAGTATTCACGCGCGTTTGTTTTAGCTAGTTTTTTTAAATCTTATTATTTAAAAATTTAAGATTTTCTAGAATTTTTTAATATTTAAAATAATATGTGGACATTTTGAAAATTTAAGACTTTGAAGCACATTTTCAGCACATTTCTTGTAATTCCCGGACTTCTAGGATCAGTAATTACCTTTTAATAATAATTCTTCTTATAATTCTGTACTGAGGAAACGATTTATTTGGTTCAAGTAATTTTTGTTCAATTCAAAATATCATTACTATACAGTCAATCATATTTTAAGCTCAATTGAAACACATTTTTCCTCTTTTTATTCAAATAATTAATATATTTAATTCAAACATAATTTATGGTTGACTTTAAATTACTTATAATCAAAATTTTATTTATTTATTTATTTTTTTGAAGTTATGTTTGTATTAATTACAATTACTTAAACAATTAAAAAATATATATTGTATATTTTTTAAAAATATTTTCTGTATATTGAAATTAGGCTTATAAGTTAATTTTTAACTTAAAATTATTTTTTTAATAATATATATATATATTATTTATTGCTACAACGAATTATAAATAGATTACGAAAATTCTTTAGAAACACTTTATCTAGAATAAATCTTTAATCTATGTCTAGATCAGGCAACAACATAATTTTTAACACAGAAATTTATCCAAACATTAATATTTCTTCAAAAAATATTAAAAACACTAGAGGCTTATTTATCATAAATAGAGCACTTAATATTAATTTAATCAACGAAAATAGTCTTAGTGCGGAAACAATAATAGATCGTACTATAACATATATTATTGGTCCTGGAGAAATAAAAACAACAGGTATTGTTCAAATATTAATTGCCAATAAATTAATTAATTTTAGCACTTTTGTTAGTAACGGACAGCCAGAATTAGCAGGTGTTTTAGGATCACCGTTTCTCAAAAAAGATCCAAGACAATTCAGAATTTAATATACAAATTCAAAAAAAAAAAAAAAAATTCGCTTAACAATTACATTAATATAATTAACAGACTTAAGGTATTAAGTGACCCTCACACTAAAGACCTCTATGAGTTCATATTTCTTTTTTATAGAAAGATATAATAATTTGTATCCATCTATTTTATTAAAATCACGATTCTTTAAAGGATTTGAAGGGAGATTTATCATTGATCCTTCTATACCTATTAATTTAATAAAACAAAAGGACTTTATTTCTTACTTTGGTATAGATTATTCCAAAAAGTACTCATTTAGAGAAAAAACAATAGAAACATCAGGTCTAACTAATGTCTGCATTAATAACACTGTATTAGAATTTCACACCATCAGATACACAGGATTCACTAACATAATTGGAATATTAGGAGTATCATTTAAAATTGATATCGTAAACGAAACAATAAGTTTATTTTGTATATGAAAATTATTGATTTCTCTATCAAAATGACAGCCACAGGAGAAGGTACACAACCTATTAATAATCGAACTTTGAGTGACGAATTATTAACCTCAATGACAGAATGTTTCGCTTTACAACAATGGACAATGCATATTCCCCCTTTTGATGGTACTAATATGCCTGTTAGAGATTTTATTGATAAAATTATTAGAACAGAAACTAGCATTCCTAACAATTGTGTAAGATCTTATATTAAACTCATTTTATCTAAATTGAAAGGAGCTGCTCATAAGAGTACTCATGGTAAAACTTTTGATACCCTCGATGAACTTATTGCACATTTAAAACAAAGATTTGCCCCTAAAAGAACTTACTCATGGTATTTACATGAAATATCCACTATTCGTATGGCTCTTGGAGAAAGTGTAAGCGAATATTATGACAGATTAACTCTGTTAGTGGCAGGAGCCAAAGCTGTACTCGCAGAAAAATATAAGGACACTGTCGAAGCAGTAGCAGCACCTTTAACAGAATGTGCTTTAGAAGCATTTATCGGTGGACTCCCAGATGCAACCTCTAGTGTAGTTGAAGCTAGGAATGTTAAAACCATTGATGATGCATATGAAGCCGCTTTAGCGTATGAGATTAGACATTTACATCAAGCATTAAACCACAGCAATACTTATCATGTTTCAAGGTATCAGCAGCCGAGCGAAAATAGAACATACAGCTCTAACTATGAACCTAGAAATAGAAATCTGAGTCCTAGAGTAAGATTTAATCCGAATGAAGAGACACCTCGCTCTCATTCTCCAACGCGCGCAGGTATTCTAAAACCACCAACCTTACCTCAACAACCAATGCCAGGGTATTATCCACCTTATCCTTATTACCCTAATCAAATGACACAAACACCATTTATTTCTTTTAACCCCTATCCATTTTATCCACCTATTCAAAAAACAGGAGGATATAATGTCAACCAATATGGAGGAGCTAGAACGCCCTCACGCGCTTTTTCACCAACTAATGAAAAGAATTTAAACTTCAACCAAGCTCGACGGACAGACGCGACGACGAGTCAGGAAAAGACAGAGCGTCAATCATCAGTACTGATATTGCGCCAACAAGAACAATCAGACAAGCTAGAATTAACAAAGAATCACCAGTAATAACCTTAAAATCACCAGAATTTCTCAAAACAAAAACTTCATTATTAATAGATACTGGAGCAGACGTAAACCTTATAAAGTTAGATGCATTACAACCAGAATTAAATGTTAGTCAAAATGAAGCCATTCAAATCTCAGGAATTACTTCTATAAAATTATCAACGATAGAAACCGTTCAAGTGACAGTTAATAAAAAACCTGTAACTTTTCAAGTAGTTCCTTCCGACTTTCCTTTGAATTCTGATGGAATATTAGGCCGTGAATTCCTTAGGCAAGAAAAGGCGGAAATATCGTTTTGGCATAATTCAATAGTAACCCACACTAATCCGGTACAACCAATATTCTTTCAAGACACAGAATCAGTAAAATCTAGAGAACATTTAACAGAAAATAAAGAAAACAAAAGAAGAGGATTAACTATTAAGGCTAGAGGTAAACAAGTGATTCCAATAGAAGTAACAAACAAAGAAATGAAAGAAGGATATTTGCCATTAGTTAAAACAGTAGATGGATTATTAATAGGAGAAGGAATAGTATCTAGCAATAATGGAGTTTGTCACATTTTAGCAATAAATACTACTATAGAAGATGTAGAAGTAGACATTTTACCCTAAGAACTAATTCCCTTCGAATATTATCAACTACCTGGAGAAGAATCTGATGACGAATCACAAGAAGAAAAATGCGAACCTTATGAAGATAGAGTTACAGCCATTATTTCCAATCTAAGATTAGACCATTTAAATCCGGAAGAACAAGAACATGTTAAGCAAATAGTGCAAGAATTTCCTGAAAGTTTTCATCTATCTGGAGAACCTTTAAAACCAACAAATCGCGTTAAACATAAAATTCTTACTGTAGATGAAATTCCAATTCATACTAGACCATATAGGTTTTCTCCAGATCAGAAGGAAGAAATTGACAAAGTGATAGAACGAATGACATCAGAAGGTGCCATAGCACCCTCATCTTCACCATACAATTCCCCTTTACTTATTATACCTAAGAAAATAGATAGTACAGGTAAAAAGAAGTGGAGAATAGTAATAGACTTTAGAGCCCTTAACGAAAAAACCGTAGGTGACTTTTATCCATTGCCTCACATAACCTCAATCATCGATTCCTTAGGCCAGGCTCAACATTTCTCAGTTTTTGATCTAGCTAGTGGTTTTCATCAAATTGAATTAGATCCAATTGACAGACAGAAAACAGCATTTTCAACAGTACATGGACATTACGAATATGTACAAATGCCAATGGGATTAAAAAATTCACCAGTTACATTCCAAAGATTAATGGATCAAGTGTTGGTAGGTTTACAGGCAGTAGAGTTGTTTGTTTATTTAGATGACATCGTAATCTATGCAGATAATTTAGAAAAACACGGAAGAAAAGTAAAAAGACTATTAGGAAGATTAAAAAATGCCAATTTAACCCTACAACCTGAAAAATGCGAATTTTTGTTTAAAGAGGTAGCTTACTTAGGCCATCTAATTAGCCATTAAGGAGTAAAACCTAATCCTAAGAAAATCGAAGCAGTAGAAAACTTTCCAACTTCAAAAACACCCAGAAATATAAAACAATTTCTTGGTCTTGCTGGTTACTATCGACGTTTTATAAAAGACTTTTCGGCTAAAGCAAAACCATTAACAAATTTATTTAAAAAAATGAGAAATTCGTATGGGGACAAGAACAGGACAAAAGTTTCAAACAATTGAGATCAATATTATGTAAAAGTCCTATATTACAATATCCTGATTTTAACAAAATTTTGACTATTACGACAGACGCTTCAGATTACGCAATTGGGGCTGTTTTAAGTCAAGAGAAGGAAGGAATGGATTTACCTATAGCATATCTCTCTAAAGTTCTCAATACACTGGAACAAAACTATTCTACAACTGAAAAAGAATGTTTAGCAGTACTTTACGCAGTTAATCATTTTAGACCATATGTTTACGGTAAAAAGTCCACATTAGTTAGCGATCATGAACCTCTAAGATGGATAGATTCAATAAAAGACCCAGGACAAAGATTAGTAAGATGGAGATTGAAATTGTGAGACTACGAATATGAATTTAAATATAAACCTGGTAAACTAAATCATAACGCCGATGCTCTTTCAAGAAACCCAATTGAGAAAACACAAGAAAAAACCTTTCAAAAACAAGCTAGAATTCTTGTACAAACAAGACAAGAAACAAAATCCAAAGCATCAAAAATTCCTTCTACAAGTATAGGTCCACCAAAAAGACAAGAATCAAAATGCAAAACATCAGCAATCCCTTCTACAAGTACAGGTATCACAGGACCATTAACAAGACAAAGAAAAATTCTTCTACCTTTTACGAAAATTAAACCTCCTGTAAAACCAAAAAAAGGTACAACAAAGAGTAAGTTAGAAGAAAGTACAATTGGTCAACGTGTTTCAGAACGTAGAAAAATGCAACGGACATCAAAATCTAAAAAAGTAATAGAATCATTATCATCGGAATCAGATGAACCATCACAGCCGCCAATAAGAAAGAAAAGTAAAAGTGTTTTACCAAGTCTCGACATCCCGAATCAACCATTATATGATCCATATGCACCAAAAAGTGCCCCGCCAGTAATACTCTCACAAATTGATGAAATCCCTGAAGTCAGCAATACAGAACAAAATATAGTTAAAAATGTAAGTCCACCAGTAAGTGGAAGCGATGATTCTTTATCCGATGAAGAAAATATACATTCAAAAACAAGAGAAGAAATAGCTAAAGAATTAGAAAAATCTATAACTCAATTCAATCAATCACTACTTCAACACGAAGAGTGGATAAGAGAAGAAGAAGAAGTTCCAAGAGATTGGCCCAATACTTCACTAGGAAATGATGATCCAGAAATACATGAAGCTGCTAGTGCATATATACCTGGAAATAACTTGGAATTTTCAGAAAAGGTAAACGAAATATTAAAAAATGCTCAAAAACACATTGAAGATGTAAATAACAGTAAAGAAAGTTCACCATACCCAACCATACAAGAAGAATCATTTTCAGAAGCAGAATCAACTGAAACAGAAGATGAAGGTAGTGACTCATCAAAGAATAAAAATTACGCAGATCCAATTGCATTGAAACCCAAAATTCAAACTTCTATTATTAGCATTCCTCCTAATCTTCCCGAAAATCTAAGTAACGAAATTGAATTACGAAATTCAAACATTACTAGTAGTAGAGAAAATTTGACTTATTGCAGAAGTAACTATATTCACTTTTTATCAGCAGACAGTGAAATTATAACACCAATAGGAAGGCTGCTTATCGACATAGGAGCGATAGACCCACAAGAAATAAAAATGAAAAATCCTCAAAAAGGACAAATTTTAGTTACACCACGTGGGAAAAACAACATTTACACATTGATTATAAAACACAACTATTTTGATCCTCTTGTAAAAGAAGATGTGTATTCTATTATGAAAAATTTAAAAATAACACTTCAAAAGGACAATGTAAGAGAAATTAGAATATCAAAAAAGGATGACATGACAGACGAATTGACAAAAGGAGAATTACTTCAAATTATTAATGAAATATTTCAAAATAGTAACATAAAAGTCATTATATGCTATGGTCAAGTTACAATACCAAAGGAAGAAATCAGAAAAGAAATAATTAAAGAATATCATAACAGTAAAATAGGAGGACATAAAGGAGTAACAAAAACGATCGTAGAATAAGAGAAAAATTTTTCTGGCCAGGAATTAAAGACCAAGTAACAGAATTCATAAGAAAATGTCCAACTTGCCAAGAACAAAAATTAGTACGTGTAAAAACTAGAGAACCAATGCTTATAACTGATACCCCTCTTGACGCCTTTGACAAAGTTTCACTAGATACTGTAGGAAAATTACCTACAACCCCGGATGGAAATTGCCATATCTTAACTATGCAGGATCATTTATCAAAATATTGTATAGCTGTACCTATTCCTGATATTTCAACCACTACAATTGCACATGCAGTAGCTACAGAACTGTTTTCCAAATATGGAGCACCAAAAGTTATCCTTACCGACAAAGGAGGAAGCTTTATCAGTAAGCTTATGCGAAAATTATCAAAAATATTCGGTGTACAACAAGTAACAACCTCTGGATATACACCTCAAACAAATGGTAGTTTAGAAAGAAGTCATATCGTTCTAGTAGAATTTCTAAAACAATATTCAGAGAATTATGATGATTGGGATAAACTACTACCTTTTTCAATGTTTGCATATAACACCTCAGTTCACGAAGCAACAAATTTTACGCCTTTCGAATTAGTATTCGGTAAAATAGCCAGAACTCCTAGTTCATTTCCACCAGAAGAAAAATTAGAAACCTATAGTTCCTATTTGTTAGAATTAATAAATAGATTAACTAAAATCAAAAACCTTGCTGCAGATAATCTTATAAAGTCCAAATGGAAATCTAAAAGAAACTACGATAAGAAAATTAAACTATTTTTAGGCAAAATAGGAGACAAGGCTTATGTTTTAAAAGAAGTAAAGAAAAATAAATTTGATCCGTATTATCATGGGCCTTATGAAATAGTGGATATTCTAGATAAACATACTGCTATACTTACTAATAGTGATGGCCAAAGATTCCAAAAACACATAGATAAATTAAAGCTAGCTTATGAATAAAAATAATTACACAATTTTATCTTATAGATGGCTGAGCTTATTCTTCGCACTCCTCCCCTCCAAGGAGAACTTATCAACATTAATGATAAATCGTATTATTTGTTTGAATAATTATGTTTAATTCAAACATATTTTCTGTTTTGATTTAAACAAAAATTATGTTTAAAAATTTTGTGTTTGATTCAAACTTAAAATTTTATTATAAATAATTTAAAATCAACCTTAACTTATGTTTGAATTGAATATATTGTTTCTTTAAATGAACCAAAAAATATGTTTGAATTAAACTTAAATATGTTTGACTGTATAGCAAAGATATTTTAAGTTTGATTTAAACAAAATTTGTTTAAACCAAATAATTCGTTTTCTGAGTGTATACAAGAAATTTTGAATACGAAAAATTTTTGGCTCTTAGAGAGAATAATGACAATTTTGAATCAATTATGTCTCTAAAAAATCTTTCACTATCCGATCTTGATTGGTCAAGATTAAAAGGTCAAATTTCAAATTAAAAGGTCAAGATATACTGTTAAGGGTGGATAACACTACGGCCATCGCATATATAAATAAAAAAGGCGGTGTTCAATATCCTCAATTAAATGACCTTTCAAAAGAAATCTGGATCTGGTGTGAAGAGAGGAATCTGTGGGTATTTGCATCATATATAGCATCTAAGAAAAATAAAGAAGCAGATTTTGAGTCAAGAAAACTAGAACCGGAAACGAAATACGCGTTACATAGAAAATATTTCGATGATATTGTTAAAAATTTTGGTAAACCACAGATTGATCTCTTCGCAACAAGATCAAACACAAAGTGTAGATGCTACGTCTCCTGGAAAAAAGATAATATTAAGAGTTTTACAAAAAATTAAATTTGAAAACGCAAAAGAAATCTTAATCGTACCTTACTGGCCAGCTCAGCCCTGGTTTCCATTGTTTCTAGAATTGTTAATTTCTAAGCCCTTATATTTTAAACCAAGTGTTAATCTTCTTCAATCAATTAACAGGGAGCCCCATCCAATGTGGAAGACGCTTACCCTGGTTGCGAACGTGTTATCAAACAGGCATTCAAAATGAAGCAAGTTTCAGCGGAAACAGCGGATGTTATGTTTTCCTCATTAACAAATTCAACTAAGAAACAGTACGATTGCGGGTTGAAAAAATTGTGGGAGTTTTGTAGTCTTGAAAACATTGATCCTTTCCGAGGCTCAATTCAAAACATTTTAAGTTTTCTTACTAATGAATATAAAAATGGAATGTCCTATGGTTCTTTAAACTCCTTTAGATCCGCAATCGCATTAATATAAGGAACAAATTTAGCCGAAGATGATAGGGTAAAAAGATTTTTCAAGGGTGCATCCAAATTGCGACCATCCAAACCGAAATATAATACGACATGGGATCCGAAGATTGTACTAGATTTTATTTTGAAGTGGGGACCAAATAGCGATCTAAATCTAGGTAAACTTTCTTCGAAAATAGCAATATTGTTAGCCCTAGAAACGGGACATCGGCTTCAAACCTTAACCACTTCGGCGGCATGGCGTTCCAATTGACGTTCCATGAGTAAGTGGCAGAAGCGTCAAAAATTGCGAAAATGACGTTCCTACTTGAACTCGATTACAAAAGTCTGTAGTCAAGTTAAACTTGCCAAAATTAAATATTCTTATTATTTGAGATAAATGAAGATGAATAGGACAAGAAAAAATTATTTTCAGGAGGTGTTAAATGGTTTTATAAAAGTTTTAATGTAGCCAATTTTTATTCTTTTTACGAATGGCGTTCCAATATTCACCCAAAATAGTTCACAATATTGGATCCGCCTATTTGAATTTTTGAAAATCAATTTAAGGTTCATAATCTCAAATAATAAAAAATATTTAGTTTGGTAAACTTAATTTGTTTACAGAGTTTAGAAATCGAGTTTAAATAGGAACGCCATTTTCGCATTTTTTTGCCGCTTCTGCCACTTACTCAAGGAACGCCATTTGGAACGCCATGCCGCTGAAGTGGTTAATATCAATAGATGTTAGAAATATTAAGGAATCAGATAATGGAATTGAAATTAAGATACCGGATCAAATCAAGACTTCAAAAATAAATAGGCCTCAACCTACCTTGTTCCTTCCTTACTATACTGAGAACAGTCTAATATGCCCGGTTTTGTCCCTTAAAGAATATTTAGAAAGAACTAGTTCATTAAGGGGCGAGAATAAACAGTTTTTACTATCGTTCAAGAAACCTTACAATCCGATCACTACACAAACATTGAGTCGCTGGGTAAAAGACGTAATGACGAAAAGCGGAATTAACACTGAAGTTTTTAGTGCTTATAGCACTCGTCATGCTGCTACTTCAGCGGCTCATAGGGGTGGTATTAATATAGATACCATCTTGAAAACAGCAGGTTGAACCGAAAAATCCAACACATTTGCGAAGTTTTATAAAAGAGATGTAGTTGACGATCGGAACTTGTTTGCGCTATCTGTGTTAGAATAAGAAAAATTTTTGTTACCTTTTTCTGTATTATAATTTCATAATTCTTTGAATTATTACTATTAACAGACTTCTGTATTACAATACTTTAAAGGAATGAGCTAGATTCGAAGAGAGGGAGAGTCGATAAAGTAGGATTCCAGATAATAGTTCAATTTTTCTATTATCTTTGAAAAGTGTGCGTTAGTATACCCATATTTTTCTATTAACAGTTAACTTAGCTTTAATGTCGAATTAGAGAAATGTTTATTTTTGCCGAAAGAGAATGCCAACGTTGGCATCGAAACTTCGCGTGGACGATTGTTATTTTAAATGTTATTGTAATAATTGCATAATCATTTCATCTACAATTTCTGATAAATTATTTTTTCATGAATTGATTGTGTAGATGTACAAACTCCCTTAATGTTGAAAATATGTAATTCGAAGTTTGTATGAACTGTGTTTATTACATAAAGAAAAACAAAAAATCAGCATTCAATCTGCCCTTTTCAGAGCTAATACATTGTTTCAAACACCAAACAATTAATCATTATTAGCCTTGGTAAGTAGAAACTCCGGAGTAATGATTTTGAAGTAAATCAGATAAATTTGTATTTTTAACGTCCGCTATTTAAAATGTTAAAAAACTAACATCTAATTTGTAATCAGCGACCCAAAAAACCCTTAAGTAACGATTTTTTAGTAAATCTGATGAATTTCTAACTTTGACGTCCGCCATATTGGATCCGCCATTTTGAATTTTTAAAAACGAACATCTGATTCGTAATCAGCGACCCCAAAAACCCTCGAGTAACGAATTTCAAGTAAATCGACCTTTAAATACCACCAAGTGCACCATAATGTCATTTCATAGGAAATTAAAAATTGTCAAATTTTATTATAATATATCTGGTACAGTACTTGAACGGGTGAGTCAGCAGCGAGATTTGGGATTAATTATGGACCCTGCTCTAAATTATAACTTTCATATTGATCAGGTTATTAAAAAATCATCAAAAGCACTTGGCCAAATAATAAGATTTGGTACAGTTTTTCATAACCTTCGAGTCCTTAAAATATTATTCTTTTCTCTTGTTAGACCCCATATTGAATGCTTATCAACCATTTATTATCCTCAATATCTTTATCAATAAGAAAATTTAGAAAAAATACAACATAAATTCTTAAGATTTGTCGCCAAACAGTTAGATATACCATTTGATTTTTTTAAACATGATTATACCGAATTGTACTTAATTACTAAAATCCCAACTGTCCATAGCAGATTTATAAAATTGAACCTTCAATTTCTTTATAACATTATCAATAGTCAAATTGATTGTCCAGAGTTGTTGTCTCAGATCTCGTTTATGACTCCTCATCTTTGGTTAAGAAACCGTCAATCAAATAGACTGACATTCAAGGTCCAATATTCACGCACAAATCTTGGAGGTAATTCGCCTCTCTTAAGAATTTGTCGTGAGGCAAATAGTGCTAACGTCATGAAAGATGTCGACTTTTTCGCGAGTTCAAAATTAATGTTTTTGCGTGGTTTGGCCACTTATTTGAAAACCGTTGATTAGAATGCGAGCGATAACACTTAGTTGGATAATTCATGCAATTTAGATTTAAGTTAGTTTTAATAAAAGGGCGTTCTTTTTGTAAGCCCGTATAAATTGTTAAATAAATAAATAAATAAATCAGATGAATTTTTAACTTTGACGTCCGCCATATTGGATCCGCCATTTTGAATTTTTAAAAACGAACATCCGATTTGTAATCAGCGACCCCAAAAACCCCCGAGTAACGAATTTTATCAAAATCCATTAAAGATATTGTCTTTTTTTACAATTTGTTATAGCTGTCAATGTTTGTTGACTTAATTTGTTTATAATTTTAAAAATTTCACCTGTTTAATTTTTGTTTTATTCAAGGAGTACACTAACATTAATTTTCACTAGTTTTGAATATTAAATATTTGATTTTATAAATGGAAGAACAAATTATTTGAAAAATTCTTCCTTTTGGTTAACTTTGCAATAAACAAATTAATATAAACAAATAAAAATTTCAAAATCAGGCTCGACAAAGCTCTTTGCAATTTTGTAAGCTTTCATTTAAAAAAAAATTAATAAAATCAGTTAAAAAATAAGGCCTGTAGACCTTTTTGAAACTCAATTTGCAGGTTTGCACCACTGTGCGACGTCAGGAAGTAAAATGAGAAAATTAGATGGGCCCATTAGGTGCTGCCCTCTGGTGGTAATTTTATGTATCGCGCATTTGTTTAACTTTTTCCTATTTTACTTCCTGCTGTCGTTGTAAATCTAAATAAATCTTTTATACTTCTTGCGCGCAAATGAAAGATAAAATATTCAGGATATCTTGTATTTTCTCCGATTTTCCAATAACTGCCCGAATTGGGATTAAAATCATTTTCAAATCAAGTATACATTTGAGCAACAATTTTTAAAAGGCGATCACTGCGGAACACCATTAAAACAAAAATTTGATTTAAAAATTGAAAAAACATTCTGTTATTTATATTATGAAACGTTTCTATATTTCTACTATTTGTAACAAGAAATTCAAAGTTTAGTGATTTATTTTAATGTTTTCACAAAAAGAAAGGTTATGTATTATAACCTGTCGCCACGCCGGTTCATTTATTGAAAATTAGAGACTTAGAAATGGGGAAAACAACTCTGGTGGCGAGAAATTATAAAGGCGATCTTTATTATTTATTTTAATTTTGAGCGCCTGGCTGCTCCTCTAATATAATAAGAAAATACAAGCCATATTTAGAATTTAGATTGGAATGTTTATAATAGATAATTTTGCCGACTAGGTGTAGAAACGAGTAGTGACTTTTGTTAAATAAATAAACACTTATTTACACATATAACTCACATTTATTCTAAATATTTAAAGCTTTAAAGAAACATTTATTATTTAAAAGAAACAGACTTGCTAAGAGTCGGAGAGCGAGCAAATTTCGACAAGAAAACAAAGCAAATTTATTATTATGGCGAATTAATAGTCTAACTCACCATTATTCCACAATTGGCTTATTTCAGATAGTCTTCTGTCTCAATTTATGACTATTGGCAATCGAGTTTTATAATTTTGCCAAATAATTATAATATTCAAAATTTTCCTTAATTATTAATCGTAATGTCCACCAACCGTGTCGTTCAAAACGTGAAGGACGAGCGCCACTCGGCTGCTCGTCTTTTCGCCCATTAGACGCGGCTCGTACTCAACAGCCACCCTGTCAATAAGTGTAGATTATACATCCACAAGTAGCAACTAGTGGGTTGCAGCCTTGTAGGCGCGACTTAATATTAATCTTAATATTAATTTAAGGAAAACAGCTAATCTTGGACTAGTGCCATTAATTATCACGTAATGAGCCTGGAGCAGTGCAATAACATATTAAAATAATTTTATAACATAAATAATTAAACAAAATTCTGTTTAATGGTAATAGTTCTTATAAAAGAACTTTTGGCTGCATTAATTGATATTCGTCCTCAAGACTGCTCCCTGAACTCTGCTCGCTCCTTCTGAGAGTCCTCTTTAGTTTCGTTGCGCTATTTTGGTCGCATCTAATAGGCTTAAACAAAAATAAAAACAATGCGGCAGAAATTATTCTTAATTAATATTATTTCTTGGATGTGCTCTCGAACTCTTTGACAGGTCAAAATTAATTAATTTTACATTATGTGCATTTTCTGTATTTACATATATAGTAATAACCCTTTTCTCAACTTAACAATTTTATTAATAATATAAAAGGGGCTTCACGCCCACGTCACGGTCGAGGAATTTGCGATGTAAAATGTACAGCGTTACAGTATTTTTAATGTATTAATAAAATTTTAGTTTATCTTAAATAGAGATTTAATTTAATATTACACAAATTACTTCTTCAGTATATGGCCAAATCCACGAAACTGTTAACTTTTATGATATTCGAATCGAACACTTAAAAGTCTGTATTATTCTAGATTGAAACTTATCGTTTAATCATATTTTCCTAAATTATATACTAAGTAACATTTATGTACAGTATTAGAACAAAATGTTAATTTGTCAATTAATTTTATGAGTTTAAAATTGAAAAAACGCTTAAATTTCATTTGAAACTCTCAGAAAAGTATACATTTTTAACGTTTTTATTTTTGTGGCGTGTAAAATATTAATTCAGCTACAAGGGGAATAGCTAAAAGAAGTATGTTTTCAAACTTTTTTCACTATCCCATTAGTGTGCTACAACTGTAAGAAATTGTATGAAGGTTTGATTGAATGATGACACTTTTTAAAAAAATGTAATTAAACGTCTTCTTATGAAAATACCTAGTGCGGCGTAAAATAAAAATAAAAGTTCAATAAGTTTCTAAATAGACAATAAAAAATCGAACATTTTAAGATCTTTTTCGTTAGTGTGCCTATATATTTGTATTCCTGTAGAAACAATTTAAAGATGTTAATACAAATCGTGATTTTATTTAAATTTATACATTTTTGAAAGGCACAACTACAACTTACACCACAAGATTTGCAATCTTACACGTAAGCTTGCTGCAAGTTTGCTGCAAGTACAAAAAGGTCCTACTTGCTGCAGGATTGCACAGCAACCTTAGGACAAGCCAACACTGCAAGTTTCTTGAAAATTCCCAAATATTCAATTATATAATATTAAGCAAATTATTTAATATTTAATTTTTATTTAATTTTAATATATTTAATATTTATTTAAAATAATATAATGGTAACAACGTTATAATAAAAATGTTAGTAATTTCTCCAATCCACAGAATTGTAGTTGTGTACTATTATCCGTGATCAGTAGATAATAGTAAAAAATTGTAAATGTCGTGGCAGACATTAATTATTGATATTATGATCTAAGATACTATTGTGAAGCACCTGTTTAGGGGACTGATACTTATACTCTCCGCGAGACAAGTCGTGCGCGAGAGAGCTATTTCTCACCATCTATCACGGAGTTAGAGAATTATAAGAGAAACTTCTATTACTTTTCCAATTCCCTGATAGATGGCGAGAAATACCTCTCTCGCGCACGACTTGTCTCGCGGAGAGTATAAGTATCAGTCCCCTAAACAGGTGCTTCACAATAGTATCTTAGATCATAATATCAATAATTAATGTCTGCCACGACATTTACAATTTTTTACTATTATCCACTGGTCACGGATAATAGTACACAACTACAATTCTGTGGATTGGAGAAATTAATGACATTTTTATTATAACGTTGTTGCCATTATATTATTTTAAATAAATATTAAATATATTAAAATTAAATAAAAACTAAATATTAAATAATTTGCTGAATATTATATAATTAAATATTTGGGAATTTTTAAGAAACTTGCAGTGTTAGCTTGTCCTAAGCTTGCTGTGCAATCTTGCAGCAAGTAGGACATTTTAGTACTTGCAGCAAACTTGCAGTAAGCTTACGTGTAAGATTGCAAATCTTGTGTTGTAAGTTTGCTGCAAGCTTGCTGCAAACTTACAGGTTACTTGGGTGAAAGAAATAGAAGAAAAATTATAGCAGAAACACATGAAGGAATATTAGAAGGACACTATTCTGAGGATATTACAGTACAGAAAGACGAAAATTTTAACGTACAAGGATAAAAGAAATATTGATTACAAATAAATAAACATAGCAGAAAACGAAGTATCAATAACATTATGACGACTAGGATATTCAAGTAGGATTGAATGATAAAATATGAATCAATTATGACGAAATGGACCAATGAGATCATAACATTATGACGACTAGGATATTCAAGTAGGACTAAACGATAAAATATAAATTAATAAAGGAAACAAATAAAACGAATGAATCAAAAAGTTTCAAACATATTATGACGAATAGCACATTCCAGTAGGACTAAGCGATGAAATATAAATGAATGAAAGAAACAAATATAACGAAATAGATCAACACGATATCAAGAATATTAACGACAAATAGGATATTAATAAATAGAGGAAATAAATATGACGATATGGACCAACATTACAGGAAATATTAAAGATTTTAAAGAAACCCACATAGCACCATATTTTGCAGGAAGCTAACGGGAAACTAACCATGTTAGCTTCTATAGCTACCATGGTTAGCTTCCCGTTAGCTTCCCTTGGCCTATAAATTTTGCGTAAGAATAAACTTTTTTAAAAGATTTTATTTTAATTTTTCGCAAAAAATTTAATTATTTTGAAAATTTTGGATTTATTTTTTTGTAAAAATTAAATTATTGCAGGTTAAAAATTATAAAATTAAGTAAGAAATAACGCATAAGGAATATTTTTAACTGAAAAAATTTTGTTTAATTGCTTTTCTAATCTTGAAAGCATTTTATTATACATTAGAATTTTCATTAATTTTAAATATTAAAATATTAAAAAGAATAATTAATTATAAAAAATACTAGAGAACAAAATGCAAACAGAAACAACTAACTTCAAATTGCGATTAGATGTGAAGTCAAATTAAGTAAGGAAAAAAATAAAGTTTAGTTTAATGCTTATCTATTAACTTTCTAATTTAATATTTTCATTTTTAATAATTTATTTATTCTTATTTTTTGAAGATTTAATTAATAAATAATATTAGAAATTAAATTATTTATTGTAATGAGAAAATTCAAATATCTTTGTGAATCCTTTTTTAAATTATCTCGCCATTAGTGACGCCAACCAATGAGATCACTTGAAGCTTAAAAGGACCCGAAATATTCTTCCCTACACATGGTTGATTAGGTTAGTTGGTTAGGTTGTTTCTTTCTGCGTTGTGAACCCGGGTTCTACCCCCAGTCCCTCCAAATTTATTTTCAAAATTATTCTTCAATAATATAATATTGAAATTGAGGAATAAATAAGTAATCAGTTCGCGGCAATAAATAAATTATAGAGAGAAATATTTTTTATTTTATATTTTTATTAAATTTATAAACACTATTTTTTTAGCTATAAGTAAACTGAAATATTAAATAAGTTTAAGTGCAAATTAAATAGATAATTACCAAAATTCCGTAAATGATTATTTGTATAATATCAATTTATATTATATTACTTACCTTATGACGCTTACTAGAAACTAACTTCTAATGCTTACAGATACTTACCAGAGATAGTTTTAAAGAACTTTTCTCTACTTGTTTTCAGAAAAGTTTCTTAGATAACTTTCTGCAAGCTAACACGGAAAACTAAAAAGCGTAGGACATTTATAGGCCAAGGGAAGCTAACGGGAAGCTAACCATGTTAGCTATAGAAGCTAACATGGTTAGTTTCCCGTTAGCTTCCCGCAAAATATGGTTCTATGTGGGAATATGCAAATTGTATGTTTACACGATTTAAAGAAGATTAAAAAGAGCAAGAATATTATGAAGGAACGCGTGTTCCAAAAGGATCAAATGATGTAATATTAATGTAAGAAGAGAAACAAAGTATGACGAAATGGCCCAACTTAATGAAAAAGTGTTGATGACAAAAAAACGTGACTTATGTCAATGTAATTTAGTACTTGAATACTAACTTACTTACTAAGAAAATTTAAGAAGAAATTAACGATGACAAACCAAACTATAAATACATTTAACAAACGAAAACTGAATACGTACTGATTGTCAAGACAGACTTAGAAAATTGTAGCACTATAGAAGAATATAAAAGTTGTAAGAGAAACGAATCGAGCTATGTAATATATTAAACAGAAAATTGTGACGCGGATTTAATAAAAATGTCTACCAAAAATTGTCTAAAATCTCCATTATTACTTAGCGATGAAACATTTGTAAAAAAACAGCCATAGGTTATGTACGTATATTTGTAAAAGAAATAGTCATAGATATAGTTTGCGAAAAGAATAATTATAATGGTAAGAAATTGAGAAATATAAATAGATATTTATACCTATATATTGTTTAAAGGAAACAATCAGAATAGAATTTGATTTTAAGAAAAGACGATTTAAAATTTACTAATGATAAATTACCAAAATTACTAAGATTTTTCAATTTAGCTAGAATGAAAGAAGCAGAAATTAGTAAGAATTGAAATGATGCTAGATGACTTAGAAAAACATGAAAGATTTGAGAGTTCGACAGAATAGTTTTTGACGAATTTAGAGTATATAGGATATGCAAGTACTTTACTTATAATCTTTAAAACAGAAATTATTCAGTGTACTTTAAATTTCATAAGATATTGTATTCAGAATTGTAACAGAAATTGTAACTTTAATAATACAGGTCCAACTTAGAATGAAACTATTGAGAAAAATATGTAAGGATTAAATTTTGAATTACATTCGAAACCTCCTAGAAGGAAACCTGCATCGAATTTTTAAATAAATGTATTAATGTAAAAATCATAGATAATTTAAAGGGAGAAGGTGTCGACAGTATGAAGTATGAGTGTGTATTGTAAAGAGTGTGGACGAGTTCACAGTCCTTAAGAACTAAAGCATAAGCTGGTGTGGTCAGATTAATTAGTCGCTACTTAAAGTGATAGCACGATTGTTTTCCAATAAGGCTTAGTGAAGAATTGGAAGAATTAATTAACTCCAAGTTTTTTGTACTTTTACTTGTTAAATAAATAAAGTGGAGTTGGCTCTCAGTTGAGTAACCAACTCATAAAAAATAATATTAGTTGTTTCTTACGGCGACAACATACTTAACAATATTAAATGTCAAGAAATTTATCAATCCTCCAAGTCAAATATTTAAAAATTAAAAATTCAATTGTATGTTTTGACAGCCCTGCTGTCCTCATCAAAATACTGAAAATGTTTATTAAAATTAAAAATATTATTACACAAATTAGAATATAACGTTATAAAAACATAAATTAATGAAAGAAAAATTTACCACAAATTATTTTCGATTTTGTGCGATCAACACAACCGGATTAAGTTAACTGACAAATATTGTAAATATAAATGTATAAAAGTACAAAATCAAGGGTCAGTGAACTTATTATAAAACAAAGGTGTCAATCATCGAAGAAATACAATCAATAAGTGTCAATGAATACACACATACACACACTTGACACGAAGATCGAGTATTGATTTCTATAATTAAAATTTGAATTTTTTGAAAAAAGTTTTATAATGTTGATTTAGATTGTTAGTGTCATCTTTTTTATGAAGCAATCATAATTATTATTCTGATTGAAGTAATAATTGATTATTATTGATAAAATAGTAAATTTCATTGTTCAAATTGATTATTTTTAATAATATTGCATTAATTTAATAACTAATTTATTAAAATATTTAATAATTTTAATAAAATGTGTCATGTGTGCAAGGTTTCAAAACTCTTAAACAAATTTTTAAAACATTGTTAATTGAACAAAAATTCGACAAGTAGGGGGGAGTAGACTACATTGAACTACCCAGTAAACAAAAACTAATTGAAATAAATTAAAAAGAATTCACAAAGAGCTTCAGTGAATCCCGCTTTGTGACAAATACGAATTGGAGCTATGTTGCAATTTTCCTGAATTCGTCAAACTGTATTGAAATTCCAAACCTTCTATTCTTACTAATTCAATGGACAAGTTTTGGGGCCTTTAATTTTTTTTAATTCGCCAGCACGAATTCAATGCATGCCTTGGTCATTTCTTTCGAATGCGAATTTGTTTGCACAAATTCAGGCAAATTCAATCGAATATACAAAAAGCTTGAATGAATCCCGCTTTCTACCAAAAATCTTAATTCATTTCAATCCGTTTGAATTAGTTTTTTTTACTGGGTAGCGTCAACAGTGAACCACTTCAATTTTCTAAGAAATGACTGAGTGAAATTTTTTCTTATTCAATATATAAGTTAGTATTTCCAAAGCAGACTATGTCCAAAAATATCCGACACGTAGGTTTATTATTTACAAAGAAAAACTAAAAAAACTGTTTTTCACGTATACAAAACAAAAAATTTGGTGGAATTATGTATAATAACGTTTTTTTATTGAAATAGGAATTTTAGAAAATTAGTAAACTTGTGATTTATTTCGCTTAGGGTGTCAACTTCAATATTCGGATGTGATAAAGAACTTTAAATCTTAGGGTAATGTCACCTTAAGTGGACCGCCTAAGCTTTTTTTCGAAAAAATTTTATATGAATGCAAATTAATCGGAGGTTTTTATTCCAAGCTTTAGTTTAGATCCCTAGATAAGTGTTTATACCATAATAGTTTTTATTTTTTTTATTTGGAAGAAAAAATTTACTTAAAAAAAGCTAATTTTTAAGGAATTAATAAATAGTGTAACCTTGAGTGGACCACTCTTAAAAAATTGCAGAAGATATTCTAAATTCTTTAATGTATTTAATATTTCTGATATATTAATAAAAAATTTATGCTTATGCAGTTTCAGACCATGTGTGTGTTGCAATGTTTGCAAGTGAAACCATTTTTAATAATAATTTTGGCACATGTCACATCAATATCTCAAAAAAATTAATAAAGAACATAAAACGTAGTTTCAAACCATTTTATTGTCAATTTATATCCAAAAAATGGTAAACTGACATTAATAATGAAAAAAACATGCAGTCCACTCATGGTTACAAACAGTGGTCCACTTATGGTGACATGCAACTTTTCATGGCAGCCACCACAATTTTTTTTAGTCAAAATTATCACTTAATTAAACTAAGACAATCAATTTCAATGTTCAAAGTAGGTAGCAGGAAAAAAATAAGTAACCTTTTAAAACTTAAATTTTACACTACTTTTACACCTTTAAGTGCGGTGCTGCTATTCGCACTATTTATTTCACTTTTTCTCTGTCAGATAACTTACAAGCTCAGGCGGTCCACTCAAGGTGACATTTCCCTACATAAATTTATTATAAACAATTTTTGTTGTGAATGTCATGTTTATACAGTGAGTGCGGCATCATTAAACCACTCAAATTTACAGCGTATTTTCAATTTTAACCCCTTCGCTGTGAGAAAAAAAATTTATAAAGTGGGTCCAAAATGTTAAAAAAAATTTTAACGACAAAAATTTGTGAAATTGGGTATACTTGGGTTCTGAGGGTCGCTGATGACGAATCTGAAGCATATGTATACTTAATATTAAAAACCGTAAATTCAGATTGCCTATCTTTATTTTCACGCAAATCGATAAGTTTTAATTGAGACTGTCATTACTTTCTAGTCTTGATTAATTTCAGATAGTTTTTAAAAAAAGATTTACTTTTTACTGTGTAAATCATAAAACCTTGCACAGATTGATTTAAAAAACTGCCGCAATTGTTATTTAAAAATTTTGACACATGAGCTGCAGATTTTTTGTCCAAAGCAACGAAATATTTTACCGAACAGTATGATCGATATTCGAGACATTTGTTAGTTTAAAAGACATTTCAAGAAAAAAACATACATATTATGCTGCCGTACAAAATAAAAGTCTATAACTGACATTTTCTTTTAGGTTGTTCTTCCCGCAGACGAACAAGATAACCTCAACCTAAATACAAATGACAGTTATAGACTTTATTATTTTGTTCGACAGTATACAAATATCTGAGATTTTATTTTCAACGCTTACTTACATTTTGCAATTTATAAAAATATTCTAATATTTTTGAAGAATTAGCTGTTACGATTTTCGTCAAAGCACCATTTTATCAGGAAGATTTGAATTATAATAAAATCGTATCAAAAAGTTGCCACAATTCATCTTGCTGCACGGTGTGAGGATGCATTCCCTGCGCGGAAACATCCTGATATCTTGGAGATCGACATCCACGTCCGAACAAACATGTTCACGTGCCCTTGGATATCGTAGACGTCGGATCAATGCTTCGGCAATGCTATAACGTCTATGTAACTAACGGAGACGGTTCAGTGTCCATCTTGGACAGATAGTAGTACCCTGTTTAGGCTCGCTCGTTTCTTGACACGGGACATGGAATAAAACAGCACGAATCATGAAAATGAGCGGTAAAAAAATGAGAACCTGCAGGGTTATGCTTTGGCTACATCCCTCTCCGGTTCCGATCGTCAAGCGCATGACGTGGGGTCGATGGCCGGTGGATGCAGGAGGGCAAAAACGCTTTAAAGATTCCACAGATCATTCTGGAAAGAATCCAAGTAGACAAAAGTGGTGTACTAGGATCCAGAAGAGGTAGCGATTCAAGTGTGAGCAGCTTCATTAGCGTGTTCAACAACGCTTCTGCTGATGCTATCGCTATTGATATTCAGGACAGGGACACTTGTATTAAGCTGCGAGAGGAGGAGGCGACTTGCATTGAAAGGATTGAGGAGGAGGTACGCAGGTAGTGGAGTCCTGCGAGGTACAGACGAACGTCAATATGACAATCAAAATCGGTCTAAAGAACCTGACACAAATTGTACAGGAGGTTAGAAAGAAGCATGAAGTCTTGTCCATTTCGGAAGAGAAGACGAGAGTGATTTCAAGCAAAGGTCGTTAGAAATGGCGTGCGGGAGTGCTCTAAGAAAAGAAAGAAAAGTGAAAGTTGTCCAAAAGGTGATAAAGGAGGTAAAGAAAAGAAAGGAAGCGCCTTCCACGCACCAAAGCCAAAACCAGATCATGGTAGTATGGCGAGGTTTGCGGCTGGAGGATCAACAATGATAGTCAAAGTCGCGGAAGGAAGATCATTTTCCAAGGTTCTGGGAAAGGTCCGTAAGGATGTGAACTCAGAGGCAAGTCAGACAAGAGTGGTTGGAGCGAGACTAACTAAGAAGGGAGACCACCTCATTTAAATAGGTGTCTCCTCAGACAAGAACGGGTCTACTGAGGAAGTGAAAAGAGTGGTGGGTGACATGTGTAAGGTGCAGAACGCGGATTATCAGGTCTCATGAAGGAACCGGCAGGAAGCAGAAAGGTGACGGTCCTTAGACCTAACAAGCGGGGGATGAAACTCGCAGTTGTTGTCACCGATCAGGATCAGGCTGAGAAGCTGGAGGTGCTAGGACGCATAAAGGTTGGTTTTATGTCGTGCATACTTTAGGTGCGGATAAATAAAATAAATATAAAATATAAATATATAAATGTATAAAATATATATAAAATAAATATATAAATATAAAATATATTTTTAAAAATTTGAAAAAATTAAGTTTTCAAAATTTTGAAACTAATGTAGTTTTTCAATTTTTAACGAAAGTGGCTGGTTAACGAAGTTAGCCTTCATTTTTACACTAACTTTAAGAGAGTTAAATTTAAAAACGATCCAATAAGTTTTTCAAAAGTTATCATGGGAACAACAATTTGTTGTTAGACAGACATACATACTGACAGACACCATCGCCAAACCATGTTTTTTGGGTTCAGGGGACCCCAAAACGTGAAGATTTCATAAAATTAGCAAAAGTCAAAATTTGCATAAAACTAATACCTTCTCATATGATGAGAATGTAAAATATTAATATTAGGAACAATTTTTTGATGAGGACACCACTGACATGGTGTGCTCGAAAAGTGATACTTGCTTTCTGCCACCAACCGTACAAGTTATAGATGTGATAGAATGTTGTAATGTTTTTTCTTTAAGAAGTTAAAAAATAGTAAAAAGTAAAAAAAAAAAAAAAAGTTAAGTTAAAAAAAAGTATATAATAAGTATATTTTTTTAAGTTTTTTTTTTTTTAAGTTATTAACGCTTAATAAGACAATTATAAGCACTGGATCAAAATTATTCTGTTAACACAATTACTATATAAAATATAGACTCTTATCTGTACAACGTAATTTTTCTGGTACTAAAAATGTGAGAATCAATAATTTTTATTATTAGGTAAAGTTCTGATTTCTTAAGTGCGGACAAGGGACACCACTGACATTTTGCTTCTAATTCTTCTGCCAAATTTTTTCAGAGAATTTCTAGCGACTAAGAATTATTAATTTAAATAGAAGGAGTGATTATGAAAATTAATTGACTTACAAAACTTTTATATATGAACTAGTATTCCAAATTTTTAGTCAGGACATGAAAATGACATTTTAGTTTTAATCACCCGTATATATTTACATTTTGGGGAGACCGGGGCGTAATGAATCCTTTCAATTTATTCAAAAGTGATATGTCATAGTGATTTCGGTCTCCGCTAAAAATAATGTACTTGGCGTACTGTAAGTTTGTACCAAGTTTCATTGTTATTCATTTATTATTGTTGAAAATATGGTAGAAAAAGTGATTTTGACGCTTAAAATTAAATTTTTAAAGTATTTATTTTTTTGTTATACCTTTTTCAAAAATAGTTGTAAAAAATGTTTGAAAATCAAGTTTTGAGTTTAGAACATTTCTTTTAAAGGAATTGACAATTTTTGTCTAATACTTACGGTATTGATAAAAAATAACAAAATATTCAACAAATACCTCCGGGGCGTATTGGTTAGTAGTCGTTTATTCTACTAAGAAAAACCTATTATTTTTAAAATTTTAATAAAATAATCCTGTAAAAGTTTAATTTTTTGTAATTTATATATTAATAAGTACAAATGATAACATTTTATGAAAAAAAAATTGGAGAATAGATTTTTTAAATAAATGTAGTTTGTATTTCGCTCCAACTTTATAAAATTTAATAATTTCACGAAAATGTTTGAAGTTTAAATTAAATATGTTTCATTTTCAATATTGCTTATTATAAATGTACAGTAGAAACCAAAATTGTGAATATTATAATAATATTTCATGTTCTAAATTATAATTTCATTCCTGATTCAATGCGCCCCGAGTAGTGATCCATTACACCCCGGCCCAGGGCGTAATATCTCACCTTGCATTTCTTTAAAAATATTAAGAAAAAAAGAAAGTATGAGAAAATAAAAAAAAGTATGAGTGATATTAGGACGTATTTTTTTAATTGAAAGCTGAGATATTGGGGTAAGTTTTCCATGTTATCAAATTTTCATTAATGCAAGAATGACGAAGTTAAGGTATTAGTCGCGTAAAATGGTTTTCATCAGTTTTTTTTCAAATTTTGCATACTTATTCCTGAAGTTTTTATCTACAGAATGAGACCAATTTCCTTAATTTTGAACGTTTCAAAGCTTCAAAAAATGAATTCAAAGTTAATACATTTTGCATGGAGAGAGCACCCAATGCATGTATTAATTTTGTTTAATAATTATTTATATGATAACTAATCGTCAGATTTTGAAATAAAACTACCAAAGTATTCAATTAGATGAAATAAATGAATAAAAAAACATGACATTTTTTGACCGCACTAAACTATAAATATATTGACAGAAAGTTAAAAAAATAACTAAATTGTATGAATTTTCATACGAACGAATAGAGTGGGGAGTTAAACTATCTCTCTCACTCTCACTGCCCCACTATAGTAAGCGGCCCGGTAAACTTTTGGCCAGAGCCAGCTGCGCGACTAATACCTTAAATGACAAAAAGTGAAAAATGAGCCATTACGCCCCGGTCTCCCCTATATACAAAATGGTCTTCTGACTTTAAAATAAATTGCGTGAGGGGGAGGGGCGCCGGACAAAAGTTTCGCCCCGGGCGCCAACTTTCCTAGACACGGCTCTGATTCTATTTGCTGCTCTTCCTACTAATTTTTGTGCAATTATTGCATTTAGTAAGGTTAGTCTTTCATTTCTTTTCGTTTTTATTTTAGATAACACAGCCACACAAAAAAATAAAGTGTCTTGATCTAGGGTCGAGACATATGTATTTCGATGTATTTCGATGCGCTGAATCCGAATCCGCCATCAGAATTTGGCCAATGGGTCCTGGTTTCGCCCTAACCTCAAAAAAGACCCTAAAATCGTTAAAATGGTCACTTTTGATTTGTCAAAACAGAATCAAATTGAATCTAACCTCATATTGATAATTTTCTCAGATTCCTTAATTTAAATAAACTATTCTATAAGCTTCTCAATTGAAAATTCATATAAAACATTAAATATATCGAACCTAACCTCAAAAACACATCTAAGATTCCAAACAAACAAATTATACCGTACACAGCGCAATAAAAATTATGTAAGCTCATGAAAGTTACAACTTAGGTGTTTTTATAATTGCTGATTACGAATCCGGTGTTAGTTTATCAAAATTCAAAATGGCGGATCCAATATGGCTAACAATATAATTAAAATTTGTTTGGATTGGCTTGAAAATCGTTACTCTGGGGTTTTTGGGGTCGCTAATGACGAATCCCATCTCGGTTTCTAAAAATTCAAAATGGCGGATCCAATATGGCGGTCTTTATTATTTTAACAATTATTTTAAATATATTACTCGCGGTTTTTCGGGACCTTTGATAACGAATCCTATATCAATTTTTATAATTTTAAATTCTTACGAATTGTTAGAAAAATTTGTTAGAATACAATTCGTAAGACTTTAAGATTATAAAAATTGATATAGGATTCGTTATCGTTATTTTGAATTTTGATAAACTAACACCGGCTTCGTAATTAGCAGTCATAGAAACACCTAAGTTGGAACTTTCATGAGCTTACCTATTTTTTATTGCGCTGTGTATGGTATAATTTGTTTGTTTGAAATCTTAGATGTGTTTTTGTGGTTAGGTTCGATAGATTTAATGTTTTATATAAATTTTGAATTGAAAAGCTTATAGAATAGTTTATTTAAATTAAGGGATATTAGAAAATTATCAATATGCGGTTAGATTCAATTTTGATAAATCAAAAGTGACCATTTTAACGATTTTAGGGTATTTTTGTGGTTAGGGCGAAACCAGGACCCATTGGCCAAATTCTGATGGCGAATTCGGATTCAGCGCATCGAAATACATCGGAATACATATGTCTCGACCCCAGATCAAGAAACTTTATTTTTTTTGTGGCTGTGTAATCTTATTAGATGAATGAAATTTTCTAAACCACATCCGTTAAATTCTGGTACTAATTTTATGCTTTTCCCAAAATCATATTCTGTAACTTCTTCTAATTCTTCGTGATCGCTGTTTAATTCATTTTCATTTAAGGGTGAACCTTCCTCTCTTCTAACTGGTTGTTCTATAGCACTAATCTTGTTTCGAATATTTCCATTTTTGCAAGAATATTTTGCAAATGGTCATTTGAAGCACTTGATGTACACGGCATGATGTTTAGAATATTGCCTAATTTTAGTCTGTCAGTCAGTGATATTGAAAGGGATGAACTGTCTGTGTCTATTGTTTCGTTTTTCCTACTTTCTCTATATATGAATTTAAATCTAGTTTAATTTTATAAATTTCTTATTTCGTTTCGTACAATTTTTATTTTATATCCGTTCGCGTTTTCTAATTTAAAATTTCATTTCTTGCAATCCTGCTACAAGGAGTACACAAGAATATGAAATTTGTTTTTTAGTTTATTGACGATGGCAATACTCATAAAATCACGGAGTATATCAACGCTTTAAAACAAACTTAGCCACACCCTATGATTGTCGTCGTTCAACGTACGTAAAGTGGACTTATACTCTTGTTCTAAAGATTCGTACTTTTGTTATTATATACCTTACTTAAAGGTTGGTCTGGATCGTAGTACTGGATAATCTCGACCTCTGCTTCGTAGATTTGAATAACTCTCTGTAGATCTGGATAACTCTCTGGATACCTCTTTGTAGATCTGCATCTCTCCTTTTTCTTTATTTTCTCGTTCACTTTGGATAATCACTTTATTTATCTGGAACTAGCTTTGGGTTCTGGATACTTAACGTCTGGATGAACTTCCAAAAAATTGTTGAATATTCTAGCGCTGGCACAAATTATGTTTTTCGCCGTAAGAAACAACTAATATTATTTTTTACGAGTTGGTTACTCAACTGAGAGCCAACTCCACTTTATTTATTTAACAAATAAAAGTACAAAAAACTTAGAGTTAAGCCTTCCAATTCTTTACTGAGCCTTATTGGAAGACAATCATGCTATCACTTTGAGTAGCGACTAATTAATCTGACCACACTTGCTTATGCTTTAGTTTTTAAGGACTGTGAACTCGTCCCCACTCTTTACAATACACACTCATACTTCATACTGTCAACAAGTATAATTAAAATAATTGATTTAAACAAACAAGTTTATTATTTTTTAATAAAAATCATTATTTTCTTTAGTCACAATAACTAATTTCAAACAGTGAAAATAATTGATATTTTGATGAAAATGAATTATTTAAATAGTGATAATAACTTATTAAAGTAATAAAATCTACAATTTCTATCATTCATAACAACCGCTTTTTTCATTAGCCTTGACTGATGCTATCAGTCCAAATAAACCATACAAACAATAGATTTTATTAGTTTTATCAATAAAAATAATTATTTGCGACAGTCAAAATTACTGATTTAAATGACAAAAATAATTGAAATTTCAATGAAAGTTAATGATATAAATAATACAAACAATTGAATGAAATAATAGATTCAACAATTTCTATCATTCAAAAAACTGATTTCTTCAGTGTTTTTGACTGATTTAATTAATAACAGTATATAATTGGTTTGAGTCAGTCAAACGAACTGGTCCGCTAGTGAGCGGGTCTGGACTGATTGAATCAGTCAGTTTTGACTGAGAATCAGTCAAATTTGACTGATTCAATCTAAGAGTGTTTGATTTACACTTTTTTACATTATTTGTCTAACAAAGAGTCAACCAAGAATTTGTAAATAAAAGTTCTCTATCGAGTTTTGGCGTTTCGATACAAACTGTTACTAAAAAACACGTGTCTAGTAAAAAATTTAATTCATAATTCCTGATTTTACGTGTCTGTCAAATGACGTATTTTTTTATATCATAGTTACTACACCGAAAAAAATGCCTAGGACCCGTATACCAGGAATTGACTAGGTTTCCTAGTTACGAGAGGAGCCAACTATAGAATCCTGGTCAAAGTAATAAGATTCAAGCATAGTTAAAGTGACCAGGAAAATTAGTCGATGTAATCAGGAAAAAATAGTCAAATTGACTAGGAGAATAATATTAGATTTACACTGTGTATCATAATTATTTGAAATTGCTAATCAAATTCTTATTATCAAATAAAAGAGAAAAAACTAATTAAAAGAAAAAAGAAAAAAATTAATTATTGTATTTGAACATATTTATATTTGACTTTGTATTTGTATACCTTAGAATTAATTTAAACTTATGAAATAAATATTTGACGCAGGGGGGACGCGAACACCTGAACCTAACGAATACGCACTTTGAAACCCGGAACGATAAACACTACACTAAACACGACTTGGTATTTTAATTTTTTAATAGACACTAGATTTTCGAGTCAAAATACAATACTTAATCAGATTATGTTTTATACATTTCGAGTACACAATTTTATACACTTGTCAAAAACTATTTATTTTTAATTATTTATGACATTCAAATGAAAATAAATTTAAATACACAAATTATTGCAAAGGTAAATTTTCAAACACACTGCGCGATTAAAATAGTAAAAATGTTGTCACCACGAGCGTAAAAATTTCGACGATTTAAATTGAAACCTAACCAAAAAAGTCTGAAAGAATTGAATAATATAATTAAATAGTTTACTTTCTAAAACATGGACTATCTATATTTCCAGAGGTTCCGAGAAACCAGCAATTTTGATGTATGTAAGAACTCCATTTTATGTACAAAGAATAGACGCGAGTAATGATAAAAAATCGTTTTACGAAATCACGATAAATGACGCGAAAGATATAGAGGTAAACACTGTCATAATAGAAGCAGACGCGTGCGCATTATGGAAATAGGCAAAATTACTAAAATCCTAGTCAATTTGACTAGGATTTGCAGGGTTGTTTTTGCCAAGCTTGAATTTGTTGAATCAACCTAGCGATACTAACCATAATGATTAGGAATCCTTATTACTTTTACTAGATTAAGATTAACTATAGAGTCATAGTTACCCTGCTAAAAATAAAATCAGGAATAAAGAGAAAACGTCAAAAATTTTGATGTTTTGTGACTACTTTGACGTTTCCTGAAGCTTTTGGTTAATTCTGACTAAAGGATTTTTTATGCTCCTGTTGAATCCTGATGTTTATGGATTGCGATTATTGAGCATTGAAATCTTTTTTTTTATTTACAGCCCCTCACCGAAATATAGTCGGTAAATGTAAAGTATCGTTAAAACTTGGAATTTGTGCGTAGCCCTTTTTTCTCAATAGAATCGCGGGTCTATTGTTACGAGTTTCGGGTTTCTAACCTAATTTTTATTGCTCAAAAGTTTTGCATTTTTTAAATTTCAAGTAAAATGAATATAAATTCAAAATCTAGAAATCTCCACAATTACAAATATCTAAAATTTATTATAAAAAACATTTTTTTAAGAAAACTGTAACGTATCTCGAAAACCGTAATTGATAAATAAAAAAAGATATCATTTTTGAATTTCAGGCTTCGCACTCAATTATGAGTTTAAAAAAGTAGGAAAAAGTAGCCTCGACGACAAAAAAAAGTAGGAAATAGTAGCCTCGATGACAAAAAAAAAGTAGGAAATAGTAGCCTCGATGACAAAAAAAAAGTAGGAAATAGTAGCCTCGGTGACAAAAAAGTAGTATACATACATATATTGACCGGAAATAAGCCAGAAATTTTATTCCAAACCAGGAATTTTCTCACCAAATTACAAAAAGTTTTATTATTTTAATTTGTGTTTAAAAAATCGCTTTTTATTTCAATTTTTATAAATCGTCACCTTAATCCGCAAACCTCGTAACTCCCATTTGTGCAAACCTCGTAACTCCATTTAATTTTACTTTATACGAGAGTAATAAAACTATTTACACAGATTACAGTTGATATTTAGGCAAAAGTATAGTTAAAAAACCCCTTTTGCTTATTAGAATGAAAATTTGCAACTTCATTCACATAAATAATACAAAAAACAAAATTTTAACTAAAAGTGGAGTTACGAGGTTTGCGGATTAAGGTGACGAAATATTTATACTGTTCTCTAAATTTAAATTAGTTAAAAATAATTAATTCGATAGTAAAAAATCAGTCACTGATTCAAATATAGTATGAATATAAATAAATTTGAAAAAAATTATCGAATTAATAGACATTTCGTGAAATGCAACTGAAAATAATAAAATTTATTAAAGAATTTCATTAAAAACTTTTAACAAATCGAATTTTCAAAGTATTTTAAATTTTAATTTAATAATTGATTTATTATATTAATTTTATAAGGAGTCACATTCTAATGTATTCATATTTCTTGGTGCGAAGATTCATACATAATTAAAATTTTTATAAGTTAATTTAAAAAAAGAAACACACTTCAAAATTTGTAATAAAATTGAATTTTCGTAAAGTTTTTTTGAAAATTTTGAAAAATAAGAATTTTAAAATTTTTTAATTCTGTTGTTTCAAGATAATTGAATTTTTATAAACAAATAGTAGAAAATTTTTGATATAATTGAAATTTCTTTACATTCTATTAAAAATAATTTACTTCCTTTAAAGAATTTTATTTAAATTTTTCGAAAACAATCCAGGGAATTCAATCACTGTAATTACCCTCACAGCACCGGGATATTCAGGATATCCCAGAGACGTCCTGGGGATATCGATTTGTTTTCGGAAGTTTGGATATCTCTGGGATATCCTAGGGACGTCCATGGATATCCAGAGGATAATCCAGGGATATCCAAACTTCCGAAAACAAATCGATATCCCCAGGACGTCTCTGGGATATCCTGAATATCCCGGTGCTGTGAGGGTAATTTTATTTTTAAAAATTTCTTCGCATTACATTCAATTATTTTCATAAATAGTAAAACTTGAAACATGTAATTATTCTGAAGAAATTTATTAAAATTCGTCGAAAGAATTCAATTATTTCTAGAAACTGTAAAAAAATTCTTCTCAAGAATTCAATTATTTCCATAAATAGCAAAATTCTTCAGATTTAATAAATTCTTTTGAATATTATTTTTAAAAAATATACTTCACAAGAATTCAACTATTTTTATAAATTTCCACAAAATTCTAAAAAAACAATTCAATGATTTTCAAAAGTAATAAAATTCTTCACAAAAATTAAATTATTTTAAAAAAATCTAAAAAAACTGTCAACTTTTTAATTATCTTTATAAATGAATAGCAAAATTCTTCGACAAAATTAAATTACTTTCAGGAATTTTAATGAAATTCATTGTAAAAGTTCCATTAGTTCCATAAATAACAAGAATTCAATTATATTCACCACAAGAATTCAATTATTTTCAAAAAATTTTTTTAATTCAATAATTTGTATGTCTACTATTTTAATGAATTTTCTAAAAAGAATTCAATTATTTAAAAACAATTTTGACAAAATTCTACACGAATATTCAATTATTTTCTAAAAGAATACAAATTTCATAGGAATTGAATAATTAAAAATAGAGTTTATCTAAATGTTTTTTTTAAATCAATTATTTGAAACTTTTTTTTATAAAATCCTCGCAATAATTCAATTATTTCCATAAATAATAAAACTCATTGCAAAAGTTCAATTATGTTAAAATTTTTTTTTGAAATTCTCCTCGAAGTTTCAATTATCTTTATAATTAATTAAATTGTTCTCCACAATTCAATTATTTTGAAAAATTTTAATAAAATTCTACCCAAACATTTAATTATTTTCATAAATATGTCATAACATTCTTTAGAAGGATTCAAATACTTTTATAAATAGTAAAATTCTTTGCAGAAATTCAATTAGTTTTCAATAAATTTTAATGAAATTGAATTAATCAAATTTTCAATTATAATTATGAACAGACAAAATTTTTTTTTAAATTGAAAAAATTCTTTGTTTAATTGAATTATTTTCCAAATTTTTAAGTAAAATTATTAAAAAAAACATTATTTTCAAAAAAATTTAAAGAAACTCGTCAAAACAATGTAATTATTCATAAAAAATCCAATACAAATTTCTGAAACCATTTGTAGATTTATTTATGTTCGAAATCAAATAAATTTAAATTTGATAAGAAAATAAAACCGGGAAAAATTAGGACGAAGTCGGGAAAAATCGGGGATTTAAAAGTTATCATTTACAAGGAAATCTAAACACAATTTATAATCAGTCACTGTTGATAGAGTAAATGTCGATAAAATTATTTATTTATTTATTTATTCAAAATGTTAACGGGTAAAACCCTTTCGTTATTAATTATTCCCTAATATCTTATTGACGGTCGCTTTTCATGAACGATTTTAGTTTTTAACACGTTTTTTGAATGAAAATTTGAAAACTAAAAACCTAAATTTAACTATTTGTTGAGAAAAGTAGCTTTTAGTAGCATTAGGCTCAAAAAAGTAGCCAAAAAGTAGCCTCGTGTCAAAAAAGTAGCAAATAGTAGCTTTTAGTAGAAGAGTGCGAAGCCTGGAATTTAAGTTCTAAAGGATATATTGCATACATAATAAGAGCATATTGTTGGATGAATTCTAAGTCGATGAAAAACAAGTATAATGTTTAAATAAATATGAATATAAACAAATAAAAAGATTTCCCTTCAATTTTATGACGGTCAGTTGACCTTTTTCCAGGTAAAAAAGGGTGTCGACTTTGTATAAAAAACCTGACTACTTTTGAAGCTTTCTGATTAAATATGACTCAAGCCTGAAGTTCTCTGGCTGCAATCGTAACAAATGCAGCCTAAAATCATCAGAGATTCTGACTAAATTTCTGTCGTTTTGTGATTTTATTTTTAGTAGGGTAATAATACCATCGAGATTTTTTTCGGTGTAACGTATAATACTTCACTGTCATCTTAATTTTGAGGATAATATGGATCTGTAAAAATTTCTCTAATATTTTTCAAAAGATATTTTGAGTAATTCAAGTAATTCATTTTTTGCACATCGGCTAAGGAAGGTTCATATGAGCTGTTCGCTAGAAAAACGACTTAAGTCGACTTAAGCGGTTTTTAAAAATTTTGTTATCAGTGTATTCTACAAGACATATAGATTACATATATCAAGTTTCTAAAGTTGTAGGTCACTATTTATGAATTAATTGAGGTGTTTAAACTTCCTGGGTCCCAAAATTGAAGCACTTACGCAAGCGCGCGTTCACGTCCTCTGCTACCGCGCACAGTGGGAAGAAATGCAGTGTTTTGGACAAAATTCTGCCGACAATACAAATCTTCACCGATTTCAATTTTCTTTTTTTTTAAATACTAAAGAAGGTTTTTCTTACAAGCCTTCACTGCTATAAATTTGAAATTTTCAAAAATTTTGGATTATTACAAAAGCGAGTAATTTTTCATTTTGTTAACTAAACTTGTGCATTATATAATGTTGATATTTAATTGAATATTACTATAAAATATATCGTAAGACTTTTTAGAATAATAAATATGTTTTAATACATTATAATAAAAGTGTTCTTTCATAAAATACTTAATTTTGTTTCATTTTTAGTGGTTCGCCGGAAAAACCACTTAAGTCATTTGTTATAAAATAATGTTATTACACGGAGAGACCCACATTCGTAAAAATTACTAAAAATGGTTGCAATGACCGGAAATAAGGGGACTTTTAGCATAATGTACTACAGAATTAGATAAATTTACAAAAGAAATAGATAAATTTGCTACATTGAAATAGCAAGTTTTAATATTCTGTGTAAGAGTTGTAAATGTAGCGAAAATTGATTATAGTTTTCTCTAATTTAATTAGGCAAAATCTGACAAATGAAAACATTTTCCACTAAAACCTACGATCCACTGTAGTAATTTTTGGTGAGCAAGTGTTGCTAGCGAGTGCAATCATATGGCGCCTGCATTTCTACACGGAGAGAAGGGCGTAGTAGATTCTACTGACATGGCAGTTAAATCTACTAAACAGAATCGTTAGGTTTGGACTGACGGTACAGACAGTGCCATCTACTGCACTGTTTAGTAAGATAGTAAGATACACTGAGCAAACAGTATATTCTACTAAACAGAGAGGTGTCGTAGTGTATTATACTAAACATACAGTTGGCGCCACTAACCGGTGCACTAAATGATTTACTAAACGCGTTGTCACATTTACTGCAACTCTTCTCTCCGTGTATTGGTTGCCAACTTCGTCAATCTCCGTAAATGAGCCGATGCCATCCGATCATTGACAGTGACTATGTTTCGCGTATGTAACATAAATTTGGATATTATCTACAATAATTAAATATAAAGTGAAACGTAGGTCGTTCGTTATCTCAGAAATTGACCATTACAAATTAATAAATTTTGCATTTATTTCTGTCCCAAGAACTATGTCTTATAATAAGTTGTTAAAAGTAAACTGCTTTCTCGTAAGTGCTGTAAATTTTCATCATTCAATATATAAGGAAACAAAGATGTATACTTTCAGTGAAATTCGTTGTCGTGCGTGCAGTTGTGTATTAGTGTATTAGTTAACCGCGTGTATACATATAAGTGAAATAAACATGTGTGTACAGTCTTCAAATATTTATCCAACAAATATATAAGTGTGTGTGTCTGTGTATGTAAAAATGGTAAAAATCTTTCCAGTTTGTCTCCATTAGTCAAGAATTGACGGGGAAACCGGCGATAAAAATCCCTATTTTTTCTTTCACTCTTTCTTTCTGCATTTACAACGACTATAGTAATTTTACGTACACAATACTTCTGAGTTTACTACAGTTGTTTGGAACTATTGGACGAAATAGTAAGAAACTTTGCTAATTTGGTGAACATTTGTCGGGATTAGTGACTTAGTGTAGAAAATAGTAAAAAATACAAAAAGTCCCCTTATTTCCGGTGGTTGCAATGTAAAATAGTAAATTCTAGTGTGATTTTATCCAAAAATTAGTAATCTCGGTCTCTCCGTGTAAAGTAGCAAAACATTGTTTATAATGTATATATAATAATATATATGTACGTATATAATTAATAAATGTTTTAGGGGCGAGTATTAAAGGTCATATCATCTTTTAAAATAGGTACACTGATATAGGCGCTGCTTAGTTAGCGCAACGCACAAAAACTCGTAGCGCAAACTTCAAAAATTTTTTTCTCAAAAACATCAAAAATCACTTCTTTAACCTTCGCGCTACCAAAGATTTTTGTATACGCGGGCTACCGGATGGCCACCCGGGGTGGCCAAACGCTTTTTTACTTTTATATTCCAAAAACGATTAAAATTCATCAAACTTTTTGTATATAACTATGTGTTAATACAATTGCTGTATTTTAATAAAGGTTTTATGCATATTGCAATTGTTTAAAAAATTTGTTATTGCAAAAACATATAATTTTCAAATAAACAAAGAGATTAGAAAATTTTTGAAAACTTTTCTTTTTTTAACGTTACTTAGTATTAAATCAATAAATTAAAGAAAATATTTATTGAAACGAATCATAAATATTAGTAAAAAATTATTTAAACAAATTATTGTTGTTATTTACCAACTTTTTACAGAATACACCTAGAAAGTTGCAGTTTTTTCCTAATTTTGCAATTTACTAAACCTTATATTATTACATATTACAATTTATAAACGAATTATTAATTTGTTTAAAAATGGTTTAAATAACAATTCAATTTTGATTTTTTTATTTATAACACAAGTCAACATGAAATTTGCGCCTGACATTTAAGATATTTTTTATGATAGATTTATCGATAGATATGAGGAAAAAAATTATATTTTATCAAAAAGTTTGCTTTTGTATATTGGAGAACGTTTTTACTATATTTTTAAAAATTTATGATTTTCTGAATGAAATGGTCAATCAAAAATCTGTAAAGTACGTAATAAAACGTACTTTACAGATTTTTGATTGACCATTTCATGAGTATTGCATTAGTATGCATGTGCAAAATAAATATATATTTTTTAAATTTTATTAAAAATGGTGGCTGTGCAGCATTTCATTAAAAAGCGTCTCGTTTCAGGATTCCACGGCCAGACAACTAACGTCCTTAATTTTTGATCTGGAAAAAAACGAAAATGTTTTTATTTTCTATACATCAACAGCTATCGACACACGAAGGTTTTCTTATATTACTTACTTTTATTTTTATCAACAATTTTTAGAATTTTTTTTGTTGGAAATTGTCATTTTTTTGTTCAATCACGCACCATTTTGCAAAAGATCAAAATATCGAAAAATTCCTACGTGTATTGATAGCTGTTGATGTATAGAGAATGACAACATTTTGGTTTTTTTTAAATTAAAAAGTGAGGACGACGTTAGTAAGTTGTTCAGCTATGGAACCCCAAAAAACAGACGTCTTCCAATAAAATTCTGCAATGTAGCCATTATGTAATGAAATTTTTTTGAAAAAATATATTTTGCATATCAATACTCATGAAATAAAACGTACTTTACAGATTTTTAATTTGTCATTTCATTGAGCCAAAAAAAATTCCTAAAATATGCCTAATTTTCGTGATTTCCCCCATTAACATGTTTGCAACTACTACAAAAGCAAACTTTAAAAAGAATATGTATATTTTTCGTTTATTTTAGTGAATAATAAATTGAAAAATCATTATACAAACCCAGGCGCAAAATTTTTTCGTTTTTTTGTTGAGCTGTGTAATCATATAAGGTTTAGTAAATTGCAAAATTAGGAAAAAAACTGCAACTTTCTAGGTGTATTCTGTAAAAAGTTGGTAAATAGCAACAATAATTTGTTTAAAAATTGTTTAAATAATAATTCAATTTTTACTCTTTATTTGTGATCATATAAGATTAATAAATTGCAAAATTAGAAAAAGACTGCAACTTTCTAAGTGCATTCTGTAAAAAGTTGGTAAATAACAACAATAATTTGTTTAAACAAATAGAAAATTCATTGTAACATCAAAATATGTTGTATTTATTGACATAAAACAATTTTATTGTGAAACTTTCATGATTTCATTTTTATTTTTTTGCAATATATACAAAATAACATCCGAACGTTTTTCAGTAGTGTTGAACATAGTTTTTTAATTGTTATAAATAAACAAGAAGAAATGTAAAAAAAAATTTATTTTTTTTATTTTTCGAAAGTAGATAAAATTTTGTTCAGTGACTTAAAATCGCGATTCGATTGATGCAAAAATCGAGCAGATTTACAACATTATTTATTGCTTGGCCACCCTGGGTGGCCATCCGGTAGCGCGAAGGATATATAGCACTTTAACATGTGACAGACGTGTCCAAATGCAAAAAATCAAAAAGTTTCTTGAAGAAGAGACAATTCGGAACCATAATTATCTATAAAATCTTTGTCTAAAAAATTTTTAGTAACGAAAAATCAGCAGTTTTCTGAATCAAAGCTTCCACACTAAGATAATACATTTTTAAGTTTCCGACTATCTGTATAAGAAATAATTCGAAAAGAGGATCAGGTACGATTTATCAGTTTGAAAATTTGGAATCTGGAAGTCATTTGCAACAACTCCCCACCAAGTTTGTAGCGTTACATTTTAGAATAACCTGCCCACCTCTGAGGAGACCTGTGTTGTTGAATGGAATCAGATGTGGGCGAAGGAGTTTCAATTGCGTTTAATTGGTTTTTACCGCGTGAGTTACGAGTTTTTTCGAGTCTTGTTCGCGAATTTTTGAAGTAAATTGCATTGTTGCTATTTTTTCTTCGTATTTTGCGAATTTTGCGATTTAAACCGTCGTAATTTGTGAAACTGTCGCGATCAAATTGCAAAATTAAGTCAGAATGAAGGGCCGAGTAAATTTTGTCAAGTTGATTTTCTTCTGCAACTTTTTGTTGTAATTTATTGTATAGTGAGCCTATTCTTATAACGAATTCGATTCCTGATTCGTCTTCGAGTTGGACATGATGTCCTTTGCTTTTTTTTAACAATAAAAATTATTGTTTAAACAAATTATTGAAAAATTATGTTTTCGTAACTTTTTTTTTAATATTATAAAAAATTGACATTTTCTCTACAATTTTGAATAAATGACTTTTTCTTGTAGAATCAATAGTTTTCGAAATAAAAATTCTAAAAAAAGTCATTTTTTATAATATTTTCGTCTATTGTTTATAATTCAATGATTACATGTTTAGAAGTTATAAAACAAAGACATTAAAATGCCTACTTTATGGAGAAACACCCATATATGGGTAAACCGATTTAACAATCGCGCTCTCGAGAGCGCGATTGTTAAATCGGTTTACTTATAAGTAAGATTCTATGTAGGAAGTTTGGTATGATTCTATATAGGTAAATTTTTAATAATTAAGTAAGATTTTATGGAGGAATTTTTCTACGATTCTATATAGACAAATTTTTAATAATTATTAAGTAAGATTTTAACTAAGAATTTTTGTAAGATTTTATATTGGTAAGTATGGTGGAAATTGACAAAGGAAATTGACATAGGAAATTGACACCAAAATTATGTCAGAAAAGATGTAGGTAATCATATTGGAATCAACGTATATTTTTATCCAGTAACACGAATGCGCGTTCCTATATCAATTCTCATAAAAAATCCTGTGCCAAATCCATATGTGCTTTTTTATGGATTTCTACGTAGATTCTTACAATCATTCTAGGATTTTTTATAAATTTATAGTTAGTATTCTATGTAAGATCTTATGTAGGATCCTACATAGGGATTTTCAGTAGGGAATAATGTATTCTGAAATGTAAAAAATAAATATGAAAGATTTTATATGTATATATAAATTTTCATGAGACTTTACCAAAATTAGAAAGATGTACCAAAATTTTTATAGGTTATGTGTTCACACATTTCAGAAATAGTCAAGAATTTCAGAAATGGTCAGGAATTTCAGAAATGGTCACAGCTTCGAAAATGGTGGGAGTAAAGTGGGAGGAGCTTGGAAAGTATTTGGTTAGAAATGGTGAGAAACGTTCGAAAACGTCAAAAGTGGTGAGACTGTTCAGGAATGTTCAGAAATTCTGACCATTCATGACGATTCCTGATTTTATTTTTAGTAGGGTATCTAGCTATACAAGTGTGTTTACATTCCTCCTACAATATTTTGTTATAAATATATTTCTTAATACTAAATTTGCGCCTACAGAACGTCTTGAAATTAGGAGTACTCGCATTGGGTATCCCTCGCATTTGCCTGGATTACCCGTCTAATGGGTTTTCTCGCCAATGGAGAGGGAAACTGTAGAAAACCTCTCCTTAGTACAACCGGTTTATCGACAGTCGAGTTCTAATGGTGTGTACCGGACAATAATCGACGGTGCACATCATTATACCTCGACGTCAAACCTCTCGCTCAGATTATCTCACGTGCCGGAAAAATAGCAAGCCAAATGGTAATTTTCGAACCGCTATAACTTTCAAACAAATGAATGAACTTAAAACGACAAAAGATTTTTTTTCTGCAACATTACCAAAACTTTAAACCTATGTATCTCAAAAATTTTTTAAATTTATATTTCATAGAAAAAATTAAAACAAATTTTTTTTCAAACTTTAACCCTTTATGCCCTATTTGATTTTTTTCAAAATTACCTTAAAATATTCCTTTTTTTATTACCTTTTTACCCATACCAAAGGGAATTTTGGGACAGCAACATTTCTGTGGAAGAAAGGCAAAACAGCATAACTGACATTTTTATCAAATTTGAGATAACATCAGATTTGTATATATTTAATATTGCTCTTCAAAGTTTAATAGCTGAAAAACCATTAAAATAGTTATTAATGTAGAAAATAATGGAAAACATAATCGCATAATAATTGCATTTTTGACAAAAGGAGACCAGCATAATATCATAACTGCATTCAGTTTAAAAAACAATTGACATAATTAAAAATGAAAATAACCTTTAAGAATAAAAACAATAAGAATTTTGTAAAAAAATGTTTTTAGTAAAATACATTTTTCGTACTTTAAATTAAATATATTTATTTTAATAAAACTGGATCAAATTTTTTATAACATAAATTGTGCATTTAATTATGTACATACTTATTTTAAAGGGTATTTCTATTCTAAAAAATTTTGGAAAGTATTTCAAAAAATAAATTGAAAAATTCTTCAAGTTGAACAGTAAAGTAAATTTTTTTCTCGTTTTAATAAATTAAAAACATTTTATAAAAAAATTAATTTTATAACTAAATAAACTCTTATAATTTTTTCTAACGAATTAATAGTTTAATTTGTCTTTGTATGAAAAATTTTTTTATTATAACAAATCAAACCAAAATAAATTGTGACATTAAAAGTGTCTGAAGTTGGACTCATATACAATCTGAACTTGCATAACCGCATAAGTGCAATAAAACTCATGATTCCGATGAATAATTATCAAAATTTATATCAAATCGTGTGTTTTATTAAATGTTATAAAAGAATTTTGAAAATATATTAAATAATAATACTAAATGCAAAAGACCGAACAAATCTGTTGATTTTCTGAATTGACAGAAGTGAGAGAACATTAAAATTAATGTATCTCGAAATCATGACAAATGCAGTTATGCCTTTCTTCCACAGATTTGTATGAGTTATAAATTAAAAACTGACTAAGTTGTAGTCTCAAAAAGTCGGGATACTCATTAATATGCGTGACAAGAAGACTAGATACAGGAGGTAAAACTTCGGTAGTGGGGGTATGGCAATGCTGAGTCGCTCAGCTGGTCTATGGTTAGGCGTTTACTTTCAAAAAAAGTTTTCGCCGCAATAGACCACTTGGACTTCTGCGCATCTAAACACGTAAACACGGGAAAATATATTCTATACAAATACAATATGAAATATAAGTGTTTATATTTTCAAACATCTTTGAGTTATTAAAAAAAAGTTTTAAAAACAAAAAAATGTGTAAACTGTAGCACGAAGTGTATTAAAAGTTAACAAAAAGTAATAGTCATAATGTTGTGTTTATCTTTCTTCTTGTTACAACTTTTCACACAGCACGTTTTCGGAATTTTTAACTATTTGAATAACACTTAATTTAATAATCACTAACATTATTTCTATATATCCGTTATGACACATATTGTCAATTGTGTCTCGATTGCACTTTAAAGTTAAACTCAAATTAAAATCATATCATACACGCATGTAAAACATACGGTATACAAGAATTTGAATATGTGAGTGATGTGCAGAAGCACCGCACCGGCGACATTTCGAAACGAAAAACGCCTGGTTAAAGAAAGGCTGTTGACTCATCCCCACTACCGAAGTTTCACCTCCTGTCTCTAGCCTTCTTGATGCGTGAATAAACTCTCTTGTAAAAAAGCATTCATCAGTGTCATCTAGTGGAATTTTTTGGTACACGAATTCTGTTCACGAGTGCGTTTGCTCGAATTAAGGCCTAAGCACAACTGTTCGGTTTCGGGAGACGGTTTCGGGATATGGACTTCCTAACCTCAAAATATATGTAAATCTTACATATCCCGAAACCGTCTCCCGAAACCGAACCAGTTGTGCTTAGGCCTTTAAGAGCGTACGCTGATCTAGTTTTTAATTTGTAACTCATACAAATATTGCTGTCTCAAAATTCCCTTAAGGCCAACGCAGAATAGATCTGTAACCGGAACCGCAATCGTAACCGTAAGCGTAAGAATGAGTTAGAGAAGGATAAACAATATACCTATCCTTCTTTAACTCATTCTTACGGTTACGCTTACGATTGCGGTTCCGGTTACAGATCTATTCTGCGTTGGCCTTTAGGTGGTTAATAGAACTTAGAGGTTAGGACACACTGAACTGATACTTTTCAGCTCTTTAATGTTATTTTACACTAAATTTATAAACAAAATTATAGTTTTTATATTGTGTAATAGTTAAGAGATGTTTAAATAATATTTTCGTCTATTGTTTATAATTCAATGATTACATGTTTAGAAGTTATAAAGCAAAGACATGAAAATGTCTACTTTATGGAGAATCACCCATACAGTATGGTGTTTCATTTGAAGAATCTATTTTTCTGATTTTAATTTTAACTTCAAGCACCTTTTTAAATACACAATTACTGAAACACTTACTTTTCTGACAAAAGGCAGCGATTATTATGTTTACAAAATAAAATTGAACATTTACCAACTAACACTGGGCAATGTGGACATTTACCGATTCACTTGCTAAATGTACATAATTTTTTCCTTAATTTAAAAATTTCTCACATTCAACGGTCTTCGTACATTTACCGTAACATATACAATACAAAAACCTACCACTTCAGTCATATCCCATGACCCAGTAAAAAAGGATTTTTTAATATAGCATTTTGGACGATTGAGCAAGCCGTCTGCTCAATTGTCCAAACGGCATTTGGACAATTGGACTGGTTCCTCAATTATCCGATGCATTAGGTCCAATCATCCCAAATGTTTTTCATGGCTAAAAAACTGCTGAATTAAGAAAAAAAGTACTGAAATGTTACAGAAACTTTAGAGAATTCTTAATTCCAGACAAATACAGAAAAATTAGGTATAAAAATACCTCGAGTGTGGAAAAAGAACAAGATTTCTAAAATATCACTTTTTAACTGACAGTGCAATGCTGTACTTGGAATTTAGTTGGCAAAGAAGTGAGGATTCTGACAAAGAGAAACACTTCATTATCCACTCTCAATACTCCTCATGTGGTAATATATTGTAGATTTCGGTTTCTCATTTTAAAAAAGAGAGAATTCAGCAAAATAAAATATTATTGTTAATACACTATTATTGAAAATTTACAAAAATACATATTACCACATGAGGAGTATTGAGAGTGGATAATGAAGTGTTTATCTTTATCAGAATCCTCACTTCTTTGCCAACTAAATTCCAAGTACAGCATTGCACTGTCAGTTAAAAAGTGATATTTTAGAAATCTTGTTCTTTTTCCTGACTCGAGGTATTTTTATACCTAATTTTTCTGTATTTGTCTGGAATTAAGAATTCTCTAAAGTTTCTGTAACATTTCAGTACTTTTTTTCTTAATTCAGCAGTTTTTTAGCCACGAAAAACATTTGGGATGATTGGACCTAATGCATCGGATAATTGAGGAACCAGTCCAATTGTCCAAATGCCGTTTGGACAATTGAGCAGACGGCTTGCTCAATCGTCCAAAATGCTATATTAAAAAATCCTTTTTTACTGGGTCATGGGATATGACTGACGTGGTAGGTTTTCGTACTGTATATGTTACGGTAAATGTACGAAGACCGTTGAATGTGAGAAATTTTTAAATTAAGGAAAAAATTATGTACATTTAGCAAGTGAATCGGTAAATGTCCACATTGCCCAGTGTTAGTTGGTAAATGTTCGATTTTATTTTGTAAACATAATAATCGCTGCCTTTTGTCAGAAAAGTAAGTGTTTCAGTAATTGTGTATTTAAAAAGCTGCTTGAAGTTAAAATTAAAATCAGAAAAATAGATTCTTCAAATGAAACACCATAATTTGAAATATTTAATTTTTTTGACCCCGGATTCAGAAAGAGCAGAAAATTTTACGTCCGAATGCATTTTGACCGTTTTTTTAACCAACCTTTAAAGGTCAATTGAAGGTCATCTTGTTACGGTGTTGGAAAAATTAAATATTTCGAATTAAAGTTTATGACCTTGATTAGACCTCGACGCTGACGTAATAAAGTCATACGTACACCTGGATCGTATAATCAGCGAACCACAGTAGGTGGAAAAAAGTCTAAAAATGGAAGGCTTTAAATAAATTTTTTATCCCACATGCACAAAAATGGCGCTTTCTGATAGCAGACGACAGGGAGGAATGTCATTCATTTCTTCGACCGTATGAAAATGGCGGCCATGTTTTCCTATGGTCAAGAAAATCAGCTGTTCCCATGCGTTTTTCTTGCCCATGGAAGAAAACGGCCCCCATTTTCATACAAGTCGAACAAGTAAATGACTTTTACTCCCTGTCAGTGATGCATAACGAGACTCTGTCCTTTCATAAAAGAAAAGAGATGAAACTATAACATTCAATTGTTTTCATTGTATTTTTCGCGAAATTCTCGTTCTCACGAGACGATATTCGCTCGTAATGCATCACTACTCCCTGTCGTCTGCTATCTGAAATCTCCACTTTTGTACATTAGACACTCGTGTCACAAAAATCACCGTAAAGAAATGGCTGCCTTTATCCTCTTGTTGCTTAATATACTATATTTTAGTGATTTTTATATTCAATGACATCTAAAGCATGTTTTCTCATATTTAAACGGCTAAAAAATTTTATGAAGCTGTGAGAATATATAAAATGTCATGAGGTCCCTACTAAAAATAAAGTCACAAAACGACAAAAAAATCATCAGAATTTCTGACGTTCTGAGACTGCATTTGTTACGATTGCAGCCACATAACGTCAGGCTTGTGTCATTTTTCATCAGAAAGCTTCAAAAGTAGTCAGGTTTTTTATACAAAGTCGACACCCTCTTTTACCTGGAAAAAGGTCAACTGACCGTCATAAAATTGAAGGGAAATCTTTTTATTTGTTTATGTTTATATTTATTTAAACATTATACTTGTTTTTCATCGACTTAGAATTCTTCTCACAATATGTTCTTGTTATATAAACAATAATATATCCTTTAGAACTTAAATTCAAAAATGATATCAGTTTTTATTTATCAATTACGGTTTTCGAGATACGTTACAGTTTTCTTAAAAAAATGTTTTTCAAAATAAATTTTAGATATTTGCAATCGTGAAGATTTCTAGATTCTGAATTTATATTCATTTCACCTGAAATGTTAAAATTGCAAAACTTTTGAGCAATAAAAATCAGGTTGAAGACCCGAAGCACGTAACAACCCAGGTGCGATTTTTTGGTCGGCCCATAGTTGGGCCAACTTTTACAAAGTCGGTCCAACTTCTCGTGCCAGAGGTTGGGCCAACCATACAGATGATAACGGCGACCGTCTAATGGCGACGATGGTTGGCCCGACAACTCATAAGGAAGTTGGCCCAACTTACAATGCATATGTTGTGCCAACTATACATTTCAATGGTTGGTCCAAAGACTGACGCCAAAGTTGGCACAACTTTAGATGCGTAAGTTGGGCCAACCACAATTTTCAAAGTTTGGCCAACTTCAACAGCCAAAGGTAAAAAATTATTAAAAAACTACATTATTTAAACAATTAACACGTTATTATTAGCGGGAATATCAGATATAACCTCTACCTATTATTATTAAACACAATCTCATACATACATTTTCGAAAATATCTATCGCTCGCTGGGATCGAACCCCTAACCTAACGCACCGAAGACTTATACACTGACCACTACGCTACGCTCACATGGGAGTGCATAACGCAAAATGTATATTTAAGCTGCAACAGTCGGGCCAACCGTGGCCCAGAGTTCGGCCAACCAAGAAAGTTTAAGTCAATGAAACTGCGTTTCTAGATTTTGGCCAACCGTTGGGCCAACCGTGGCCCAAAGTTCGGCCAACCAAGAAAGTTTAAGTCAATTAAACTGTGTTTCACATAGTTTTGCCAACCGTTGGGCCAACCAAGAAAGTTTAAGTAATTTAAACTGCGTTTCTAGAGTTTTGCCAACCGTTGGGCCAACCCTGGCCCAAAGTTCGGCCAACCAAGAAAGTTTAAGTCAATTAAACTGCGTTTCACAAAGTTTTGCCCACCGTCGGGCCAACCGTGGCCCAAAGTTCGGCCGACCAAGAAAGTTTAAGTCAATGAAACTGCGTTTCTAGATTTTTGCCAACCGTTGGGCCAACCGTGGCCCAAAGTTCGGCCAACCAAGAAAGTTTAAGTCAATTAAACTGTGTTTCACATAGTTTTGCCAACCGTTGGGCCAACCAAGAAAGTTTAAGTAATTTAAACTGCGTTTCTAGAGTTTTGCCAACCGTTGGGCCAACCGTGGCCCAGAGTTCGGCCAACCAAGAAAGTTTAAGTCAATTAAACTGCGTTTCACATAGTTTTGCCAACCGTTGGGCCAACCAAGAAAGTTTAAGTCATTTAAACTGCGTTTCTAGAGTTTTGCCAACCGTTGGGCCAACCGTTGCCCAGAGTTCGGCCAACCAAGAAAGTTTAAGTCAATTAAACTGCGTTTCACAGAGTTTTGCCAACCGTTGGGCCAACCGTGGCCCAGAGTTCGGCCAACCAAGAAAGTTTAAGTCAATTAAACTGTGTTTCACATAGTTTTGCCAACCGTTGGGCCAACCAAGAAAGTTTAAGTAATTTAAACTGCGTTTCTAGAGTTTTGCCAACCGTTGGGCCAACCGTGGCCCAGAGTTCGGCCAACCAAGAAAGTTTAAGTCAATTAAACTGCGTTTCACATAGTTTTCCCAACCGTTGGGCCAACCAAGAAAGTTTAAGTCATTTAAACTGCGTTTCTAGAGTTTTGCCAACCGTTGGGCCAACCGTTGCCCAGAGTTCGGCCAACCAAGAAAGTTTAAGTCAATTAAACTGCGTTTCACAGAGTTTTGCCAACCGTTGGGCCAACCAAGAAAGTTTAAGTCATTTAAACTGCGTTTCACAAAGTTTTGTCCACCGTCGGGCCAACCGTGGCCCAAAGTTCGGCCGACCAAGAAAGTTTAAGTCAATGAAACTGCGTTTCTAGATTTTTGCCAACCGTTGGGCCAACCGTGGCCCAAAGTTCGGCCAACCAAGAAAGTTTAAGTCAATTAAACTGTGTTTCACATAGTTTTGCCAACCGTTGGGCCAACCAAGAAAGTTTAAGTAATTTAAACTGCGTTTCTAGAGTTTTGCCAACCGTTGGGCCAACCGTGGCCCAGAGTTCGGCCAACCAAGAAAGTTTAAGTCAATTAAACTGCGTTTCACATAGTTTTGCCAACCGTTGGGCCAACCAAGAAAGTTTAAGTCATTTAAACTGCGTTTCTAGAGTTTTGCCAACCGTTGGGCCAACCGTTGCCCAGAGTTCGGCCAACCAAGAAAAATCAAGTCAATTAAACTGCGTTTCACAGAGTTTTGCCAACCGTTGGGCCAACCGTGGCCCAGAGTTCGGCCAACCAAGAAAGTTTAAGTCAATTAAACTGCGTTTCACATAGTTTTGCCAACCGTCGGGCCAACCGTGGCCCAGAGTTCGGCCAACCAAAATAATGTAAGTCAATTAAACTGTGTTTCACATAGTTTTGCCAACCGTTGGGCCAACCGTGGCCCAGAGTTCGGCCAACCGAAACTGAAAGTCTTTTAAACTACGTTTGGATAAGTTATGCCAACCTTTGTCGCCAAAGTTGGCCCGACGGTTGGTTAAACTCTGCATTTAATGGTTGGCTTGCAAAGTCGGGCCAACTGTGGGCACAAGTACTTGCCAAAGTTGGGCAAACTCTGGCAACCAAAACTTTGCTTGCCAAAGTTAGGCCAACCTTGGGCCAACCTTCAAACTCTGGCGGCCAACCTAAATTCGCACCTGGGAATAGACCCAAAATTCTATTGTGAAAAAAGGGCTACGCACAAATTTGAAGTTTTTATGGTACTTTACATTTACCAACTATCTTTCGGTGGGGGACTGTAAATTAAAAAAATGAATTCAATGAGAAATAATCACAATCCATAAACATCAGTATTCAACAGTAGGAGCATAAAAAACCCTGTAGTCAGAATTAACCAAAAGCTTCAGAAAACGTCAAAGTAGTCACAAAACATTAAAATTTCTGACGTTTTTTCATTATTCCTGATTTTATTTTTAGCAGGGGTAAGCATAGCTGGTTTTGTCGTGAAAATAAAAGATACAATTAAATGCAACTAGTTATTTTAAATCGTCATATTCGAACAAAATAAATATCAATGTGAAAGTTAAATATATGTATACTGTAAGACAGTGTATCATTTACGTTTTTATTGATAATGCTTGTTTTAAAACAGCTCTTAAATGAAAGTGATTGCGTACATGTATATGGCAGAATTCAAAGTTACAAAAGTTAATTATTTCGAAAAGTGATTTATTGGGAAATGTTCATTAACGCCCAACTCGTGAAAATTCTTTGGTCATTTTCAAGCAACGTAATTATAAATAAAACGGTTGACAATTTATACCAAAGGTACATTTTCTAAAGGTTTTGGATGTGCTCTTTCCGTTTCCGGTATCAAACATAAATTTCGCCCAAACCAAAATTTAATATGGCGGTTTTTTAATTTCCATAAAAAAAATCATTTTTTCAAGTTTGACATTTTTTTCACCTCGAAAAAGTTTAAGAATAAAATTCTATTTTCAACCATCGGTGCATAAAAATTATACACTTTCGAGAAAAGTAAAGTAGAATTAAAAATTTCAAGATGGCGGACCAATATGGCGTCAAATCCAAAGTAGAATTAAAAAATTTTGGGCAATATTCTTCATATTGCTGACAAGTCAATGAATTCGCCTGAATTTTGTTCCTCGGGGGTTTTCGGTGTCGTTGATTACGAATATGAACTTTATTTTCAAAAATTCAAAATAGTGGATCCAATATGGCGGACAAGTTTTACAAAAATTCATCGAATTCACTTAAAACTTGTCACTCGGGGGTGTTTGGGGTCGTTGATTACGAGTATGAAATTCATTTTTAAAAATTTAAAATGGCGGATTCAATATGGCGGACTTATTTTTTAAAATTGGTCAAATTCACTTGAAACTGGTTACTCGGGGGTTTTTTGGGTCGTTGATTACGAATATGAAATTCATTTTAAAAAATTCAAAATGGCGGATTCAATATGGCGGACAAGAAACTTCAAATTTCATTATATTGGCTTAAATCTTGTAACTCGGGGGTTTTTGGTGTCGCTGATTACGAATATGAACTTTATTTCCAAAAATTCGAAATGGAGGATTCAATATGGCGGACGAATTTTTTAAAATTGATCAAATTCACTTAAAACTTGTTACTCGGGGGTTTTTGGGGTCGCTGATTTCAAATCCGATGATAGTTTAAAAAAATTTAATTTCGAATCTCTTGGCGGACAGCAAAATTGAAAAACTTATCTAATTGGTGCCCGGTGTTGTTTATACACATAATTAGAAAGATATCATGTGTATATCTTGTAGGCTGTTACGGTAAATGTACACACTCTGGTAAATGTGCACATTGACCAGGCTGTTTGGTAAAAGTGAATAATCCCGTATTCAATGAAGAAATTATTTACATTTACCAAGATATTCACATTTACCGACCTACGATGGATACTGTGCACATTTACCAATTTGCTTGGTAAATGTAAATAATTTCTTCATTGAATTCGGCATTATTCACTTTTACCAAACAGCCTGGTCAATGTGCACATTTACCAGAGTGTGTACATTTACCGTAACAGCCTACAAGATATACACTTGATATCTTTCTAATTATGTGTATAAACAACACCGGGCACCAATTAGATAAGTTTTTCAATTTTGCTGTCCGCTAAGAGATTTGAAATTAAAATTTTTTTAAAACTATCATCATATTTGTAATCAGCGACCCCAAAAACCCCCGAGTGACAAGTTTCAGTCGAATTCGATGAATTTTTGTAAAACTCGTCCGTCATATTGAATCAGCCATTTTGAATTTTTTAAAATAAAGTTGATATTCGTAAGGGGTCGTCCATAAACCACGTAGCCCCATTTTTTGCGAATTTTGACCCCCCCCCCTCCCCCATGTAGTACGCTATTACATGTATTAGCGCCATTTTTTCCTCTTGTCGTAGTCAATTTCTTTACCCCCCCTCCCCCTCAAGAGGCTACGTGGTTTATGGATGGCCCCTAATCTGCGATCCCAAAAACCCCCGAGTAACAAATTTCAAGTGAATTTGACCAATTTTAAAAAATAAGTCCGCCATATTGAATCCGCCATTTTGAATTTTTTAAAATGAATTTCATATTCGTAATCAACGACCCAAAAAACCCCCGAGTAACCAGTTTCAAGTGAATTTGACCAATTTTAAAAAATAAGTCCGCCATATTGAATCCGCCATTTTGAATTTTTAAAAATGAATTTCATATTTGTATTCAACGATCCAAAAAACCCCCGAGTAACCAGTTTCAAGTGAATTTGACCAATTTTAAAAAATAAGTCCGCCATATTGAATCCGCCATTTTAAATTTTTAAAAATGAATTTCATATTCGTAATCAACGACCCCAAACACCCCCGAGTGACAAGTTTTAAGTGAATTCGATGAATTTTTGTAAAACTCGTCCGCCATATTGGATCCGCCATTTTAAATTTTTAAAAATGAATTTCATATTCGTAATCAACGACCCCAAACACCCCCGAGTGACAAGTTTTAAGTGAATTCGATGAATTTTTGTAAAACTCGTCCGCCATATTGGATCCGCTATTTTGAATTTTTGAAAATAAAGTTCATATTCGTAATCAACGACACCGAAAACCCCCGAGGAACAAAATTCAGGCGAATTCATTGACTTTTCGGCAATATGAAGAATATTGCCCAAAATTTTTTAATTCTACTTTAGATTCGACGCCATATTGGTCCGCCATCTTGAAATTTTTAATTCTACTTTACTTTTCTCGAAAGTGTATAATTTTTATGCACCGATGGTTGAAAATAGAATTTTATTCTTAAACTTTTTCGAGGTGAAAAAAATGTCAAACTTGAAAAAATGATTTTTTTTATGGAAATTAAAAAACCGCCATATTTAATTTTGGTTTGGACGAAATTTATGTTTGATACCGGAATCGGAAAGAGCACATCCAAAACATTTAGAAAATGTACCTTTGGTATAAATTGTTAACCGTTTTATTTATAATTTCGTAGCTTGAAAATGACCAAAGAATTTTTACGAGTTGGGCGTTAATGGGTTGAGTAATAAATAAATTCATTCTTAACAAATTGGTGGCAGCGGTGAGAGTATTTGTTACGTATGACTTCGTAACATTTTTATTTTATGTACAAGGGAAAATTGTAGATATTTAATATTATATACATTCTTTCAATTTTAACAAATTTTACCTTCGGCATATTTCTTCTACATGCGGAGATAGATGGCATGGCACTAGAAAAATAAAAAAATAGGTGCAATGTCTCAACCTAGACATAGAATAAAAGAGAAAATTAATTTTAACAGACAATGCGGTAAACTTTATTAGTAAAAATAAAATATTTACATCGTTATTTCATTAAGTCTTGTAAATGAAATACATACTACCTAGTTTTCAGTTCTTGTTATAAAAATAGTGGCACCAAATAATAAACATTTGAATCACTATAGCTCAAATAAAATCTAATTACAAAGTTTTCTATTGTAATAATAAGAACAAATTTTTTTAACAGTTCTAATAAATACAGTTATCTACAAAATTTAAATCCTTTTATCACTTTTCTCGCTTGATACCACTGATATGAAGATGAATTACAACTACTTGATTGGTTAGAGGAATTTAAGTTTTCGTTTTCCACGTAATATTCTCTTTTAGAATCATGAAAAACTGCTACTGCACTTGAACAACGGCAATTCATCTGAATATCCTTGCTGTGATCAATTCGAATATGAAAAGATGATGCTTGTAGAGGAAACGAATATTGCGGTTTTGGAATAAAAAAGTTAGATAACTGATTTGCATCACGTTTACGGACTAACACGAAGGTATTTGTAGGTCCAATTGGTAAATTAATGGCATCCTGAAATTCGTCACAGGCAACCATAGATCTAAAAAAAAGTCCAAAAATATTAATCACAAACACATAAAAATGATCGTTTAGATCTAATCTATATAAATAAAGTCAAACTTTTGTCTGTACATTGTTTAGAATTTGTCATGTTTCATGTTTGGTTTTTCATTTCAAGTAGTAGGAATTCCAAAAATGCCAATAAAGAAATTATGTATCTATTTTCAATAGCCAATTTTCACTATAAAAATAAAATATAAATAATAAATATTTTGAATGTTGGAAACAATCTCCAAAAGGACATGTCCATTAAAAATTATTCAATTTTGACGTTTTGGAACTAGATTCAGTTCCGAAATAAAATAAATTCCGACCTCAAATAAATTCTTTTAATGTGAACAAAATTAATTATTTATTTTATAAAACGAGTGAGTATATAGGGGAGAGTTTTCAGTTGTGAGACGGGTTTTATTTTTGACCCGTAAATTGTAAACGGGTAAACGAAATTGTAAATAAAATACACCATTCGAAAGGTAACAGAAATAGGCAACTTTTATCAAAAGAAAGTGTAGTGTTTCGATGAACTCAAAAAATTTTACGATACATTTTCCGAGCACATCGCTTTTTTCAAAAAAAAAATGTCTCCAGTTGTGAGACACTCATTAAACAAGTTGTAAATCCAGATGTTTATTACATGAACATTCTACTTCGTCTTTACGATCAGCAAAAAAAATTTGCTTCCCCGTGGAGGAAGCATTAACGATAAATATATTTCATTTTTAAATAATTTTTAATACAATTTAACATTTATAAAATAAAGTTCATTTCTCTTAATAGAAGAATAAAATTTTCTTATACAGTAATATGAATCTAAATAAACAAAAAAATTGTTAGTAAAAAAGTGAATTTTTCAACTTTAATTGTAATTAATTCTATAATTTTCAATAGAATATATACATATGTATACTTTATATACATCAATCGATTCGTCTTGATGCAAATAATAAGATTTTTGATTCATTTTTCAATAAATAATAACATTTTATTGTACAGCAACATGATTTTTAAGAAAAAATGAATTTTTATTAAAAGTTCAAATTTTTTGTCTATAATTGGTTTTAATTCTATAAATTTAAATACAATATATACTTTATATATACCAATCGATCCGTCTTGGTGCAAAGAATAAGATTTTAGAAATAAATGAGCAAGATTTTCTTATACGGCAACATAATTTTGCGGAAAGAACTCATTTTTTGATAAAAATGCGAATTTTTCAGCTTTAATTGTGATTAACTCTGTAAATTCTCATACAATTTATACTTTTTATATTCCAATCGATTCGTCTTGATGCAAAGAATAAGATTTTATTATATATTAACTTCAATAACCAACTTAAAAAAATTTTTTAGAAAAAAGTAAAAAAAAAATTTTTTTGAGAATTTTTTAAAGTCTCTCAATCTATTTCGAGATATTTTTATGGTAAATATACCTGGTAAATTTTAGCCAAATTCGTTAAAACCTCTTCGAGTTATCGTGTTTACAAAAATCGGGATCCACACACACACACATACACACACACATACATACATCCGGACAATTGTTCAGGGTCTTATAGAACATAGTCCTATATAGAAGAAGTTAAAAGGATTTTTAAAAATTCTGTAAATTAAACGACTACAAAGCTTCCTCACGAGGAAGCAAAATTGCTAAAATTTAATAAGTTTGACATAAAACGTTATGTTTAGCAGAAATAATTAAATATATTAATAATATATATTATTATATACTAAATAATAATATTTATTCGACAAAATATGACTATTATCACAAAAACACAATTTAATAGCTTCAACAAGAGCATTAAAATTGTTTTCTTCTGAATAAATTGACTTTTTTCCACTTGACATGCCCAGAAATACTAGAAAAAAAAATCAAAACAACATTTAAATAGTATGCCTGCAATGTCGTATTTTTTATGCTGCCCAGATGGGTGTTGACACCGTCTCACAACTGGTGATATGCTGTGTCTCACACCCAGAAATTGGCGCTATTTTGAAAAAGGAAAATTAAATTATTTTCAACCGTAGATTGGAACAATGCAATATTGCATCACAAAATATAAGGAAAACACTAAAAGAAAATGCATTACATTTACGTTTTCCAATTAATTAACTTGGAAAAAAAATACTTTGCATTTATTGAAAAAACGCTTTTTAGTCGATTATCACACACAGTGTTGGTATTTAACAAAAACAGTTTATATATCCGCTTCGGCTTCGATTGATATTAGATAATTATTTAGTAGGTAAAAATAATAAATTTTTTACACGAATACATTCGGACAAATGGTTATTTAATATAAAATTCACTCCAACGTTTCAAAATCAAAACGATTTCCTCTTCAGGGAATCAATAAATAAAATGTTTTACATTACATGTCGAAGAAATTAAAATTTTTTTGCCAAAAATTGGAATGTGTCATTTGGAGTTAGTAACCGGAAACTTAATCCATGGTCAAAAACAATTTATAAATAATAAAAACAACACAAAAAATAATAAATAAATAAACAATAACAAAACAATAAAAAACAAAACTTTTTTCAACAATTCACAGTGACGACAAGTGTAAATTGTGAAGTCAAGATTAGACTTTACCTTGACTTCACAATTTACACTTGTCGTCACTGTGAATTGTTGAAAAAAGTTTTGTTTTTTATTGTTTTGTTATTGTTTATTTATTTATTATTTTTTGTGTTGTTTTTATTATTTATAAATTGTTTTTGACCATGGATTAAGTTTCCGGTTACTAACTCCAAATGACACATTCCAATTTTTGGCAAAAAAATTTTAATTTCTTCGACATGTAATGTAAAACATTTTATTTATTGACTCCCTGAAGAGAAAATCGTTTTGATTTTGAAACGTTGGAGTGAATTTTATATTAAATAACCATTTGTCCGAATGTATTCGTGTAAAAAATTTATTATTTTTACCTACTAATTGAAAAAACAACTCGGACGTAAAAGCTTCTTTGAAGATAATTATTTATTGTTTTTCTTCGCGACTAAAAAAACGCATGTATATCATTTTTAAGTATGTAATAAAATAAAATTTTAAAGAGGGAACTGGATCCAGTTCCGAAACATCAAAATTGAGTAAAGTATGATTTCATTGTATACCCTTTCGGGTCTTTACAATCTCCTCAACATCACTACTAAACTTTCCTAACTCACAAACTCTTTGGGGTCCCTACACTTTTGCGGCTGCAGCCGACTTAGGTTAGGAGTACTCGCATTCGCCTGGACATTTGGGCAGGGGAGAGGAAAACTGCAGAAAACCTACGTCCCGAGTGCAACCGGTTTATTGACGTCGAGTCATGAATGTACATTTGGATAGCCATCACAAATGCACAAACATAGCCTCGGCGTCAAACCTCCCGTATGATATATCTCGTCAAAATTGAGTAATTTTTAATGGACATATCTTTTTGGAGATCGTTTCCAACATTCAAAATATTTATTATTTATATTGCTTCCTCATAGAGGAAGGATTGTATTAGCAAAATTTTCGATTGTGATTTTTTGACATATTTATAAACTTTTTTTTATTATACTCTAATCTTTTAGTAGGGGAAGAGGTTCGGTTGTGGGCATAGTTTCATTTTTGACTCATAATTTGTGTCATTGTATAGATATTAAGCAAACATATGTATATGTATTTAAAGCTAGGGACCTTAGCTAACTACTGATGAAGAAACTAAATTAATTCCATTGACTAAAAAAATTTTATTAAAAATTCAATAAAGTGGGCATTTTTCTAGCAAAGAAAATTTTGGTTCGGTTGTGGGCACTCTTGAAAAATCAAATAAAAATTCAAAAAAATTAACTAAGGAACCATTCATTAACTACGTAAGGATGATTTTATCTAATTTTGACATTACTTCCTCCCCATGTAAGGACATATAAGATTTCTCACACTGAACCTCAACTGCACAGTTACTACTATTGCTATTGCTATACGAGCGACGTACGGACATCAAAGTCTCGTTATATTAATTTCCGTGCTAAACTAAGAAACTTTTAACCCTAGAAGGAGTACGTTAGTTTACTCACCCTCTAAGGAGTAACTGGGGTGTCCCGACACCCCACGCTTTAAACTTGTTTTATAAGGTTTATATTTGACGTAAAAAAAATTCATTATAATGAATTGATTGGTTTTTTAGTAGGGAATACAATAATATTATTCATATTTTGATAAATTAAAAAAATTTTGAAGAAAAACCATAAAAACCCAAAAAAACACCAAAAAATTGCAAAATTGACTTTTTTTACAAAAAACGTTGTAGTTTCTTAAAAATTTGACTAATTTTAAAACTATTTTAGGTTTTTAAAGTTAAATAGATACACTTTTAGGGGAAAAAATTAGTTTTTGTATTACTTCCAAAAAACATAATTATTTGAACATCTGAAGTGAAAGAAATTAAAGACAATTGACGAATAGTGAAAATCATAAAAATAAACTATAAAATGGACTTAAACAATTAATATTTACTAGAAATGGTGTTATAAATTTAAAATTTTACAAACTTAATATATCTGAATATATTAACATTAAAATTAATAACTTATAGAGCTCTTCCTAGAGCAAAACTTTTGGCGGCACATACAGGTGTCAAAAGATAGAGGTTCAAACTAAATTATCAACGGGTTTTGAGCGTAAAAAAATTATTGGTTAAGCCATGGGAATACTTTGAATTTTGCTTGGGGTGTCCAGACACCCCAGTTACTCCTTCTAGGGTTAAAATTCATAAAACACTATTAAATGTTGTAAGGAATTACTTATGATTATATCGACTACGATATTTCACGATTTGTCAAGAATAAGAGTAGTGTCCACAACCGAATTAATTTAGGTGCTCACAACCGAACTTTACCATCATTTTGAAACATCATGAAAAAAAATTTGCTTGTGAACATGGTTGTGATACTTGGTATTGGAGCACAAAATATAACATATTTACTGTGTAAATACGCATTGAACTTATCATTTTAATTAATTCACTTCGGTTTGTTGAATATTTAACAATGTTTAAAAATACATTTTTGTTATATTCAACGTGTCGAAAAATTAATTTATATATAGTAAAAAGAACAGTTGTCTAATCACTTTTGTATTCGCATCGATAACTACGTTTGGTCATAACACACACGTGACATTTGTCAGATTAGAAAAATCTCATTTCTGTCAAAAGTTCTGCGGGGGTGTCCACAACCGAACCTTTTCCCCTACTTTATGCACGAATGGGCATTGCCCGTATAATTGTTATAAATAAATGAAAAAAATTTTTGATGTAATTTTATCTCAGAAGTCCAAAAAACGGATTTTAAAAAAATGTCCCGATGTGTGTGTACTAACATTACATTTGCCTCAATATCTCCGAACGAGAAAGAGCTAAAGGCCTCAATTTTTTTTAAATTGTAGGTCTCCCTGGGGGACATAAAATGAGAGTATTTTCAGACCGATTTATAAAGTTAAACTATATTTTTTTTAACTTTTCATTTTGTAAAAAAACGTTTTTGGCCATAACTTAAAAAAAATGTTGGGACATCTATAAATGTTTTTCTTTAGTTTTGTAGAGTTTTTTCAGACGCATCTTTTGAGCCTTCATTGAACATTTTTCGTCTATATTAGCCAAAGATATTAAAGCTTTAAAAATCTAAATTTTTCGAAAATAACACTTTCTTGAAAATTTTGTTGAAAAATATAAAAGTAATTTTAAAAGTATCATTACCAACTTGTAAAGCATTAAAAAAGGCTTCGATTGACCTATTTTTGAACCTGATTCGGTCAAAAAATATCAAATTATTGGTATTTGAAAAATCAAAAATTGTGGAAAATATCATTTTGTCAACATTCTTGTTTATTGACTTATGTGTAATTTTTAAACTATTCTAACCATCTTATAGAATACATAAAAACATATTTTTTGGACCAAGATTAAATGATTTTTAACTCTTATAAAATATAATTCTTATATTTTATTTTTATAGTGAAAATTGGTTATTGATAATACATACATAACTTCTTTTGATTTTCGAAAAAAATTTTAATTCATTTTTCTTGATTGAATATTGTTTAATTTTTGATGAAGTTAGTATTTTTATCAGTGTTTTTAAACTTTAAATTACGTTCATTTATTTATTTTATTAACAAGTTAAGAGTGATAAATTTAATGTCTATTCAAAATTTTATAAAATCAATTTACGTGAGTTTGAAAACAATTTCTATATTGATATTTTAAGGTCTGAATTGTCATATTTAACGTAAAATATAAATATATGTGGGAAATATATGTGGGCTATTCCATATGTAATTTATAGTAATTTTTTAAATTCGGGTAAATATATTTTTATCCCACATGCACAAAAATGGCGCTTTTAGATAGCTGACGACAGGGAGTAAAGTCACTCATTTGTTCGACCATATGAAAATGGCGTCCATTTTCTCCCATGTGCAAAAATAACAGTTAATCCCATGCGTTATTTTTGCCCAAGGGAGAAAACGGCCGCCATTTTCATATAAGTCGAATAAGTGAATGACTTTTACTCCCTGTCGTCTGCTATCTGAAATCGCTACTTTTTGTGCATTAGGAATAAAAATATCGTAAGTAACTCGTGTCACAAAAATCACCGTAAACAAATGGCTGCCTTTATACCGTTGTTGCTTAATATACTATTTTTCGTTCTTTGAGAGCGTTCACAAATGATGTGACGCAATTTTTTGAAATTTTCAACCCACCCTCCCTCTTTCATGCAATTTCACATTTGAAAAATACACGGAGAAAAATGGTGCTGAGTTTCTAGTAAAAGTTCTTATGGAATAGTAATAATTCTACTTTTATATTAAAAATTACTATTCATAGTAAAATGTACTTCGCATGAAGTAAATATTACTATTTCTGGTAGTAAAAATTACTAATAGTAATTATTACATTAGTCACTTTTAAAAATTGCTTTAAGAATTTTAATTTTTACATCGTCATTGTAAATTTTATTAAATTTTGTATTACTTTTTACATTCGATATGTTGTAAATATTACTCGTAGAAATTCTACTAATTACTTCTGCGAGAAACAACTTTTACTATTGAAGAGCGAACTTTTTACTCGAAAAAGTAGTAATCCGTACCACTACTACTATATACCTGTATGTGATGACTTCACTACTATCATGCGCACCGATCGTAGCCTGAAGTCAAAGTCATTAAAATTATAATACCATACTTCAAAATTTTATGTATTAAAACACGCAGAAAAATTCGATTGAATTTTCGAAATTTTGGACTTGTAATTGTAGACCTATATTCAGTAGCTTATAAATCCGAAAATATTGAGTTTAGGAAAAAGTTATCGAACAACGAAAGTTTTAGTTTTCTTTCGACTTTTAAAAAATGTAAACAAAAATTTTTTTTATATTTAAAAAAAAAATTTTTTATTAACAAATTAATTTTTTTTAACTTTGGGTCCGATTTTTTTTTATTTTTTTAAATTTATTTATACCTTATAATATAGTGGAGATTTTCCAAAAAGTCCCGAGATGGCCCTGATGTGTTAAATGAGTTTGAAAACGCATTATCAAAAATCACTTGCAAGCATCACAGTAGGATTTTTTTTCAATTAACTTTTTAAAACTGTCTACAGCGTATAATTTTTAATCTATTTGAGTGTTTTTTGTCTTAAATTAAAGAGTCTACGCTGTATCCCTCTGTGATGCTTGCCAGTGATTTTTGAAAATGTTTTAAAACTCATTTAACACATCAGGCCCATTTCGGGATTTTTTGGAAAATCTTCTCAATATTATGAGGAATAAATAAATTTAAAAAAATAAAAAAAAAACCGGCCTAAACTTAAAAAAATTATTTTGTTTATAAAAAAAAATTTAAAAAACCTAAAAGTGCTTAAAGACCACCGTGTAGGCTTAACATGTTTTCGTTCTTATGCACACTTATACGCGGAACAAAGCAGACTGAACACATTGATAGGCGCTTCTGGGCGGAGTCCAAGACAAGTCTAGTGCCGAGTCCCATACTGACTATAATGTGAGCAGATCTTCTAGTGACCTACATTATTATTTTTATTTGTCAAAATATTTACTTTTATTGGAATATTTAATTTGAAACTAAATATACACAGTAAGTCTCAATTCACTTCAACCCAAAAGTGCTTGCACATCTCGGTTTTTTTTTATATTGTTTCTGGGATGCCTCCTGATGATTGTTTGGCAAAAATGAAAAAAATCGGTTGGGCCCTTTTTGAAAAAACTAATTTTTTGATTTTTTTTAAAGAGGTTAATCAACATATTTTAAGAAAAATACATTTAAATAGAAGGTATATCGATTTGAGCAATTAGAAATGACATAACAAAGAAGGCCCTAGGTGCTGAATATCTTGCGGTAACTTTATCACATCTAAATTCACGAAATTTCGTGAAAAATCGGCACAAAATTTAGTTTTTTGAAGATTACTCTTTTCTCGTGCATATCAGGTCTTAAATGTCTATAGAGAAATTAAAGCTTATAAAATTTGCAAGAAAATGAAAAAAAAGTACTGTATCTTCAAAATTGTCGGATATATGACCTTTTAAAATCAGATTTGAACAGAAAATTCCTTTAAAAAAAAATTTTATTTTAGTTTTTGCAAAATAAATAGTTTTTTGTTCATCTGAGGCAAATATGTTATCAGAGATCAATTATAGCAGACTTAATTTCGAGTAAATATGTCATAGCACTCATTTTAAAAGTAATAATTGTTTCATTATGTTCAATAAAATGTTTTTGTTCTGAGGAAATTTAATTGTACTTTTATTTCTTTCAGTTACATAATAAAATAAAAAAATTAGGATATTTTTAAAATTAATACTCTCCAGAAACGAGAAAATTAAAAAAAGTGAATTTTAATAAAAGCTTATAAAAAAGAGTAATTTTTAAAATATCATAACTTTGATTCTATTGAAGATAGAAAGCTGACCCTATGACAGATTTACTCGAAATTAAGTCTTCTATCTATTAAGTCTGCTGTCTTGATCTCTGATAACATATTTGCCTCAGATGAACAAAAAACTATTTATTTTGCAAAAACTAAAATAAAATTTTTTTTTAAAGGAATTTTCTGTTCAAATCTGATTTTAAAAGGTCATATATCCGACAATTTTGAAGATACAGTACTTTTTTTTCATTTTCTTGCAAATTTTATAAGCTTTAATTTCTCTATAGACATTTAAGACCTGATATGCACGAGAAAAGAGTAATCTTCAAAAAACTAAATTTTGTGCCGATTTTTCACGAAATTTCGTGAATTTAGATGTGATAAAGTTACCGCAAGATATTCAGCACCTAGGGCCTTCTTTTTTATGTCATTTCTAATTGCTCAAATCAATATACCTTCTATTTAAATGTATTTTTCTTAAAATATGTTGATTAACCTCTTTAAAAAAATCAAAAAATTAGTTTTTTCAAAAAGGGCCCAACCGATTTTTTTCATTTTTGCCTTAAAATCATCAGGAGGCATCCCAGAAACAATATAAAAAAAAACCGAGATGTGCAAGCACTTTTGGGTTGAAGTGAATTGAGACCCACTGTGTATAAAATCTAAAAATGAAACAACTGAAAATATTAAAATACTTTGAATTTTATAAAACTTCTCACTGGGATTTTTATTATTCTTTAGATATTTAAACGTTGAATCTCTTTAAAAATTAAATATAAGTCCTTTGCCATTTTTACTAAAATGATTTGTTTTAAAACGTTTAAAGAAAGAGATTATATTTAAATATCTACAGATTAAATAAAAATCCCAATGCGAAGATTTTTAAAATTCAAAGTATTCTCTATTTTTTTTACATATTATTTCATTTTAGACTTTACATTTAGTTGCCTAAATTGAACATTACAATAAAAAATAATAACAATTAGGTATTACATAACCGGCTAAAAACAAAATAAACACACACCTAACCTCAAAATGAGATCAAACATTTCACTTAGATATTCTTCTAAATTCATTTGTAACACTAGAACTTTATCACAAAACTGCACTCACTATTATATTTAAAATTAAAAACTACACCTAGACTTCCGTGTATATCAAAAACGAAGAAACTGAACAAACGCGGGCGCAGGCGCGCCACAGAGTTTCGCATTCCTAAAAACTGTTTGGGAATGAATCTAAGGACTCTCGCACAGAACAGTCCCCGTTTAAGTGAACGTTGATACAAAGTTTGTAACAATTGAGTAGCTGAATTAAAATAAATGCAAATAATAATAATTGTACCTAATTCTTTTCACCTTTGAATTAATTACGGAATCTGATTGCACTTGTTGAAAGAAGACTATTAGCGTTTATTAAGATATTTAGCATTGATCTTAATTGAAAATCGTTACTAAACGTTTTAGGATAGAGAACCAAAATTTAATATTTCTTCCTATGATAATAAGAAATCTAAGAATAATAATCTAATAATTTAATAATTAAATTAAGTAACTTTAAATTAATAATACTGTCTATTATTATTATTATTATCCCTTCTATTATCCCTTCTAAGGTATGGCTCTGCAGGAGGAAACAAAGAATTTATTATCTTTCTGACCCAATCGGGATTGTCCAGGCCGGGGGTCTTTTGCCTCGTCGCTAATTTCTTAGTAACGATTTTAAAAGCCAGACCCCATGGTCTAGTATTGGACTAAACATCTGGAGGGACTAATCGTTCATATTTGAGAGTTACCTATTGGATAACAATCTAAATATTCAAATACACCATTGACAGATATTCGTGCCATTTCTCTTGGAGGGAAAATGAGTTTATAACAGAGGGACAAATTAACCATCTTGAGAAATCCCTTCCTTATCCGAAGGACTATTTAACTCTCTTCATAAGCAAAGGAAACATACACTTTTTGAACCTCTGAATTTGACTCTCCAGTTTTCTTAGTGTAGGGTTTGAATCTGTATAGATGTTAAGATTTTCCGATATGTTAAGTTGTTAATTGTAAGTATGAATATGATAAAAGAGTGAAGCTTATGAATAATGAATAATAATACACATGTAGAGTATTAATTTTACTTGAAAAAATATTTTTTGAACGCATTGATTATTTTATTTTAATTTATATTAAAATAAAACGACACAATATAGCTCCCTACACCAGCATTTTTTTCGTCACGACGTGGATAGACGCGCAGGCGCGCCGGCATTCGTTTCACCCGTCGGTGTGAGGCGCGTCATTGTGTGGGTACGGATTACTACTTTTCCGAGTAAAAATCTTTAGGAAATAGTAATAATTGCTCTGATTCGTAATAGAAGTTGCTTGGCTTAGAGTATTAATTGCTCGGGACATTTTAAATATTTCTCGGCTTTTAATAAAATTTAGATTCCTTGAAGTAAATTATACTTTTTTAAAAAAGTAAAAATCGTTTGAAAACGAAGCACAAATTACTATTTCTTGAGCAGTTTCAAAATTACTACTTGAAAGTAGCAATTTTTCATCGAAAATAGTATAATTATTACTATTTATTTTTCTCCGTGTAGAGACCCCCCTACCCCCAAAAACGTGACATCATTTGTGAACGTTTCTCTTTATAGAAAAATATGAAATAGGTATTTTTTTATTCTTCTTTAATTGCCCAAATTTTCGAGTTATGAATTTTTGAAATTTTGGATTTGTGATTGTAGACCTATATTCAGTAGCTTATAAATCTGAAAATATTGAATTTAGAAAAAAGTTGTCAAAGAATGAAATATAGAACACCGAACCGTAGGTGTACTGACGGAACACTTATGAAATCACTCGTGTGTCCGTCCCATAATAGGCTGCACCCCCCTTAACTTCTACATTTCTCAACCTGGTGATCTGAAATTCAGTACACATACGTATTTCCACGTCTAGATTACAGGAAATATATAGCGGATCTAATTGGAGGTCATGAATACGAACTAAAAAGGAAAGAAATCGATTTAATCGAAAAATCCCAAAAATTAACTCTGTCTCTCCCCTTTAACTTTAACATATCGAGACCTAGTACGCTGTAAATCTGTAAACTTATGTAGTTTTACCTGCAGATTACAGGAAATATAAAACGAACCCGATTACGGGTTTTATTTGAAAAAATTCAAAAAAATGACCCTTCCCCCATTAAACCCTTCACAGTCGAGTGAAAATAAAGTTTTTGTGCCATAAGTGTTCAAAAAATTTTTTTTTTTTAAATATTATCATATTATATGTTTTGAGGTCACTGATTCAAAATCCGTGGTCGAAAAGTCAAAATTCAAAATGGCGGCTTCAAAATATCGACCAAAAAAAATTAAAAAGTTAACGAAATAGGGCATGACATTTTTATGTCTCTATAGAGCCCACTGACAGTGAAGGGGTTAACTTCTACATATTGGTACATGGTGAGCTAAAATTACATACACATATGTGTTTCACGTGTAGACTAAAGAAAAAATATAGTGAAGCTGATTGGAGGTCATATCTACCCTGTCTAAAGTCAAATTTGACAAATTTCTAAGGTTCAAATTTCTAAGGTCAAATTTATGTCAAATTTGACCTATAGGTCAAAAACAGGCCCAATAACGGCCTTACACTGCGTCAAAATATATGTCTAATTTAACCTATTTTTTACCTACAGGTCAAAAGAAGGCTGTATAAGGGCCTTGACATAACGTCAAAATTTATGTTAAATTTGACCTATTTATTGACCTGCATGTTAAAAGGATCCTAATAAAAACCTTTACTATACTTCAAAAACAAAAAGTATTTTTGGAAAGCCTGGTTATTTGGCTATAATTTTGCTATAAATTATTTTACTGTATACTCAAATCCCTACGAGATACGAAAGAAAAAGTAAAAAAAAATTTTAACTATCCTTGCCCGAGTACCGGGGCAAAGATAGTTAAAAGAATTCGAATGCTAAAAATGTTATAGAAAATCAGTAAATTTTCGTTTTCTTTATTTTATTGGATTTAGATTATCCAATATTGATACACTACCGTCCACGAGTATCAGGACGATTACACGCGACTCTATGAAAAAACATGCCATCACTTTTTCAATCATATCTCTTAAATAAAAGGTGAAACAGAATCTTTTGTTATTAATAAAATTAAAATAGAAAATAAAAGATTCTTCACCTCACGCGGCAGGGTTCAATGCTGTGAGGGTTCAGTTTAGTTTTTAAGAGTTTTGCCCGGCGCCAGTCGACAGAAGGTCGACAATTAAATTAGATAAAATGAATTAATTTAAGTAAAGAGAAACACCTCAAGGAGGGTGAGTTGGGTGAACCCATTAAAACAAATAAGTTCAATATTGAGCGTTTATTTTAAGATCTACTTACATTTAGTCGACTCTCGATTAAACGCTCTCGTTGTGGCCACACAATCACACTTTTATACTATATACATATACAATCAAATTACAAAATTAGGAATCAACAAGATAATTCGACATGCGAACCAGGAATGATTAGCCGGCAAGCATGAACCTTTTCCAAAATATTGGCGCATGCGCAAGGTACATCAAACCAGGGTCGCATGAACCCCCTTTTGGGCCCTACTCACCCTTAACTAAGGAAATTTCCTTAGTGTAAGTCGTCAAAATAACCTTCCTGTTACACTCTTCCCCTTCGAAGACGACGTTACAATAAGAAATTTACTGAAACAACTAAACATTTTGTTAAATCAAAGAAAATTAGGGTGAGTCATCAAAATAAAACAACACAAATAATATTAAGTAGATCTTTTTATAACGCTCAAAATAATGTGAAATTTCAGTTGTTTCTACTGTCGACTTACATAATAACTAAAAGATTAATTTTTTTAAATTTTCAGTGCTCAAGCACAAATCGTCGACTGTATACTATTAATATAAGAAAGAAAAATAGTAATATCAAATTAAATTTGTAATGAAATTATAAAAGAAAATAATACTTAGTCGTCTAACCGAAAAAAGAAAACTAATAATACATAAGTATTCGTCGATTATAACTTTTTCCCTGGATTCTTTTTGAACTTCGTAGGGACAATCACTTTGATTTCCTCGTCTCCTCGTAGTTCTGGTCGTTTCCTCATAACTTCGTCCATAGTCTCCTTCGTCTGTGGTGCGAGTAATACTTTGACGGCTCTTTGACGTTTTTCCTCAGAGAGTTGCAGAGGTGAACTTACGTTAATCTTCGCTGATTTGTCGACTAACATCAATGCATTTTCACGGATGAGGAAACTTCTGATCCGATTGGGCAGGTCGTCTTTATCGTTGAATTTTGCTTTAATTCGTCTTTTTAAATCGTCGACTGTGTTGTCGACTAAATAATGATGATCCTTCGGGATCATGAAAGATGGCCATGTCGCATAATTCAAACGAAGATAGTCAATTAAGCCTGCATGACGAATATTGCAGTCCGGGCACTCCGGACAGTACAGATACTCCTCTCTTGAGCATCCAGGACAACGTCCCAAGGCGATTTCATGTTCGATACCATGAGGGAAGATACAGTCTGCGGTTTCGAAACCTTCGGCTCCACAAATCGTGCAGAATCCTGGACGATATGGTAATAGGCACTCCCTGAATCCATGTTCTCTGGATCTGCAGTTGATACATCCTTGACCTGTCTGCTTTTTTACTTGAGTGACGTATGTTTGAGTAGAGCGGTCGACCATCCTTGATTCCTTCTTCTCAATCAACAACTGAGCTCTCTTCAAAATCAAATCTCGCAGGAGGTCTTCACTTAAAATCCTGCTGTCGACCAAGTACAATGGCTGTTGAGTTCCCTCCGGATTTAATAAATTAGGAACTCCCAGCTCCTCCAAAACGTCACGAAAACTAGGCAATTGGAAAGGCATTGGATCCACCCTGACTGATGGTGCTAACTCCACTTTAGCAGCCTCAGCCATAGAAAACGGTTTACCTGTCGACTCTGAAAGCTTGACTGGGTGGTTCTGGTTTGTGATCCTCTTCCTTTTGATGTTTTCAGCTTGAATTTGGTTTGGTGTCACTATACTGACCATCCTTAAAACAGGCTTAAGTGGCTTCCAAGTCCTAACTTCCTGCAGGAAGTTATTAACCTCATCAGTTGTTCGCTTGCAATCACCCTTTGACGACGGCAGTGCTCCATATAACGTTGACACAACTGATTGTGTCTCATCAAAATCAAACAAGAACTCGTCGACGGCCTCCTTGGAACTTCTCGGTGGAAATGCGCAAGCTTCGCCCAAGCTGCTGTTGGAAAGTGTCTCACTGGCGCGTTCCTGTACGATCACTACCTGCAGCTCCTGTCTCTGGGCTTCGATGTCTCCTTGTATTTTTAGCATTACTCGCTCCATCTCGTTCTTTTGGACTTGTAGTTGTTCGAGTTTGTCGACCAACTGATCGACTCTAATGCCAGACGACATCCTGCTGACGATGATTGAAGTTCAAAGCTACGCAAAAAGATTCACAATTTTCGTAAACTTCTCCTAGGTATCTTTAGATCTGATACGCAATATTTCCCTACTGATTTCCCAGACTTTTCTACCAATTTTACTGTTGACGGACCAAGGACTTTACTAATAAAAACAGGACCTAAATACTTATAGGCTAACTTTGCTGAATAATTTTCACCCTTATTGCTCAATTTTTTATTAGGATAGTAGACCTCCATACCTTCTTTTAATTCTACTACCAAAGTCCTGCTCGAATTCACGGTGGCAAGGCGTTTATCGTTATAGTTCTGTAATCTTTTTTCGATCTTATGTCTAAATTCGTCTATTAATCGCATGCGTCCCGCCCAAAAGGAAATCGAGTCGTCAACAAAATCATTCACTTCCCCTTCAGAGGTTTCAGTAGGATGTTTGACAATAGCCTCGCGTCCATGGTTCAGGAAAAAAGGAGAAACCCTTGTCCCCGAATGTGGGACCGTATTATAGGCCAGTTGTAATTTAGGCAATTGTTCATCCCATTCTTTATGGTTATTTTTTAAAAAAGCGCCGATCATCGGCTTTATCGTGCGATTAAATCGTTCAACCGGGTTGGCTTGAGGATGTTTTATAGGTGTTGTTTTTTGTTTAACCCCTCTTGCTTTTAGATATGACTCTACCTCCCCGTTAACGAATTCTTTACCGTTATCCGTCACAATCGCTCTAGGAGTTCTCCAACGATCAAATACCGTATCGAGAATTCTGACTACTGTTTTACCGTTTCTAGCTTTAACCGGAAACAATTCTAGGTACTTCGTGTACAAATCCAAAACGACTAAAACGCATGTATTCCCTTTTTTTGTTCTTGTTTGGGTAACAACCGTGTCGACAGATAACTGTGACCAAGGTGCATGTAATACTCGAGTAGTCAACTTGCATTTCAAAGGTCTTTGATTATATTTGACTTTTACGCAAATTTCACACTCGTCGACATAATTTTTCACGTCCAATGTCATTCCTGGCCAATAGAAATTTTGTCGAATTCTATCTAATGTTTTGTCTTTACCTAGATGTCCCGCTTGTGGTATATCATGATTATCACGCAAAACCGTTTGAATTTCTTCAGATCTAACTACTTTTTTCCACGGATTTTCGTCGTCTATAAGTGCTTTCTCGTAATCAGGCCGATAGTAAAATAACTCACCGTTTTCTATCTTCCAGTCCGAAAAACGTTCGGGCTGCGCTTCTACCAATTCAAACTTTGTTTTATACCAATTCTGATCGCATATAGAATTTAACTGGACTTTACTAGTCATCGCTTCTTCTATCACTTTCTCCCAACCGTTAGGGTCAACGTCGACATTATGCATCCTAGAAAGAGCATCAGGTGCTTCATTTAAAGTACCGCGTCGGTGTTCGACTGTCATATCATGTTGATAAAGGTAAATCGCCCATCTCGCCAGCCTACCAACCGGATTTTTCAACCCATGTAGCCACTGTAGAGCCTGATGGTCTGTTACCACCTTAAAAGGCATACCCTCCAAGTAACATCTCAATTTTTCAACCGCCCACACTACCGCTAAGCTCTCTTTTTCAGTCGTCGTATAGTGCAATTCAGCGCCCCGCAACGGTCGACTAAGAACTTCTATAAGGATTTCATTCCCCGTTTTTGGATCATTCTGTACAAGGATAGCGCCTAACCCAAAATCGCTCGCATCCGTATACAAAATAAAAGGCTGACTCGGTATAGATACACATAAACGTGGCGCGTCGACTAAAGCCTTCTTGACGTCTTCAAAGGACTTTTGTTCAACCGCCGTCCATTTCCACGGAACTTTCACGCTGGTAAGTTTGTTTAAGGGGCCCTGTATCCGTGCGATGTTTTTAAGGTGTCTATGATACCAATTCACCAACCCATTAAATTGTCGAAGTTGTGTTCTATCTTTAGGAACAGGAAAGTCGACAATTGGTTTAATTTTCTCTGGGTTTGGTCTCATACCGTGCTCGTCGATAATATAACCGAGGAATTTTACTTCCTTACACGCAAAACTACTTTTTTCTCGATTAACTAATAATTTTGCTTCCCGAAAAATTTCGAGCACTAGTGATAAAATCCCTAAGTGTTCTTCAAAATTTTTGCTGACTATAATCCAGTCGTCTAAATATGTAAAAACTTGATCGCACAATCTATTTGGAAGTTTTCTTTCGTTTATTAAAAATTGCAGTCGTCGCTTTAAGGAATCCATTAAACGTTGGAACGTCGACGGAGCTCCTGTTAAGCCATACGGCATTCTTAACCACTCGAACAAACCCCTACCCTCGACCACGAACGCAGTATACTTCCTACTGGCTTCGTCCATTGGTATTTGATGGAATGCTTCGCTCATATCTAATGTCGAAATATATTTCGCTTCATGCAATTGAGATAAAATCGAGCGCATATTATGTAGAGGATAAGCCGGTTTTTTAGTTTTCTTATTAAGCGGTTGATAATTTATGCAAAATCGAAGACCACCGTTGGCCTTTGGCGCGACAGCTGGGGAAAAAGACCAATCACTGTTGCTTCTTCGTATATAATTTTTCTTTAATAACCGATCGACTTCCCCCTCCATGTATTGTCTAATCACTTCGCTACGTCTGTACGGTTTCTGACGATGAGGAATATTATTTTCCAATTCGATAACGTGCTTGACTAAATCAGTCTCACCTGTCGACTCTTTATCTATTTTAGCAAATTGCTCGTCGAGAAGCGCCTTTAATCTCTCGTTTTCGTCGCAAGAGAGCGCTTGGAGGAAGTTAAGTTTTGTACGCCTACACGATAATGAATAATTGAAATTACTTCCGTCTAACGACCATGTTTGTGCGAATGGATCGACTTTAACTTTAAAGTTAAGCCAAAAATCCATTCCCAAAATAAGGTCGTGGGATAGTTCATTAAGAATACTAAACCATTGCGGACCGTAAATATCGCCTATGTCTATCACAAAACCTGTACCCCCCAATGATTTGACAACTGACTTATCGCCAAGTCGTACTCCTCTCTTAGACGACGAGTCGTCTTGCAAATCCTGAACTTGAGAATTTTTTACTCTACTATAAGCCGAACTACTTAAGAATGACCTTTCACTTCCGCTATCAATTATCCCTGATATTTTTTCACCAGAAATCTCTATTTGATCTGGGATTCTAACCGTAATTGATGGTTCTTTCAATTCACCAGACGAACGATACACTCTTCTTTGAGCTAATTTATGAATGTTTGGAGATGGTAAAAAAGTTTTCATCCATTTCCCTTTTGAGAGAACAGATTGTTCACTTCCAAAGCACGATTCATTATTTAAATCCTGATTTCCCTCTAATGTCGACAATTCAATCAAAGGTTCTACATTCCCTTTCAAATGACTAAGAATCAAACTTTCTACTTCCTCGTCACTACTGTCAACGTCAGAGTCTGAGTCATCTAACAGTTTAAGACAGATTGGATTCTCCACGATGTATTTGTGATCTATTTCCTTCTCTAAATCTTTAACCGTTTCTATATTTATGTCGCTAGGTTCCTCCGATGAAACCGAAACCTTTCTAACCTCTTTTATGCCACTTCTTTCAGTAACCTGAGGATTGACTACTGAGGGCGCTCCCCGTTTCCCTGTCGACGATCGCATTCTAAATTAGAGTGGCCTACTTGTCGACAAATACAACAAACTAATTTTGGTTCATTTTTACAGAAACGAGGTCCACGACCCTTTTGACCGCAATTGAGACAAATTACGTTCTCCCATCTATTTTGTTTTGGAGATTCTTCCCGCTCTGTTGATCTTCTCTTAGTCTCTTCCGAAGTAGACGAATTAACAGATTGAGGATCCTTCGATTTTAAATCAGAAAAGCGCCGTAAATTATTCTCTAAACGATTTCGATTTAACGATTTTCCCCTGTTCTTTTTATCCGTAAACGCATTCAAGTCGGTGGCGTCCTCATTATCTATTTCTATGACTTCCGAGTCAGAATCGCTATCGTCTTCAAATTCTACTCTTTCATCTGATTGCATGTTATTCAATCTAACTTTTGTCGACCTACCACGATTAGATTGTGAATCGACTGCTCGACGATATAAATAACTTCTTTCGCTTACGTAATGAAGGAAATCGCGATAATTTTTCAGAGGCAAATTTAATATCTCGAAAGTTATTTTTGGATTAAATTTTGTGAGAATTTGTTTTAATTGTTCTCTAAAATCAGGTGGATATTGCATTCGTTCAAAAATAAATCTCGCGCGACAAGCAAACTCCGCTAAGCTTTCCGTTCTTTCTAATTCAAGATCCCTAATCTCGAGAAGTAAATCCGCATCATCTTTTTTTACCCCCCACTCGTACTGAAATGCGCGTACAAAATCATGCCACGTCTGCCATGATCTTTTATTTAGGAGGTGCCAAGACTTATATGGGCCCTCGAAAAGTTGTGATAAATAGGGTAAAAAGTAGTCCTTATTTATGCCGGTTGACGAAAGATGATCCTCCAATAGCAATAAAAATTGTTCCGGATCCTTTGTCGTCGTTGGAAAAGAAATTTTCCAAGACGACAAAATCCTCCCGATCTTGATTGCATCAGGGATATCTTCATATCCTTCATTTCTTAGAGGACTACGCAAATAAGCTCGATCCCCAATATCAGAGTTATTATTTCTCCATGAGAACAGCGATCCTGGTTGACGACCCGGAAAAGGATTTTGCGTTTCGCTAAAATTTAAAAATTCCGACTCGTTTTCTTTTCCCTTAAAACCGGATGTCATTTCGCGATAGCGAGCCTCGGGGACAAAAATATCATTTTCGATCCACTGACCATCTGATGTTTGCCTTGAAACTTTTACCTGAATCAATTTCGAAACCGGTGCTTTTACGCGATCATTTTCGTCTAAGTCCTTAAAACGTACACGTCGTGAATCTCCTTCAGATGGAAAATATTGAGATTGACTCATTTTTTCTGGTCTTACGTACGCATCGGTGGAAGAGGGTAAAGTTTGTCCCGCCTGAGATTTATCAACTATGTTTCGCGAAGAAAATACATTTTCATTTAAGAACGAATTCTCATCCGAACCAGCCGAATAGGTTGGACTTGCCCGATTACCCGCCTCCGTTTGTCAACCTACATTCTCGTAAAGCCCTCCCTCCGCATACAATAAATTATCTGCAAATTTTAATTGTTTCATAATTTTATTTTGATTATCTAAAACCTGAGACATTTGTTTAGAAAGAGCCATGAAATCGTCGACAATATCTATATTCGACACGATTTTCCTTAAGTCAACTAATTCTGTTTTCAATTTATCAAAATTGTCAACTCTATCTTTTATTTTATCCATATTCTATTATTCTATTTCCCCCTAATGAAGACATGTTCAAACTGTCAAGCGACAATCTATCTCCTTTTCGTAGGTTTATATCTCCAAATCCCAACAAATAATTACCCTCTCTTGATGTAACCGGTTGTCAATCGCCTTTCTCGGTTTTGTTACTATTTTCCGTCTCCATGGATTCTACTTGATTGTTACCCCCCTCTTTCTCAATTTGCATCCCGAGATTTCTAGATTGATTAAAATTATCAGTTCTACTCTTTTTTGAATTTAATCTCTGATTTAAATTTCCCTCGGGTGGTTGAGGCATTCCTTATGTGATGAAATTTTAAGGAAAAGAAAGAAAAGGTAAAAAAAAGAAAATATTGTCAAATTAACCTATTCTTAATTATTATTGACAACCCGAAATCCTCCAGAACTTTAAATACGCGGGGTTATTTCTCACATCAATAAGGGAAAGGAGGACAAAAATAAAAGAATTCACTCCACAAAAGAAAAAAAAAATTCCCCCCTCCTTTACTATGTTTTCAAAATTTTAATTTTATCACGTTTTTACTAACGACTCGCCACTCTCTAACTCAAGCAGGTTAAATATGTCCTTATTAGGGCAATAATTTGCTGCAACTCTATTATAATAATACTGAATTAGTTAAAACGCAAAAAAAAATTAAATAATTTACTAATATGGAAGTCCAATAACCAATAATCCTTAAAATGAAAAAAAAATTCAAGGTTTACTGTTTGTAGAAATAAATAATCAATAATAAATAAATAATCAATAATTAATTACATAAATAAACACATAAACAAGTATAAGCAATAAAATATAATAATAACAATAATAATATAGATGATAATAATTTATAATAATAATTTACGATGATAATCATTCATTAATAAAAATTTAATAAAACGCAAAACAGTAAATAATATTTGATAAAATACAAATTATTTATATTCTTTTATCAATACACTGATGATTTTAAAATTTTACTTAACTCGACAACAATAATTTAAAACTTCTAAAATCACTCAGCAAAGAAAAAAAATAAACATGAAATAATTATCAATCGACACCATAATACACAATTAATAAAATAACATTCAATAATAAATTTAATTCTTGGTAAGCAGGGCAAGATCCAACTTCCAAGACAACTGATTTATTTCTAATAATTAAATTTACACAAAAAAAATTAAAATAATTTTTCCTGCGTTCAAAATAATATTTTTATCACTCAACAATTAAAGAAAAATTTTCAATTTTTCTTTAAAAAAAAATATTTTGTAATAAACAATTTCAATTTTCCTTTATGTCAGAGCAAGATCTAACAAAAAGAATAATTATTTCATCAAAATAGTGTCGTCTCTCTAATCTGAAAGACACACAACATTAATTTGTCTCCCTCGGTTGACCAGGGCAAGATCTTTGCCAACCGACAGAAAATTCAAAATGATCAGTCAACAGCAAAATTTAGTATTTTCAAGAATGTCAAAAAAAACTATGTAGCAAGATACAAGTCAATACAATTCGTCGAAAAAAAATACAAAATAATTCTGTCGAAAGAAAAAAAATCACAACAATACACACAATATTTACACAAAAAACGCAAAAAATGTAGCAAGATACGAAATTCAACATTAATCTGTGCAAAAAATACATAAACAATTTTGTCAAAAAATTAAAATTTGATTCCTGGTTCTATACTCATAAAAAATCATCAAAATCAATATTCACACTTATCATCAATTTCATTAATAAAATAAAATAAAATCTGGGAAATATTCGTCAAATTAATTTTATTTCGAAGACTAATATTTCGCTTGTAAGTTGAGACGGTCGACTGTAAACATTGTCGACTCTCAAGGTCTCGCAAGTAATCACAATGATTTTTCAATTTAAAATAAATCTTTTCACTAAATTTTTCTACTGTAATTCTTTCAAATAAAAAAATTTTTTTTTTTTAAAATAATAATGAAAAAAAACAATTATTGTATCACTGAAATTTCACAAAATAATAATAAAAAAACAATTAAATTATCCCAACGTGCCCCACGTTGGGCGCCAATTGAAACAGAATCTTTTGTTATTAATAAAATTAAAATAGAAAATAAAAGATTCTTCACCTCACGCGGCAGGGTTCAATGCTGTGAGGGTTCAGTTTAGTTTTTAAGAGTTTTGCCCGGCGCCAGTCGACAGAAGGTCGACAATTAAATTAGATAAAATGAATTAATTTAAGTAAAGAGAAACACCTCAAGGAGGGTGAGTTGGGTGAACCCATTAAAACAAATAAGTTCAATATTGAGCGTTTATTTTAAGATCTACTTACATTTAGTCGACTCTCGATTAAACGCTCTCGTTGTGGCCACACAATCACACTTTTATACTATATACATATACAATCAAATTACAAAATTAGGAATCAACAAGATAATTCGACATGCGAACCAGGAATGATTAGCCGGCAAGCATGCACCTTTTCCAAAATATTGGCGCATGCGCAAGGTACATCAAACCAGGGTCGCATGAACCCCCTTTTGGGCCCAACTCACCCTTAACTAAGGAAATTTCCTTAGTGTAAGTCGTCAAAATAACCTTCCTGTTACAAAGGAGTTACAAAAAAAATTTAAATACGGTTAGAAAGCTGATTAAATTTTGCTTAAAATAAGCCGTCTTTGAAGTAATGTCGTTAGCTATTTTTTGAGTTGTAGAGTGAGAAAGATAAAAAAAATTATCAAATTTTCTCATTTTTGTCTCTTGACATCAAATTTAATTTAATCAATTTAGAAAAATTTTATCTAAATTTTTCTAGATTTTTGAAAAAGTTGATGTCAAGAGACAAAAATGAGAAAATTTGATAATTTTTTTTATTTCTTTCTCACTCTACAACTCAAAAAATAGCTAACGACATTACTTTAAAGACGGCTTATTTTACGCAAAATTTAATCAGCTTTCTAACCGTATTTAAGTTTTTTTGTAACTCCTTTTATTTACGAGGTATGATTGAAAAAGTGATGGCATGTTTTTTCATAGAGTCGCGTGTAATCGTCCTGACACTCATGGACGTTAGTGTACGTAAGTGTTTTCCGGAGTTGAATTTCCTGCTGAACACGAATATCGTATTTATTTTCAAATTAATTCACGTTGTTCCATAAAATTTAGAAAAAACGGAAATATGGTTTCACGGGGCAAGGATAGTTAGAGATAATACGGCACCGTAAAATCCTGTTAATCACATTGCAAATTTTAAAAAAGTGTTTAATTGTTCTTTTTAGGTTGATATACATAATGGTGCGTAATTATATACAGAAAACGAAGCTTATTGACCAAGAAATTGTTGGTCGTCTGTAGAAAATTGGTTAAACCTCTGATTCTAGCTCAGATGAATTTTAATACAATAATTGAAATTCAGAAAATGTTCAATACATATTTTTATTACTTGAGATACACTAACGTCCAAAAGTATCAGGACGATTACGTTCGACTCTATAAAAAAACATGCCATCACTTTTTCAATCATATCTCGGAAATAAAAGGAGATACAAAAAAAAACTTAAATACGGTAAGAAAGCTGATTAAATTTTGCGTAAAATAAGCCGTCTTTAAAGTCATTTCGTTAATTATTTTTTAAGTTGTAGAGTGAGAAAGAAATAAAAAAAATTATCAAATTTTCTGATTTTTGTCTCTTGACTTTAACTTTTTAAAAATTCTAGAAAAATTTAGATAAAATTTTTCTAAAAACTCAGAAATCTTCGTTAGAATTTCAGCTTTAAAATAAGCCTTTGAAAATTAAAAAAGATTAATCCGTCTCCGATATATCATTAAAAATGTGAAGCCGTGTTTCGACCGATTAGTGCACGCATTGAAACTCAACTCTGATAACTCGATTCTAGCTTCGCGTGGCAGCGAATGGAAGAGAAAACGGACGGATTCATGCAGAGGAATAATAAATAATTATGTTTCACGAGTAATATAAAGAAACTCGAAAGTTCATCGTTCTCCCGCGTGAATTCGTCCCTGCTTTCTCTCTCATTCGCAGCCGCCCGCGCGAAACCAAAATCGAGTTGTCAGAATTGAATTTCAATGCACTAATCGGTCGAAACACGGCTTCACATTTTTAATGATATATCGAAGACGGATTAACCTTTTTTAATTTTCAAAGGCTTATTTTAAAGCTGAAATTCTAACAAAGATTTCTGTGTTTTTAGAAAAATTTTATCTAAATTTTTCTAGATTTTTGAAAAAGTTGAAGTCAAGAGACAAAAATCAGAAAATTTGATAATTTTTTTTATTTCTTTCTCACTCTACAACTTAAAAAATAATTAACGAAATGACTTCAAAAACGGCTTATTTTACGCAAAATTTAATCAGCTTTCTAACCGTATTTAAGTTTTTTTTGTATCTCCTTTTATTTCCGAGATATGATTGAAAAAGTAATGGCATGTTTTTTCATAGAGTCGAATGTAGTCGTCCTGATACTTTTGGACGGTAGTGTAGATGTTATGGTTTAATATCTCAGATATTAAATAGTATAATCTGTAAATGTGAGGTTATACTTGAACACGTATTTTTCCAATATTTGAGATATTAAATTTGAACATATAAGATGTTTACATATTTGACTGTCACAGATATTGACCATTAATATCTAGATAATAAAGCTTAATATCCATTTTTTACTGTGTAATTTTACAAAAACTATTGACGATTTTGCCGCTATGAAATCAAGGAAAAAATCGTTTAGATGCAGTAACACAATATTCAAAGAACTTTTTCTACACTGGCGATGTTTCTGTGATTCCAGATAATTTGTGATAATTCGATAGTTATATTCAACATTAAATAATTTAAGAAAATATATGTAATATTAAAAATTTATCTTATAAAGTATATAAAAAAATCGAAGTAGTGATATTTTTTCCGATAACCTTCACCTAAAGAGGGCCCCCTGGTTTTCTTGCACTGGGGCCCCCAAGACCGTCGGCACGGCCCTGGTTATAGAGTTAATAAATAAACATTTCAAACTTGGCTGACATGCTCCCGGATATTTCCGAAGAAATTTTTCTCGAAAAATATCCATTTTTGTAAAAAAATGTATAGTTTATAAAATATGTATTTTAAAGTCCTCTATAACTTTTGTTAAAAACATTTTTTTAAATTTTGCGATTTTTACGAGTTGGTTCAAAATGATTAACCATGAGGACCTAACTTCGTCCTTAAAAAATTACATGTACTTATTAACCTGATAAACATAGTGAAAATTTTAAACTTTATTATCTGGAAAAGTAGCTTCGGGACCAAAGTGAATTTGTATGCATTGTGTGTATTTAGTGATCATTTAGATATTCCCCAGGTTTTGTAAACAAGTAACAAAGTAACAATTTGAATTGCTTGTTCTTTTTCAGAACACAGATAATTTACATTTGGTAAGGTACCTACTATTTATTTTACTAATGTCTCTTTCTCACAATCAATGTTTAAAAACTGCAAAATTAGGTTGTTTGACAGGTGAACTTTAAAATCATATATTATTTTATATTTCTTATCTTCAATTGTTTCTATCAATTTATAATAATAAATAAGAAGCAAATTTTTAAAAGCTGATAAATCCATTTTTCAAAAAAATTGAGATAAAAATAAATTTAATATTTTAAGGACCTCAAAAATCGACCTGTCACTTTTAAATTTAAGAAAAAAAATGTTTTGAATAGCCAGAAAAACAAATTGCAAACCCATTTTCTTATCCCAAATGACTAAAATTAGAATAAAACTGATATCTATGATAAAATGTTATCACTATGACTAATTTAACAATATTTTATAAACAAATTGTTTTTTTGAAAGTCATATAAATATGTAAAAAAATTTGTTTGTTTACATATCGCTTTTATTTTGATAGTTGCAATAAATGTTGAGGATAAAAATTGTTTAACATTATTATTTTACAATGTTATAAACAATTTTATAAATAAATTAAGAATTGACAATAATTGAAGCTGATAAATAATGTTTTCTTCCACAGACTTTTTTACTGTTCTTTTAATGAATCATTGAGATGAAAATTATTCACCACAATTATTTAACAACTTTATAAACAATTGTTATTAACAAAATTCCAAATTAATAACAAGTTAACATGTAAAAGTTTCGTTTTTTCTTTTATTATTTTTTTTCTTTAGGATTAATGAATGTCGAAACTTTAATTTACCTGTTAATATTTCTCAATAAAGTAATAAACAATTATTGTCTTCATCACATCATATTGTTGTCAGATGAAATGCAAATTCCTAGATGTTTTAGTTAACATTAATTAATTAAAACTGTTAGTAACAAACATAATAGTTCTCCATAAATAAATACATATTTACCTTCACTTATTGTAAATAAATAATTTGTTTACAAGAATTGTTTATAACTTTGTTGAAAAATTTTAAGAATTAAATTTTAGTTTAAAGTTATATGAACCCTGTAGAAAAAAATATATTAAAAGAAAAAACGATTTCTTTTATACTCAATTGACTCAATTTTATACTCAATAATTGTTTATAACTTTTACATGATAACTTGTTGTTAATTTGGAACTTGTTAACAATTGTTTATAAAGTTTTTAAATATTTATGGTGAATAATTTTCATCTCAATGATTCATTAAGAGAATAGTCTGTGGAAGAAAACACTATTTTTCAAATTCACTTATTGTCAATTCTTAACTAGTTTATAAAATTGTTTATAACGCAGTTAAACAATTTTTATCTTCAACATTCATTGCAACTATCAAAATAAGAGCGATATGTAAACAAACAAATTTTTTTCAATGTCCTTAAGTCAAAAGTTAAATTTTCTTGCACACTGAGAGACCTTTGGGCCAGCAGCAGATTTTCGATAGGCTGCTACTGACCATTTTGGTGAAACGCTACAGGACTATACTTTTGGGTTGCTGCGGTAAAATCTTGGGCGCGTGACAGTCCAAAAGTTGTTCAGCTGCAAACCAAAGGCGGCATTCCCACTACTTCGGTGAGCTGCTCACCAACATTTGGGACTGTCACGCGCCCAAGATTTTACCGCAGCGCACCAAAACCATAGTGGAGCTGCTGTCACATACGTTGTTCCGCTACAGTCCCAAAGGTCTCTCAGTGCAGATTCTGAAAGAGGATGAAAAAATACATAAGAAACACTATGTGTAAATTTTTGTTAACCCACCACAGGTATTTGAAAATGGTAAGTACAAATGTGAAGGCAAAATAACGGACCTTGCGCACGAAATGGGTTAACAAATTTTTGACATAAGCAAGATACACAACCGGTCAAAATTGAGGGACCACCCATTTTCAGACGAATGAAAAACGTTTTAAAACATAAAATTTATTAAAACTAAAATTTTTTTCTGTTCATTTCTTGAAAGATGATAAAATTTTAAAAAGAACAAGATATTTCAGAAGACGTTTGGCCAATAATTTATTCAGATATTTTTAAAAAATCGTCATTTTCAATGTTTTACAAAAATTTAAATAACTTCTAAAATAATGAACGCTTTTTAATGATCTTAGGCTTATTTTAAAGGTCATTTGCTACACTATAAGAATTACTTATAGGCATTAATGTGTAATTTTTTTAGAAAATGCAGGCCGTTAAACTTGGACCAAAAAAATTCAAAAAATTTGAAACAATTTTTCTGTACTAAAAACTATTCTAGAAAATATATAAAACATTATATGGTGTAAATTTTTCAAGAAAATTTAATAAAAAAATACATTTGAATTTTAAAAATTATTTTTCTGTTAGTAAGATAGTTTTAAATTTTTTGAATTTTTTTGGTCCAAGTTTGACGGCCTGCATTTTCTAAGAAAAAAATTACACGTAATGCCTATAAGTAATTCTTATAGTGTAGCAAAAGACCTTTAAAATAAGCCTAAGATAATTGAAAAGCGTTCATTATTTTAGAAGTTATTCAAATTTTTGTAAAACATTGAAAATGACGATTTTTTAAAAATATCTAAATAAAATATTGGCCAAATGATTTCCAAAAGATCTTGTTCTTTTCCAAATTTTATCAGCTTTCAAAAAATAAAAAGAAAAAAATTTTAGTTTCCATACATTTTATGTTTTAAAATGTTTTTTAATCACCTGAAAAGGGGTGGTCTCTCAATGTTGACAGGTAGTGTAAATTATAATTTTTGTTTTTCATTAGAAAAAACTACCAAAACCTTCAAATCACTTAATTATGATAATGTTTAATTAAAAACAGAACGTCTTAAATAATATAAAAAAAATTTTTATAAAAATAAATTAATATAAGTTTTTTATTTTAAAATTAACTATAGTGGTTATGTGAGGAAAGTCATTTGTTTCATTTTTTCGAAATAAGAAAATATGAATTTATCAAGTTTTGAAAACTTGCTCCTCAAATTAAGTAATAATTTGTATAGGTACATTTTAATAGTAAATTATGTGTTTTCTTTAATATTTTCTATTACTTGAAAAAGTGAGTTTCCAGGACCTCATATGTACTTCAAATGCTTTATGTACGATAAATAATAAATTTTTTTTAAATTTCTGTTTATTTTGTGATCCTAATGCCTTTAAAATTATTCCTGAAAAGTATTATAATTAATTTATAATAAATTAAATTATTCTTAATAAATTAGAATTGCAACTTTCGACGTAGTTTCACTCCAATCGGTATTCTAATTATACTTTCAATGGAGTTAATTCCGATAAGACTTCTGTCTTCAGACAAAAATCGATTCTAATCGAATTTTGCACAGCTTTAATTTTTATTTATTGAAAACTAGACTCGCTCATACTTTATTTTTCTCTAAAGAAGTTGTTATTAATAAAAAATCATAGAATGTAGCGAGGTGAAAATTTTATTTTCCAATTGTTTAATAATACTTAGGAAGAAAAAAGAAAAGAAAAAAATCTAAAAGATGGCTGTAAGTAAGACGTAAGTATATGGGGCAAAATTCCTCAACTGTCCAGGTCAGAAAATGAATTTTCTCTAAACTTTGCTAAAATGTTACTATTATTAGTAGAAGTGTAAATATAAATTCCTTTTGAATTTGATAAAATATTTTTTGAGTTATGAAGTTTTAAAATTTTTATTTTTTTTAAAATATCTTTTTTTCAATTTAATATATTGATAAGTAAAATTAATCAAATTTAAAGTATGAATAGTGATTTTTAAAGGGGTTTTCACGGGCTATAAGCTGGTGATGAGAAAAAAGTTTTCTTTCAATTTGACCTTGAAATTCAAGGTCAAATTCTTAATTTCAATATATCTCAAAATCGATGTTTTTTATTTTTTTCTAACCTATCCCAATCGAAAGCTTACCTTTTTTCCTATGAGCCATGTAAAAATCAGAGTGGGACCATGGAACCATGGAAAATAAAAAACATCGATTTTGAGATATATTGAAATTAAGAATTTGACCTTGAATTTCAAGGTCAAATTGAAAGAAAACTTTTTTTCATCACCAGCTTATAGCCCGTGAAAACCCCTTTAAAAATCACTATTCATACTTTAAATTTGATTAATTTTACTTATCAATATATTAAATTAAAAAAAAGATATTTAAAAAAAATCAAAATTTTGAAACTTCATAACTCAAAAAATATTTTATCAAATTCAAAAAAAAATTATATTTACACTTCTACTAATAATAGTAACATTTTAGCAAAGTTTAGAGAAAATTCATTTTTTGACCTGGACAGTTGAGGAATTTTGCCCCATATATATGATATATGGATGGAAATCATATTTAATATATTATTTTACATCATAAATATTTTTCTCAATTAAATCTAGTAGTAATATTGATTAAGAAAATAAAGATAATAAGAATATTTTAAGGATTACTAACCTCATTAAATTTAATAATGGTTTACGAGAAGAATGGTGATATTCACTATGTAATTTACTATTTAAAATATCTTCTGGCAGTTCCATTCTTATACAAAATTTTGGAGAGAAAATCGTTGCTCCAATGATTATAATAATTTCTTTTACTTTGCATCCATCCGTATAAAATTGTGAATTAAGATGATGAGATACATCACATAAACAATTCAAAAAATTACCAATATTCATAAAATTTTTGTCCGTAGGTTTACTTTTGGCTTGAACTTGAGCTAACGAGTCAAAGCAGAAGGGTATTTGTTGCTTATTATAAAGTATGTACTTAAGAAATTCCATAACGAGTTTTAAACATCCATCACTTGTCAAAGGCTCGTCCAATTCTACAGTCATATTCGTATTTGATTGTTTTCTTTCTGACATTTTTTGTTTTTTGATAAAATTTTGATTATAAACAACAAAAATCGTTTCTATGGCTACAACCCGGTGGCGTGTTAAAGGCGCTTACACACCTCGCAAGTTTTTGATACACAGTCTCTAATTTTAATTTTGTGAAGACTTGCTAAAGGTACGTTTACACTACTTTTAAGTTTGAGAAAACCATTCTTGTCTTTCTCTCTCGCATAAGGGTGCATTTACATATTTATGGAGCGTTCAGGCTGTGTGTTTGAGCACCTAGATCGTAGAAGGGCACGTAAATTTTTCTCGGCCGAAATCGAAGTCCCCTAGACACTTAAAATTCAATTTTTGAATTTTAATATTTTAAATACACATCCTTATAGAAAATTTCATTGCGCATCTTTTTTTCTTATGAAATTTTTTTGTATCTATAACCGTTTTCGAAATATTTTGAGGTTATAAAATGTTATCACATTTAAAGTCCAACGCACAATAGGTTCGCGAAAGTCGTTCGCGAACGAGACGCATGAGATAGACAAGGACACAAATATATCTCTGTCCTTTTCTAACTCGTGCTTTGCGTTCGCGAACCTATTGTGCTTAGGCCTTTAAGGCCTAATGTTGACCTTTTTCCATTACTTTTTCGGGTTGCATACATTTGTATCAGAATGAAAAGAGCATAATGACTATTATGTCGAATTCACAAACTTAGAATCTGTAACTTTACGAATTTATTTTTATCGAATACAAAATTTAAGAAAATTATTTTCACGAATTAACATTGACATAATTTTTATTTTCACTAAACAATAATTGATATAATTTTAAAATAGTCGATTTCTTATTTAGTCGAAAGTTTAAAAATCCGAAATTTAATTAAACCTAATTTTATTTTGTCGAATGGTGGTTCAATATAATGTGAATATTAACGAAATTTATTTTAGCCGAATTTATAACTATCCTAAATGTAACTGAACCGAAAAGTAATATTACATATTCCTTATTCTATAGAAATTAAAAGTGTTCGAATTATCATTTAATCGAATATTTATTATATAGAATTAATTTTAATCGATATTTCGAAATCTTGAAATGCAAATTAATCTAAACTAATTTTTAAGGAAAATACAACTAAGCGAATTTCTAATTATCCGAAAGCTAATTTGGTAGAAAATTTTTGTGGGTGAATTTAATTTGAGCCAAAAAGCAAGTAGCCGAAACGTCATCTATTATAATCTTAAAGTGGCGGAAAAGCTATTTGTAAAGGTCTAAGCACAATAGGTTCGCGAAAGTCGTTCGCGAACGCAAAGCATGAGTTAGAAAAGGACAGAGATATATTTGTGTCCTTGTCTATCTCATGCGTCCCGTTCGCGAACAACTTTCGCGAACTTATTGTGCGTTGGACTTAGGGTGGAGTCCCATGGCAGCGTTTTGCGTTGCGTTTTGTAACTAGGCAATGAGTGCAAATATAGCGAACCTATATCTTCATCTCTCTCACACTCATGGCCTAGTTACAAAACGCAACGCAAAACGGTGCCATGGGACTGCACCCTTAAGAATAGACCTTTTCATTTAAGACCGGAAGTTGGAGCTACGCCATGACAGACGGCGCGATTTCAAAATTTTCGAGCAACTTTGTGTCAGAATGTATATTGTGCTAATAACAATTCAAATAAAAAACTCGATGAAAATGACATTCTAAAAGCAAAATTAATGTTTGAACAGGTAGAGAAAAATACTGTCTGTCAATTAAAAATATGGTTATAAAGACGAAGTCAGTGTTTAAAGGGTAAAAAAGTCTATATTGTTTACATGTAAATAAGGTTATGTTATGTTATGAACATAACCTTACCAACAGGTCTCATTTTCGACATACTTGACAAGTTTTGCAATTACTTCGAATATTTTCATTCCTAATGTTTCATTTTCTAGCTGTTAAACGGTTTTGGGAAAGAAATAAAGTAATAATTTTCAGTCAAATAAGACTTGCAACGAGTATCACTTTTGCAATTCCCAAAACAACATTTCTTTTGTGCATCAATTTTTTTCCTTTGTGGATTATCTTTCTCAGGGATACTGCTCATTTTTAATACACGCTAATTTTTTTTCTACATTCATTAGTAATATTTTTTAATTACTTTTCACTATTGGCACTGTGCATTTTGTACAAAAAGTGCTCGAAACTTTGTCGGAAGTTCTATATATATTCCGCGCTTGCGCAGTACAGATTCCTTAAATGAAAAGGACGTGCGTAAAGTTGGCACAACAACCATAGAATAATTAACTTTTCTAGTATGGAATCGTTTGGTCATTGTTTGGTCATGTTAGGAAACTAAAGGCGCTTGCACACTTCCAAAATTTTGGGCGAGCAGCGAATTTTCATGGCCTTGAAACTCACATTACTAAATATGATTGGCTCTACAAAAAGCTGCGTGAAAATGTACTTTTGTCAGAGCCAATCATATTTAGTAATGTGCATTTCAAGGCCGTGAAAATTCGCTGCTCGCCTAAAAATTTGGAAGTGTGCAAGCGCCTTAACTTTCAACGTTTGGATACAATAAATAAAAAAGTTATTCAACTTTTAAATTTATAGTGCTAACTTCACATTTGCACAACAAAAGTTAATATTTTTTAAAATTTTTAAGGCCGATCGTTTGGTCATCGTTTGGATAAGATAAGGTAGTTCAAGTTGGGTGGGGGAAATCCAATATGGCTGACATCAGCTGATTTACCGGAGGACAAACAATGCATTGAATTCAATGGGACAAATCAGTTTTTTAACCATAACTTTTTAAATATTTATTTTTGAACCATAGTGTAATGGAAAATTATTCTTTATTTATCGAAATCTATTTTTTAAAACAATAAAATTAAATTTTTTGGTTTTATTGTTTTAAAAAATAGATTTCGATAAATAAAGAATAATTTTCCATTACACTATGGTTCAAAAATAAATATTTAAAAAGTTATGGTTAAAAAACTGATTTGTCCCATTGAATTCAATGCATTGTTTGTCCTCCGGTAAATCAGCTGATGTCAGCCATATTGGATTTCCCCCACCCAACTTGAACTACCTTATTGGAAACACCATTTAAGCGTTTGGACGATTCATAAAATAATTATAAAACGTTTTAAAGATTTTTGTTCACAGCACACTGGAAATGTATTAAGTTGCGCGTAAAAGGAACTGCGCATGGGCATTCTTAGCGCGAAATTTTAAAATATGCTTGCATTACTCATAAAGACTATTATTGTTAGTTTTTAAATAAATTGTAGGTGCAAAGAAATTAATAATGTTAATAATAATTAATTAATTAATGTTATTATTATTACTATTATTGTTAATTTTTCTAGTATGGGTTCGTTGGTTCATGTTTGGATAAACCAACTTTCAACATTTGAATGCAATAATTAAAAAAGTTATTCAACTTTTATAAATATTAAAAACGCAAATAAAAAATTTTGAATTCAAATTGTGATTACAAAAGAGAAATTATTCAAATTTTTTCATTTATTTAAAGAAAATATAATTTTGTTAAATATCGTGATTAAAAAATATGAATTATGCAATTTTTTAACTTCTTAAAAAAATATTTGATATTTTGTTAAAAAATGTTAGTTTTGAACTAGGAATTATGCAAATAGTTTTCTCTTTTTATACAACAAACTTATAATTTCGTGAACGCGCAAAATTGTACAAACAAAAAAATAACCTTAATTTTTTATTGAAAAGGAATTAAAAAAATTTAGCATGTTTTCTTTAATAATATTTCTCTTTTCACAATGACAAATTGTTTAAAACTTTTTAACTTTACTTTACTAAAATTAAAAAACAATTTAAATTAACCATAGAATAAATAAAATAATAACAATTGAAGTTAAATTTTTTTATTCCAATTTTTTGTTTTATAGTTCGATTTGTTATATCAAAAGTTTGACAGTTAATTTATATATAATGAAATAAGTGGATTAAGAAAATCTATCCCAAATTTCAAAAACTCGAAAAAGAGGTACAGATGCAATTTTTTAAAATAATTAATCATTTTATGCATTATTTATTTTTGTATGTAAATAATTGGATTCTCGTAGTTGAATTTTAATAAGAATTGATTTAAAAAAAAGAGGGACCGCTAAAAGTGTCCGTTCTTTGTACATCGACAATTATCACAAAACATAAGTAAAAAAATTCGGCCAAAAATCTTCTTAATCTGCGTGAAAATTGTAGTTGATCACAATTTTTGGTTTTTATTTAAGGGTAGCCAAACTCCTAATTCAACCCTCTAAAAATTGACAAATTATGAAATTCATAACACCATAAATTCAACAAAAATAATTAATTATCAACGGGAAAACTGATAAATAACGAATATAAAAAATCCCTTTCATAAAAAAACAATCTTAATTACCTTAAAATCCTCAAAATGCTTTTCAACCCCCAAAAAACTACCCCTATTTGAAAAATTGACCAAAATAAACACAAAAAAATTATTACTCTCCAAAATCTTCATCAAAAATATAAATAAAATCAATTAACTAGTGAGACTTAATATCCGTGCTAATGTAGATTAATCCACCCCTCAAAAACTACCCCTAATTAAAAGAATTACCACATTACACATTAAAAAATTATTATTCCGCAAAATCTTCACCAAAATTATAAATAAAATCAACTAACTAGCCAGACTTTAATTCCATGCTACAGTTAATCAATCAACCCCAAAAAACTACCCCTAATTAGAAATTTTACCATATTACATATATTTAATAAATTTTTACGGTGCAAAATCTTCACGAAAATTATAAATAAAATCAACTAACTAGCGAGACTTTAATTCCATGCTAGAGTAGATTAATCAACCCCCCCCAAAAACTACCCCTAATTAAAAAATTACCATATTACACATTTCACTAGTTAATTGATTTTATTTATATTTTTGATGAAGATTTTGGAGAGTAATAATTTTTTTGTGTTTATTTTGGTCAATTTTTCAAATAGGGGTAGTTTTTTGGGGGTTGAAAAGCATTTTGAGGATTTTAAGGTAATTAAGATTGTTTTTTTATTAAAGGGATTTTTTATATTCGTTATTTATCAGTTTTCCCGTTGATAATTAATTATTTTTGTTGAATTTATGGTGTTATGAATTTCATGATTTGTCAATTTTTAGAGGGTTGAATTAGGAGTTTGGCTACCCTTAAATAAAAACCAAAAATTGTGATCAACTACAATTTTCACGCAGATTAAGAAGATTTTTGGCCGAATTTTTTTACTTATGTTTTGTGATAATTGTCGATGTACAAAGAACGGGCACTTTTTGCGGTCCCTCTTTTTTTTAAATCAATTCTTATTAAAATTCAACTACGAGAATCCAATTATTTACATACAAAAATAAATAATGCATAAAATGATTAATTATTTTAAAAAATTGCATCTGTACCTCTTTTTCGAGTTTTTGAAATTTGGGATAGATTTTCTTAATCCACTTATTTCATTATATATAAATTAACTGTCAAACTTTTGATATAACAAATCGAACTATAAAACAAAAAATTGGAATAAAAAACTTTAACTTCAATTATTATTATTTTATTTATTCTATGGTTAATTTAAATTGTTTTTTAATTTTAGTAAAGTAAAGTTAAAAAGTTTTAAACAATTTGTCATTGTGAAAAGAGAAATATTATTAAAGAAAACATGCTAAATTTTTTTAATTCCTTTTCAATAAAAAATTAAGGTTATTTTTTTGTTTGTACAATTTCGCGCGTTCACGAAATTATAAGTTTGTTGTATAAAAAGAGAAAACTATTTGCATAATTCCTAGTTCAAAACTAACATTTTTTAACAAAATATCAAATATTTTTTTAAGAAGTTAAAAAATTGCATAATTCATATTTTTTAATCACGATATTTAACAAAATTATATTTTCTTTAAATAAATGAAAAAATTTGAATAATTTCTCTTTTGTAATCACAATTTGAATTCAAAATTTTTTATTTGCGTTTTTAATATTTATAAAAGTTGAATAACTTTTTTAATTATTGCATTCAAATGTTGAAAGTTGGTTTATCCAAACATGAACCAACGAACCCATACTAGAAAAATTAACAATAATAGTAATAATAATAACATTAATTAATTAATTATTATTAACATTATTAATTTCTTTGCACCTACAATTTATTTAAAAACTAACAATAATAGTCTTTATGAGTAATGCAAGCATATTTTAAAATTTCGCGCTAAGAATGCCCATGCGCAGTTCCTTTTACGCGCAACTTAATACATTTCCAGTGTGCTGTGAACAAAAATCTTTAAAACGTTTTATAATTATTTTATGAATCGTCCAAACGCTTAAATGGTGTTTCCAATCTTATCCAAACGATGACCAAACGATCGGCCTTAAAAATTTAAAAAAATATTAACTTTTGTTGTGCAAATGTGAAGTTAGAACTATAAATTTAAAAGTTGAATAACTTTTTTATTTATTGTATCCAAACGTTGAAAGTTAGTTTCCTAACACGAACAAACGATGACCAAACGATTCCATACTAGAAAAGTTAATTATTCTATGGTTGTTGTGCCAACTTCACGCACGTGCAATCCTGTCCTCTGAAAGGCCAACGCAGAATAGATCTGTAACCGGAACCGCAATCGTAACCGAAAGCGTAAGAATGAGTTAGAGAAGGATAAACAATATACCTATCCTTCTCTAACTCATTCTTACGGTTACGCTTACGATTGCGGTTCCGGTTACAGATCTATTCTGCGTTGGCCTGAAACCTTTCGATTTCACGTTTATTGATCGACTCGACTGTTGATCTATTACCACATGATTTAGGGAGCTTTCGACGTTCGTGCTAGGGGCGCTGTGAGTATAAGTCACAGCGCTTATCTAGAAAATACCCTAAATCATATGGTAATAGACCAACAGTTTGTGTTTGTCACATTTCGTTTATTTACATTTTAACAAAATTTTATATTTCCTGTTCGTTATCAGCATTTTTACACATTAAATCAATCAGTATTTTTGATTAAAATGACAAATCGAGTCAATAAACGTGAAATAGAAAGATTCAAGAGGACAGGATTGACGGTGAAAAAGCAGGATTGGCAGAATGCCCCCAATACTCACCGCCAATGCGATTTCGCTCTCTTCCAATACTGCTTTTTTAATGGCCACTATTTTCTGTCATGAGAAGGCACTCGACAGCACTGGAGGACTTTCTTATTTTATTTTTGTAGAATTTTAACGTTCAAATTATAATTGTGCAAAGAGAGCATTAGATATTATAGACTCTAGTAAAAATGATCAAATGTAGTAAACAAATTTATTCCCTTTAATATAATCGAAATTATAAAAAAGTGGACGGAAACCGGTGCAACCACGGTAGTTTAATTGTAACTATTTTGGACTTCCATTTGTGAATCGATATCAAAGTTGAAACAAGTTCATGTTCTACCCGGTAGAAATAAATTGGAACTTAGGTGACAATAACCAACTCAAAGCAAATTTAAATTTAGAAAGTCACAATATAAACGTTCTACTGGAACTAGAAAGAAATACAAATCAAAGTTCCCATTTCTTATACAATTTATTATTGTATTGCCCACAGCATATATCTAAGCATATGTGGGTATATCAAATCATAAGCATAAATTTTTTTAAATAAACAACACAACAAATGTATTTAACTCTAAAGGAATAAAAAAATTGTAATTGCAGTATCACATACCATAACTCATAATATTCTGTAATGTAAAAACCTATCTCAAAAAGTTTAAAAATTTTGTTAACATTTTTGTTTATAAAATTGGAAAACATTATTCTTACTGTAAATAGATTAAAAGTTATAACTATCTTTAATTTATTTACATTGTAGTGTAATATAATAAATTATTCTTATATGGAGTATAATACAAAATCAAAAAGATAATCTTAAGTCTTTCTTTGTTGTTTTAGTTCAACATTGTTAAAAAAGTATTCTGAAAATGTATATGATATATTATATATTCCTATCAAAGAAAGAAATCAATATAAAATAATTCTATGTAAATTTAAAAAACTACTTTATACAAATTGATTTAAAAAATTTGAAATTTCTATACTTTAATTTACATTAAAAATGTTTGTTTTACTTTTTTAGTAAATGTTTCATATCTTTATTTTGTTTCTTCAGCATAATATCTGCTTTATCCGTTTTGTCATCAATATTATCAATTAGATCGTTTTGCGAATCGATTTCCTCGGATAGTCCAATTGCCAAGCCTTTCAGTCTAGCCAGTGAACCGCTCATTTCGTCAAGATTTTTCTCTAATGCTGTGCTTATGTTATTTGTCATGGATTTATTGACAGATTCTTCTTCAGAAAGACCACGCAATCTAAAGGATGGATGTTCGCCCTCCATTAAATGATTTCGTGTTTGTTCCAAAGAATTTGTCAAATTAGCAGAAGAAGAAATAGCTTGGGCACTATAAGATTCAGGAATTGCACAAGCAACTGAAGAAGCTGGTACATCAATTGATTTTCCACTCAGATAATTTTTTAAACTTCCAAAAACACTCTTTATTCCCTGAATGTGTTTTTGACTGAAACGTAAGGTTGTATTAATATCATCTAATCGCTTCTCAGTTCGTTCCAGTTGCTCTCGTTGTCTTATTAATTCCTGTAAACAAATTAAAGTTTCATTAAAAAAAGAAATAAATTTAATTATTATAATAATTAAAAAAGTACAGTAAGTCTTATAAACTATAGTAACTGGGTACAATACTAAGAGCGAAAAGAATAATAGTAAGGATGAATGAAACTTCTGTTAAAATAAGGATGTGGTAGAAATTTGTTCAACATCAAAGACAAATTCGATTTAACAATAATCAATCAAAACCAAGGTACTGACCTACAGCAAAAGAAAACAATTGCCATTAACAGATCTATAAATGTAACCTAAATTTTCCTTCTAATATTAAATTACAACAATTATTTATCTGATAATTTCAGTGGGTATTTATAGTTTATATACGAAGATATCTACATTTTTTGCATTATTACATATATTAATTGACGTTTTGTAACATAATGCTGGATTGTTTTCGAGTTAAAAAAAATTAATACATTTTAAAATTAAATAAATAAATTGTTTCCCGATAGTAAAACATTTTATTAATATATTTTTATGATTAAAATGATTAAATTTTTTCATAAATTTTGAAAAAGGCTCAACTTTGACAACTATAATATCAATTTTTTCCAACTCACTTATTAAGGACATAAACTCTAGTAACTACGAAGAATAACTGGACTTTTAATCAAAGCTGTTTGAAATATACATTTTTTGTGTCTCCTGTAAAGTTTTGAAAAACCGAGTTGAACAATCCAATAAGAATTATCTTGCAATATAGATTTGAATAAGAATGAGCTTGCGAATTTGTTTTTCCATAAGCATTATATAAACGGGAGGCGTCGAGAAATTGAATTGTTATAAACAATGTTCATCATTAGGTAAAATTTAACTCAAAAAAATCTAAGGGGGTAGAAAATATCAGGATTCGAGCAGAATATTTATAAAATATATCTAATAAAACTCTAAAAGTTAAATAATTGAATTGTTATGAATATTGGCAAGAACCAATCATTAACTGACAGAATTTGTTATTCTTTTGGAAAAAATTTATTTGAAAATAAAAATAATAGGATCAATCCATTATACTTGACCTAAACTACCTAAAGTAGTTGCGGGATAATTTTTAAAACTATGATACTTTGGATTATTTATGTCTCTATAATTCAAAAAATGAAAGAATTTTGTTAAAATATTTATTACTATTTAAAAAAATGTTTCTTGAAACTTTTTATTTATTTTATTTATAAACATAAAATATTATTGATCAACGTTTTCTACACCTTTAGATTTTTTAAAATTAAAGTTTGCCTAAAAAAACAAAATTCTGTCTGTTGAAGTTAAATTTTTGTATTTTTGGAAAATTTTTATTGTTTTGCAGACGTAAAGTTTGTTTTATATTGCTATATTTAATGTCCTCAATTTATTTAGGGGTCATTCTCACAATCGGGACACATGACACGTACATTAGATTTTTAAAAATAAATAATAATAATTTTTCAAAATCTTTACGTCCTAATAATAGCATTCATCATGATTTAATCGGATCCTATGAAAAATAAATCGAAAATTTGAAATATTTAAAGATACACGTGTTTATATAGCATAAAAACTCCCCTCCGTTACCGTTCATGAAGTAAGTTTCATTTATAGAAAAGGTATTATATTAATTCTGTAATACAAAAAAATCTTTTGCCCGGTAATATCTACTTATTATTTTATTTCTAATTGAATCATGAAAAATAAAGTAAAATATTTGTTAGTTATTTTTACCTAGAATTAAATTAGTTTTGTGCAGAAATAAAACTCCCCTCCGTTACCGCTCACAAATATAATTATAAAATATAAACAAAAACGATAAAATAGAAATAAATACATCAAAACTCTTTGTAGTGTCAGTATAGTTATGGTTATTGCATAAAATGATGAAACAAGATGAAAACAATTAGTTTTAAAAGAATCTTTAGTTTGTCAGTGTTCATCGACACAATAAAAACTCCCCTCCGTTACCGCAGTAAATTTAGTTTTTAGGACGTAAATAATAATAATTTTTAATAATCTTTAAAACATTGTTTTATTTAAAAACAAAGAAAACAAATGCTGTCATTAATTTATTATAATATTTATTTTTTTTATATTATAATCATAACATTTTGAAGCTGTATAATGGAAGAAAACTCCCCTCCGTTACCCATGGTATATTTCCATTACACAGCACGTAAATTACAGACTTTATTAATCATCGGATTCGCCTGAAAATCGTTACTCGGGGATTTTTAGAGTTGCTGATTACGAATATGATAATAATTTTTGAAAATTCAAAATGGCGGATCCAACATGGCGGACAATTTTTTAAAACATTCATCGGATTTGCTTGAAACTCGTTACTCGGGGGTTTTCGGGGTTGCTGATTACGAATCTCATGTCAGTTTTTGAAAATTCAAAATGGCGGATCCAATATGGCCGACATTTTTTTTAAAAACTGCTCAGATTTGCATAAAATTTGTTACTTGGTGGTTTTCGGGGTCGCTGATTACGAATCTGTTATTAGTTTTTAAAAATTCAAAATGGCGGATCCAACATGGCGGACACTTTTTGAAAAATTCATCGGATTTGCTTGAAACTTGTTATTAGGGGGTTTTCGGGGTCGCTGATTACGAATTTTGGGTCAGTTTTAAAAAATTTTAAATGGCGGATCCAATATGGCGGATAATTTGAAGATTGATGCTATTCGATAGAAATTCGTTCCTCGGGGGTTTTTGGGGTCGCTGAATTCGAATTTGATGTTTGTTTTTGAAAATTGCAAATGGCTGATCTAGTATGAATAATTAATTAGATTGGCTTAAAACTTGTCGCTCTGGGGATTTCGGGATTTTGAATTTTCAAAAACTGACATCGGATTCGTAATCAGCAACCCCGAAAACTCCCGAATAACGAGTTTCAAGCATACCCGATGAATTTTTGAAAAAAGTGTCCACCATATTGGATCCGCCATTTTCAATTTTCAAAAACTATCTTGAAATTCATAATCAGCGACCCCGAAAACCCCCGAGTAACGAGTTTCAAGCAAATCCGTTAAATTTTTGAAGAAATTGTCTGCCATATTGGATCCACCATTTTGGATTTTGAGAAACTGACATCGGATTCGTAATCGGCGACCCCTAAAACCCCTGAGTAACGAGTTTTAATTAATTTTCATCAATTTTGAAACCCATTTAGCTGCGAGAAATTTTCAACAAAAATTCTGATTAAAAAACATTAATTTTTAATAATAATGTTGATAAAGATTGTAACCACGTATTTTATAGGCTTATTAGGATCCCCCTTTTGCCAAAGGACTAATAATAAAAGTGAATTTTCAACTTTTTTTAAAATGAAATTTCAATTCTGAATTTGTTCATTTCTAGAGATTGACCCTTAGAACTAAAATTCATAAAATACCACGAAACTAATATTGTCATAAATACTCATTAGGGTGGTCCAAAAATACATGGGAAAAAAATAAAATCAGTATTTTAATGCTCTCACCCCCTAGGATTGTTCTATATGGAAAAAAAAAATACCCCTATTTTTTTGAAAATAAATAAATTTCAAAATTACAAAAAAATTGTTAAAAAATATTTTTTGCTAATTTTATCAAGGTTTTTTCCTAGATTATGAATAAATAACACAAATATTGATTTTTAAACATTATTCCATGTAGGTAATTGCTAATTTGTTTAATCAAATTATTATTGTTTATTTACATGTTTTTATCTAATTGAGCTAAAGAGTTGCGATTTTTTCTCAATTTTGCAACTTTTCAGGCCGAATGTAACCAGTCACTATCAACTAACTAAGAATATTAATTTTACCAATTATTTAAACAAATTACTATTGTTTAACTTCCACTTTTTATCAAATTGAGCTGCAGAGTCGCAATTTTTTACTCAATTTTGCATTTAGGGGGGGGGGTATAGTTAATTCGGTGAAAAAACGCATGTTTTTAAGAATTTTTTTTGGCGATACGCAGAAAGTTAATTTATTTTATCGCTTTGCATATAATACTGCAACATTTGAACAATATTTTTCTAAATTTTAATTTAAAAATATTAAGAACTGAGCAAGATTCTAACATTTTCCTCAGGCGCCTCCAAAAATTTGCGGTGTTCACTTTAACTCGCAACAGAATCATCCAAAACAAAAAAATCAAAGTGCATTTGTTAAAGGAGATGTTTTTTGAGGTAACATCGGAAGCCATTATTTTTTTATTAAAAAATTACCAATTTTACAATAACAAATTAATCGATTTTTTACAGTGAAAATTGACTTTTTGGCTTTCAAGTGCTACGGAAAATCGAAAAGTAAAAAAAACCAAAAAATCCCTTCCGATAATACCTCAAAAAACATCTCCTTTAACAAATGCATTTTGATTTTTTTGTTTTGGATGATTCTGTTGCGAGTTAGAGTGTACACCGCAAATCATTTTTTTTTTGACGCGGCTGAGAAAAATCTCATTATCTCGCTCAATTTTTAATATTTTTAAATCAAAATTTAAAAAAATATTGTTCAAATGTTGCAATGTTATATGCAAAGTGATAAAATAAATTAACTTTTTGCGTATCGCTAAAAAAAATTCTAAAAAACATGCGTTTTTTTCACCGAATTAACTATACCCCCCCCTTTATGTAACTAGTGACTAACAACAATCTAAGAATTACAATTTTACCCGTTGTTTAAACAAATTGTTATTTTAAATTTGAAACTATCGCAGTACTAATTTCAGTTATGTAAATAACAATTTTTGTACTTAACATTTTTAAAATAATAAATTTATTGTTCACAATTTTTACTCGATAAATAAGTCTTACATTAAATATTACCTCACAAAAAAATAAAATGTACAGTTAAGAAAAAGTTGCAACTCTGTAGCACATTTTGATAAAAAGTGGAAGTTAAACAATAGAAATTTTTTTAAACAATTTGTAAAATTAATAATCTTTGATAGTGACTGGTTACATTCGGCCTGACAAGTTGCAAAATTGAGAAAAAATCGCAACTCTTTAGCTCAATTAAATAAAAAGTTGTAAATAAACAATAATAATTAGTTTAAACAAATTAGCAATTACATGGAATAATGTTTAATAACCAATATTTGTGTTATTTATTCATAATCTAGAAAAAAACTTTGATAAAAATAGTAAAAAATATTTTTTAACGATTTTTTTATAATTTTTAAATTTATGGGGTTTTTTTGGGGCACTATAAAAAATAGTTAATTAAAAAAAATAATTAAATAAACAATTTAGCACTATTCTTTGAAGTCTTCTGAAGAGAAACAGAGTTTGCTGAATGAAAAATATTGATTTTAAAGGATTCTATACCAATTCTAAGAAAAAGTGTTTTTCCCCATGCATTTTAAATGGGAAACTTTGAGCTTTTTGAGCGACCTCTAAATAATTTTTTATTTTCAAAAAAAATAGGTGTATTTTTTTCTCCATATAGAACAATCCTAGGGGGTGAGAGCATTAAAATTCCGATTTTACTTTTTTTGGACCACCCTAATACTCATAGAAAATCACAAAACTCATTAATGTCCTCAATTAGTATAATTAAAATTCATAATTCAAATTGTCAAAAATACTTATAAATATCATGAAAGTCATAGTCATATATAATCATAAAAAATACTTCAACTTATAGTGCTGTAAAAACACTATTACATTTTCACACTAATTTAACCTCTTGGCTGTCAACGAGATTTCCACTGTTTGGGCCAAAAGTGTGTTGAAAAAATTTTTAATGGATTTTTATGAAACTTGGTACCCTAAGGTTTCTAGGGTCGCTGATTACGAATCTGAAATCAGTTTTTCAAAACTCAAAATATCTGGTTCAATATGGCGGAAAATTTTTTAAAATTTATTGAATTTGTTTGAAACTAGTTAATCTGACATCAGTGTGATAATTTTTGGTGAAATCAAATTTCGATAAATACCCTGAAAAACTAATGTCAGATTCGTAGTCAGCGACCCTAAAAACCCCCGAGTATTCAGTTTCAAGCCATTATAATTAATTTTTTATTTTGTCGTCCGCCATATTGGATCCGCCATTTTGAATTTTGGAAAACTAATGTTAGATTCGTAATCAGCGACCCTTAAAACCCCCGAGTAACAAGTTTCAAGCAAATTCGACGAATTTTGAAAAATTTCCGCCATCTTGGATCCGCCATTTTGAATTTCGAAAAACTGATGTCAGATTCGTAATCAGCGACCCCAAAAACCCCCGAGTACTACGTTTCAAGTCAATCTGATCAATTTTGCTTCCTCATAAGGAAGCTTTGCATTCGTGACGATTTTCAATTTTTCAAAAGAAGGTTATATGGACTCATTTTCATCTATAACATATGTATATTCAATTCTGAGCAAATGTCCAGATGTATGTGTGTGTGTGTGTGTGTATGTGTGTGTGTATGTCACAAAAATTGGGTACAAATTATCTCAAACAAATTTTGATGGATTGATTTGTTTACAATTCAATTTTACAAAATTTCAATTATTCGTAAATTCTTCAATTCAATAAATATTAGAAAATAAAAACTTGAAATAATTTTTAAAAAAAATTACCAATTAAACGTTCTTAAAAAAATTAATGTCACAGAAGTGTTATTTAAAAATATATTAAATTTTAAATCAATTTTGATTATAAAATTCTACGAAAATTCAATTATTTAAATACAAAAATAATTTATTGAATAAATGAATATTTCTCAAAATTTAATTCTCATAAAGAATTTTAGCAACAAATTTTTAAATAATTCAATTTTTTCCATGAATTTTAATAAAATTATTTAAGAATAATTCCATTTTTCAAGGAATTCGATTGAAATTGTATTAAAAATAATTTAAATTCTGAAATAAGTGTTATTATTTATGAAAATAATTGAATTCCTAAAAAGAATTTTATTATTTTTATTCCGAAAATAATTGAATTCCTGTGAAAATTTTGTTATTTTATGAAAGCAATTAAAAGTTTTCGTAGAATTTTACGAAATGAAATCTTGCCAGGAATTTTATAAACATTTTTGAAAATAATTGAATTTCGGAGAAGGATATTTAATTATTTCTAAAGATAATTGAATTTCTGCGAAAATCGATTTTTTTGAAATCCTTGACCAGAAAGTCCTCTCAAAGTTGTTTCTTGGATTTTATCAAATATTAGTCTTTCGAATTGAGAGTATTGTTCAGTTAAATATAATTTAATCTACACAGTAAACGAATTTGTTTGAAAATTTTAAATCCACCTATATGAAAATTCTGTGTAATAAATATTTTAATAATCTTTATGGAATAGCCACAGGCCTCAAAATTTCTGTATTGTTAAATTGCTGTTAACAATAAAAAAAATTTTAATTTTTTTTGTGTAGGATTAGAAAAAGTAATTTTTAAAAATTTTCTTTATCGTATTTTGACCTAATATTTTAAAGTCAAATAATTTATGTGCTATAATATCATATATACTAGGTACAGTAACAAATAAAATAACTAATGTATACATTTAAACTTGAATGGAACAATAAAAGCAAGTTTTAAAAGAAAAAGTCAACACTTTCACTTTTGAATTGATTAAAAAAAAATTTTAAAATAAACATATTATAGAAATTTATTTGAATAAATGAGAAAGGTAAGTAATCAATATTTACTAGCCCATATTGTTATTTTACAATGAAAAATTGAACATTAAACAATTTACCTCAGCTGTCGCAGCTCCAATTTCTTCTGAGTCCCTTAATAAAGAAATTGACCGTTCTGAAGATTTAATGGTTCTGTCTTCAATTTCCTTTTTCTTTGAAACTAATTCATAATGTTTTTGTTCAAGTTCATTGTTCATATTCGAATGATTACTGGAATTATAGGAACTATAGACTGGAGAAACAGCAGGTCTTCGAGGTGCACTTTTAATAAATGTTTCGTCATCTATATCATTCTCTAATGAAAAGAAAGGATTTTTCGGATCACTTAAATAATTATGACCAGCCATAATTACTCTTGTTAGCGTATCAGTCAGTATTAGCTTATAACTTGGAAGTAAAAATAATATTTAGATAAATACAAGAACAAAGCTCAATTTATGACCTAAGGGGGCTATCTCAGCTGAGAAGAAAAAGTAAGGCTGCGGTTACACCTCTGCACATGATCCAAGTAACAAGGTCTCGCCAAAGTCGGGCTCAATTTTAACTCGGTTCGCGCACCATAAAAAAGCCGACCAATCATAGCGATTACCTGAAGCGACGACCATATTGAAGCGCTAAATTTTGAATCAAATACAGAAACAAATTTAAAGAACATAAAGAATAATAAATTAAAAGTAAAATAATTCTTTATTAAATATTAATATTTTTTATTAAATACTTATTATTAACTTGATACATAACATTCACATATATTGGTTGCTTGGAATCTTGAAAATCAAATTACTATTTATTGCAATATTTATTATTATTATTAATAACTTTATATTTATTAATATTAACAATAATTAAAAATAATAATTATTATTAAAAATAAAATAACATTCATAATAATTTATTAATATTAATTACTATTTATTGTAATATTTATTATTATTATTATCAATAATTTTATACGTATTAATATTAATAATAACAATTAATAATATTTATTATTAAAAATAAAAATATATTAATAACAATAACAATCTTATTTTCTGGATTTGAAACACATTTAAAAATACGCGGCTAGACTTTCAATATGGTCGTCACTTCGTCCGCATTCTGATTGGTGCTTGGTTCCACGTTTTTTTTGCCTGCGCGTGGCGAGACCTTGTTACTTGGATCATGCCTCTGCAGGCAGCCTGCCTGCCTGCAGGTTGTCATCCTAGGTAACGTACAAGAGTAAGAGAGTCAAGGAGAGTCCAGATTCCAGAATAGAGTCGAAGTCGGTATGAAGAAAGGCCTTAAAGGCCTTTCTCCAATAGGTTAAGGGTGCGATCCCATGTGAGCAGAATACGTCGACCGAAATCATAAAATCATGAGTGCAAAAGAGATAGGTAGATATTGTTGTTCTTTTTACTCTCATGGTTTTCTGTTTTCGGTCGACGTATTCTGCTCACATGGGATCGCACCCTAAAAAGTGTGCGAATGACTGCGTCTGCGTCGGTTGCTATAGCAACACATGCTAAAATCAACGCAACGCAGTCATTCGCAGACAAACGCAGAGTTTTTGGATCCTATAAAGGCCAACGCAGAATAGATCTGTAACCGGAACCGCAATCGTAACCGTAAGCGTAAGAATGAGTTAGAGAAGGATAAACAATATACCTATCCTTCTTTAACTCATTCTTACGGTTACGCTTACGATTGCGGTTCCGGTTACAGATCTATTCTGCGTTGGCCTTAAGGCGAGAACAGAATAGCCTACGTGAACGTGTAACGTGCTGACGTCACAATGTTATTTAAATGGGTCACGTGACCACGTTCACGTTAACGTACACGTTTTCATAGGCATTCTGTTCTCGCCTATAGGTACGGAAGCGCCTACGCGCCACGAGGCAAAGAGAGGAAACCTGTTTCTTCTAATGTCGTTTCAGCTTGTGAAACATAGGAACACGTTCGATGGTTCGCTGGTTCGGTGGTTCGATGAAGTGATTGTTGCTAAATAAAAAATTTTAAATAAGAAATAAAAATGAACCAAATTAATTGAAATTGAAAATTTTAATGTAATAAAATATTTTTTATGTATTATTTATAACAGATATTAATTACGAGGTAAATTAGGTGCTTTAAAAAAAATCATATATTTTGAGGTTATAAAATGTGTTATGAAAAAGTAATGGAAAAAGGTCAACATTAGGCCTTAAATGTGATAACATTTTATAACCTCAAAATATATGATTTTTTTTAAAGCACCTAATTTACCTCGTAATTAATATCTGTTATAAATAATACCTAAAAAATATTTTATTACATCAAAATTGTCAATTTCAATTAATTTGGTTCATTTTTATTTCTTATTTTAAATTTTTTATTTGGTAACAATCACATCATCGAACCACCGAACCATCGAACGTGTTCCTATGTTTCACAAGGCGAGAACAGAATAGCCTACGTGAACGTGTAACGTGCTGACGTCACAATGTTATTCAAATGGGTCACGTGACCACGTTCACGTTAACGTACACGTTTTCATAGGCATTCTGTTCTCGCCTACAAGCTAAGGCTGAAGTCCCATGGCAGCGTTTTGCGTTGCGATTTGTAACTAGGCCATGAGTTAAGAGAGATGGAGATATACGTTCGCTATATTTGCACTTATGGCCTAGTTACAAAACGCAACGCAAAACGGTGCCATGGGACTTCAGCCTAAGGCTGGAGTCCCATGGCAGCGTTTTGCGTTGCGTTTTGTAACTAGGCCATGAGTGTGAGAGAGATACAGATATAGGTTTGCTTTATTTGCACTCATTGCCTAGTTCCAAAACGCAACGCAAAACGCTACCATAGGACTCCAGCCTACACTGTAAAAAAATCTGGTGTAAAATAACACGAAACTTGTAATTTCACACATCAAAATTATAGGTTGTACGTAGTAAATTTATTTCGTTCCAAAAGTAGTTTTACTATTTTTAATAATTTTACATTATACGACTATGTAATTTAATAGTTTTGTGTAAATTTACTACGTCCGACGTAGGAAAATTTGATCACTATGTCCGACGTGGTATTTTTACATTGCGTGTATTTCTACACTTTGACGTAATATTACGTCGCACGATCTGTACAATTACATGGCGAATGTAATTTTCTTATTCCTTTAAGATTTTCAAAAAATTTTCAAGTTTTTATAAATAACTCTAAAAAAGTGTATATAATGTACATTTATAGAAAGTATATGCTAATTTATAAGTAAATAATAATATAACAAAAAGTTTTGGGCTATATTTCATAAATACAAAAAGTTACGACTGAAAATATTATTTCAAAAAATATTTGCAGGTTATGTAGATTACAGTCGGCGTGTAAAAATACCACGTTGGACATAGTGACCAAACTTTCCAACGTCGGACATAGTAAATTTACAGCAGATTTTTTTACAGTGTATGGCACGCATCAAGGAACTTAAGTAGAGTCTACAATGAGCACGTCGCGTCCACGTCCACGTCGATCGTGCTCATTGGAGACTCTACTTAAAGTCGGTTCTACAATGGGCACGTCGGACGTGGTCGTCTGACGTGCCGTGCTGACGTCACCCATGCTATTCAAATGGGTGACGTCAGCACGGTACGTCAGACGTCCACGTCCGACGTGCCCATTGTAGAACCGACTTTACGAACAGGCCGGTTCCTCTCTACGTGCCGCACAACACGAGTGAGTGCCACATGGTGGCGCGTAGAAGCTTCCGTAAGTAAGGGAGAAGTTTGAAGTCACTGACTCTCTTACTCTTGTACGTTACCATGACAACCTGCAGGCAGGCAGGCTGCCTGCAGAGGTGTAACCGCAGCCTTACCGTAACATATATATTATCTCTATGATTTTTACATGAGAGAGAAAAAGATAGAAATATTGTTGTTAGCCTTTTTACGAGAAAGACAAAAACTATTTCTATCCTTTTCTCTCTTATGTAAAACTTATGATATGTACGATTTATATGTTTAATATACATTTAATTGAGAAAAGATAATTTTTTTCAGTAATTCATTGCATTTTAATGCACGTTCTTATGTTTTCATCATCTACCTCTATCCTTGTTACACTCAAATGCTAGTCTCCAAGTCCCGTACCGTCTACGTTCCCGACAATTGCCGACAATGTTGTGCTTACACCTTAAAAGACTAATTGGAAACTCTCCTTTAGGGTGAGTCTTCGCGAGCCTATCTTTCTGGCAAAAGTTGTCAAAAAACAGTCATAACACAACTTTTACCTATATATTAAGAGAGTAGTGTTAAACTTTGTTTTGTAATTTTAACTTTACTTTAAAGGGAAAAATAATATTTACAGTTTTTTTGAATTTATTATATTTGGTGAAAAAGTGAATAAATTGTGTTTATCGCTTTTTGACATTTAATTTACAGATTCGTTTACTTTATAATAAAAAAAGTGATTCTTATATACTTTTTTGTGATGGAAATTAATTAATTACTTTGATTTTCTAGAAAGAAATACTAAATAATATTGAGATATTTTCCAAAAAGAAACTGTCATGATTTTGGTGCCAAAGTGACTATCCGGCTAGCCGGATAGTATATCTATAAATATATTCTGTCAAGTGGAAAGATTTGTTTGTTGCCAACAGGAATTTTTAGTAAAATTTCAGTTAGACTGAATTCAAAGGCTTTTAAAAATTTAGAGGTAAGATGCATTTGACACTTAAATCTATTAATTCAAGAGCATCATTAGAAATCACTTTAGTTACACCATAATATTTACTTTAATTTCGCACAGTTAAACTGTACAACATTGAACTCTACACTCATTTATTTAATAATAAGAAATTTTTTTCAATTCTACCATAAGTAAAATAAATAACGTTAAACCTCAGGCACAGTTATTAGGGGCGGTTCAAATACTATAGATTTAAATTATACAACTTTAAAATATACACTTTTAAAAAATGAAAATTATGAAAAAAGTCATTAAAGAGATTTTCTGGTTAAGGATTTCAAAAAATAGATTTTTCTCTTTTTGCTACTGTTTAAAATTGAATTTTTAGTTTATGTAAATAATGTTACTCTGAAATCATTTGTAAAACGCCAACTACAGTTGCAAAAATAAACTAAAATATTCAGAAAAAAAATTTAAATTCTTTTTTTGCAATATGTAACAATATACAAAAGAAATTTTTGCAGTAACACATTTTTTTCAATAAGAATTTAAAAAAAGTGTGTTTTTTACCAATTTTTCACCAGAAAGTCCCCTTAAAAAGTTTTTTATTTAGTTATGAAATGCATTTTATACATTTAATAAAATGTCATAATATAAACTATGTAAAATTATATTTTTTTTAAAAACTTCTTAAAAATGCACATTAAAAAAACATTAAAATATATTTTAAAAATTCTTGCAACAATGAAATCTCTAGGATGGAAATTGTTTAATCGAATGAGTTTTAAACTTTTTGGAAAAACTTTATGGAACTATTCTAAACATTTCTACTACTCAAAGTTTTTCAAATCGAAAGTTACCAACAGACTTTTTTTATTTGAAAATATTAAATAATTTTTTCTGGCATTTTATTTAAATAAATAAATAAAAATGTTAGTTTCTGTTTTAATTTTTTTATTGTTTAACTAACACTTTCTAAACACTTGAATGATTAAATCCTTTGAAGTTGAAGTAAAAAAACTTGAAAATAATTTCAACTTCAGATTATTAAAAAATCAAGTTTTTTGCTGTTATTTTGAAAACAATTCATTTTAAGAAAACAATTCATTTTAAGAAAAAAGTCGCTTAATTTTATTTTCTACGAAAATATAAAATTAAAAGAAATTGTTAATTTGTTAGGTGCCAATATATTCAATATCGTTCGAATACAAATACAGCGCAAATACTAATTAATATTCTTTTAATAAAATTGTATCAACCCTACTTCTAAACCATTTCAAATATTTCACTAGACAACATTATGCTTCTAGTTGTAAATTATGAATTATTATATGTGGGTCCATGGGTGATTCTCCACGTAGCGCACGATTTACTTATTACTATTACTGATTTTTTTTTCAAATTGAGTAAAAGTCAATATAGAATCTTCAAATTTAGTGTTTATAAATGAAATATCAGTGGTGGGCCGGACAAAATATTTATAATTTTTCTATTTTTTAAACAAATAATTTTTATATATAGCTGTATATACTTTGCGGCAATACTATCCAGCCATGGTAAAAAACCATGACGCAAAAACGAGGGACAAGAATTAACATCAAAAAAAATTTTTTTAATTAAATTTTTTTCGCATGTTTTTTGTTTTTCACAATTCTACGAACATAAACAATACGAAACTACGAATAGTTTTTAGATTAATTACTGTATTTTATTAAAAATAAATTTTTTTTTATATACATCGTACTGGGGACAGGCCATACCATGACGTTTTAGCACCTTAAAACAGCTTTTAAAGCTAAATTATAAATTTTTAAATGTAAACGACTATTGGCTTTTGTTTGTAAACACAGAAATTAGTTTTTCTCCTTGAATTCATTGCAATATTTGCAACTAATTTCTTAAAAAATACGAGGGACATTGAATTGTGCACTACGCGGAGAATCACCCCCATATTGTCGGTTCTAGTTTTCGAGATAATCGCAATTTAGTAATTTTGGAGCAAAGTCTTAATTTTTTTTACTTTTTATTATCAATCTACATGTTTTGACAAGTCGAATCATGCGGTTTTCATTAATTTATCGATAATTTAACTGTTTGATTTCATTGGTTCTTTAGAAAAATGAAAAAGGCCCATTTTGTCGGTCATTTGCGAAAGTAATCCGTATTTTAAAAATGGAGGTGTGGAAAAATTTAAAACCTATTGATTTTTCATCTTTAAGGTGTCCTGGACTGAAAACAATTCTTATCTAAATAACTTCCCAGAAGAACCAGAGATATTGATGTTAGAGTCTTTTTTTTCGTAATTGGGTAGGTCCATACCTAAAAAATCAAAGTTGACCCTTACTTCTTCAATTTTGTTGAAACTTCAAAATTTTGAAGTGGAATACATGCCAGTAAAAAACCCTAAATCGATTTCGAAAAATTTTGGATTTACGAGGTTTTTAAAAATTTTTTTGAAATTTTGAAAATGGTATATCTCAAAGGAGTCAAAACGCGTCAACCGTGAATACATTTTTTTTATAGTTTTGGAAAAGTCAAAACATTTATGAAAATCTGTAGTTCACAGCAAACCAAAAAAACACTTTTAACCGTTTTTCAAATTTTTAAATATTTATACCTTTTTTTATAATAAAAAATTTTTGCATTATTTTAGAAAAAAATTAATAACTCATTACTGTTTTGCTAGAAATTAATGGCAATTTTTTTGGTAGTCATTGAATATCCACTCTTTTAAATAAACTTAATGGTGAAAAAAAATTTTGAAAAATTTTTAATTTTTAATAACAATTTTATAAACAATTAGTGTTTTTTATGCTTTCTAGAGCAAGGATTTTAATGAAATTTATATGTAAGATACATTGAACCTACATCTTTATATTCCCGAAAAAAAAATTTTGTATTTCCAATTACAACCGGAGATTTTGAATTTTTTGTTGCGCCGTGCGCAGTCTGCTCGTTTACCGCGGCATTTATCACAGCGATGGATGCCGCACGGCGCAACAAAAAATTCAAAATCTCCGGTTGTAATTGGAAATACAAATTTTTTTTTCGGGAATATAAAGATGTAGGTTCAATGTATCTTACATATAAATTTCATTAAAATCCTTGCTCTAGAAAGCATAAAAAACACTAATTGTTCATAAAATTGTTATTAAAAATTAAAAATTTTTCAAAATTTTTTTTCACTATTAAGTTTATTTAAAAGAGTGGATATTCAATGACTACCAAAAAAATTGCCATTAATTTCTAGCAAAACAGTAATGAGTTATTAATTTTTTTCTAAAATAATGCAAATATCTCGGAAATATTCACTATTCACGGTTGACGCGTTTTGACTCAAAGGAAAATCAATGAAATTTAATTAAATTTTCAGGAAATGCTTATTATTTATCATGGTTGCCACACAACCTGGAAAACCTGGAAATAGCATGGAAATTGAAAAAGGATATGGAAAACCTGGAATTAGCATGGAATTTGAACGAATTTCTGGAATTTTTTTGGGTTAATGAAAGATATTAAGAAAAATTCCATTCAACATGTTTTTTTTCTTTAAAAATGTTAACATGCAATTTCCCTTTTCCATGTTTTCTCTTTAAATTAATTTATTTTTTTTTAATTATTGACTGAAACTGTGAAAAATGTTGTTACGATTGTTCTAAAAAAAGGATTTTATATCTTTATTAGTATTACGATTGTCAAAATTTTTTGTTACTAGTTGCTTTCTGTTCAAGATTTTGAACAAAGTTTAAAGATAAAAATTATTTAATTTAGACATGACTTCAATGTTCTAATTATGGCTGATTCTTCTGAAAGTGACATTTTTGATATCTCGATTAATTTTATAGAATCTACTCTCTAATAATATTATTAACCATTTTTATAGTAAAAAATTTATAATTTATAAGAGAACTAAATTTTTATGGTTTTTTTTCAAACTCTTAAAAATTTTTTAAAAATAGTGTTAAAAAATACAATGTTTTTCTATCATTATGTGCATTTTAAAAATTTTTGTACCTCCGTTTTATATGTGATAAAAATGTTTAAATTTTGTCTTCAGTTTAAGTTAAAATTACTTCACGATGATTAATGATGTTTTTATACATTAAAAATATTATAAAAAAATGTGAATGCACATTAAAATAAAGTTAATGGTCTGATGTTTAATTTTTCTATATAATATTTATAAAAAAATTCTTACTTTTGAGTATGAAATAAAGTAGTTTCAATAGAAAAAACCATATAATTTAAAAAAAATAAATTGAAAAATCGAATATCAAAAGTATCACTTTCAGAAAAATAAACATAAACATGCCTGTGATTTTAACTGTTTAAGAGAACATTAATTTATAACTATATAATAATGAATATTGTTAACACTGTTCTGTAAAATACTTGTTTTTTCATCACAAATAATTCCTAAATTTGAACCTGGAATTTTTAATATTTTTAACCTGGAAAACCTGGAAAAGCCTGGAATTTTGAAATCTAGATTTTGTGGCAACCATGTTTATAGACAATTTAAGAAAATATTTTATAAAAAAAAATTTTTTTTTTAAACAAATTATTTAAAAAATAGTTTTCAAATAAACAATTTTTTGAAAAGTGCCATTTTTTTTGCTTTTAATAACAATGATTCAATTTTCACTTATTTCACGAGTATTTTCCAAAAAAAAATTGATGGAGGGTCTGAAACTTTAGGAGATATTCAGGCCTCGGATATTATAACTTTTTCGACTTATTTAAAAAAATTACGACTTTTTCGACTTTTCTTCCAAATATTGCAATAATTTTTAGTATAAAATGCAACTTACTAATAATTTTTCTAATTAAATTTTCGAAATTTACAATTAAAAAAAGTTTCAATAATTGAAATTTTATAAAATTTAATTGAAACTAATTGATTTTTTTTCAAAGTGTTTATAAAAATTTTTTAAAATCAACTTTTGAAGAATTTTAATTGCAAATTTTGAAAATAATTGAAATTGAATTCAATTTTAATTAAATTCCTCGATAGAATTCAATTTCTAAAAAAAATTTTAATATATTTCGAATAAATTCAATTATTTTTATAAATAGTAAAATTCTTCGCAAGAATTCAATTATTTTTATAAATAGTAAAATTCTTTGCAAGAATTCAATTATTTTCAAAACATCTTTAATTAAATTTCTTGGAAGAATTCAAATATTTCCATAAAATTCAATTATTTCCTAAAATTTTAATAATTTCTTCGAATGAATTCAACTATTTTTATAAATACTAAATAAATTTTCAAAATTTACAATAAAAAAGAGTTTCAATAATTGAAATTTTGTAAAATTTAATTGAAAATAATTGATTTTTTTCAATGTGTTTTATAAAAATTTTTGAAAATCAACTTTTAAAAAATTTTAATTGCAAATTTTTGAAAATAATTGATTTCTCAAAAATTTAATGAAAAATCTTCAAGTGTAAATTTAAAAATGGTAATTAGTGGAAATTAACTTCTAAAAATTATATTAAAAATATTTTCAAAGAAAATAATTCTTAGAATCTTAGCATTCTAATTTTTTAAAATTAAATTATTTTCGATATTTTCAAATACAAATTTCCAAAAATTCAAATACCTACATACAAAAAACAAAAAACATTAAAATTGTTTAAACAATTATTTTTAACATTTTAATAACATATGACAATCATGTTTAAAATTTTTAATCAAAATTATTGAAAAAAAATTTTTTTTTAATTATACAAACATTCTTTTTAAAAAATTTAATTGTTTTGGAAATTTTTCAATTTTATAATATTTAAAAACTATTATATTTCATAAACCATTGTAAAAATATTTTTGAAAAATTAATTTTAAGAATTTCTGTATTATAATTTTTTGAAAATTAATTAATAACTTAAAAAACATGGACAGTTACAATCATTATAAAAAAAAAATTTTGTATTATAATAATTGAATTCTCTAAGAACTTTTGGAAAATTATTAAAAATACAGTCAGGTCCCCATACTGTTAGATTCCAAACTGTTATGTCCTCAGTAGTGTTATGTTTTTGCATAACCTCCAAATTCAGAAGTGTTAGGTGACGTCACGTTACGTCACCAATTTTCAGGGCCGTATTCTTAAGCCCAAAGAAAAGGGGGCATATACTTCTAGGCCAAACTTGAGGTGTATATATTTACGTTCCTGAAAGGTGCGCAGTAGGCATACTTTGAGCACATAACAGAGCTGAGTCTGGAGGAGTGGGAAATTTCTGGAAATGTAACAGTATGGGGACCCGACTGTATACGTCTTCCAAAAATCGAAAAAATTAATTTATTAAAAAAAAATTTTTTTTTATAAAATATTTTCTTAAATTGTCTGTAAATAATAAGCATTTCCTGAAAATTTCATTTATTCTGCCGTGTGATATAAAAACTTAGTTAACTGACATTTTGGTGAAAAATGAGTTTTTTGTATCAATGAACTCGTAAGAAAAAACTGCGTCTAATAGTTATAGTTTAAATTTTTTTTGCAAATTATTGTTTGTAAAAAATTAATATTAAAAATCTAAGAAATTGCAGAAAGTGAAAGAATATTTGATAAAAAGTTAAGGAAAGTACTTTGCGTAGTCCAAAAAACAAACGAGGCTACGAGCTCGAATGTAAGATTTGAAGGAAAAACTTAGTTAAAGGCATTTGTGTGTTTTTTGTATCAAATAAGTAGTCGAGTCCGAGCGTTGGATTTGAAATAAAAACTTTGCATCTGCAACGCTTGCAATTACCTAAGTTCTTCCATCAAAAAGTCAGTCGAGACAGAGCCGAACGACTACTTAACTGCATTCGGCTAAACTCGGTTTATCCTCGGGTCGCAAGCAGCAGCAGACGTCCCCCTATCACATGACGTCACTGCCAGTTAGGTAAGTTTTTCCATCAAATCGGAGGACCGAGCTCGCGTACCTTTTTGTTGAGCAACTACGCAAAGGACTTTACCTAACTTTTTACTTCATATTTGCATTCGGAAAAACACGCAAGTGCATTTTTTCATATAATTTGTTAAAATAATTAATTTTTTATTTCATAATTAAATAGAGCACCATCATTATACCCAGTATGTGAAGTTAAATTGAACAATTTTTTAATTTTTATTAGGGTTCTGAAAGCAAACAGTTTTTCCTTATTTTCTCGTTTCGATATAAATGTCAGTTAACTAAGTTTTTATTTCAAACGGCAGTATTTTCCTTTGAGATATACCATTTTCAAAATTTCAAAAAATTTTTTAAGAACCTCGTAAATCCAATATTTTTAAAAAATTTTCGAAATCGATTTAGGGTTTTTTACTGGCATGTATTCCACTTCAAAATTTCAAAGTTTTAACAAAATCGAAGAAGTAGGGGACAACTTTGATTTTTTAGGCATGGACCTACCCAATTGTCGAAATGAAAATTTGGATATTGCGTCAATTTTTTCATAATAGAGACTGTCAAAAAATTTTAGATAAGTTTAATATATATATATATATATATATATATATATATATATATATATATATATATATATATATATATATATATATATATATATATATATATATATTATTAATATTATAATTTATATTATTATAATTATATATTATTAATTTTTTCTTCCAATGACACAATAAAATTGTACCTAATCATTAATCTGGTAAAAAAATGGTTTTTTAATAGAAAAACTGTCCTTTTTAGAAAAGGGCCCATATTGTCGATTTTTCGTATTTTCAAAATTAAGAGGGGGGGGGGTGGTTTTAAAAATTTAAAACCTCTTGATTTTTCATCTTTTAGGTACCCTGGACTGTAAACAATTCTTATCTGAATAACTTTCAAGAAGAACCAGAGATACAACAATTAGTTGGTATCGCAATCTTTAATTCCGTTTTTCTCGAAATGAGGTTTTTGACGTTCTAAACTTTGAAATTTCGTAACTCAGCGAATTTTTAACCAAAAAAGTTCTAAGACCACTCAAAATTTTCCAAATTTTGCCAGGAATACGCCCATATACACTACCGTCGGGAATTATCGGTACGGCTGCACGCGCACGGCCCAAAAACATACCAATCTTTAAATCACAATTTTTTTGTAAATACAAATGTCAGACAATAAACAAATATACCATTCGAAAGATTATTAAATTCTACGATTAATGGTACATAACTGAAAATTTTAATAATTTATACAAAGATTGCAGCAATTGACAAATTTGACAAAAAAATTTTTAAAATACAATTTTTTTGGAAATTTTTTTAACCCCTGCACATTTTTTAAAAATTGCAGAAAAAATTTAAAACTTATATCTTCTTCTTCTTAAATGACTTTAGGCTTTGCCAACTGTCAGAACAAACACTTAGAAGAATAAGAGTTAAGAATTAAAAGTTTCCATGAAATTGGTTAATGTGAAAAAAAATGGCGTCAAACGCGATTCGGTAAACTATATAAATCTATGGCGGTTGATGAACACGTTTTGGGAGGTAAAAATGTGAATTAAATGTTTTTACTATTGCAAATATGAGTTTAAGTTAAAAAAAAGTCTGTTTAGAATCATTTCCTCCGAATACTTGAAGTTAGACACTTTAAAATTACAAATAAGTCAAAATTAGAGAACTATAGACATTAAGAGGTGAATCCTCACCAGGAAGGAAGAGTAAGGAGACCGAACTCTGCTTCTACAAATGTCTGAGAAATATGCACGAAAAGTGCCAGACTCACTGTGTTCTAGTTGATCACCAATTAAGTCGATCATGCGCACTGAACTAAAGTTCAGTGTTGACATAGATGAAAAGTGTGGTTATGTCAAGGTAAATATTATATAGTTTAAGCAGTGTTAATTTTAAAAGCAAATTTATTTATTTGCAATTGTGATATTATTTAGATTTTCAAAATAATAAAATTTAATAATATATTTATGAAAAGGGAAAAATTTTGCGAAAATGGTTAAGAAGAATTGTGTTTATAACTAGAGTATATTTACATACCGTAGAAGGATAGAAGAGACTAATGTTTTTAGACTCTTTTTCTTTCTTTACATCCTGGCAGACAACACGACATTTTTTAAATAAAATAAATAAATAATTATTAAAACGAAATGTATTGTATAATTATGTATGTATCTCACTAAGACCGGCTAAATGTAAACATTAGATCTTACATCTCACTCGCACAATTTTTACGAGAAACAGAGACACAACACAGCTTATGCGCATGATCAACTTAATTGGAGGTCGACTAGAACGCAGTGAGCCTGGCACTTTTCGTGCATATTTCTCTGAGATTTTTAAAGCGATTTCTACACAGAGTTCGGTCCCCTTACTCTTCCTTCCTGATCCTCACTTAAATTAGTGCTTGAGAACTGTACTTGGGAACGGTCAAAACCGAACTCCCCTAAAACTTATTTATATAGGTGTGATCATTTAAGTCTCATCCAAGAAGACTAGATACAGGAGGTAAAACTTCGGTAGTGGGGGTATGGCAACGCTGACAATGAGTCGCTCAGCTGGTTTATGGTTAGGCGTTTACTTTCAAAAAAATTTTTCGCCGCAATAGACCACTTGGACTTCTGCGCATCTAAACACGTAAACACGGGAAAATATATTCTATACAAATACAATATGAAATATAAGTGTTTATATTTTCAAACATCTTTGAGTTATTAAAAAAAAGTTTTAAAAACAAAAAAATGTGTAAACTGTAGCACGAAGTGTATTAAAAGTTAACAAAAAGTAATAGTCATAATGTTGTGTTTATCTTTCTTCTTGTTACAACTTTTCACACAGCACGTTTTCGGAATTTTTAACTATTTGAATAACACTTAATTTAATAATCACTCACATTATTTCTATACACGGAAAAAAAAAGTTCACGAATCTCTCGTGAACTAGTATATCACTTTTGGATGGGACACAAAATTCTTGAAAATCAACAAACACAGTTCGTCAAAATTTCATCAACTCCTCCACTAGAAACATAGTACGGTTTCCGAACTTTTCGTCAAAGTTAACGAAAAATTCGTGAACTTTTAAAAAATGCTAAAAACAAGAAAAAATAATTTCCAGACACTACTTTTTTATAGTATTTCACTTTATTTGATAACTTGACGCCTATTACGCATCCAACTACACAGAATACACAATTTTATCGCCATTAAAATTCGTAATTCGCTTCACGGGATTCGAACCTAGTACCTATACCCTATAACATAATATTTCTAACAACTAACCGCCACGGCTAAATCTAGATACACTGTCCTTCGACAAACGAAACGATTAGCTTTGTCTGCTGTAAAACTCAGGACCGTGCAAAGTAGAAAAAGTCCCTTATCGTAACTTTTAATTCATTTTATGAATTATTTGTTTCACAAAGGAAATTAGCAAACAAAAATATTCACTAAGTAATAAAAAACACTGATTCTAAATAATAACTTTCATCAAAGAATTTTCCCGAATGTAAACACCGATGACACCGACTGAATGATGAATGCTTGATCAGCCATATTTGATGCGCATTACGAACTGCGCATACTACTGACACTCGCGAGTTCACGATTTTTTCGTGAACTTGTACCTCTACTTTTGACGAACTACTCTTCATTAACAGTTCATCAAAAATTCATTAACTTTGTTTCAGTTTTTCGTTGACGTTCGCCATTTCTAATCAAAAGTGAATGAAAATTTTGAAATTTTGTGTCCCATCCAAAAGTGATATACTAGTTCACGAGAGATTCGTGAACTTTTTTTTCCGTGTATATCCGTTATGACACACATTGTCAATTGTGTCTCGATTGCACTTTAAAGTTAAACTCAAATTAAAATCATATCATACACGCATGTAAAACATACGGTATACAAGAATTTGAATATGTGAGTGATGTGCAGAAGCACCGCGCCAGCGACTTTTCGAAACGAAAAACGCCTGGTTAAAGAAAGGCTCTTGACTCATCCCCACTACTGAAGTTTCACATCCTGTCTCTAGCCTTCTTGGTCTCATCTTTAATTTAAGATCAAAAGAATTCAAAAATCTCACTCGGTTAGCGAGATATCATTATAAACGGACGAACATTTTCAGCCAAAAACCTTTCAAAATCGACTAATTCAATGCATTTGTCAAAAAACATGTTCGGACGTTTATAATGATATCTCACGAACCGAATAAGATTTTTAAACTCTTTTGGTCTTAAATGAAAGATGAGACTTGAATGATCACACTTATGTAGGTTTCAAATTTTTTCTACAATTTTTAAAAAATGTGCAGGGGTTGAAAAAATTTCCAAAAAAATTGTATTTTTAAAATTTTTTGGTCAAATTTGTCAATTGCTACAATCTTTGTGTAAATTATTAAAATTTTCAGTTATGTACCATTAATCGTAGAATTTGATAATCTTTCGAATGGTATATTTGTTAATTTTCTGACATTTGTATTTACAAAAAAATCGTGATTTAAAGATTGGTATGTTTTTGGGCCGTGCGTGTGCAGCCGTATCGATAATTCCCGACGGTAGTGTAGATAACTCCAATAGTCATAGATTAAACCAGACAGTAGTTTAAAAATTGCAATTAAAATTTCTTTCACGTGTGATTGTTCCTTATGGTCTGACAAAACTATTATACCAATCATGTTTACGAAAAAAAATTTCTTATTCGTTAAAAAAATTTGCAAATAAACAAGTAAGAATACGACAGTAGTCGGCCACCTAAAGCAATCTTTTTAATTAACACTGTTTAAAAAGTGCAATCTATATATATTTTTTTAAAATCTTTCAGGTGATATTGTTCCTTACGATCACACAAAACTATTAAACCAATCATGTTTATGAAAAAAATTTTTATATTTGTTAAAAAAATTAGTATATAATCTAGTAAGAATACGACAGTAATCGGCCACTCAAAAAGCCTTCAAAAACCGAATAAAAAATTTTTTTTTCAATTACAAAAGCATAAATTTGTTTATGATGACCTTAGAAATGATTAGTAACAAACAAATTTTTATCTCATACGGTTTTGTAGCTATTGAAAATTGAAAAGTGTCCAACTACTGTCTGGTTTACCCTAAACTAGCTCCTCCGACGGCCGCAAGCGGCCGTCTACGTTGCTAGTTTTTATATGTCCATTGTCCAAGTCCATTATTTCATTAATAATAATATTCAAATTTTTTCAGTTAATAATTTGCTTATTTATATTGGAAATGTTGGCGTTTTTTTGACAATGCAAAATAAGATTTATTATGAGTACTTTCTCTTAACAAAAATAAAATTTATATATTCGCGCTCTTTTTAAATAACATACGACTGCAGCGCCACCTTCACATGTACAAACAATTTTAAAAACACCCTTCTATTAAGATTTTACATTCTCATTGCCCATTCTTTACTTCGATACTTTTCGATACATTCGACCTTTCCACTCCATGTCTTTTTTAAGAAAGGATAAGATTTAAAGATATTTAAAGACAAAAATATTAGTTGCGCAAAATTAATTTCGAGACATACGACCTCCAGAAACATTTTATCATAATGTGTTCTATGAGGTTAAATATTATTAATTATTACTTTTAAATTAATGATTTTGTAAAAAAAACTCGATAGGAATATTTTGTTTTAAATAATAAATTGTTATGTTTTAATGTATTACACTTTAGCAAAATTTTATTTTTATTAAATAAATAATTTAATTTGAGGGTTAGATATTTCAAAACAATGATAAAAAAATAAAAACAAAACGCCTATCAAATATAAAAAAGACTTCGGACTAGGGTTGCCAGATATAGGTACTTTAGAATCCCAAGTAATGCGTACAGATGTCGCTCAAAGTCGCAACACCATCAAATCGCATGAAGTCGCGCACTTTATTATTATTTTTATACAGAAAAATATTTAAGGGGGAAGGAGCAGTTGTAAAATCCCGTAAGTGAGGCTAAATTCGCTCATGTAGGGTAAATTCGCTCAACCGATGTCTATTTTTTAAAATTCGATAAACATACTTTTTAGACAGAAATATTTAAGATTTACAATTGTTTTGGTTAATATAAATGGTAAACTTTAATTTAAAATTTATTTGCAGCAAATTCATTGGTAACTTTCAGTAGAAATTATATTTAAAACACAAGTGAATAATTTTCATATTGAACAAGTAGTATGAAAAAGTAGGAAATAAAGCTTTACTTCAAAATTTTTAAGTTGAATACTTCTGAACATTACATTTCCTGTATCTCCAACATGATATTCATAAAGCACAAAAATTAAAGCAATAAACAGATTCTGCAAAAAATCAATTAAAAAAAAAAAATTCAAATTTGTTGTGTAAATTCGCTCAGGAAATAAGTCTACAAAAAAGATGTTTGGGCCTGGATATTTTAAGTATGTTAATTACTTTAATTTATAATTCGATTTTTTGAAATAATAGTACTCTTATAACTGAAAATTAAACGATTTAAAACGGTTTTAAGCACTAAACTGTCAAACTTAACCTTGTTTTTTTATGGTTATGAGTACGTTTGATTGAATGATTGAATCTAATTACTTATTGATAAAACAATATTAAATATTTATTCCAATAACTTTGAATATTGTTCTTAATTTTTTTCTTTATTGATTCTAAAGAATATTTAGTTTCATTTTTGCAGATTATAATATATTTTGCCAGAATAATAATGGTGAGCGAATTTACCCATCATTTAAAGGTAAATTCGCTCACAAAAAAACGGCTTATAAATAATTTTCTGCAACATATTTCAATTTCTTTATGCAGTAATAGGAAAGATAAAGGGTTAAAGATTATATATTTTCAGTGCCAATGTTTATTTTCATCGTTTCCCGAAGTTATTTAAAAAAGAATTGAAAAATTGAGCGAATTTAGCCTCACTTACGGTCCCATTGAAATATGCCTATTTTTAGGTGCCATTTTCTCAGTTCCAAATGATTATTTTTCATTCAACTTTGTTTCTGCTGATTTTATACGTGTATAAAATCAGCAAATCTAATTTGTGTCAAAATAAAAAAATTTTTGAAAATAGACTGTGCCATTCAAAAGCCTATGAAAAAAACTAAAAAAAACCATATCCTAATTTTTAAAAAATTTTTTCTTTTAATTATAAGAAATAATAATCAAAGTGGAGCGTGTCATGTAAAAGTTCAGAACTTCTACCCGGCCCCCTCGGACAATTTTTTATAAAATTCAAAAATATTTTTCCGACAAATTACTAACCTATAGAGCATATTATAAAAAAAATTTGGGAATAATTGGACAACATTTTTTTGGGTGGACTTTTGACGTGATATCCACCATATACTTAATATTAATTTTAAAAAATCATTTTTTTAAAAGTTATACAATATATTTTATAGTTTTAAAAAATAAAATTTTTAAATTATAATTAGTTATAAAATGTCTATAAAATTTTTCAATTTTTAAAAATAAATTTTTTCTTAATTTTAAATTATAAATTTAATAATTAATAAATAATTGCCAAAAAAATTTCAAAATTTAATTCAAACTTGATAAACTAAAATTTACTGGAATGTAAATTAAAAGAAATTAATAATCAAAAGTTTGTATTACAGAACTTCAAAAATAGATAAAATTTTTAATATAAAAATAGAATTTTACAAAACTCTGTTCTAGCATTCACAGTAGACAGCGAAGTGAAGACTCAAACCACGTGTTATTTAAATTGTACGAAAAATTTTTCACCATTTTCTCATAACATATTCCTCAGAAAATACGAAACTTTCCTACATTCAAGCCTATTTTAAAAATTACAAAACTGGTTACAGTTTCTCCAAAATTGTTCTGCTTAAAGTAGTGAAAGTTTCTGAGTTTATGAAAAACTTCGTCAAGGAATCTTAAATATCCGCTAGTGCGAAATTAGTTTCGTAAAATGTACTGAACTAATTTTTTCCGTGTATTGATGTTTTTTCAGAAATGACAGAAGTAATTCAAATTAATTTCTAAAATATTTTATTCTTATTGACGGGAAAGTCGGAAAATCCATGGCATCCTCGTCAAAATTGTAACAAATTGTGCTTCAGTAGTCAGAAAGAGTTGAGGGCAGAGTAAAGATAATTGAACATAGAATTTTTTGCAACAGCTAACTATGGCAAAGGCCATAAAGACTTGTATTTGAAAGAAAATAAGTAAAAATCTAGATATGATTATAGATCTAAAAAAACATTTTTAGATCTATAATCATATCTAGATCGCGAGATTCACGAGGATGCCATTGATTTTCCGACTTTCCCGTCAATAAGAAAACCTACAACAGTTATTCCTGAAGCGAAAAATAATTTATAAATAAATTTGAAGTACTTCTGCCGCATATCTAAAACAACATCAATAGATTTTTCTTACTACTCACACCCCGCCTCAAGCGCCGTAAAGTTATACAAAAATGGATCTAATTTCGGTCAACAAAAACTTGTATGATTTGGCATATAATTTCGAAATTTTCAAATCGTGAAATTGCCCCAGCTCCTATATTCAAATAAAACGAATTTCCGTAATTATCCCAAAACAAAATCTTGAAAAAACCAATTTTTTACGTTTGGACGCAAAAAATGTAAGCAAATATCTATTGTTTGCGAATTTTTCCAGTTTATAAACGCAGATGAAAGTTTTACTTACCTGTAAGTTATAAAAGAGGAAAAACAATTATGGAGAATAAATATTGTTTGCTGTTTTATTAATTAGGAGTGAAAAATTAGTATTATCATGAAAATAGAAAACAGGATAGAAAACTTTATCTACACGGAGAGAAAAATCAAGCGTTTTTAGTATGGACAGTTAACCTTATTTAGTAAAAGAATGCACATGCGCAATAGGCGTAAAATTTCTGCTGTATTTGTATCAATTTCTACGTTATCAGCATAAAAGTTCTACCTAACGCATGGGACGTCAGTATACTACGATTGCAAGAGTTCCATGCTATTTTAGTATATGTTTCATGCAACTGAGGTATAAGGACACGCCTCTTAAGCAGGGCGTTCATACAAAATTACCATAGGAAGTCTCCATACTAAAAACGCTTGATTTTTCTCTCCGTGTACAAAATGTAAAATCAACACAGCCCCACAAAAAAAATGTGTCATGTACTTTTGACCGGAATACTCTAGCCCTATGTATTTTGACGCGCTGAACACGAATCCGAAGTCCGTTTTGCTCCATCACGTCAGGATTTTTTTTTAACCTCAAAAAACATGTCAGATTTTGACAGGTAGGCGATTTTTTTAAAAAATGATGGATTTACTTCAAACTTGGTATCTGGGGGTTTTTCGGGTCGCTGATTACGAATCTGAAGTTAGATTTTCAAAATTCAAAGTGGCGGATCCAATATGGCGGACGAATTTTGAAAAAATTTTAAGATTTACTTCAAACTTAGTATCAAGGGGTTTTTGGGGTCGCTGATTGCGAATCTGACGTCAGATTTTCAAATTCGATATGTCTGATTCAATATTAAGAAATTATTTTAAAAATGCGTTTTTTTAATTTGGCCGCCATATTGGATCCGCCACTTTGAATTTTGAAAATCTAACTTCAGATTCGTAATCAGCGACCCAAAAAACTCCCAGATACCAAGTTTGAAGTAAATCCATCAATTTTTAAAAAAATCGCCTACCTCTCAAAATCCGACATGTTTTTTGAGGTTAGAAAAAAATCCTGACGTGATGGAGCAAAACGGACTTCGAATTCGTGTTCAGCGCGTCAAAATACATTGGGTTAGGGTATTCTGGTCAAGAGTAAATGAATTTTTTTTGTGGGGCTGTGCAATTCTTTAAAAAAGTTTTTTGAATTTTGACCAATTTTGAAAAGTTGAATATCTTTTCACAAACATTTAATCTTACAGATTCAATATAAGTTTATTTTTTCACACATTAATACATCTTTACAAATTTTGTAATTGTCCATCGATGTCTCATAAATCTAACGAGAACAATTCTGCAACTGTCTTTTGAAGTTGTATCGCGTATCTTTTATCTTCAATATTTTTAATTTTAACAGGCAGGAGAAGCGATGGATTCATCAACATTTCATGGAAATTTGGGACTCATACCAAATTAACAATATTGGAGATAAAAAATACGCGACACAACTTCATAAGGCAGATAGTTGTAGAATTTTCCTCGTTAAATTTATAAGACACCGATTAACCATTGAAATGGTCCATCTTTACAAAATCAATTTACAATCTTTTACAATTTTTTACAAAAACTGTAAATATGGATTAATATGTAAAAAAATGGACCTATGTTGAATCTCTAAGATTAAATGTTTGTCAAAAGTATTAAATTTTTCGAAAAAAAACTTTTTTAAATAATTGATTTTACCTTTTGTATAGATAAAGTTTTCTATCCTGTTTTCTATTTTCATGATAATACTAATTTTTCACTCCAAATTAATAAAACAGCAAAAAATATTTCTTCTCCATAATTGTTTTTCCTCTTTTATAACTGACAGGTAAGTAGAACTTTCATCTGCGTTTATAAACTGGAAATATTCGCAAACAATAGATATTTGCTTACATTTTTTGCGTCCAAACGTAAAAAATTGGTTTTTTCAAGATTTTGTTGTGGGATAATTACGGAAATTCGTTTTATTTGAATATAGGAGCTGGGTCAATTTCACGGTTTGAAAATTTGGAAAATATAAGCCGAATCCTACAGGTTTTCGTTGACCGAAGTTGGATCCATTTTTGTATAACTTTACGACGCTTGAGGAGGGGTGTGTACTTTTACTTAGTTTTCCGAAATTTTTTATTTGTTAATAAAAATTTTTAAAAAAATTGTTTCATACAACAAGGAATAATTTTTATAAAATTCACAATATTTATTAGTAAACGAACGAAATTAGTTAAGAAACTTTTCCCAAACATTTGCCACCAATAGAAAATTAAATAAAAATTTTTACTTATTTGTTATATACAATTTAATGCCGAAAAAAATTTTCATTCAAATCTTTTATATTCTGTTGATTCTAAGTAATGTTTATTTCTTAGGTATTATATTTAATAAGAAAACTAATTAAAATATTAAAAATTAAGGGAGATTGGGGTATTGTGGGCCACACTTTTTCTTAGCTCAATATCTTACACAAAGATATTCCAAAAGTTTAAATTTTTTGTGTCTGCTGGAGGTGTAAACTAACATATATCATTCAATATTTTTGTACTTATAAGCTACTGAATATAGGTCTACAATTACAAAATTTCGAACATTCATAACTCGAAAATTTGGACAATTAAACAAAAATAAAAAAATACGTATTTGTTTTTTTTTTGATACAGAATAGAAAAAAAATATTTTCATATCGCGGTGCTAAAAAGGGCACTTTTTTGCACCTTGTTATGAAAAATATCGTTCGTAACTAGTGACTAAAATCTCACGTGGAATTATCCATATATATGTCTTTTTTGAAAAAAAGAATCAGCTACAATTTTCGGAAATGAAAATTTGGAATCTTGGGACGATTCCAGATAAAACTGCGTTGGCACAATTTTTACTCATTTTAGGTAAACCTAAAAGTGCTTGAAGACCATTGTGTACCAATGCCACACAATAAAATAATATTTATAATAATAATAAAATGGTAATGAAAAATTTTCTTTGGACGAACAAAAGAAAAAAAAATTGTATGATCAAACATATAAATATTATTAAGTAATGAAGGAGACCCACAAATCCTCAATCTCCCCTAATGATAATTTGATATTATTTAATAACTTTTGTAATAACAAAGTAAAGTAAGATTTCATTGTATGCCCTGGTTATAAAACCGGATAGATTTCGGACTAATCCGAAATTTGTCCGAAACAGTGCGGTTTATGGTCAGGTTTTTGTCACCCGAAATTAATCCGGAAAAATCCGAACTCTATACGGTTTGTGATCAACTAGTAAATCCGAAGTTTGTCGGATAAAGTCTGAAATTAATTAGTTAATTTTAACTAGGGAATCCGGAATTAGTCCGAAACAGTCCATAATTAGTCTGGACAATTTAGTGAATGTTAATAAAAAAATAATTATTATTACACATATTAATTATCATTACTTTATGGTACATTCAACATATTTTTCGATATACCTATCGCAATTTTATTTACATTAACTTAAAATTTCTAACGCTTCGGGATTCGAACCTACACCTATCTAACATTATAACGCACCGAAATCGAATACACTAACTACTATACCACGCTCGCATAGGATTTCAAATTCATAATAGAATTTATGAAGTGCCACGAAAAGAAATTACAAAAAAGTAATGCATCAGTGTTAATTATAATATTAAAAACGATAACTAATAATACTAGTGTAAAATCAAATTGAACACAAAAGTAAATATTTTATCTATCATAAGTAAATACCTTGAACAAAAAGTCGGACTAATCCGGAATTTGTCCGCAAGAGTACGGTTTATTGTGGAGTTTTTTCACCCTGAATTAAGTTTGAACTGAATACAGTTTTTAATAACTATTGAATCCGTAATTGGTCCGATTTAGTCCGAAGTTAGTCAGATCATATGCAGCTACTAAATGCAGAAGTAATCTGATTGGTTTAACCAGTGAATCCGCAGCTGATCCGAAACAGTCTGCTTACGGTCAGGTTTTTGTCACTCAGAATTAGCCCAGACTCATCTAGTCCGAAGTTAGTCTGATAATATGGAACTTGCAAATGTGAAATTAGTCCGATTTAAGTCCGGAATTAATCTGGTTATGGTCAGGTTTATGTCATACGAAAATATATTTATAGTTTAAATTATAATCTGAATTTAATACAAATTATTTTTAATATGCAAATTCAATATTATAACAAAATATTTGCATACAGATTTTGGATTGTTCCATACTTGTTTCGGAATAAATCTTTGAACTGGATTACTTTCGGATTATTGCCGACTGATTTCGTCCCAGTGAGAAATTGCCAATAGACTTTAATCGGTCCAATATTGGTTGCCGTGCTGGGCGCCGATTGACTCCCAATATTGGACCAATATGGGCTGATGCTTGGGATGTAACGGGTTCGCCAAGCATCGGTTGTTAATATTGGTCCAATATTGGCCGAATATTGGCAACCAAGAGAAAAAATTTTTTTAAATAAATTTTTTTAATTAAATAATAATAAAAAATTAATGTTTATAATTTTTGTTTAATATATTTATTTGTTTAATTATTTATTTTTAATAATTCATGTAAATAATAAATAATTTATTATTTATAAATTACAATTATTTAAAAATGCAGCAACTATTAGGAAATAATCGAAATAGCATTTTGCAAAAAAATTCTATCATTGAAAAATCAATGATAGGCGAGAGATATCTGCGTCATTAAATAGATTCGCAGATGATAGGCAAGAGATATCCGCGTCATTAAACAGATTCGCAGATATACTCTGGTCTCGCGACGAATCTCTCGATACTTATATACACTGGAGTCGCCGTGTCAGTTGCGAGAACGGTTACAGCGTCCCTCTTGCGGCAGAGATAAGAATTGTCACGTAAACTGCTAAATCGCTTTACCGATGGCCTTATTATACCCGCAGTTTACGTGACAATTCTTATCTCTGCCGAAAGAGGGACGCTGTAACCGTTCTCGCAACTGACACGGCGACTCCAGTGTATATAAGTATCGAGAGATTCGTCGCGAGACCAGAGTATATCTGCGAATCTATTTAATGACGCGGATATCTCTCGCCTATCATTGATTTTTCAATGATAGAATTTTTTTGCAGAATGCTATTTCGATTATTTCCTAATAGTTGCTGCATTTTTAAATAATTATAATTTATAAATAATAAATTATTTATTATTTACATGAATTATTAAGAATAAATAATTAAACAAATAAATATATTAAACAAAAATTATAAACATTAATTTTTTATTATTATTATTATTTAATTAAAAAAATTTATTTAAAAAAATTTTTTTCTCTTGGTTGACAATATTCGGCCAATATTGAACCAATATTAACAACCGATGATTGGTCTCTTGGCTCCCAATATTGGACCGATATTAGACCGGTAAGAAATTTCTCACTAGGGTATTCTTTACATATTGATTTCACATTATTCCGTATTTATTTTAGATGCATTTTTTAACGGACATAATTTCGGACTCTTGCGTAATAATTACAGACTTAATTCATAGACATTCATGATTACTCCAGACTGATTTTGGATTCATAATTTCGCTTGGATTAACGTTAGATTAATGCGGATCATTTTCGGATATTTTTCGTATAATTATCGTCCTAATCCACAATAATATGTCCGGATTTAATACAGATTAGTCCGAAATTTTTGCCAGGGATATAATATGATTCGGGTGTCCGACTATTTCCGGATTGTTTCGTATTTGTTTCGGAATAGGATTTTGCAACACTTAATTTCAAATTGTTGCGGACTAATATCGGATTTCTTGCTTACAGAGTTCCGATTGCTTTGGACATTTTACGGATTAAGTTTTTTTAACTAGATTAAATTCGGATTGTTGCGGACTGATTTCGTATTCTTTACACATTGATTTCAGATAATTCCGTACTTATTTTAGAAGAATTCTTCACCGGTCATAAATTCAGTCGGCGAGAAGCACATAGTCATATCTGAAACCCAACATACGAATTTCCGAAGAGCTGTTGATGGAAATTCCCCTGCACACACGCTCAATAAAAAAGTCTTCAATTCCCGAGACAAAAAGCAAGAATTCAACAGAACTTAGCACTTCACCCTGAAGAACCCCCTGTGATGCGTGGACTTCATCGGCACATCCCTCGTCAGTTTTAATGCAAGTTGTTGCTTTAGAATAAAAGTCCTTCAAAATAATTATAATTTTTGTGCTGACTCCCAGAGAATAAAGCCTTGAACATAACGGCTGTGACTTAGCGAAGTAGTTGATTTTATTTTTTCTAAATAAAGATACATTCTTAAACTTTTAAAACAAATATTTCATTTTCAAAAAAATGCAAAATGGCAGCCAATATGGCGCATCTAGAAAAAAATATTTTTTTAAATAGAGAAAACGGTGCACGGTTCGCCCGAAAGATGTTTTATATAAATTTTCAGGTACCTCCGATTTTCTTTTTGTAGATGATAGTTCGAGATACCAGGAAGTCAACCCAAAAGTTTTTAAAATCAAAAACAAATGCCCCACCTATAAAAACGTCATAAAACCAATAAAAATTCAATAAATCAGGTTTTACGTACAGAAAAAGTATGTGGCTTAATTTTTAGATGTCTTGTGAAAACCCCAGATTTCAGAAAAATCGTGGTGGGAGGATTTCACTGCCTGCTCTGAGAAAAATCCCAATCCCATTTGGTATTTTTGACAAAAATGTGGAACATGTTCTGTAATTCCATGCAATTTTGGAGTTAAACGTATGTCAGAATCCTTCAGACTTTGTTTAAAATTTTCAATGTATGACTCATAATTTGGATCAAGATGGTTGGAAAAACATCCATCAACGACTTTTTGAGGAAATCAAATGTTGTAACGTACTTTAGACAATTGATTGGTCAGATTTGCCGCAAATAACTAACGTTGCGAAGAAGCTTGGCACAAGCATTTCCATTAAATCCAGCATTGCCATATGTGATTGATTTTTCTACATAGCAAAATTTAGCCCAGTTAATACTTATATCTTCGAAATTTTTAGCCTTATGATTGTAAATTGTATTTACTGCTCCTAAGAGACAATTAATAAGAGTAGATGAAGCTCTGGCGGTGGTATGAGGTCAAGAATAAGAGTGTCGCCGATGTTTTCATTCCAAAAAAGTGAATAATTTATACAATTTTTGAACAATTTAGCTCTAGAAAATTATTTTCCATCCCTTAGCCACGCCATCGCTTTCACCACGTACAAGGATGTGCGGAAGAATGCTGCATCAATCCGGTTATTATATTAGCAAGTTTAAGGTCTGTTGCAACAAAATCTAAACATTCGTTAATATTCAGTTCCTCCCATAATAGTCTAACGTTTTTGTAATTTTCCTGCACTTTTTCAACCGTTCAATTCCGTTTATAGTCGGAAATTCCACGTTCTTGGGCGACAAAATCAGCGAATTCTTTTAAATTGTTACAAACAACTGCTACTGATTTGACAAGAGTTTCTTTATTTTTTATAATGTTTACAAAATCAAATTCCTTGATTTCAAAAAAATCGTCAAGTACATTGCTTTTTTCTTGTATCTTATTTGTAGCACACGATTTAACACTTTTGCGACTTCCACTACTTCTACGAATTGTGCTAGCTAGCTTACGTGTTTTATTGTCACTTAAACCAAGTTCAATTTGGATATTACTTCACGTTTCTGTAGATATCAGTGTTTTTGATTGTATCGATAACTAAATGATCTTTTTGTTTCTTACTGAACTTGTCGTTGATAGCTTCTGCCAAATTTTTTTTCTTACTGTCTGAATTACAATCGTGTTTTATTCCTCTGCCAATAAAATTAAACCATTTAGAGCACCGACGTTCAATCACCCTCTTACTGTTATAACATTTCTCCGTAGATTTTTTCGACAATAAATTCTTTTGAGTAATATTATAATCCAAAATAATTTTGCACAATTTACAGCCACATGTTTCTTGAATCATAGTGGATCTAGTGATTACTTTCCTGGTTTCAAAAAAATTTTTGTATTCATCAGGAATTTTAAAGTTTTCCATTTGCTTTCCAGCAAGTTTTTTGTAAAGTTTTGTTTTACAAGCACAGCAGATGACAGCTGGAAATCGGCTATCGTATATGTCATTTTTAGAGCAAAATGTTGGAAATGCCGAAATTATCTTATCCTTTAAAACCGCTTTAATTTCACAAATAAGAGTAACTTTTCTCAAACAGAAAAAACATATCTTTAAACGATTTTCCTCGTGTGTGTATGAATCCTTCTTTCCTTTTCTTTCCTTAACAATTTTTCCCATTCTAAGTTTTGAAAAGTTATTTTATCGATATCTTCTTGCACTTACTGATATATACAAAATTAATAAATTATAAGTTAACTTAGAGAAATACTATGATAAACTAAAGAGTAAATTTTCCTGAAAAAAATAGTGAGCAATAAAATATGAACTTACATTGATCTTCAATATAGCTTTGACACTAAACACAACATTAGTACCACATCGAGTGCAATATCAACATGAACATAGGTTAAATTAAAGGTTAATAAACAGATAACGTTCGCTTTATAATTTATAGCAATACCAAAATCTTCACGAAAAATATGAATTTTTTCTTTTACTAGCTCCTCCGACGGCCGCAAGCGGCCGTCTACGGTGCTAGTTTTTATATGTCCATTGTCCAAGTCCATTATTTCATTAATAATAATATTCAAATTTTTTCAGTTAATAATTTGCTTATTTATATTTGAAATGTTGACGTTTTTTTTGACAATGCAAAATAAGATTTATTATGAGTACTTTCTCTTAACAAAAATAAAATTTATATATTCGCGCTCTTTTTAAATAACATACGACTGCAGCGCCACCTTCACATGTACAAACAATTTTAAAAACACCCTTCTATTAAGATTTTACATTCTCATTGCTTATTCTTACTTCGATACTTTTCGATACATTCGACCTTTCCACTCAATGTCTTTTTTAAGAAAGGACTAGTTTCATGCTGTTTTAAGGATAAGAAATGCTTTTTTGTTTTAGAAAAACTATTACAATAACTTTCTAGTATCCAGAAGTACTATTTACACAAAGAAATCTGAGATACTCGTCAATATAAAAGTGCAAGATATTTGTTTTTATGTAAAAACGAATTTTTATTGGTTTTATGCTGTTTTGAAGGGGTGGGGCATTTGTTTTCGATTTTAAAAACTTTTGGGTTGACTTCCTGGCATCTCAAACTATCATCTACAAAAAGAAAATCGGAGGTACCTGAAAATTTGTATAAAACACCTTTCCGACGAACCGTGGGTGGGCATTCTACACTGCGCAATTTTTAGTCTAAAACAAAAACTCAAAATTGTTTATAAAGATGACATCCTAAAGAATAGGTTATACCTATAAAATAGTTAAAAAGTTAACAAAATGGCGGACATAGGGTGACCAGATACCTAGCACTGAAAACCAGGACACCCCCCCTGTCTTTTAGTTTGGTGGGTAATTCAAGTTTAAGAAAGGACACTGAACTTTTAAATGAAAATAAATTCGACTTTTAATGTGTTTTTTAGGGAGCGTTCAGACGAACTCATGCAAAACTTATGCATGCAGGTTGCCATAGTAGCGTTCAAGAGTGAGAGAGATAGAATAATTTCCTATCTCTCTCACTCTTGAACGCTACCATGGCAACCTGCATGCATAAGTTTTGCATGAGATCGTGTGACTGTACCCTTACATTTATATACATTGAATATTATACCATATACATACATCATTAAGCATTATATTTTTCTGATGCACCAATCTTTCTTAGTAATGGTAAATTTTCTGGATGCATTAAATAATTTTTAAAATTTTCACAAGAAAAATCAGAAAAATTAAATTGTACCATCATCAAATGCCGAATATTTGAATATTTAAACCGATTTTAAAACTGCTGCCAAGTTGTACATTTTTATAATTTTGGTGTTCATTTCATGAACACTTTGCTTCCTCATAGAAATAATAATAATTGAAATATAAGAATTAATTTTTATAAAAGAGTTAAAAATCATTAATTCTTGGTCCAAAAAATATGTTTTTATATATTCTATAAGATGGTTTTAATAGTTTAATAATTACACATAGGTTAATAAACAAGAATGTTGAAGAAATGATATTTTCCACAATTTTTTATTTTTCAAATACCAATAATTTGATAATTTCTGACCGAATAAGGTTCAAAAATATGTCAATCGAAGCGTATTTTAATGCTCTAGAAGTTGGTAATGATACTTTTAAAATTACTTTTATATTTTTCAACAAAATTTTCAAAAAAGTGTTATTTTCGAAAAATTTAGATTTTTAAAACTTTAATATCTCTGGCTAATATAGACGAAAAATGTTCAATGAAGGCTCAAAACATGCGTCTGAAAAAACTCTACAAAACTAAAGAAAAGCATTTATACACGGAGAGAAAAATCTAGCTTTAATAGTATGACACTACCTATACTAATTTCGCATGACTATAGTCACGCTTCAAACGCATGAATTCATACCCAAAAACCATGGGTCCACGCTTCACCATGGTTTTTCGGTATGGTTTCATGCGTTTGAAGCGTGACTATAGTCCATGCGAAATTAGTATAGGTAGTGTCATACTATTAAAGCTAGATTTTTCTCTCCGTGTAGGTGTCCTAACATTTTTTTAAGTTATGGCCAAAAAACGTTTTTTTACAAAATGAAAAATGCAAAAAAAATATAGTTAAACTTTATGAATCGGGCTGCAAATACTCTTATTTTATGTCCCCCGGGGAGACCTACAATTTAAAAAAAAAATTGAGGCCTTTAGCTCTTTCTCGTTCTGAGATATTGAGGCAAATGTAATGTTAGTACACACACACATACATATCGGGACAATTTTTTAAAATCCGTTTTTTGGACTTCTGAGATAAAATTACATAAAAGTTTTTTATATTTATTTATAACATTTATACGGGCAACGCCCATTCGTGCATAAAGTACTAAAAGATTAGGTAGGGGAGGGTGGTCCCATACCGACCCCCTTATGTTTCTTGAAGATGGTACCACTAAAAAATTCGTCAGTACCATCAGTCGAACACTTTCACAACACCAACAACTGGGCCACAGGTTTTATCAATGCGTTTGACTTTATTTTGAAGATTCAAGCAATATTTGATTTTAGCATTGTTTAAATTAATTTTTTACCTATACGGAATTCGAGGTAACAGTGTTTTTTGAATACAGGAAAATTTTTACGAAATTAATTTTGATTGTGTATGACCTTAACTTCAACGCACAACATTCAAATTAAATTGATTCCATTGATATAAGTGATTGGCAAAACATTTTGTGAAAATAGTGGGGGTGGTAATAATATTAATTCAAGTTTAACTATGTCAACATAACTTAAAGACATAAATAATATCAGAGTAAAGTTACTAATGATTCATTTATTTATCTTTTTGTTCAGAAAAAGGTCCAAAAATGTATTTAAATGAAGTCAAAATAATTTAACAGTTCATTACAGACTGTTGAATTTTATTTTAATTGTTATCAAAATTTGATATCTTGATTATTCTTGAGATTTTCCAAAAACAAATGGGGGGTCGGTTTCGGACCACCCATTTTGAAAAAGTTAAAAACGTAAATTTTCGCTTTTTCTTTAGATCTTTTATTAATGACAATCAGAAACCTCGGTAACCGTCAGAAAACATTAAAAAATAGTTCCTTTACTGAAAAAAATTTTGACGAAGACAAAGAAACACATTTTTGGCACATTTTTAGCCTTTGCACTTTAGGGGGTCGGTATGGGACCACCCTCCCCTATAATGAAAAAAAGTTTGTAAATATGTCAAAAAATCACAATCAAAAATTTTGCTAATACAATCCTTCCTCTATGAGGAAAATGTTGAATAAGCTTATTATTCAAAACAGGACATTTTAGGCAAGAACCAGGACGTCTCAAATTTTTTCGAAAATCAGGCAGGACATGTCCCGGAGAACCAGGACGTCTGGTCACCCTAGGCGGACACATTTTTAAAAAAACTGCGATTTTGCATTATTTTTTCATATTTGATCTCTTGTAAAAATCTCTATTGTTAACAATTTTATCATATTATAGGTATAACCCTAGTAGAATTTAGTTACCTTTAATTAGCCGCAAACCCGAAGTTGATTGATTAAATAGTTTAGACGCTACGATTGCCCACCAGTTTGAAAAATCTTGTTTCGAGAAAAACGCGTTAAAAGTTTTAGAAACATTTTTGTGCAATAATTGTATTCTTTGCAATTCTTTGCTCAATTTGCATATATGATGAATATCTGTAGGTATTTAGGGTCGCTCTTAACGATTCTGAGGTCAGATTTGCAAAATTTTTAAAAATCGATTCGATTTGCCTGACATTTGTTACTGAGTGCTCGGGACGCAGGTAAGTTCAAGACCCCATAAAAACGAAAATATTCTTCGGATCAAAAAATCGCTATACATACATATTCTACATACCTATATATATAGCTTTCAAAAAATACAATAAAAAAGAAATCAATTTTTCGATGCGATTTTCCCATTGAAGCTCAATGCAAAAATCCAATCCACTTTGACACCGCCTTAAAGTCTATGAAAGCGGTATAGACGACATTACCCGAAGAATTTAAATAAATTTGAATGATAGCTGACAGACTGAATCTATTGTCAAGGCAGCTTCTGCCTCTTCTAAATCCTGCCTGGCTTTTGGAACTTTTTCGTGTGTTAAAATTTTATTGAAAAGGTTATTTATATACAAAACTTAATGCTGTGGTAAGTTTTAAAAAAAATTAAAATTAATACTGTCTGAACCCGGGTCACAGTGGGACAAAACGCTCATTTTTCGTTCAAAAAAGTCTAGCCCTCTTGTCTATCTTGACCGATTTAAAACCTTTTATTTTGAATGAAAGATTATAACATTTTTAAGGAGACTGTGGTCTTATTTTTAAAAAAACAAACCATTATTGTTATTGTTTATTTTTTGCAATAGTGTGAAAAATAATAGAAATAATTTTTTTTTTCGTGTAAGCAATTGATAATAATTGACGTAAAATGCTTTGAATCATCAAAGAGACTCTTCTAACAACAAAGTTGTAAATAATTAGTTTTTGCAAGTTTTTAATAATTATAAAAAGATTGTTATAAACAATTTGGCATCTGGAATAAAGAGAATCTTTTCTTCATTGTGCTTGAAACTTGTTACTCGGGGTTTTTTGGGGTAGCTGATTTTAAATTTGAAGTCCGTTTTCAAAAATTCAAAATTGGAATTGTTAATTAATAATTTTTCTTTATTCTGATTGTCCGATTTAGCCTTTTGTTTAAAAACAAGTGATATACTGATTTAAATGTACAAGAATCTTATGTGCTAAGTCTGTATTTGCATGAATATTTGTAGCCTGTTTTATTAACTGTATATTTATATATGAGCTTTTTGTCAATTCAGATCCGTATATCGCTTATCTTAGACAAAAAGCTATTGAAAGTAAACAATCAGAATAAACAAAAATCGTCACTTAACAATTCCAATTAATTTTTCATTTGCAATATTGAATCAGCCATTTTGAATTTTTGAAAAAAGACTTCAAATTCGAAATCAGCGATCCCAAATACCCCCGAGTAATAAGTATCAAGCAAAATGAAGAAAAGATTCTCTATAATTCAGAAATTTTGTCAAATTGTTTATAACAATATTTTTATAATTATTAAAAACTTGTAAAAACTAATTATTTACAACTTGAAAGAGTCTCTTTGATGGTTCAAAGCATTTTACGTCACTTATCAATTATTTACACGAAATTAAAATAAAATTTTATTTCTATTATTTTTTACATTATTGCGAAAAATTAACAATAACAATAATGTATATTGTGATGTTATTTTGTTTAGATTTATAATTTTAGTGTGATCTTATAGTGTTTGATAAATACCTATCAAAAAAGTTATTATAGAAACACTGACTCCCATGTTAAAAATAGTTTTGAATTCATTAATAAAAATAGAAATTTAAAAATTCCGGGCTAATTCATTTTTAAATTAATTAAATTTTCTTTATTTTCATTTTTGAAATTACCGACTAAACAGTTTTCTTCATTATCATACTTCGAATGTGCTTAAGGGGATCCCACTTATCGACATTGCAGATCTAAAATGATTAAAAATCTGCAACGACCGTTTCTTGGAAAATATAAGATATTATTACCTATAAATTTGGAAAACTCATTTTTTATCATGAATACACAGGATGAGTATTTTATTTGTTGTAATTATTTGAAAAAAATTATCGTTAGAAAGTTAAATATGGGCAGTTTCCCTGTAACACATCTTTGACTATTAGCTCAAACTGCAACGACCATTTCTCGAAAACAACGAAACAAAATAATTTTTCCATTTGGGAAATTTAATTTTGTAGGAAAATACGGAGGATGAGACTCATTTGCCATTCAGGAATAAATAAAAACTTTATTTTTTGTAAAGTGTATATGTGACAGCTGTTCGGTGGCACTTGATATTTAATTTACTAGCATTAACTTTTCTTTAACAATTTGAACAAAATAAATGTCTCTCATTGTGTGTCTTTCATCACTAATGAATTAATACTCGAAAAGAAAACATTATATTTTATTGTTGCTAATTTAAAGCTAAAAATAATCAAAATTGGTCAGTTTTGGAACCTTTGGCGCCATCTCTTGGTTCTATGAACAACTAAAAGCTGTCACATGTGTTCTTCTTGTTGTAAATTGCTATACAAAACACTTTACATAAATTAAAGTTTTTTATTGTTGTTTTCATATGTAATGAATCTTATTATGTGTATTTTTTATTAAAATTAAGTTTGCTAAATGGAAAAATTATTTTGTTTTGTTGTTTTCAAGAAAAGTTCGTTGCAGTTTGGGCTCTTGGAAACTGACCATATTTAATTTTCTAACAATATATTTTTTTTAATAATTACAACAAATAAAATACTCATCCTATGTATTTATAATAAAAAATGACTTTCACAAATTTATAGGTCATAATTCCTTATATTTTTCAAGAAACGGTCGTTGCAGATTTTTAACCATTTTTGATCTGCATTGTCGGTATGTGGGTGGAGCGTTCAGGCTGGAGTCCCATGGTAGCGTTTTGCGTTGCGTTTTGTAACTAGGCAATGAGTGCAAATAGAGCAAACCTATATCTGTATCTCTCTCACACTCATGGCCTAGTTACAAAACGCAAAACGCTATCATGGGACTCCAGGCTCAGACCTCTGCAGCCTGCAGGTAAAAAAACATTGTATTTAAAAAAAACCTAATATTTTGTTTATAAATTTGTTTACATTTGGGAGTTAAAGAGCTAAAATCGGGGATAACCCTTATTGGAAGTACACCCCCAAAAGTAGAAATACTCTCTATTCCAGATGTTCACTTTCTTTTTAAGTCTATATAAAAGTGTTAAAAGTTTGATTATTTAATTTGCAGATTTTTAAAACAAGAAAACGATGGCTGCCGATAAAGTGACTTTGGGAGATGCTTTATCAAATGTTGACGTTCTTGACGAATTTACTTTACCTGATGAACAACCATGTATTGAAGCCCAACCCTGTTCCGTTGTTTATCAAGCCAATTTTGATACAAACTTCGAAGACCGCAATGGATTTGTTACTGGCATTGCTAAATATATTGAGGAAGCAACTGTTCACGCAAGTTTGGTCAGTATTTTAATTTATATTTTACATTTACAGTCAGCAAACAATGTCTACTGAATTATATTCATTAGTTGAAAAGATTAATAATTTTCCCCTTCATTTTTTAAAGTTTTCTGTTTCAAGTCAAATTTCGATTAGAGTAGAGAAGAGGATTTGCATTTCCCAAGAACAGATTTTTTTTATTTGAGAGATCATTAAATGATTTAGGAGTTGCTTGACAGATTGGCCAACTTTGCATGGATTTGTCCTTTTCATGAGAATCACACGTATATACATATTTCAATTAAATTTTGTTTACAGAATGAACTTTTGGAAGAAGGATTGGAACATGCAGTAATGCTTTACACTTGGAGGTGTTGCTCTAGAGCAATACCACAACCTAAATCTAATGAACAGCCAAACAGAGTTGAAATTTACGAAAAAACTGTTGAGGTTTTAGCGCCTGAAGTGAATAAATTATTGAATTTCATGTATTTCCAGGTAACATGAAAATTAATTCTTTATTATGATATTTTAGTAATATGAATTTTGTAAAATATTTTAATTAAATGTTTAATTGTCGTATTACTTAGTAAATGATTATTATTTTACAGCGCAAAGCTATTGAACGATTTTCAGCAGAAGTTAAGAGATTGTGTCATCATGAGAAAAGAAAAGATTTTGTTTCAGAAGCTTATCTCTTAACTTTGGGAAAATTTATTAATATGTTCGCTGTCCTCGACGAACTAAAGAATATGAAATCTAGTGTTAAAAATGATTATTCGACATACAGAAGGTAAACTTGTATTAAGAAATATTTAACTCTATATCAAATAATTGAATTAATATTTATTATTTTTAGAGCGGCTCAGTTTTTAAAAGTAATGTCAGATTCTCAAACCCTTCAAGAATCTCAAAATCTGTCAATGTTTCTCGCAACTCAAAATAAAATTCGTGATACAGTAAAGGAAAATTTAGAAAAAATTACAGGTTACGAAGATCTTCTAGCGGATGTTGTAAACATATGTGTTCACATGTTTGAAACAAAAATGTACCTAACTCCTAACGAGAAACATATGTTAGTTAAAGTCATGGGGTTTGGTCTATTTCTCATGGACAGTGAATTGTGCAATATTAACAAATTGGACCAGAAGAAGAAGGTAAAACTGGAAAGAATTGATAGAATTTTTAAAAATCTAGAAGTTGTGCCCCTATTTGGAGATATGCAAATTGCACCTTTTAATTATATAAAGAGGTCAAAGCATTTTGATGCCTCCAAATGGCCTATGTCTTCTTCCTCAAATAGCATAAGTCCACAAGCAGATTTAATGGTCCATCTTCCACAAATTAGAGAAGATCATGTTAAATACATAAGCGAATTAGCAAGGTAAATATTCCTCCATAATTATCCAATACCGTCGAAAATATCAACGATCTTATAAATTTTTATAATACATACGCTACTAAAAATTAAATATTCTTATTCACCCAGATATAGTAATGAAGTAACTACAACGTACAAAGAATGCGGAAGTGATTCAGAAAATAGAGAAACTGCTGAACTTGCGTTACGAGGACTCCAATTATTGTCACAATGGACAAGTGTTGTTACAGAACTTTATAGTTGGAAATTGTTGCACCCGACAGATCATCATATGAACAAAGAATGTCCACAAGAAGCTGAGGAATATGAAAGAGTATGTTCAATTATCATATTTGCTTTTTTCTCAATTTTATTTACCTTACTGCTTCTTCATAAAAGATTCATGAAAATTCTCGTTTAAAGACATTGGGCAAAATATAGTGCTTTTGAAAAATACATCACATTTAAAAAGAAATGAATATTTTGGGTTGGAGTTTTTTGGATATAATAATAATAAATGTTTATTGTTTTAAAATTCTGAGAATTCATACAATAGGAAAGCCATTAAAATGGCCTTTTATAGAGTAAATAAAATTGTTTCCATTATTATCCATTCTAACACAATTATAAATTCTAATTTGCAACCAATCACATACCCCAAACATACACACACATCACTACAATTAAAATATTATACATATTAATTTGTTATAACAATACATTTCTCGCTCTAAGTACACTTATAATATACTTTCCGAATGTTAAAAGTTTATTTTTTGCTTTAGAGGTCAACAGATCCATCCAAAACTGACCATTCAAGAAATTCGTCTGTGCTTTATTAAAAGTTTCAATCCGCAATCCAAAATAGAAGGGGCATATTGCCAATATAATTTATTGGCAAAATTATGAAATACGTCTTCCTTTTCCCCCAGACCGCAGATTGAACATACGCGAGTAGAGTCAATTGGAAAACTTTCCTTCCCGTATTTTATTCTGTGGGGTCTATTTAAGCTTAGTCTGATTTGACTAATTATTCTGACTACAGACATAGATAACCCAGAGTTAAGGTAAAAAGGGGTCTCTCTTTCAGCCGCCAGATAAGGGAGGATCTCACGGTTCGCCGGAAAGGTGTTTTATACAAATTTTCAAGTACCTCCGATTTTCTTTTTGTAGATGATAGTTCAAGATGCCAGGAAGTCAACCCAAAAGTTTTTAAAATCGAAAACAAATGCCCCACCCCTTCAAAACAGCATAAAACCAATAAAAATTCGTTTTTACATAAAAAACAAATATCTTGCACTTTTATATTGACGAGTATCTCAGATTTCTTCGTGTAAATAGTACTTCTGGATGCTAGAAAGTTATTGTAATAGTTTTTCTAAAATAAAAAAGCATTTCTTATCCTTGAAACAGCATAAAACTAGTAAAAGAAAAAATTCATACACTGGGGTCAAAAAGTTTCAGTACATTTGTACTAATTACTTTTAAATGCTCGCTTCACTTAAAATTCAAATATTTCTGTAAAAATAGATGTTAGAGTTATCAAACTAGGATCATTTTAAAGTTCAATAAATTTAGAGTCAAATAGGCTAAGACATAACCAATTTAATAGTGTAAATATTAAAAAAATAATTGTTTAAAGTTAGAGATTTTTTGTGAAAATTGCGATTTTAAAATCTAGAATTCAAGCGCACGCCAATTGAAGAAAAATTTTTTTTAAGATTTAATAGTTGCACAATATTAAGTATAAATTCAATTCTTTAATTCTAGATTTTTTTTTTTTAGATTTTTTTTTTTATGCACCTTTTTGTTATTGTAAACTAAAAAAATAGTCACCTGGAAAGAATATAAGGAATAATGATTGAGTTAAAATTTGTAAAACTATAAAAAGAGGGATAAATTTCATGTAAATATCTTAAATTTTCTAAGATGAAGAGGTTCTATATTTTTCAAAAGTGTGGTTATTTGATAGAACAAGTGAATGAAAACGACAAATTTGCAATTTATATTCTTCGAAAAATTTAGAGCAAGAGATATTATTTTTATAGAATTTGAAAAAAATACTTAATATATGTGAATGATTTTGGTCTAGAATTAAAGAATGAAATTTGTACTTTTTATTGTGCAACTATCAAAACTTAAAAAAAATTTTCTTCAATTGGCGTACGCTTGAATTCTAGATTTCAAAATCGCAATTTTCACAAAAAATCTGTAACTTTAAAGAATTATATTTTTAATATTTACACTATTAAATTGGTTTAATCTTATCCTATTTGACTCCAAATTTATTGAACTTTAAAATGATCCTACTTTGATAGCTCTTACATCTATTTTTACAGAAATATTTGAATTTAAAGTGAAGCGTGCACTTAACAATAATCGGTACAAATGTACTAAAACTTTTTGACCCCAGTGTATTTTTCGTGAAGATTGTGGTATTGTTATAAATTATTAGAGTTGTGCAAAAAGCTCGAGGCTCGAGCGAGCTTTTCATTTTTCGGGCCGAGCCGAGCCGAGCCTAATCAGTTCGAGCTCGAGCCGAGTTCGAGCCGAGCCGAGCTGTGTAAAAAGCTCGAATAGTTTCGAGTACTCGAGTTAATTCGAGTACTCGAATTTTTCGAGCACTCGAGGGAATTCGAGTACTCGAATTTTTTCGAGCTCTGAGTAAATTCGAGTTCTAGAGAAAATTCATAGAATTTTCGCATTTATTATATTTAGCAAATAGAAATATTGATTCAGTAATTCAAAAAAATTCGAAATTTTTTACTTATTAATAGTTTTTTTAGTAAGTCAAAAGCTCGAATCCATTCGAGTACTCGAAAAATTCGAGTACTCGAATTCACTCGAGTGCTCGAATTTAATCGAGTACTCGAATTTACCCGAGTACTCGAATTTTTCGAGTACTCGAAGTCACTCGAGTACTCGAAAATTTCGAGTACTCGATACATCGAGCCGACTCGGGCTCGGCTCGGCTCGGCCCGAAAAAATTTCGGCTCGGCTCGGCTCGACTTTTCGAGCTTTTTGCACATCTCTATAAATTATAAAGCGAACGTTATCTGTTTATTAACCTTTAATTTAACCTATGTTCATGTTGATATTGCACTCGATGTGGTACTAATGTCGTGTTTAGTGTCAAAGCTATATTGAAGATCAATGTAAGTTCATATTTTATTGCTCACTATTTTTTTCAGGAAAATTTACTCTTTAGTTTATCATAGTATTTCTCTAAGTCAACTTATAATTTATTAATTTTGTATATTTCAGTAAGTGCAAGAAGATATCGATAAAATAAGTTTTCAAACCTTAGAATGGAAAAAATTGTTAAGGAAAGAAAAAGAAAGAAGGATTTATACACACACGAGAAAAATCGTTTAAAGATATGTTTTTTCTGTTTGAGAAAAGTTACTCTTATTTGTGAAATTAAAGCGGTTCTAAAGGATAAGATAATTTCGGCATTTCCAACATTTTGCTCTAAAAATGACATATACGATAGCCGATTTCCAGCTGTCATCTGCTGTGCTTGTAAAACAAAACTTTACAAAAAACTTGCTGGAAAGCAAATGGAAAACTTTAAAATTCCTGATGAATACAAAAATTTTTTTGAAACCAGGAAAGTAATCACTAGATCCACTATGATTCAAGAAACATGTGGCTGTAAATTGTGCAAAATTATTTTGGATTATAATATTACTCAAAAGAATTTATTGTCGAAAAAATCTACGGAGAAATGTTATAACAGTAAGAGGGTGATTGAACGTCGGTGCTCTAAATGGTTTAATTTTATTGGCAGAGGAATAAAACACGATTGTAATTCAGACAGTAAGAAAAAAAATTTGGCAGAAGCTATCAACGACAAGTTCAGTAAGAAACAAAAAGATCATTTAGTTATCGATATTTTAAAAGAAAATTTTAAATTCAAAGAGGAGTCAAAAGATTATAGTCGTAGAAAAAATGTCGGGATATCTTTGCGGACAAGACAAGGACGGGAAACGAAAATTGTTTACAATCCCGTGGAACAATCAAAAACACTTATATCTGCAGAAACGTTAAGTAATATCCAAATTGAACTTGGTTTAAGTGACAATAAAACACGTAAGCTAGCTAGCACAATTCGTAGAAGTAGTGGAACACGCAAAAGTGTTAAATCGTGTGCTACAAATAAGATACAAGAAAAAAGCCATGTACTTAACGATTTTTTTTAAATCAAGGAATTTGATTTTGTAAACATTTTAAAAAATAAAAAAACTCTTGTCAAATCAGTAGCAGGTGTTTGTAACAATTTAAAAGAATTCGCTGATTTTGTCGCCCAAGAACGTGGAATTTCCGACTATAAACTCAAAATTGGACTCGACGGTGGCAATTTATTTTTCAAAGTTTGTTTGTCAATTTAGGCCAATGATCATGCTGATAAAGAAAACAGCGGATTAAGAAAAATTTATAAGGACTCAGGAGTCAAAAAAATTTTTTTAATCGCCACGGCTGAAAAAGTGCAGGAAAATTACAAAAACGTTAGACTATTATGGGAGGAACTGAATATTAACGAATGTTTAGATTTTGTTGCAACAGACCTTAAACTTGCTAATATAATAACCGTATTGATGCAACATTCTTCCGCACATCCTTGTACGTGGTGCGATCAACAGTCAGATTTGTTGGATTCATGTGGGGAGTACCCTACCATTGGCAGTTGTGTAGCAAATTATGAAGCGTGGCTAAGGGATGGAAAAAAAATCTTCTAGAGCTAAATTGTTCATAAATTGTATAAATTATCCACTTTTTTGGAATGAAAACAACGGCGACACTCTTATTCTTGACCTCATACGACCGCCAGAGCTTCATCTACTCTTATTAATTGTCTCTTAGGAGCAGTAAAAACAATTTACAATCATATGGCTAAAAATTTCGAAGATATAAGTATTAACTGGGCTGTAATATAGTTCTACTTTATCCCTATATGTGTCACTACTATAGAAGTGGGGGGGCATGCAAAAAGTCCGCTTGACGACTGCTCAGGCCGCAGTCCCATGGCGGCGTTTTGCGTTGCGTTGTAATGAGAGAGAATGCAGCAAACGTATATTTGCGTCTTTTTCTCTCCCATTACGACGCAACGCAAAACGCTGTCATGGGACTCCACCCTCAGTAATAAGCGAGATTCTCAGTTAGTCACACCTTTCCCAACTTATGTATTATCATCAAATATATCAATTATTCACATAAGTAATTCTGGTCTTATTTCACGACACCACATATTGGCGACGAGGATAAAAAGAGTCTAAGTACGTAAATTGTGAGTTCCGGTAATAAAAGTGCCTTTAAAGTTGGATTTATCGAGAACGCGTCACACACAAAATGTCGGAGGAATTCAAGGCCAAGCTTGCTGAAGCCACCACTAGACAAGCTGAACTTCAGATAACAATTGACAGACTTAGAGTGGAAAGGAGTGAACATCGAGACAAAGCTAATCGACCATCGGGCACATGAGCGAATTTCAAATCGGTGATGATTGGACAATTTATCAAGATCGTCTAAATCAATACTTTATCGCGAATAATGTGACCCAACCGGATCGAAAAGTAGCAGTTTTTGTTACGCTTATCGGACATGACGCGTATAAATCCCTCAAAAACTTGTGCGACCCGGATTTACCATCCAGTAAAACTTACGATGAGCTTTGCACTATTTTAAAAAGCCAGTTCTCGAAGCGTGTATCGGTACTGCGCGAACGAACGGAGTTTTACGAGCTCAAGCAAAATGAGCACGAATCGGTAAACAATTGGTTTATTCGTATGAAAAGTAAAGCCGCGACGTGCGGATTTGGTGCCCTATTAGATAGTGTCATTAAAGACAAATTAGTGACTGGTCTTCGAAAAGGTCCTGTTTTGGATAGAGTGTGCGAAGAAGATCACACCAAAAATCTTTCGGAAATTTTGGAGATCGCGAGAAAAAAAGAAGCTTCGGTTTTAAATTCAAAAAATATGAATTCAGTTTTTAATGTCAATCCCAAAACAAACAAAGGTTTTAATAAAAAGGACAACTCGAAAAACAAAGATAACACCTTAGACAAAGTGACGAACAAAAACAATACAAGCAATCCATCTTGTAAACATTGCGGTGGAAACAGTCATCATTTTAGGAAGTGTAAATATCGAAGTTTTAAATGTAACAAGTGCGGCAAGACGGGACACTTAGCTAAAATTTGCAGATCAAACGATAAACGCGACGATAAAAATTATTTAGTCGAAGACAACGAGTGTAGTTCCATGCTCGACTGTGAAAATCTCTATTCGCTGGAGGGGAGTAGTGAACCGTTTCTGGTCGACATTTTCATTGGCGAAGAACAAATCAGGGCGGAGATTGATTCCGGCGCTGGTAGGTCCGTCATCCCTGAATCGGTATATCGAAATCAGCTGTCCATGCATAGACTGAATCCAGTCAAAACAACACTCAGATTATACAATGGAACCGTGATTCACCCCCTTGGTGAAATATCAGTGAAACTCGCTGCCCGAGACAAACTCGCTACCGCAAATCTACTGGTCGTCAAAGGAGGATGCCGAATGTTAATAGGCAGATACCTGATGACTCATCTCGGATATCAGATGATTCAAGTAAACACGATCGACACGAGCGATAACCTACAAAGCTTGTTACAAGAATATGAACCACTCTTCGAAGAAACTCCCGGGAAATATAAATTCGAGGAAGTCGACATGAAGATCCAACCGGACTTCAAACCCATTTTTCACAAGCCTCGACCAGTTCCTATCGCATTCAAATCAGAAATGGATCGTCAGTTGGATGAAATGGAAAGTCAAGGAAAAATTGAACCGATTGACAACGCGGAGTGGGGGACACCTCTAGTGCCTGTATTACAAAAAGACGTGAAGTATCCTACGCCTAGGATCGAGGAACTTTTTGCCTTATTATCGGGCGGAGAGAAATATACCAGGATGGACATGGCACAGGCCTTCAATCAACTCGCAGTCACCGAGGAAACTTCAAGACTATTGGCATGGAGCACGCACAAAGGAATCTACAAGGTAAACAGAATCCCCTTCGGTCCAAAAACTGCAACGGCAATTTTTCAACGGATAATTGAAAAAACACTACAAGGAATCCCGGGAACAGCTATCTTCTGCGACGATGTAGTCGTCACAGGAAAAACAACAAAAGAACATCTACAAAATGTCCGCGAAGTGTTCAAAAGATTGTTAAATGCCGGTTTTAAATTGAACCTCAAAAAGTGTAAATTTTTCCAGGACGAAGTTCGATATTTGGGACACATCATCGACCGCCATGGTCTACGAAAAGATCCGGAAAAAGTTGCTGTAATCATAGAAGCCAGAGCACCGGAGAATGCAACGGAATTGAAAGCCTTCCTCGGGATGTTCAACTACTACGCGAAATTTGTTCCGAACAGCAGTCAACTCCTCAAACCGCTCTACGAATTGGCAAATCAACCCAAATTTTCCTGGACCAAAAAAGAAGAGGAAATCTTCAAACAAGCGAAATTAAAGATCGCTTCGGATCGGATTGAAATGTACTAGTACATTTCAATCCAGATCTCAAAATCAAATTGGTTTGCGACGCATCCAAGGACGGACTCGGCTCAGTTCTGTTCCACATTTTCCCGAATGGCGAGGAAAAACCGGTTGCATTCGCCTCTCGCGTTTTGAGAAATTCTGAAAAAAATTACTCCGTGATCCATAAGGAAGCACTCGCAATATACT